>NC_135338.1:87437598-88112598 GCF_023851605.1 Tamandua tetradactyla | reverse complement strand
CCCAGGAAGTGTGCTGCCTTGATGGATGAGACTGTTGTCTCTGAATGGAAAGCAGCTTTCATAGGAAGGATGGGGGCGGGGGAGGGCCAGAGAAGAGCAGAGAGCTCTAAAAACCTCTCAAGTGGAGTGAATTTGCTGCTCCTTTTTTCCTTCCTTCCTTCTTTCCTTCCTTCTTTCCTTCCTTCCTTCCCTCCTTCCTTTCTTCCGTCCTCCCTTCTGTCCTTCTGTCCTTTTTGCCACAGCCCTTTTGGTAGATTAGTATAGTTAACCTCCGTTCTGTCTAAACCGGGAAGGGTTAATGAGTCGGGTATCCTGTCCCCCTCCAGGTCAGCGAAGCTCGGGAGCGTCCATCGTAGGAATTAGAGGATTACCTAGGAAGCAGCTGGTGGCACCGATCGCTTCACATCACACCTGAACACACCGCTCCAATCCACTGGGATTCACAAAAAAAAAAAAAAAAAAAAATCCCCCTTCTGGAAAATGTTTAATTGGCTCTGTAGCTATGTTTCCTGTTGCACCGAAAAGCCAAGCAGGGCAGCCTGAACTGAATTCCTCAAGCTGCCGAGAAAATCGAGCAATAGGGGGGGGGGGGGCTTTTTAAATAAATAAATAGGAGTAGCAATCAGTTTCTTTAAGAAGAGAATAGGTTTTAGGAAAAGGTCAGGAGCGGGAAAGGAAGAAGGAAAAACGAAAAAGGCTCCCCCTTTTCTCCACTCTCCTCCCCTCCCTTTCCCCCCAAATTAGTGCCTTCTTGATTATTTGCAGCTGTTTCGAACCTCAAGGTTTGTTCACAGTAGCGAGGCTCGAGCTTCGAAGTGAAAAGCCATTTTCGCGCCAGGCCTTTGCTGCTTGAGTTTAGAGAGCAGGTTTTCCTCTCCCTCCCCGCAACCCCACCCCCAACCCCGCAAAGCGTTGCTAACCTCAGCAAAGCCTGCAAGTCGTTACATCTTCGCCACTTTGGGCTCCCTGCATCCAGCATCGGGACCCCAGAAGGGTTCACGTCATTGGGGGGTGGACTGACACCCCCAAAGCTGATCTCCAGTCCCTGGGAGAACGGAGGCGCCCTGGGGCTTCCTCAGTATCTGTCACCCTGCTCTTGCCTCCCTCCTCTACCTCAGACGTCCTCTCGTCCTGCCCAGAGCCCCAAACCTGGAACCCACTCGCCCCGTCCTCCCCGTGGCCCCCGGGTGGGTGCCAGCACCCCGCCGCCGCCCTAAAGACCCGGTGGGTGGGAGGGAGAGGCAGTCAGCCGGGCTGGGCCGCTGAGGCCCATTTAGAAATATTAAAGCTGATGAGGAGCCCAGATTCATCCAGGGGAACTTTTCGGAGTGCCGCGGGTCGCGGCTGGAGGGGGGGCCTCGAACTTCTAGGGGGAGAAACGCAGCCCGATCGGGCCACACCTTTGCTCCCGCAGGCTGCCTGGGGAGCCGCGGGCTGGTGGCCGCCGCGAGGGGCTGGGGGTGGAGGGGTGGGGGTGGGGGTAGATGTGCCCAAGCCTCCGCGCCGCGCCTGCCATCCGCTCTCTTAGCCGCCTGGCTCCCGGCCCTCGAGGGACCGAGCGGGTGGTTCCCAAACCCTGTGCCCCGCGGCGGCCCGCGCAGCCGGCTCCGGGCGCTCCCAGGCAAAGGCGGACCGCGGCGGGCTCGCGGCGGGTTGCGGCGCCCTCGCGTCTTCTGTCGGGGAGGGAGGACCGAGGCCTGCGCCGGGGAGCTCCCTGGCGGTGGTCGGGCCCCCCTCGAGGCCCGCTCCAGCCTCTCAGCCTCGCCAAATCCCCGAAAGCCCCGGCCCCCTTCGTCACCCCGGGGGCTTCTAATCACTCCGTATCGATTTCCCTAACTCTTTTCATCCCGTTGAAGACACATCTTAAAACACTCCAGCCCGGAGTGTGCTCTGGGCTTTATCCACACTAATAAAATGATTTACCCTACTCTCTGCGCTCTCCTCGCAGAGGAAAATCGTTCGAGCCCCGGCTATTTGTGTGTGATCAGTAAATATTTAGTGCGGTGACATCCTCAGCTAGGCTTCGGATCGATTCGGGGCCCACCGGGAGGCGCGCGCTGGCCGGGCGGGGCTGCACCGAGCCAGCCCAGGGCCTCCTCCCGCCCTCGTCGCCCGCCGCTGATTTACGGCCCCTGCAACCAGCAAAGGGGGGCGAAAGCGCGCCTGGAAAATTGGCTTTTCAACCTTTTTACTTCTGACATTCAGCCACTTCCCCCAGCTCTAATTCTCCCTCGTCCCTCCCCCCAAGGGCGCCCTTTGCGCCCTTCCCGCCGAAGCGCGCCGCGCTCGCGCCCAGGTGCCCCGGGGACCACCTATCACCGCCTCACTCCTCCAGGCAGGGAGGCCCAGGCCCCTTTCCGGGGGGTTGTCTCGTTCGGGGTGACAGGCTCCCTGCCAGCCTCTACCTCCACACACCTCGGAGGGAGGAAAGGGGCTTAGAGAAGCCCAGAGCTGCTTCAGGCGCACGAGGAGCCGAGCCCATCCTCCGACCCTCCGCCTCCAGCTGCTGGTCCTCGACGTCCCTCGGTCAGGGCGGCGTCGGGTGGGGACTTTTACTTTCTTCGCAGAGAAGCACCCCTTTCCTTAGAAGCGAAAGAGCGCTTAGCTCGGAGGTGTTGCTAAAGGGGGCGCCGGCCCCTGAGCTGGGCTGCCCGAGGTGCTGCGGCCCAGGCAGCGCCGGCGACCCCCGCCTCCGGCCCCGACCCCGGCCCTCCCTGACCCCCGGGGTGCAGTCTTCCTGGTGGCCGGGCCGCGCCCTGGACCTGGGGCGCCAGGATGTGGGCTCGGCCTGGAATTGGGCACCGCGCGCTCGAGCCACCTCCTCTGGGACTCGGCACCTCGGACCGCTGTGTTGTCCGAGTCAGGGGGACGTGAGAGGTGCCAGCCCCTGGCGCTCCACCGCTCTCATGCCTTGGGCGCCGGCCTGACCAACTCCAGCAGTGCCGCCCACCTGTTCGCCGGCCCTGCTGTCACCTGGGGCGCGGGCCTCTCAATTCCTCCCGTGCCCAGGGAGGAAGGTGAGCGACCTTGCTGGGTCTACCGCACCCTCCCCGACGTGAGTGCCCTCTCCTTTGTCCTACAAATGATCTTCTACACCGTCTTATCTACAGATTATATCTTTATACTAATGCATACTTAATTGGTTCGTCTTGACTGTCCATATAAAACAATTTAATTAGGGTGCTTTCTTGCTTTGGAGCGCAAAGAAAAAAAAATCTGCCCACTGCTTATTGTACTTAGCACCAATACAGGCAGAAAATGTAGCACAAGTTTTTGGTTGAAAGAGCACCTCTGTGCCCATTGAAGGGCGTTGATCCGAAAAGACAGAAAGGACAAGTAAAATCGATTTGAAGCGACCCTCTCTGTCTCTTTCACACCATTCAGAAACGCCATTCCCTCTAAGACAAAGACCAGCGCCTTGGGAATTCTCAGGGAAAAAGAGAACTCCAGTTCCACAAGCCTAGGGCACTTCTTTAAAAAATCCTCAATATTGCACTTAAAATCAGTGCTTGGTGCTGCTGTGCCCTGGGTGTGCAGGTTTCACAGGCAGCCCCCTCCCAAGTGCCAGGCACTACGGCTGACAACCCCCCACACCCCACCTGCTGGGCCTTCTGGCCAGGCCAGACCAGCCTTTTAGGGTTAGCAAAGCCTCACCTTTGACCCCTGAGAGCAGAGTGACTGCCAACGCTACAACTCTGGCCAAAGTTAAAAGAAAATAAACAAACAATCAAAAAAAAAAATTCTCTACTCCCAAACCCAGAGAAACCAGTTCTGGTTTAGGTGTCGGAGCCAACTTACCCAATAGCCAACCCAACCCCCAACTTCTCTTTTTCTTCTTTTGCAATGAACGGCCTCAGCCACCTCTGAAGGAGGGAGCTTAAGTTGTCAGGGTTGCAGTGAGTTGCCTGATCTAGTTGGTCTCCCCTTTAGGAACCCCAAAAGCCGGGTCACCCGATAGGCGCAGAGACTGGGGAAGGCGGTCAGCGATCAGACCTGGCGGGGAAGAGAGGAGGGAGAGGAGGGCAGGGGCGGGGAGGAGACAGGCCGAGCTGAGATCACCTTCACCTGCCCCGAGCTGCTCCCCCCCAACCCCCATTCAACGTTCCTTCGACCTTCTGCTGGGGTTAAAGGGGGCGGGGCAAAAGGGAGGGGGGCACCGAGGAGTTACATTAGTGGCCTCCTTCTACCAAGAGAATGAGTTCACCACCTCCCCAGAGGTGCTTGGCCCTCCATCCATCCATTCGGTGTAACTGATGAGACAAACCACAAGGAAGAACTTCTGTAGCCCATAGTTATGGTATTAATGAATAGTTAAAAAAAAGATTTACACTTCTTATGATCAATATTCTGGGTTCTCTCCCTCAAAGTATATAATTACAGTGTCTTCAGAGTTTTCATCATTGTTTGAGGTGGTAAAACCATTTGTAATTTTCATTAGCCAGTAAACATGTAATTAACATTCAGCACTGTGTTTAACTTAATTCCTGTTTAAGACAAGGACAAGAAGCAGCCGAAGAGCGTTAGTTCCATTTGTCAAGTCTGACATACATCTTACCATAACAGTTTCCTAAAATAAAAGATCCGTGTTTCACCATTATTCTTCTCTTAAAACAAAACAACAACAACAAAAATCCATTAGTTCAAACTGTATTAAACTGCAAAGGGCAGCATAGTTTATGGTCAGTTTTCCACTAATTACTGTATTCCTGTCCCTTTATTCGTTTTTTGAGGGGAGGGGGCAGGTGAAGGGAGGGGTGAAGTAAGCATTCATTATCTGGAGGCATGAAATGGGGGAACCCCTCCCCCCAAAAGAAATAGGTTTCTTCTTCAGGAAAGTTCTAGAATGGGGACCGGAAGCGGGGGTACGAATCCGCAGGGGAGAGAAAAAAATCACTTGGGGGAATCTGAGTTAAAAGTGGAAAATGAGGATTCCATCGGATTCCTAGGAAAAAATGTTACCCTTCTGTTTCAAGTTCTATCTTTGATCCAGGGCAAGGGGAGCCTATCTGCCAGCCTGAGAGGCTGTTGCTTTTCCCCCCCCCCCCTCCTCTCCCACCTCTGGGTTGTTTTTTTTTTTTTCCAGCTTGCTTTAGGATTAGCCTCCATCCCTCTCGACCCCAAACAGTGGAATTTGGCTGTGCCTCCGGTCGTCTTGCTTTGCAATATCGCCTATAGTTGCTGAGCGGTTTGCTCCAGCCTCCGACTAAACTCATTAAGTTGGGAGATTTTTTTCAATTGGACGGGTGTTTTTAAAGTCTCCTCTTTCCAGCCCCAAACAAGGTGTAACAACGCACTCTTCCTTCTAAGGAATGAGATGAGAGACAAGGATCACTCCAGACATCTCCTACCTACGGTTTGGGGATTTTTTTTTCTTAAAGGCGAGGCTTGCATTCCTCAGCAGCTATGTACAAAGCTCCCTGAAACCTTGTCTCTCTAAAGTTACTGTGCAGGGTTTTCCAAGGCTGAGCGCCTAATACATGGGAAAGCACTTCCTTGAGGTGGAAGAGCTCTTCCTTCACCTTTCCTCTTTTTCCCTGCAGGCTAGTGCCTACTTTTTATCAGTTTGCACAATCGCTTAGATAAACACCGAGGAGGAGATTCTGTCTAATTATCAAAGACACATCTTTTCAGGGGGCCAACAAAGCGTTTATTTCACCCGCCAAACTAAAGGAGAGTTATTCCAGTTTAGAAGGAAGATGCAAGCGGTTTGGGACCTTGAACAAGGCAAATATGGTTTTGGTATGTTTACTTACAGTATTTTTTCTCTCTCTCTCTTCTTTCTCACTTTTCTCCTTGTGCTATGTGGGGTTTGGGGATGACTTGGGGCTTTTCAAAAGATCGGTTTGCTAATGTGTATGAAATGCCTAGGACTGTGGTTTAAGGGGTTCGGGGAAGGGGGGGCAGCGTCAATTTAATGCATTGCCATATTTTATTGCAAGTGTGTGGTAGGAGAGGTGGTGGAGGAGAGAGAGGTGGAAAATACAATTGCAAAGCTGCCAAAATATGATTAAATCGAAGCGTAAGGACTGCGGTAGCTCCCCTCTCCTCGTCCTGTCTCCTCAAACTCATTTCCTACGATAGAGCAAACTAACAACCGGTCCTATAAACGGGGCTTTCCAAGCAACAGACGACTGGGTTTTATAGCAAAAGAGCTGCCGGGCTTGCACTAAGTATCAGAATTTACTGTTCGATTTGCCTTGTGCGCTTCATTTTGCAACCTTGTGCAACTGACAGCCAGCCAGGCAGGGAGGGAGATCAGCCCTGCCCGGCGCCCTCGGCCGCGGCTCGGGGAGGCGACAGCTCGGTTAAGCTAGCAGGAGAACCGCAACGTGAAGGGTACTCACCATCCGGCGGGGTGGCGGAGCTGGCGTGCGGATTTCAGGCAACCGTTTACCTTTTTGCTGGCTATTGCAAGCGCGGCCGGACTGATTTAAAAAGCCATTCTGTGCTCTTCCAGAACGTTCAAGGCACGTTCCTCATTTTTAGAAAGCCAGCGAGAGAGAAACGATAGAGACAGAAAGAAAGAAAATGAGAGGAGGGGGTGAGGGGGGACGCACATAAACCCAGTTTAAAAAAAAAAAAAATCACCTCTTCGCCAGTGACTCGGGGAAAGCAGAGGTGGCGAGATCCGAATCTGGTCCAACCAAACCCAAGCCAATTAATTTTAAATCCTGAAGAATTATTCAAATTAAAATGTACAGAAGTTTCATTCTCCTATGCCTACGTGAGTCCAAAGTCGTTTCCCTTTAAGAGCTCCTTTTCTTTTAAAGTTGAATTTTAGGCAGCGAGAACTCTTACACTAGGGGGCAGACAGATACTGTACTTGCTCCAATCTTAAGCAATTTTTTCCCTCCCAGCATATGCTCTGATTTAGCACTGTAAATTTTTCAGAGGACCCAACTCTGACAGCCCCTGGTGATTTTCAAAGTACCACAAGCCAGTGGTTAAAAATTGCATTGACTTGGAAGTTCAGAGGGACACAATGGAAGCCCCTTTCCCTATTCATGGAGCTCCAGTGTGGTGGAAGAGAAAAACACACACGGACTAGATTGAGGGAAAGGAGGAATTCAATGAATCCTGGTGGACGGAACTGGTTTCTACAGAGTTCAGAGTTAAACTCGGCATTTGCTGGGGTCTGTACTCACATTGTGAATTAATCCGCAAAGAATTACAGCCCATCAAGCCAGTTTCTGCAAGAAAATCATATTCCTGGGTGGGTTTTTTTTTTTTCCTCCCCAGATTAAGACAAATGTTTTTCTAACTTTCTCTGCTCAAAGGAAATTTACATCTGCAATAAAAGACTGGGCTGGATTTTTTTATATATAACTATTAACAACATATTGACATACATATTTTGTCTTAGAGCAGTTTTACTCAAGGCGGATGAACATCTCAAATGAAGACATTTTAAAATATTTCCCCCGCCTTTATCATCTCAGCCTGCGATCCTGTCTCTTCTGTGCAGTAAAATTAACTGAGTTCATACATTGATTTTTTTTTTTTTTTTTTTTGCTTTAAAACAGAATCCTCATAGCTGAATGACTGACTTCATAACAGTTCTGTAGTCGTGTGCCCAGTAGGCTCCATTTCTATAAGAGATAGCTGGAAATTTCTTCAATTAAAATCTAGGGCCATCAGAGCCTACTTCAATTTACAAAAATCTCCAAGCAGACTGGGAAAGCTATTGCTCCTCAAAATTGTCCCTTCGCATGTTTATAAAAGGTGGTCTTGCTATGGAAGCCTCGCATTGAGGAGGCAAAATTAAGATTTCCCTGTATCAATTATTCTTATCTGCTAAACTGAGATGGGGATGCTCATCACATTTCCTATTTTACCCCCACCCCCTACACACGCACATCTGTGTGAACTTGCCCCTAATCTACTGACATTTCTAGCACTAGTCAATTCCTCAAATCATAAAGGTTGAAAAAAGGGGGGGGGGGGTATTTTCTCTGAAATGATTTCTTTTCCATTCTGAGGTCCTTTAAAGAAAGTTCTATTTCGTCTCTAATCAACCTGAAATTCTCAGCCTGGCTTTGCTCTTTGGCAATCTCATTGCACACCAGGTTTATGATGGTTTAGTGTCCACTATAGGATATATATTTTTTACAACTTTCAAATACTCCCAGCACCTGCAGCTTGAGTGAAAATATGTGATTTCAACATAGAAAGGCTGAGAGCTAAGGAGGCATCAGGAGTAAGGTTTGAAGAGCTTTTTTTTTAAGTTCCCTAAAAACTAGCCCCTATTTGCTCACATTTTCGCTTCATCCTCTCTAGTATTCTTCCTGTGTGTATAAAGGACATTGAATGCAAAGTGCACTCGACACATGACAATTATAAGTATGGTTTATTTTTCTTTAAAAAAACTTCATCTTGTCGATTTTTTTAATTATCAAAGATGTTTTCTGCAGACATTAATTAACTCTTAACATGTGTTCATTTTTCCAGGAGCTCGGCATCTTTTTGTATAAAAATATTTTAATTGTTCATAAACCTGGTTGGCTTACCAATTTACAGTTTTTCTTGGTACGAAGTGCGTATGATGGAGTCAGAATTTTCCTCTATAAATGTGGACTAATCGCAATCCACTAACAGGTCATAATCAAACAAAAAGGTTACTGCGTTGAAATATAGTATGTGGGTGTGTCCTGGGGTCACTTCTGGATGTTTGGCATTTAAAACCAGACATCCTGAAATTCAGAGACCCAACCTCAATCATTTTAGCGTGTTGAGCACAATGGCACAGGCTAGGAAGTTGTTCTTATTGCAGCGAATCTCTTGAGGTACAATGTGACTTGTTGTGGATTTTGTGAGTTGCCTTGGTATTATTTTCAATTTGAGGCAGAATCTCTGGGTGTGTTTTAATGACTATATGAATGCTTAAAAAGAACTTGAGGGACAATAAGGCCATACTCAACTGTTCTATGACTTAGAAGCATAGTCGCTGAAGTCTTTGTCTGTGTACATTGACAAATGTGCATCTGATACATGTGCGTTTACATGTGTGTACAGAGGGTGTGCACAAGGGAGGCTCGGCGGCTGCCTCCGCCTGTCCATCAGCGGGGCAGAAGGGTCTTTTTCCCTCACACCAGGACTCGGTGTGTGGCAGGACTTTGGCTTTCGTGTAGGCTGAAGCCAACGAGAGAGGCTAAAGTTGAGGAAAATTGATTTTAATTGCGTCATGACAATGAGATGAAGTCTACTTCTGCTTCTCCGCATCCGAGATGCTTTATTTGAGCAATTAAAATGTCAGGCCACATACCTGGGAGATGTTAACCCTACAAGGAAAAGACAGACACTGAGTGGCTCTTTTTTTTCCTCCTTAAAAAGAAAAGAAAGATAGAAAGGAAGAAATCATGAGCCGCCAAATCGAGAAAGTGATCAGAGTTGATTAAGAAAAGTGTCTCCCATCACCCGGATTTGGCCAAATCTTTCGTTTATAAAATGCCTACAAGCTCAGCTCGCGGCCGCTTCCCGTCCTCACTCTCCACCCCTCGGCAAAGAAAGAGGGGAACTTTTTTTTTCCTCTCCGGCTTCGCGGGTACAAAGATGCGCCGGGAGTCCCGGGTGGTGCGCGAGCGCCGGTTTCCGTGGCATCGCCAAGTTGCGAAAAGCGAAGTCCCGGAATCCATCCAGAGCCTCTCGCGGAGCCTTTAAGAGGCGTTGTGTGTGCGCGCCGCGCTCGTCTCCCCGCCGGGGCGGAAACCTCGGGTGCCGGGCGCGGGGCGATCGGGGGCCGCGCGCCCGGGGCCGGCGCAAGCCTATCCCCACCCCCACCCCCACCTTGAGCGGCGGCGGGCGGTGGCGGCCGCCCCTGCCCCATCCCCCCCTCACTTCCCCCCCGCGCGTCCCGCGCCACAGCCGCGACGCCGCTCGCGCTAGGACCGGGCTGCGCCCGCGGCCGCCATGGCGGGGCGGCCGCGCTCCGGCCAATGACGGCGAGGGGGCGGCGCGCGCGCGCCTGGCCAGGCCAACCCCGGCTGCTGCCTTATAAGGCGCGCCGTCGCCATGGCAACGTGCGCTAAGTTGCAGCAGTCGTGTCAAAGTTCACTATATAGAGAGCTCAGTGAGCTGAACGCGGAGAAGCCACTTCTGCCAGCCCCGGCGCCTATAAATCGCATTCCCTCCCGCGCCCCCCTTTTTAGCATATTTGATCACTTTGATTCTCTGTTCTTTTCTCTCCGCGGTGTGTGTGTGCGTGCGCGCGTGTGTGTTTTCTTCTCCTCCTCCTCCTCTCCCCGAGTTGCCTCCTTTCTCCGGGTGCCGAGCTGCCTTTTTTCCCCTCTTTCATTCTCTCTCTCCGTCTCTTTCTCCCCCCTCTGCGCACGAAGGATGTGCTTCTAGGTGGTGATCTGCCCTCCTCTCTCTCTTTTATCATTTCTCCCCCGCCGCCGGCGAGTTGACTCTTTCCCTATGTGTGTGAGGCGGCGGCGGCAGCAGCAGCAGCAGCGGCTCCGGCGGCGGCAGCAGCGGCAGCAGCGGCTTCAGCGGCGGCGGCGGCGCTAGACGCGGCGGCTCCGGGCCCGACCCGGCGGCTTCGGCGGCGGCGGCGGCGGCTCCGGCGGCGGCGGCGGCGGCAGCAGCGGCGGCGGCCCGGGCGGCCCGCAGGGAGCGGCGAGCGGCCTCCAGCCGGCGAAAGCGGGCGGCGGCGGCCGGAGCGAGCGGGGCGCGCGCCGGGCGCCCGGGACAAGGCGGCAGCGGCGGCCCAGCGCCAGGACGACGCCGCGCAGCGCCGGACGCGGACCACTTTCATGCTGATTCCCCCGGACCCGGGCAGCGCTCCGGCCACTTCGCGGGCCGCCGGCCTCCGCCCCGGCCTGCCGGGCTCCCTGGGCGCTCCCGCGCCCGGCGCCTCCGCTCTCCTAGTCCTCCTGATTTCGATGGCTTTCCTGAATGGCTGACTGTGGGCTGCCCTGGACTTGGCCCCCGGACAGTCGCCTCGCCTCCTCTTCCTCCTCCTCCTCTTCCTCCTCCTCCTCTAACTCCTCGGCTGCACACCAGCTCTGAGAGCGAGAGAGTGAGCGAGAGAGGGAGGGAGAGAGTGAGAGCGAGCGAGATCTTTGGAGAGATTTTTTTTTTTTTTGCCTCCTACTTCTGTCTTGAAGCCAGACAATCGACTTGCAGCTCTCCCTCCCCTCCCTCTCTCTCTCCACGTTCTGCCACCACTCGCTCTCCCCCGTCCCCTTCCCCTCCCCTCCCGGCGGAAAGCCCCCCGAAACCAACAAAGCTGAGCCGAGGGAAACAAACAAAACAAACACACCGGGCCAGACAAGCAATCGACAAAACTTTGCAAAAGCAAAACAAAAAAGGAAAAACTAACCAACCTCAACCAACCAGCCCCCAAGCCGCCCGGGGCGCCCTCCCGCGCCCTCGCACCCTCGCACACACAAAAGGCGGCGCGCCGGAGCCCGAGACTCGGGAGCCGCCGCCGCCCCGCCGCCGCCCGCAGCCAGGGGAGCAGGAAGTCCGGACGCGGCCCCCATAGATATGGCAATGGTAGTCAGCACGTGGCGCGACCCCCAGGACGAGGTGCCCGGCTCGCAGGGCAGCCAGGCCTCGCAGGCGCCGCCCGTGCCCGGCCCGCCGCCCGGCGCCCCGCACACGCCACAGACGCCGGGCCAAGGGGGCCCGGCCAGCACGCCGGCCCAGACGGCGGCCGGTGGCCAGGGTGGCCCGGGCGGCCCGGGCGGCGACAAACAGCAGCAGCAACAACACATCGAGTGCGTGGTGTGCGGGGACAAGTCGAGCGGCAAGCACTACGGCCAGTTCACGTGCGAGGGCTGCAAGAGCTTCTTCAAGCGCAGCGTGCGGAGGAACCTGAGCTACACGTGCCGCGCCAACCGGAACTGTCCCATCGACCAGCACCACCGCAACCAGTGCCAGTACTGCCGCCTCAAAAAGTGCCTCAAAGTGGGCATGAGACGGGAAGGTATCGGCCTCTCATTTCTCCCCTCCCCCCACCCCCGCCCAGGGTCCCGGGGCCCTGGGTGCATTTGGCTAGCCTGCTTCGGGTGAGGAACCAGAAGCCCTAAGCTCATCTCTTCGTATTGCAGCCGACAGGGGGTTTATACTAGAAGCGAGGTTTGCACTGGAGCCCAGACCCCAAATCTGCATGCCAGGCCGACTGATTTCTCTTCCTCCTCTCCTCTCTCTTCGGGCTATTTGCATTTTCTTTGCATTGATTGCGAGTTCATTCCAGTTCGCCTTTCTCTGCATGGGATGGGGTGGTGGTGGTTTTTTAAAGCCTGGTTTACTTCTCGCTAGCTCTCAATCGCTCTCGTTTTTCCTGCATGTTCAACATACGTCCCTCCTGCCTACCTCTCTCCCCAGCCCCCACCCTCTAAAAAAAAAAAAAAAAACCAACAACCTGAGATTGTACTTTTGTACAGGAGGTTCAAATTACAAATGGCAATTTTATGCACTTCGCGGTATTAACGCTGCCGCTCGGGCAGCGCTCATGTGACCCTCCGTGGATTAACATTCTGCGTCAAAAAAAAAAAACACCTCTGTTTTCTTTTTTCCTTTCACTTTTGAAAGGAGGAGAACACGATAGGGACTAGGGAAAGGGTGGGCAAAGGGCCTGGGCGGCTGCTTTCGCTCGGCGCGAGTTGGGTCTTTGTGATATGAAATTCGCCGAGCGCCGCGAGCGGTGCTCGGCCAATGGCGCGCTCGGCGCCGGGCGCGGGCTCCGGGCTGGGGCGAGCGATTGCCGGGGTTTCTTTGTGTTTCTGCGAGAGCGGCTCTCCGGATCCCGCAGCAGACAACAGCCGGAGCCCGAGCCTCGCTGGCTTTCCCCGGTCCTTTCGGGCCCTTCCCGGGCTCCGCCGGCGCCGGCCGCCTCCTCCGGCCTCTCCCCGGCTTCCTCTCGCCTGGGCCGGGCTCTCTCTCCGCCCTCTCTCTTCTCTTGCTCCGAGCACGTTGACCAGGCGGACGCCAGTCCTCGGTCTCGGCTCGCGGGTCGCCGGGGGCTCTCTGCCGGATTGGGGCTGGGGCTGCTGGGTGTGGAGGAGAGTCGTGCCAGGGCGGCCACAGGCCATGTGGGGTGAACCCTTGGGTCTTTTGCAAAAGCGTCTCACCCTCCCCCCAGACTGGCCCCTCCCGCTCCCTCTCCTCCAATCAATAAGAAATATCAGCTGTTTAGAGTAAAGAAGAAAAAAATGCCCCCAGAATACCACATCCCGCCCACAGCGCCGGGGACCCCGAGACCGAGTGGCCAATTTTGGGTCCTCGGCGACCCTAGTCCCGAGCGGGCCTCGGAGGCGAGTGTGCAGCTCAGGCCGCCAGGGCCTGCCTGGGTGGTGGTGTGAGAGCAGTGGATCGGGGCGCCCGGCGACTGTCCCAGGTCCGTGGTCCCGGCGCGCTGGCGAATGCGCAGGCCCGCCAGGCTCCTGCGTGGCGCTGGGCCTGGGGCAGGTGGGGGTCGGGCTGGGGCAGACCCCCCGCCGGGGGAGCTGGCGCCTTGGCTGGTCATTAACTGCAGAGTGTCTCCTTTCCTCCCCGCAGCGGTGCAGAGGGGCAGGATGCCGCCCACCCAGCCGACCCACGGGCAGTTCGCGCTGACCAACGGGGACCCCCTCAACTGCCACTCGTACCTGTCCGGATATATTTCCCTGCTGCTGCGCGCCGAGCCCTATCCCACGTCGCGCTTCGGCAGCCAATGCATGCAGCCCAACAACATCATGGGCATCGAGAACATTTGCGAACTGGCCGCGCGGATGCTCTTCAGCGCCGTCGAGTGGGCCCGGAACATCCCCTTCTTCCCCGACCTGCAGATCACCGACCAGGTGGCTCTGCTTCGCCTCACCTGGAGCGAGCTGTTCGTGCTGAACGCGGCGCAGTGCTCCATGCCCCTCCACGTCGCCCCGCTCCTGGCCGCCGCCGGCCTGCACGCCTCGCCCATGTCCGCCGACAGGGTGGTCGCCTTTATGGACCACATACGGATCTTCCAAGAGCAAGTGGAGAAGCTCAAGGCGCTGCACGTCGACTCGGCCGAGTACAGCTGCCTCAAGGCCATAGTCCTGTTCACCTCAGGTAGGAAGATGCCCTGTTCACTCAGGCTTGGAGAGCCAGAGGCCAGGCCCAGTCTACCTGCCCAAGGGCTCCCAGCCCTCCATCTAGGGGTCAGGAAACTTGGGAGTCCCCAGGGCCAGCCCAGCCTCCCCCTTGAAGGGCAAACTGTTGAGTGCAACTTGAAGTGTGAAGTTGTGCAGCTGCAGGGACCCACCAGGCCTGTCTTGGGCAGAGGAGTGAGAGGCTGAGCTGCAGGGAGGGTGCTGCAAGCACAGACCCCCTACATGGGCCATTAGGGAAGCCTCTCTGGCCTAGTCCCCTTCCGCAGTGGCAAGCCTGGGCTGCATTCTGCTGCTCCCCTCCCTCACCCCAGGTGTCTTAAGCCTGCTGGGTCCAGGAATCTCCTCCACCCTCCACCCCCCCCCCCACTCCCCTGGCTCTCTCTGGCATCCTGGCTGGGCCTCTACGAGATGGCCCTGGCACTGGAGCAGCCCTAGCATCTTCCCTGCAGGGGAAAAGTTTGCCTGTTAACTCAGTAGGAGTTGGCAAATCTAGTCTGGGGGCAGCAATTTTCAAAATCAAATTGTTATTAAAATAGTGCAGGCTGCCAAAAGAGGGGCAGGGGCTGTCTGCAAGGAACCAGAGAAGCAAAGGGACCCTGGTCACTCCTTAGAATGTGTGCAGGGAGTTGAAGATTCTGACCTCTTGCTTCCCCTGCCCAGGCAGACACATAAGCATTTTCAAACAACCCCAAGTGTATTCCAACTTGGGCTGGATATAAATGTTGCCTGAGTTATAAAATCATCATTGACTCCATTGTGAAATCTAATTAGTTTGCATGTAGTTTAACCTGTGTGAGTAATAGATCTGATATTAATTAACTCTTGAGGCCAAATGATTTTTGAAGGTGTCTGGCTTTCCAATCCGGGCCACACCTGAGCCTCTTGGCTGCCTCCAGGCTGAGTTCAGCACAGCCCAGGTGGGTGGAAGCCACCCTCTCCACATTCTTGTACTAAGTTGTCAGCTGATCCCTTTGTCACAGCTGAGAGGGAAAAGGGGTTCCCGATTAAGAATGGCAAACATCTGGATGTTGGCAGGGCTTGGAACCTCGTCACCCACTGTAGATTTTGAAGCTCACAATCAGCAAGCTAGGAAGGATGTGTAGTTTATGGGGAAAACAAAAAGGGGGTTCACTCTCTCTTCCTTATTGTCTGAAGGAAGTCTGGGGAACCAAGTCCTTAGCTGAATCTATTCCAGGTTCTGAGTGCTGAAGCAGCTCTCTGTTATACATTGCTGCTTTTCACCCAAAATCTACCACCACCGCCACCACCACCACTCCAAGCCGCCTCAAATTCTGCCCTACGAAGTCCTAAAGGAATCGAAGGACAGTGTCTGGGCAGGGAAGACCTGTATGCAGAGGCTTGGATCGGAATATTATTTTTCCTGGGGTGGGGTGGGGGCTGTCATATGTAAGGCATTTGCCTGATGCAAATGTGCAGACTAGGAACTCCCCTACCCCACAGTCACCCTCCATCGGCACCCACAACCCGAGACTTCCCAGACCATGGGGCGGTTGTTAATTTCTTGATAATCCTTGTTAGCTCTTAGCCTTTCCCTTAGTCTTCCATGGAAAGAAATGCCTGATAGTGTTGTAACAGTTTAATTTATTATGAGTTGCAGAAATGCAGAGGGCTGCATGGAGAATGCAAATCGCCTCACAAAGAGATAAAGGTCCCTGTTATCTGATTCAGGGGGAGACACACGGTACCAATGCAGAGGGAAGGAGACTTATGCAACAGATTTAAAAATTCCTGACCACAGACACCTCTGCCTTCCCGTAGATCTGCAGAGTCCTAGACACACACATGAGAAGGTTGCACGTGTGTCCTGGTTCTTGTGGTGGATGTGGCGGCAGCTGGGTTTCGAGTCTCTGCTTTAATGATTGCAGAGTATGCATGTGTTAGTCCCCGGTCTTGTCTGGGGAGCCCCAGAAGGTCAGGTCACAACCTGCACCGCCTTCGCCGAGAAGCCTCTCATTTCAAAGGCACTTATTGTATTTTCACGAATCAGAAAAAGGAAAGTATTTTCCTGCAGATAATGGGGAGGGGGGAGTGCTTCTCGGAGGGACCAGGGTTTTAAAAATAAAAATAATAATAATAATAAAGGAAGGATTGGAAGAAAAAAGAAAGAGAAGAAAAGGGGGGAAAGAAACAGCTCAAATGAACAGAGAGATCACAGTTTGCATGGCCGCCCTTCAATAGGCTAAACTGACAAGATCAGTTTTAAAGGGCCACTTAAATCAGTTTCAAAGCCTGGAGAAAAATGAGTCGCCCTCTTTGGGGAGAATCTGAGGCTGGGTCATGAACGCCATTACTCGGGGCTGGGCCAGGTTATGGCTCCCCCACCCCCACCTCACTATATAATTATAAGCCACACTATTATTCAGAGGAGGAGGGGGAGGAGCTCTGGCAGTTTGGTTTTCATCTGTTTGTCTGTCTGTTTACTGACTTGGGCCAGATTCGCCCAGTGCACTTTTGCTTGGACCTCCCAGTGACCCAGCCTGAGGACTGGGGCAGTGAAAGCCTGCAGCACACTCAGCTGTGTTTCACACTGAGCTGTGAGCTGGGGCAAATGTCCCAGGATCATCTCTTGGTCTGACCTCCTCTCCCTCCTCCTCTGTCCCTACCTCAACCTCCTCCCCCCACCCCACCCTACTCCTAGTTTTCAGTGCATTGCGATTTGCTGGAAGCCTGCTTGGGGCAGTAGAACAGAGCATTTTGCACACACTTCATGTGATCCATTTCAAACCTTTTCATCTAATGGCTGAATTCTTCTTCTTCTCCTTTTTTTTTCAAACTTTCTTCCAGATGCCTGTGGTCTCTCTGATGTAGCCCATGTGGAAAGCTTGCAGGAAAAGTCCCAGTGTGCTTTGGAAGAATACGTTAGGAGCCAGTACCCCAACCAGCCAACGCGATTCGGAAAGCTTTTGCTTCGCCTCCCTTCCCTCCGCACCGTCTCCTCCTCAGTCATAGAGCAATTGTTTTTCGTCCGTTTGGTAGGTAAAACCCCCATCGAAACCCTCATCCGGGATATGTTACTGTCCGGCAGCAGTTTTAACTGGCCGTATATGGCAATTCAATAAATAAATCAAAATAAGAAGGGGGAGTGAAACAGAGAGAAAGAAAAGGCAAAAGACTGGTTTGTTTGCTTAAATTCCTTCTGTTAAGAGAGGATATAAAAGGATGTTACAAGTTTGCTAAAAGAAGAGAGGGGAAGAATTTAATGGACTGTGAATTTCAAAAAAAAAAAAAAAAAGACTGTCAAATGAACTTTTACAGAATGCATTAAAAAAAAGAGACTCCTGTGTTGGTCAGAACAACTTGCTACTTATCATTTTTGTATAAAAAGGAAATTAGTCTTTTTCTTTTTTTTGGTAAATTTTCGAAAAATATTGCTAAAAGTGCATTTAAGGAGATTGGGAGAAAATTAGCAGAATGGAGACAGTAAGTCTTTTTTTTTTTCCAAATTATTAATTGTCCTGTGTCTATGTACCTCTAGCTGTTCTTTTTTGTACTTTTCTGGTTCCAAACCAGTTTATTCTGTGGTTCTATAATAAGTTTTGATATAATCTTGGCTTCTTAAAAACTGTGTATCCTTAAAATATATGTTCTGCAAGAATTAAAACTGAGTCCATGAAAATATCATAGGAAGACATAAAACTTAAAAGGCAACTCAAAGATGATGGAAACGCACTTACAAGTGGTGACCAAAAATTTTAGGTGAAATTGAGCACTCTAATTAGAGAACAGGAGGAACCACATACAACACTTAACTTTCCCCCACCTCCCCCCAAAAGACACCACCACAAACCTAGCTTTTTAAAAAATATTTTAAGAAAGAGAATGAACTGTGGAATTTATTGGCAGCCAAGGAATGTGTCCAAGACACATGCTGAGGTTTGAATAAAAAGTGAACTTTTGTAATTTGAATTGGGTCCCGCTTAGTTCTTGAATTGTTATGAAAATCCTATATCTGTTTGTATATTTGCAAACCCTTTGTATTATAATTGTTGATATCTTCCCTTTTTAAAAAATACCATTGAAATCAGCATGACAAAATAACACTGTTGGCACTTATAGGTAACGTGATTGATTCAGTATCTTAGAGTTTACAGTTTGTGTTTTTAAAAAACTGAAGGTTTTTTTTAAGTGCAACATTTCTGTATACTGTAAAAGTTATAATAACTGAACTGTTTGGTCGAGTCTTTGTGTGTTATATTCCAAGGAAAATTGAAAGTATTCAGAAATTAAAATATTATTTGATATCTGAAACCTGTTTGGCTGTCCCCACTCACTGTCTTTCCATCGAGAAGACCCCTGTGAGTTCTCACTGAGCCCAGCCAGGGGCTCCATTTGTTTACTCTCTTCAGCCAGTTTGTTCAAAGGTGGACTAGTGTATTTGCCTGTTTAATTTGGGTGCCTACTGGCGGGGGGAGCTGAAGTTAATGGTTTATCTATGGTTTAGGAAGTGCCATACTGATATAGTAAACCACCCCCATTCACCTAATCCTCCTTTTAATTAAAAATGGATTTTCCAGGAAAAAAAAGGCCCTTATATTTGCCACACTTAAGTGCCTGCTTAGGGAAGGTATTGTGAGAAGTATTAGAAATCTTGAGATCAGTATCTATTTTATGATAAAAAAAATACTCTTTTGTACATTTCTGACAGTTACACAGAAGATGGTTCAAGCAAGCTAATCAGTATTGTAAATAGAAGGCAGTTGTTTGCAATGAGTTTTTCCTTAAGTAGGTGTGATTTCAAAAATATTCTGTGGTTCTCCTCTAGTGTGGCTGTTGAGAGGATTTCAAATCCAGTGATATATCTAATAGCGCTGAAGGGTCTGTTTCTAATGTATATGTGAGAACTTGCAGTTGGCTGCCTCTCCCCTCCCCCCTTTACCCTCAGTCTGTGAGAATATGACCATGCGGGAGGGGACGCTCTTCTATTGGAGTTATATACATAAAAACACATAGACACTTTGACATTTCAGATTGTGTAGATATCATCTGCACTGCTCTTGGGATTCTTTGTCCTTAGAATCCAAATTAAGAAAGAGAAGGATAAGGGAGGAAGGAAGGAAGAAAAAAAAAAGGAAGGAAGGAGGGAGGGAGGAGGGAGAGAAAGGGAAACTTTACAGGGTGCACTGATTTGAAGTAGTAACTATTTTGCTATTTTGTTTTTTGGAGTTGTTCCCCTCTCCCCTTTCTTCTTTCCTGGTTTGGAGGAAGCTCAGTGCATGGGAGCTTGCAGTTTTGTTCTTACAGAGGCTTTTCAGCAACACCCCCCCTCCCCAATAACTAACCATGTTGTGGTTTCATTTTAAAAAGGGGGTGGTGGTGAGGGAGTTGAAAGAAAAAGGATCATTTTGTAAAGTGTATTAAACTTTGATACTCAGTTCCAGTCAATACATGTAGACCAGGAAAAATGTGTCTTTGTGCATTTGAGCAGTTTTACATCTGACCCTCAGCTTCTTTCTGTAGATATATACATATATAAATATAAGTATGCTCTTATGCAGAGTGTCGCTGACCTTTAGATGGAGGTTTTGTCGGTTGTTGTTTATTTTCTCCTCTTGCAAGTGCTATCATGTGAGTGTGTGAAGTTTTTCTAATAAGTAAAACACAGGCCCTTTACCTTGTTTGTTTTGTGTTAGTTTATTGTAAACAGCCATTTGTTGTAAATTATTATTGGCATTAAATTATAATTTATGATTTTGAAAGCAAAAGACAGTCCCTGTTTTATTATGCCTTAAGCATGTGTTCTAGACGTTGGAAATCTCTCTCTCACTCTCTCTAAGTTTTCAGCAATGAGTCTGGGGTCTGCGAGGCAGCACAACGGGACCCAAAATTTTTCAAAAGGTTAAAACAAAACCCCTTGTATATGTTTAGAGTGGCCGGAGGAGGATCTGTTTAGAGTCTTGAGTTCGGTTTAAGTTTATTGCATTTAAAGAAAGTTTTTCTTTTCACGCTGAGTTAGAACAAAAGATCTTTGCTGCGACTGAATTGGACAAAAGAGGAGGGCTGGGACCCAGCGAGTGCGTTCTGTGTGAAATTGACGAGATCTTTAAAAAAGCTGCTAAACATGGCGACTCTTTCCCTTTAAGTGTCTCTTTTTCCTTGCTGGGTTTTTTTTTTTTTTTCTCCGTCTGATCAGAGCTCGCTTTATTTCTCTCCCCGACCCCGCTCCCCCTCCTCCTCTTGCGCTCGGGGGTGTGAGAGAACCCAGTTAGACGCGAACGGCAACAATAGTCCGAGAAGAGAGAGAGAGAGAGAGAGAGAGAGAGAGAGGCGATCGCTGCTTCTCGCCACTTTCAAACAAACCTGGGGGAAGACTGAGCCGGGGGGTGACTGAAGCCGCTTCGCCTCGGCTCGCGGGCGCCGGGCCTCGGCCTCTCCCCGGTAGCCTTCCCCGGGCCGCGCGGGGCTGGGGCTCAAAGTTAGCGAGCGACGTCCGGGGCTGGTGTCGCCGAGACCGATGGGTTAGCGCCGGGAGGGCCGCGGGGCCGGGGGCCCGGAGGTGGCAGCAGCTGCTGGGAAGTGCCTGCCCCCCTCCCCAGCCCCCGCCCCCCACTTACGCGCGGCGGAATTCCGCCAGCGCCCCCGGAAAGTCCGGGGTGCCGGGTGCGCCGAGCTGCACTCCTGGGATGTGCATTAAGCGGCAACAGGCGGGGGGGGGGGGGGGGTAGGGGGTGGGGGCGGGGGCGGGGGCGGTCATGGGGAGCTCGAGCGTGTGAAACTCTGCCTCGAAGCTCGCTTTTGACTTGGTCCTATGAGCTGAGCCAACATGGCGTCTCCCATTGCACCGCGAGCGCCGGGCTGCCAGGCACGGCAAGGCCGGGTAATAGAAAACACATTGGTTACCCTAAAGAAAAAGAAAGGGGGGGATGGGGGGATGGGGGGTGGGAGCGAAAGGCCATTCCGTCCGCAGGCAGAAAACCCTCTTTGAAACTGTTAGCTGGCAAGTGAATGTTGTCCTCGATTATTCTGTAATTAGCAGAATTCGTAGGGAAAAGATTGGGAATGCAGGATTCCGCTCTGTCCCACTCCTCCCTCCCCCGCCCCCAGCACCATATCCGGGAGACTTGAATCCATGTCTCCCCTCCCTCCAAGAATCTGATTTAAAAATTTAAAAGTCTGTCCCCGCAGACGAGCTTCCTAATGTTTGTATAGCATGGGGGAGGGAGGATGGCGAGTCTGCAGAGCCCTCGGTCAGCTCTCGCGCTCATTAGTGTAGGGGCTGCGCCTAGGTTTGCGCGGGCCGGAGCTGAGCTGGGGGTGGGGACCCGGCTGCGAACCCCGCCCGGCGCCGGCAGAACTTGCTGTTTGCATGTCAGAGTTATAGGAAAGGTGGCTTTCCGAGCGGAGGGATGACAGGGAGGCTGGGGCGTGGATAAGCGGGCTCGGGGCGGGTGGTCGCAGGCCCCCGAATTGCGTGAGCCCGCGTGGACGGCAACCCTGGCAGGAGCGCGCCCGCAGCGGAGATCTCCTTTTTTCCAATAGGTTTCAGAGCTGGGCAAGGGCGGCCGGGAGACAGACCTGGCCTCCCAGAGAAGGCCTTCGGGGGGGTCTCTCCAGAGACAGTGGATCCAGCCTGGGCCCGGCTCTCGGCTGACCAGGGAATCGCCCCCCTGCGTGCAATTCCAATCCCAGCCCTGGCCTGGAGACTCCTGTCCCTCAGCGGCCTGGGAGGGGAGAGGGGTATTCCGTGAATTCCAGGCCTCATCAAGATTTATTGAAGTTGGGTTTTTAAAAACGTGCTTCAGATGATTTTTCCCATTTTCTCAGATTTCAAAGGCTCCCTGCAGTGCGGCTGCCTAATTAATGGTGAAATTCAACTAAATCTAATTATGCAGTAATTTTAAAGCAGTTAGTGCTGGGCGTTGGTTTGTAATAGGACCCCAGTTTTTTTTAAAGTTTGCTTACTGTGTTGGTTTTAGGGAAAAGCCATCTTTTGTAGGGCAAAGAAAAACGGGGAAATAGTTTTGCCGCCTGAACCCCAGGGCTGAGAATAGCCCCACCACCACCACCACCGCACCTCCCTGCCCACTTCTATGTCGTTTCCCTTTTCTTTTTTCGCTGTTTCCCAAGTTCACGCTAAAAGACTGAGTGAGGTGCTAACCTAGCAGAGAGACCCTCTTCCAAAGTCAAAGGGGAAAGAGAGACGTTTTTTCACAGGGAGACACAAAGAGGTTTGGTATCCGCCTGCCTGGACGCATCTGTAAATGCCCGAAATCAGGGAGGGGACTCTCATCTCCTTTAATAGAAACCAGATTTCCTCCCCCTTAACATCCATTGTCATTAAGTCTCAAAGCTGACTTTTGGAGTTATAAATCTTATCGTCCGTCGGATAAACGCACTTGTAATAAGTTACCGTTCTATTCAAAGGGAATATTAAAACGGACTCAGTTAATATGGCATCTGTGTCATTAAAACTTTTATTTATTTATTTTTATTTTCTCGCATCTCGTAGGCCTGGCTTTTGGGCATGGGCCGAGGTGCCATTGGCTCACCCGTGGAGGGTCGAGGGGGAAGAAGGTGTGAAATGGGCTGCCTGGATCCAGCCTCTGGATCTTTGGCTTGGATGAGAGATCCCGTGGCAGAGAGGGCCTGGGGGTGGGTGGGGGCCGTGTCCCCCTTTCCCATCCCCCCAGCGGCCCCCTCGAAATGACGTTCCTTGAAAGAAACATGCTTGTGATTAGCTAAGCAAACACATCTGCTTTCGGAGTTGGGCCTTCGTTAATTAGCTGAACAAAGGGCCGTTTTGCTTTTTACCTTTTGCTGGGGGAGAGTGTGTTATTTCAGGAGTGTGGCAGGCCCTCCTCTTTTCAATTGCAGCCACGACGTTAATTTTATTGGGATTACTGATGGGAAATGAGGTGGCGCAGGCTTCCGAGAGGAAAAGCTTGATCATTACCCCCTTTGGAACTATATTTTTCCACCCAACCTCCTGCTCGCGAGGAGGGGGTGGCGGTGGGGGTGGGGATGAATTGCGCAGCAAGTTCGGAGCAATTGGAATCAGGTTTGCGGTACGCTGATCTCGGGTGACAGAGCGTGTGTTGAAGCTGAACTCTATAATTTGCGCTTCTGTTCCTTTATTAGGCCTGGACAACGAACTAATGAGCTTTGGCCCAGCACAATGTCACTTGTATTTATTTTCTTATGGCAACTTTGAGATAGCGGAAGTGTCCGGTACCAAGGGCCAGGGAGGCCGGGAGTCCTGCCCGCTGCCGTCCGGGCCCGTGTCGGTGGCCGCGTCCGGGGGGAGCGAGGGCGCGGTGAGCGCGCTCAGGGAGGTAGCGAAGCCCGGGGACTGGGCCTTTAGGCGAGGTCCTGGGGCGCTTAGGCAGGCGAGGCGTTAGGCGCCTTGGAGGTCCAGGAGACCCTGCAGACCCAGGTCTCTAAGAAGAAGATCTAGGGGTGCGAGGGTAAGGCCAAGGCAGGTTCCCCAAACACGAGCTGGTGGCGGAGATCTCTCCAGGCGCGGGCGAAGGCGGGATTGGCCACCACAGCCTGCCAGGCTAAGGACCCCTCCGAGCGAACGGGGCTTCTCGGCCCGGTGACCAGCGCGTCCGCTTTGTGCTGTGCGAGGCCTGGCCCAGCTCTGTTTGGAGGAGGGAGGGCGGATGGAGAGGATGCTTTAAAGGGACTCTTAGATCCTGGAGTGCGGGGGCTCCCTCCCCTCTCTTCCTAGTTTGACTGCTCCAAAGGGTCGCAGTTGGAGAGGCCTGGAATAAAGTAAAGAAGTGGTGGGTGGGGACAGAAAGGGGTCGGCAGAGCCAGCGTGGGAGTCCCTGGCGCCCTGGCCTAGAGGATACCGACCTGCTGCGCGGGGCTTGGGTGGGAGGAGGTCGGGGGGAGGTGGGGGAGGGGAATAGGCCGAGGGAAGGGAAAGGCCCGGGAACCGCGAGGGGAGCCCCCGGACTCCTCCACTCGGCAACCCGCGGCTTCCCGCGGCTAGCGCCTCCCTCTCTGCCGGGTAACCCTGTCTAATAGCGCCCAGGCTCTGTGCCCCCACCCACCCCCATCTCGCCTCGCCTCTCCTGGCTTCAGCCCTCTGCCTTGCCACCCCCTCCCAACCTCTTCATTCCTTCCTGCAAATGGGTGTTAACGCGGGTCTTTATGTGCTGTCTATAACTAGGATGTAATCACGCGCCCCATGCCTCTCTCTAAAAGCATTTAATAAATGTCTATTAAAGCGCTACAAATGTAAGATGAATTTAGTGGCGCGGCTGCCTCCCTGAATCCGAACGGTAATGATGGATTTATCAACGGGGATTCGCCTTCAGCACAGCGAGAGAGGTTTACTCAGCAAATATGTCGCCGAGCACCCACCCAAATACAATCAGTCGACCCCCCGCAGGCGCTAGCCGCCGCGCCCCTTCCCGCCGCGGAGCCCGGCGGACTCAGCTCGCCCAGGACCAGACCCCGGCTGGGGAGACCCGAGGGGTGGCCTCGCCCTTCTCTTGGCCTCTCACCGCCTCCCTCTGTCTCTTATCTCTCGGCCTGCCGGGTTCCTCTCTTGGCGGGCGTGGAGGACCTGGCATGTAGGTTTGGAGATCGGAAGCGGGTCGGGGCAGTGTCAGAGCACACCATGAAGTGTGAGCTGTCTTGGCCTTGTCCAGGGGCGTCAGCGGGCGCCCTCGCGCCCCTCTTGGCTTTGGCCACATCCTAGGGGTGGCTGGGCCTGGGACCCTCCACCTGCTTGCGGCCCAGCCCTGGGCCCTATCCTAGGGAAGACGGCTTGAGGACAGAGACGCCCGGCTCCCAGATCCTTGGAGGGGCTCGAGAGTGCCCAGAGCCTGTGCCCTGCATGCCCTCTCACCGGCTGCTCCCAGGTCTCAGCCAAGCCAAAGCAGTGGCGGCTGTTCTCACAAGTCGAGGAGAAGCCTCGAGGCGGGGAGAAAACCTCCAATTCTCTTCCGCGAGACAGATCGGGCTTCTCCCCCACTGGCCCCGCTGAGCCCACCCGGCCATTTGAAGTTTTTGTAGCATGTGGATTTTTAGAATTTAGATTTAAGCTGGGATCGTTAACATACAGCCCCAGTGGCCACCACCTTTCTTTTTTGTCTTTTATCTTTCTCTCTTTTCGAGGGGGAGGGAACTGCTGGCCGGTTCCTTCAAGCCCAGTTTGCTTTTGCTTTGGCCTCTGATTTCTCTTTCTTCTTTGGAAATTTCATTGAGATGTCTCTGTACTTCGCTTGTCAGTTATCTTTGTTCCTTTTAAATAAAGGGCTTTTAAATGGACTTATTGCTCCCAGCGTGGGTTCCTCTCTCTAAATGTTAGAAAATTGTGCCATCTACCCGCTATGCTGAGTACTGTCACACTCGGGGACCTCGGGGACCTCCGGGCCGGCGTCAATGCTGCCGTGTCAGGGGCCGCGGGCACCGGGAGGAGGGGGCGGCTCACGTGGATTTTTTACAGATCTCCGCCTGCAGCGGGCCCGCGTGGCCTCGCCAGGGCACGGCCCGCGACGCGCACAGCCGCCAGCCCCGTGGCGGCCGCGAACTTGGCGGCAGCGTCTGAGCCCAGACCAAATCGCAGGCGTGGCGGAGACTCCTCCGGCGGTGTCCCGGGCCGAGGGGGCGCCGCGACCGCGGCCGGTTTTAGACGCGAACGGCCGCTCCGGGTCAGGGACAACAGAGGACAATGGGGGCCGGGAAGGGGGGCTGCCTGCAAGGGGAGGAGGGGGGATTTCGCCGCGCCGCTTTGGAGCGCTCTCGCCGCGCCTCTAGGCGCCCCTAGGGGAAGCCGGGCTGAAGCCCCAGTGAGCGACCGTGCTGAGTGGATTTCCCGTTTCTTGGCGAGAGAAAGCCGGGGCCAGGCAGTCGGGCTGAAACTTTCAGATACGTTTTCCCGGGTGGAGACAATTCTGGTGTCTTTTTGAAGGCCGGAAATCGCTTTCCATTGGGGAAGCGTGGTGTAGCATGGACCGCGTTTGAATAAGACAGATGTCTGATCTGGGGTCTCCCCATCTCTAACTCTCCCGTGCAAAACACCCCACCCAACACCGCAGTTTCCTTTTAAATGGGTTAAAAAGGATTAATAGTTTAGATTTTTATGATGCGGCTACCCCTCTCAGATATATTTATATTTTTAAACCCTCTAAGAGTGTTAGCTAAGATTTCTAAGTGTCAGTTGGGTATTTAGGTTTGTGGAGGAAGAAAAAAAATCTCCGATACGGTTTATGACTTTTATTACATGTTTCACACTGTTCGAGAAATGGAGTTTTAAGCAACATACAATTAAATCTATATTGCTCTTTGGAGAAGGGCCAAAGAACTCCACAATCAATTAGTTTAGATCTTTTGATACTTGTTGCTAAAATCAAAGTATAAAACTACAACCCCATCGTAGAGTTGTTTTCCCCGTTTTTCCTAAGGTCATGGAATTACCATACAGGAAAAGGCAGTTGGCTTTTTTTTTTTTTTCCCAAGTTATTTTTTGCGATTTCTCTGGATGGATTAGTCTTTAGAGAATCAGGATATTTTTCAGTTTTTTCCCCCCCTTTTCGCTCAATTACTGCAGTCTCTGATCTTCTGCCTTTACCTGCCAGGTTTAGGTTTTAAAAAATAAAATACTTTTCTAGTGGATATTATTTTTAAATGAATTTTCCCTTCACCTGCTCTTTCTCATCCTTCCCTCCCCTTGGCTGACGATACTGAGAAGGGAAACGCTGTTCTCTAAAAACCGCAATGACGCGGTGGCTTTAGACAAAGGCAAAATCATATCCTTTATAACCACGATAGGAAGGCAATTTGTCTCCCTCCCTCTTTCTCTTTCTCGTGTCTCTCTGTCTCTTTAAATAAGCAGCTTAGCAAAAATCTCCCGCATTGAACAGAACCTGCTTCCTCCTTGAAAATGCCACCTTTCCCATCTCCCTGGTTCTCTTGGGGCCAATCCCATTCGGCCGGCGGCCGTCTGCCTGCCCTTGGCCCACGGTGGGGGGCAGGGGGGCCGCCTATCAAGACCCGGGGGCTTCTTGAGAAGACAGTGGGGTCCCGCCCGCCGGACCGGGCTGCGGAGGCAGGGCTAATAGCAAGCTGCAAAGAGAGGCTTGCTAATTCATTAAATAATTCTTCCTTCCCTTCAGCATCTTCTCCCTACAGCCCCAGAGCTCCCGCGGGGAGAAGGGAGGGGTCTGGGGCTGCGCGCACAGCCTTACCCACCCCCACCCCATTTCCTTCTGCCATCCAGGCCCTGCCGCCCCCTCACCAGCCTCATCACTAATTAAAAGCCCTGTGGCTTTGGGATGGAGCAGGCCGGGCGCCGACCTGTCATCTCAGCCAGGCTGGGGAGTCTAGAACATCCTCTTCTCCAAAAAAAAAGAAGGTTCGGAAATGAGAGAAGTGATTGGGCGGAGTGTCATTAACCTCCTTCTAGAAGCCTTCCCTTTCCTCCTGGGGAGTGAGGGCTCCAGGGGCGGGCTGAGCCTCTGCCTCCACCCAGTGCATTCGCTCTGCCGGGTGGCGGCCTCCCCACTGCGGGCCCCGCCGCTGCCCTAATTGTGACGAAGGTCTGGGAAACATTTTCTCTGCGCTAATTTTATATTTCCCCTTTCCCCCTTGCAACATTAAACATAATTTTGCGCTGTCACTGTCACTAAGATTGCGGTTTGCTGATGTCTCTACTTGGAAACACGACCCTTTCGCCTCCAACAGCCCTCCGCCATCCGGGACTTCAGCGTCTCAGTGAAAATGCTGGAGAGAGAGAGAGAGAGAGAGAGAGAGAGAGACCCCACAGCAATAGAGGCCAGAGGTGTCCCTCCCCGTATCCCCAAATCATTTCCAACCTCTCGTTCTCTGTGCCATCAGGAGCAAATGTGTTTTCTGATGTACGTTTGGTGGTTGGCTTGTTTATTTAATAAAATCCCTGTGGCTTTTTTAAAAAAAATGTCTCAGCTTATGTGACATGCAACCACAGTCACTCCACTTTTAAATTTTCCCCTGGAATTTATTTTCCGTTTGTTTGTTTCTGTATCTGTCCTCTTCAACTTCAGTCTTTTCCTCATTCCTTCCCCTCATCCCACGCGTCTTTTCTCTGGCTAAGCAATAATCCCCTGGCCCAGTGGCCACGTTCCTGAGCATAAAATCCCTTTATCCCTTGGGTTGCCTCGCAGAGGCGCGGTTATCCGGGGCCTTTGGTGACAGATCGGACGGAGCAAGTGAAATGAAGCTATTTCCCAGGCCCTGCTCCTCCTCTCCTTTTAATGAGAGCCTGGAGGGGCTCCGGAGTTGAACAAATGCACCCACGTCTCCAGGCCTGCCCTGAACCCGATTATGGATCTGGTTGCTTTTCGTTTGTTTCCGTTTTCGTTGGAAGGAGCGGCTCCTCACCCTCCACCTCCGTGTTGCGGAACTTGTCTGCACTAAGGCTGATTTCCGAGCAATTATCTCACTTGGGCCGTGCAGAGGGAGGCCGCCCCGCGCTCCCGGGTCAGGTATTCAGCCGAGGGCCCAGGTCACAGACTCAATCCGCAGGTTAATTTTCCCTCATTAGCATCTCCATGGTCCATCCCTTGCTTGGGATTTCCCGTATTCTTCTCTTTCTCCCTGCTCCGGTCTCGCTGTCTCTGGCGTATTCCATTCCTCTCTATCATGGTCCCATCATCGCGACCTAACATTCAGCCAGGCACCCATTGAATTCACTGGAAACCCATTTCATCAATTTCCAACCATTTTGCCTATTTTTGTGCTAGAGCCTCCTTTCTCCAACCACACCAGATTTAGTTCCTGTGAAACCCCAGCCCACTCTCCTTCATACACCTCATTTACAGATATATTCTGCTCTATGTGAATTAATTCACTCCCTTTTACCCCCATCCCCCATTCATTCTTCTAGTCACTGCTAGTTAAAGTAAAAGATACAAAATGGCATATTTCAGCTGTGAAGTGCGGGATATGCCAACCACCCCTGCCACCTAAAAAGAAGCTGGGGGCTTGTAATGATGGAAGAACAAAACAAAACAAGACAGAAAGAGAGAGAACTGAATTTGTAGCTTAAGTGGGCAAGTGTGTTTGTATGTCTGTATCCGTGTGTGTTTTAAGATTTCTTTCAACTGCTTTTGTGCTGACTCGACAGGGGTATTTGCTGAGGCTAGCCATGGCCTCCGAACTTTGAGTTAACCTCTTATATCAAATGAATCTTTTCATTTAGAGACCAATGTGTCTCCATCTCTTGCCACCTTTTATAGATCCAGCTTAGGACTCACCAAGACAAGACTAGAGCTCATAAAGTGGACCAGATAAAGTTCATCAAAGTTGGTCCCACCCCCACTCCATTCTCCCCACCACCACCTCTTGGCCCTCCATCAGCCTGAAAAATTTCCACTATCCAGCAAATAAAAGTTTAGGGAACTAGCAGCTCTCCCTAAGTGAGCAGAAGATTGGGAATTTCTTTAGCTTTTCACAGCAAGCCTGTTGACTGAAATAGTTTTTCAAGCTCAGACACTGAAATGATGTACAGTTCTCAACAAGTTGTGATTTTAGTGTGCTGTTTAGGTGGGATTGAGACAACCCAATAATCGATGTAAGATTGGATGGAGAGAGGGTGTCTGTGTCCAAGACTGTCATTAACACCAGAAATATGAGAGTCAGTCGAGTCTCCAAGGGATGGGATTTGGGAAGAGACTGCACACGTCTGCTCCTGGGCCATAAAGAAACACATTGTCAACAACAACAAAAGAGACAATGCCCTGAGCCCGGCCTTGACTCAGGGCTGAGCTACTTTCCAGATATTTTAACAGCACTGTTCATTTTGTTGGGCTTTCTGGGCCATTTGAAATTCAACCTTTAGCTAGCCTGCTCATCAGAGATGGCTACAAATTCATTTTCTGATGTACTCTTCCATACTCCTGTATTTTCTTTATTTCCTATGGCCTCCCATGGGTCTAATCTTTTTTTTTTCCTTTCTTTTATATTTTCCAGTTTTGTTCTCCTCGCAAATGACTCAGTGTTTTTCCTGTTTCTATGGCTCATGCATTTGCTTCCTTTCTCTCTTTCCTTCCTTAAGAGACAGGGGGAAATAAAAAGAATGGTTGGGGTTTCCCAAATTGTTCTTCTCTAAGTGTTATTAATTACTGTTACAAGGCAGGCGATTCTTAACTAATAACAAAGTTGTAAATTACCAGTGACTTTCAAATATTTCTCATTTGTCAGCCCTGATTGATTTGATTAATATTCTACTCCTTGACTCCTTGAAATAATTTCAGCAGCACTTACAATCAGCTCTACCCATGAAGCAAAGAGCAGACCCTGCCCCTCTGGTTTGACTCTTCATGTGAAGGTTTGATTTGCATCCTGAGGCCTGTGGTCCTGAATGAGAAATCAGTGCTGGGAAGGTACTTGGGCTGTTATGCTGAAAGACTGGGAGCAGATAGACATACCTGCGTATGTTCGGTTATTGAAATGTAATTTTGGAAACTTTATCGAGGAACTTAATTGTGGTGAAAGAATCAAATAACATCATTCCCTCAGGCCTCCTGGACATGCTTACTCCAGCTAAATTCAAAGCTAAAATAATGCTTTTTTTTTTTTTAAAGGATTTCTAAATCCAGAAAACTACCTAAGCTAAGTCGCATTTCTCCTTGTCCTCCTCACTACCATTTCTCAGAAAAAGCCAGGCTCAGACCTATCCGGTGTTGAGATTCCTGGCAGGGAAAAGAGGAGTGTTTTGGGTGGAGGCGGAAGCAAAGCTAAAGGGGCTCAGGCGACTGGGGCACTGGAAAAACCCCACTTTGGGGAAATGGTATTATATTTTCCTAAGTTCCTTTTTCTGATCCACCATCATATCCAGAACGCAATTTTTGAAGCTGTCAATACCCGCTGCCTCCAATACCTCTGGAGTTTTAATCTTAATTATATTATTAAGTGAAGTACCGTGCTGTCAGGGAATTGAACGTGATTTATGACGTCTGCCTATTAAAGGATCGATTGTGAATATCGCTACTATCATCTATCAATATTCTCAGGCCGGGGGTATTTCTCGCTGAACGGTTGTTATTTGTAATATTGAAATGATAGGCTGCAGGAAAGGGTTGTTTCTCCTTCGTAAGTCGAGTTTTCCAGGTGCAGCAGTGAGAGGGTGTGGGAAGCAAAGAGACTAAGCAAGCTCCATATCCAAAGACAGTTTAAAGATTTTTTCTTTTTAATTTTATTTTTACGTTAAAGCCAAAGAATTCTCCCTCCAAACCAGTAGGCGAAGGAATGTCAGAGTCATTTTTAGGTACAGGATGTAACCTCTACAGGTCGACATCAGGGGCGAGCGTTTCGGAGGTGCTAGGAGATTAGGAATAAGACTGGAAGGAAGAACCCAGCAACGGGGTGGGGGGTGGGGTGGAGGTGGGGAGGCATGTGTAGGAGGATGGCTGGATGGGGGGGTGGAGAGAATGCCCAGGGCAGGCTGTGTATTTCTGGAGCAGATGCCCGGGCCTTGGAATCAGAGGTGTTCAATTTCTGGGATCAAGGCTCTCTTCGCCGAGCCACCCCTGCAAACGCTGCTTCCACCTGCTCCCGCCTCCTCTGCATAGGTGGAGGCGGGTGCGAAACTCGCAGCAGCTAGGCCTGGAGGAGCCCGAGCCCCGAGGCCTTTTGTCTCCAGACAGAGCGCAGCGCCTGCTTTTTTTCCACCCTCGCGGGGCACGGCTCCGGGTCACCGGCGATTCCCAACCCCCTGCTTTAGGGGGATGGGAGGGAGAGGCGGAAAATGGAGCTGGCGGCCCGGGACTGGAGGCTGGAGCACCCCTGCGGAGTGGGGCGTGGAGAACGGCCGGAGCGCCCTAAGGCACGACCTGGCCCGCTCCCTGAGCCTGCCCTGGGCGAGCCCCAAACCCGGAACGCCCGAGGCCCCCTCCCCGGCCGCGGAGGCCGGGAGTCAGCTCAGCGTCCCTTGGTTCGGGGGCGTGTGGGGAGGGGACGCACGTCGCCTGGGGCGGCGTGGCGGCGACCTGAGCCGCAGGAGGCGCTGAGCTCCGGGACAGCCTGGGCGCACTGAGTCTCCGCGCCCCGACGCCCCCACCAACCGAGTCTAACTTACTCTCAGGGTTCGACGAAGCAGGAACGTGAATAGAACCTGTTGGCCTTCCTTGCCCTTGCCAGAGGCCCGCACACGGCGTGGCCGCGTCGGATGGGTGGGCTCTTGGCTGCCCGCCGCCACACCGCCCCGCCGCTCCGACCCCTACCCTCGATGGTGATTATCTGGCCTTGGATTTTGGAGGCTCCTCAAGGGTATGGCCACACTGGTTGCAGATAGTAAGCGCTCAATAAATGTTAAGATTTTGTTGTTAGCATTATTAGGCACGTCCGGTTTCTTCCGCTAGTATCTCGCTCGCACATATTTATCCCAGATCAACAGCGTTATAGCTACGGTCCCCAAGCCCCCGGCTAGTGCCCGGGTGTCCACCATCTACCTCTGTCACCTCCGAGTCCCAGAGCCAGAGCCCTGCAGCCCTGCCATGCCCAGAGAAAATCCCGGCGCCCCTCCGGCTCCTGTCCCAGGGTGTTTGCCCAGGCCTGGGCCACCGTGAGCAGAAGACAGAGCTGAAGCCGGGACAGCAGTTTGCTAACGTGCGCTGCCCAGGTCGGCGCAAGGAGAGCGGCGTTCCCGAGAAAGAACATCCCAGAGGGTGGATGGCTCCTCGGTGTAAAAAATAAAAGGAACCTTTCACCTGGGGGGGGGGGGCGGGGAGAAGCCGGGGCAGGCCGAGGCAGGAAGAGCCCTGGTGGCTGAGTCAGAGCGTGGGAATGACGCCTTTTTCTCCCAGAAACTGGTCTTTGGAGAAGCCTTTAAGTGGCCTGGGCCGAGGAGTGAGTTGTCAGAGGTAGCGCCATTAACTATATGTGCAACTGCCGTGTGACCAGATTTTTTATTATCTTATGACTTTAATAAAGAAATATAAATACGCCTGGCCGATTCTTCATACTAATAATGATAATGTTGCTGATGTTATTTTACAATCGACGTTTTAGTCCCGGAGCCCCGGACGGACCTCGGAGCAGCTGCGGGAACCACACCCATGAAGGGGAACACCTGCTGCGCAGCGTCCGGGACCTCGCCCCCCTCCTCCCTCTCTCCTCCTCTCCTCCTGATGGATATTCTTGGGCCTGGGCTCTTTAAAAGTGACAAATGTCTTGTCAATATAGACCATACTTCTCCTCTGGGTTTCTAACCAACTTGCGGCGCCAAGAGGGCCCCAGGCGCAGGCCCAGCGGTGCGTGTCACGCGGCCCACATTGTACCTTAGTCGCCCGAACCTTGGCCTAATTTCCAGCTAATAGATCTCGAGCGAGAGAGTCAGGAGGAAATCAGTGGCCTAAGAAGCTAGATTTGGGCTCTGGAAGGATCGGAGATGAAGGGATCGGAAGGAAAGTGTGATTCACATTATTTTCCACCCTTCTCCCTCCCACACAAGACCAGGCGTCCCTTCTCCCCGCCGGGCCTTTGGGCACGCGGCCCTTAGCTCCCTGCGGCCTGTGTCCCTGCAGCTGGTTTCCCTCCCTCCGGACCACTGCGCCTTAGGGTCGCTCTTTCCTACGCTTGGACCCGGCGCCCTCGGATCGGCTACTCTCAGCCCCCGGGAGGAGGCGCTGGTGCCCGGGCAGGCCTCTGGTCCCTCCCAGCCCTAGGCCCGGAGCCCCCATTCACAAAGCCCCTCTTGGAGGAGCCTACACACACACACACCACGCACTGGGAGAAGGGGAGTTTGATCTTGTCTCATTGGCGTCTCAGGCCTGAAAGGGAAATCATTTGGGTAAACAGCCAAGCTTCCAGGCTTAACGCCCGGCTCCCGCCCCCTCCCCTCACCCTCCCCTCCCCCCCCCCCCCCCCCCGCCTCCCCCACTCCCCTTCAGCCCCACCCGCCACCCACACTCGGCGCCGCAGCCGGGCCCCGAGCGAGCTCCGTGCGTCCGGGCGGGAGCCGAGGGCTCCCCGGGTTCAAAGGGCTGCAGCCCTGAGGGGACGCCCTCCCACCCGTGCCGCGCGGGGCAGAAGCGGACTGCAGGGCGGTGGGACCGGCCTGGGCCACGGTAGGAACCGCGAAACCTCCCTCTTCCCTAAGTAGAGCTCGCCCCGGGGGAGGGCACCGGGGAGTTCGGAGCCGGAGGCAACATTTTAGGGCAGACGGTGGGGTGGCCGAGCCCGGGCCGCACGCTGCGCCTGGACGTCCCCCCTGGCCCATCTCGGGACCCCAGGACCCCGCCAGGCGGTGCCAGGCATGTGTCCATGTAGGTGCACGACCACGGGCGGGGACTCGAGCTTCCGCTGGCCACGCGGTGCTCCCCACGCCCTTGGGTGATTACCCGGATTACTTCTCTCTCCAAGAGGCTTCGCTTAAAAAAATTTTTTTTAAAAAAGGCTTTAATCTGTTATTAAGCGATTCCCAAAGTTTGATTCTTTCCAAAAAGAGAGTTGTTCAACTAACTGGCCGTAAACACAATTAATAATTATTAACATGCAAAGAAATCTTTGTGATGTTTAAAAGGATAATGGTCTCTCTCTATCTGTCCTCTCAAGCCTAGAGGGAACCTTGAAATCTGAAAATATCCTGATTAGATTATTAGACCTGATTATAGGGTGATGTTCCCCCTTTCTCTAATGAAACTCAGCTTGCTTCTCCCTTCCTCTGTCTCTCTTGTTCTGTCTCTCTCTCTCTCTCTCCCTTTTTCCTCTTCCCAGTCTGAATCGCGCTCTAATCCTGGAGTCATTAGTAACCCCCTCTGGCTACATGTTTGCATCAGTGAAACATTGTGACATAGTTGTAATACAAACTCTGCCGCCTTGCACTGCATCTTGCGGTAGGAAGTGTAATAGCAATAAAAATCATTTTTCTTCTCCAGGCATTATTGGGTGAAAAAACCCAGAAAATCTGAGTGTGAGAAGAGGGGGGTGGACGGAGAAGGAAGATATAAGGGGAAGGAAGAGGAGGAAGGAAAGAGAAAGAGAGTGTGCATATGACATAGAAGTAAACCTTTTTCAATTTAGAGACTCCCCCTCTCCAAACTGTGGTTGTGCAGATTCAAACACACTGTATCTACACTCCTCTTCTCTACCCTTGTCTCTGCTTCTCTGTGGGCCCCAGGAATTGCCTCTTAATTTCTAGAGTCTCTCAGCGGCTCCCTTCTCCCTGAGTTAGCACCCCCACACCAGGTGAGGAAGCCCCCTCCACCAAGTGGAGTGAGGGATCCTCATTTAAATTCTGCTAGGAAATTGAGGCCCACTCTCCTTTTTGGTCACTCTGACATCCTTCCTAACATGACGGAGAAGGGACAAGCCACCCAGAAAGCCAACCTGGCTATTTTCCTGGTACAGCCCTGTAATTTCTGAACAAGGGTTCAGAGTCTACTAATCTGCAATGGGGGTGGGGGCGCAGGGTAAGAGAGAAGAAGCGCTCCCACCATCTCCTGTCTGCCCCATGGGAGCTTACCCGGCTGGCTTAGGCAAGGGCCAAATTTCCAGTAAGGGTCTCTAAGCTGGGTTTTCTCAGCCAGGGAAAGGCAGGGGCTCATACACCAATCCACACACATTCTGTGTCCTAGCTCATGCCGCCCTTCACTCACCAGTTCAGCTAGCTGTGTATGGGATCCATTGCGCCCTTTTAAAAGTTGACAGTAAACTTGGGGTCAAAACTGCATTAGAAAAAAAAAGTTCTGTACCGTTCTTTAGAAACAAAGAAACCACACAAATCCTCATGGGACAATAAGAAGACGCTATACTTTTAAAACCACGATTGGTGTCTTCAGATAAAAAAAAATTGTATTGTAAAATTTGTTCTCATTTATAACACCTTTCTCTTGGGTGATACTCTTTGAAAAGAAATCAAGGCAAAGACTCACCATTTAAATGAATTAAATTTTCTCTATATTTTATAGTCGCGGGGTCTTAAGTGTTGGGGTGTAACATTTTTAATGCAATTTCATTGAGCTATATTCCCACACCGTATAGTCCATCCAAAGTATAAAGCCAGTGGCTCACGGGATATAACTTTTAAATTAACAACCGGATAAAAATAAAAATGGGGCAAATGCCAGATGTACCTTGGAGGGACATTCTGTGTAGTTTGTAAATCTTGCCTTGAAGTCTGTGCTTTCTGGTTCTTCTAGTTTTGCTGCTTTTACTGTCGGGATAGGTGTACGTGGTGGGGGTGGCTTTTTTTTTTTTTTTTTTTTTGGTCAGCAAAGCCAAAAGCTGCAGGGTATGACGTTCCAGAAGGCTGGGGCCCCTCAGATGTCTGAGTGCCCGGAATGAATGAACTTCAGTGGAAATTTCAGTTGGGATGAGATGGCTTCATAGCCAGCCCCCTCAGGGGAGATATTTGCATTGGCCGCTGCTGAGTGCCCCGAAACATAGAGCAGTCGAACCTATGGCCTGAGAGAGGACATCTCTCATTTATTTTATCCTTTCTAGGAATGAAGTGTCATAGCTTGAGTTACGACTTTAGACTTGGTGAAACTGTACCTATGTTTTTTTCTCTTTCTCCTGTTATTTCCCCTCACCCAATGCAGACACTGCAGGATATGTCGGTCATAAATAATCCTTTTGAACCCTTGGGGAGAAGGCCTTGCGCGTTTCGGCCTCCCCTAGAGTTTTGATTAAGGAAAAGTCCGGGTGACTCGCGAGTTAGGGCCGCAGAAGGCTCGGAGGCTTAGCCGCGTCATTCCAGTTTCCGCAGCGAGGTGGCGCTCCAGGGCACCGCAGCGCGCCCAGGTTCCGGCCGCCCAGCGCGTCGGCCGCGTTCCCGCGGTGAGGCGGCGGCACCGAGCGCCGTGAACGCGGGGTTCCTAAAGCCTCGGCGGGAAATGTCGGGGAGCGCTCAGCTCCTCCTAGGCCCGGCGAGGCCCGGAGGCCACGGCCGCGGGAGGCTGGCGGCGGCAGGGAGCGCGGCCGGGGGAGAAGCCGGGGCGAGGCTGGGGCGAGAACGCGGGCGAGGTCGGAGCGCTCTGCGGTGGCCGCGGCTCCCGTGACTGCGAAGTTGGCTCGCGCGGGGCACCCGGGTGCCGACCGCGGCGCTGCGGGGTCCGGACGGACCTCGGGGCCGGCCGGCCGCAGTCGGGCCTCGGCCTAGGTGGGGGGCACTGACGTCCCCAACTCACCGAAGGAGTCGCCCACCCTTTCACCGCGAGCTCGGCGGACTTCGCTGTTGCTGCTTCTTCTCCTCCTTTTTTTTCTAGAAGAAAATAAAGGAAAAAAAAAATAGCATGTGCTCGGAATTGCTTTGTCTCCAAACTAGGCAGCTTTCCTCTTTGATAGATTTTCTTTTCCTTCTTTCCTTTCCTTACCGTTCCCTTTCTTTACTTTTCTATTTTTTCCTCCTGCGACCTCTTTTTCGTTCCTTTTCCTTTTTTCTGTCCACTTCTGAGGGCTAGTTCTCTCTCTCTCTCTCTCTCAGATTAACCAGCCCAAGAAGACCCAACATTGAGTAATCGGCAGCAAGATTGAAGAAAGAACTATTTCGATTTATTGAACGCCGGTCCATCCATGCGTTTTCATTTCCACACTTTGCCTTCCCTGGGTGTCTCACAACCCCTGAGTCGAAGAGAACCGAGAGGAAATGTCTCACCCCGACACTCTCATCCCTCCCCCTGCGACCGAGGGGTTCCTTTAAAACTACTTTTGAAACAATGATAGAAATGATAAAGATGACACACTGAAGAACGTTTCCAAGTGTGCATTAATTTCCTGGTTGGTTTGCAGCCGGGCTTGGTGGGACCGGAGCAAGGAGAGCGGCGCAGCTGTCGGGCCGGGCCTTCCTTCCTTCAGTCCCCTGACCCGTGAGCTGCCCTTTCCTCAGGGGCCTTGGGGGGCCAGGCCGAGCCCTCGCGGCAGCCTGGAACCTTTGGTGCCACCACAGCTCGGGGACACCCGGTCTCCGACTTGTCGCCTGCTGCACTTCTCTTTTTCGCCGATATTTCCGGTCACCTCGCCTCCCTTACAGTTTTCTAGTCTAAATGGAGAAAATTTCGGCCCAATTTAGGAATCTGCAGAAACTCAGAGGGTCAGGTCATTAGGAATGTTAACGCGGCGACCAAGAATTATAAACATGATCTAAAAGTCTCTTCCAATTCATTTCTTCAAGTATTTATTTGAGTTAAGTGATGAAAAGTGACAGTTGTGAAATAGACAGCTTTTAAAAGTAATGAAGTCAGATGAGGCTTTAACCTGTCGATTGCTATAAATCAACTTTGAAAAAGACGAATGAAGAATATTATTTGGGCACCTAACTGCAGGCACTTGCAGTGCGGGCTGCGGGCCTCGGGTCTGGCCGGGGAGCGCAGGTGGGGCAGTCGGGCTGGGAGGCCCGGGGCCTGGAGCGTGGCCCTTGCCTGACGGGTCCTGCCTGGGACCCGCCTGAGCCAAAAGCGCATGTTGCTGGGAGGCTGGTCTCTATTTCCGCGTCTAGGTTAGCGGGGGTGGGGGTGGGGTGGGGGGTGGAGTTGGACCACTGCAATGGGTCTGGGCAGGTGGCCCTAGCCCTAAGTGCAGCCTGGAGTTAAGGGGACTGAACCCTAGGCGCAGATGGGCACTCAACCCGGCTGAGGGTGTCGCCTCCCTTCCCGCAGCCGGGTGGAGAAGAACCAAGGCCTGTCCAAAGCTCCCTCCCGCCCATCCCAGTTCCTAATTCATCCACAGTGGAGGCTTCAGAGGCAGGGGAGGAAGCAGCAGAGGTGAGCTTCGGAGCCTTCTGGGTGGGGCACAGGGGCCCGAGGTTGTCTGTTTTTTCGGTGACATCAAATAGAACCCCCCCCCCCATCTGCGAGGAAGGAACCCTGGGAATGAAGAGGGCTGGATGGTTGGCAGTGCCATAGGCCAGGCGCCCCGAGGCCTTCGGGAAGAGGAGCAGAGTTCCTACCAGACATCTGCCCCAGTCCGGGGTTCCAGAAATGATTTCTGAAGCAGGTGAACTCTGAAGCAGGGCTGTTTTAAAACAAACTCTACACATTGTCTTGGAAATCTAGGCTTCCCAGAAGTGCAGTTTCGTTGGCAGCTGGGTCTGGGGAGCTGGTCACCTTCCCACGGACACCTGGGGCCAAGGCCAGGCTTTGCTTTCCACCTCTGGTACACACACACCCCCCCCAGCAGAAGTTTAAGTGGGGGCTACAGACACAGAGCACCAGGGTCTGTAACCCCCCCTCTTAACCTTTCCCCGTGAGCAGGGGGGTTGGGGCAGGATACATGATCCTCTCCCCCCCAGTTTCTCGCCAGAGAAGCCCTCCCTGCTTCTAACCCGACTGGGAGAGGGGCCAGGCTGCTTGAGCTCTAGCAACCCGTCCTGGCGCACTTCCTCTCCTGTCTCTCTTACCCTCTTTCTCCCTCCGTCCTCATTTTTGGGATTATCTGGGAAAGAGGGAGTCCTGGTCGCCCCCTTTCCCCCTTTACCAGGGAGAACAGCCCGTGGCAGGCGAGGAGATGGCGCCCGGGTCCTTGGGCAAGTGCCCCGCCTGGTGGCTCTAAAGACGGCCTGTGGCCCGCACTCGCCCAGCCCGAAGTTTCCAGACTCTTGGACTGGAGAGTCGGACTGGAAGGACCCTCAGAGTGAGACATTGAGGGCAGGGAGACTGAAGAGGACGACGCTCACCCCCGCGACAGTCGCGAGCGACTTGGGGGGCAGGCGGGGCGCGGGGCTCCATTCGGGCCCCACCCTGGATGCGACGCCTCTCCGGGGCCTGGGAGCTGCCAGCCTCGAGCAGCGCCCTCACGCCTCTCAGGTCCGATTTCCTTTCTTTAGGGGCCGGGACGGGGGGAAGGGAGGACCTTCGGGGTCAACTGGAACTGGAACCTGCCACCTCCCCCTCTTCCCCCCCCCGCCCCCCGCCAGGGCTACGCTGCCTGCCTCGGTCGCTGCCTGCTCGGGCCCCGGCCCGCCCCCGCCCAGCTGGCGCCAGGGTTCCCCACGCCCCAGACTCGGAGCGGGCGAGGTGCCTCCAGCAGGGCCCCGGCAGGGGTGAGAGGCGCGGCGACTTCCAGCTTCCGGCCCCGCGTTGGGAAACTCGACGGAGGGGGCCGGGCGAGACTCCTCCTCCACTCCGCCGGGAGGCAGGCTGGGCTCGGCTAGCGGCGGGTCTCCGCCCGCCCGAGCGTTTCCATAAATCAGGCCGCTGGCAGGCTGCTAATTAGCTCGGGCGGAAAAGAATAGGAAGAGCGAGAGTCCAGTAGCGCTTGGGGGTGGGGGTGGGAGCGGGGGGCGGGGGAAGCTCTCTAGGGGGGAGACCGCACTTTCCCCAGGGCCGTTCGGCGACTCCCTGGGGCACCTCCGCAGTCTCGGGTCGAGGCCACCCCAGATCACCTTCCTTTCACATCCACCCCTCCCCCACGCCCTGCCCTCCGAGCAGAGGGCTCCGGATCCCACGCCCCGCACATTGAGCGCACCCCCAATTTCGACCTGGCCCGCCCACCCACGCGGAGGCACCTGTCCCAGTCGCTGGGGAAGACCGGTGTTAATTAACGCCCCCGCTTCCCCTGCGATATCCGAAGACTTTCAAAACTGGTCTCCGCGTCTTTCCTCATTAAGTCCTGAAATCTGCGCTTGGAACAACCGCTGGGAAAAGAGAGGGTCTGGGAGTTGAGAGGGAGGTTCGGTCACCCCAGGGCTTGGGGGGTACCAGGGCTCGCACAAGGATTGCGGGCTGTGGGCAGCTCTAACCCGGTTCCTTCTTTCCCTATGAAAACGCTAGACGGGTCGTTCGAGGTTAGAAATAACATTAAAGTTGGGTTATTGATTTCCATGTAAATGTGGAGCAGAGTTCGCGGCGAGTGGGAACGACTTGGGTTTATTTTCTTTCTTTTCTTCCCCCACCCGTCTCCCAGCCCGCCGCAGGGCTCCGCGCCGCTCCCACCCCGCCCTCCCTCGGCGGGGAAGGGACTCTGCCATGACATCACCGCGGAGACCCGCGGCCTCCCCGCCCCTGGCCCCGGGGCCCCGGCGCGGAGATTGGCAGGAGTCGCTCGCAAGGACAATGCCTTCCAGGTGTCACCGTCACAGTCCCATTCCTCCTAGACCGCCCTCTCTGCCCCCTTCCCTTCCAACTCTCCTACCTCGCCCCTCCCTTTTAGTACTCTGGGGGAAGCTCTCCCATCTCCCCCCACCCCAACCCCCGCCAGCCCTCCGCCTTGCTCGCTTTTCGCATCTGGGCGCCAGGCCCCGGGTCTAGAGACGCGGGCAGGGGGGGCCCGCGCGGAAGGACAGAAGTAGCGGGGACCTGCCTGCCGCCTGCCGCGGGGCGGCGCGGAGATGCCAAGGGCTCCGGGTCCAGGCGGCGGCAGCGGCGGCCCGGGAGTGAGCCAGGAAGGACCGTGTGTGTATTTTAAAGCCATCAGCGCGGTTACTGGACTTCCCTGCCTTTGCTCTCCAGCACACCCCCACCCCGCCCAGGCACACATAATATAACAGACGCGAAGATAATCCTGCCATCTGGCAAATCCCAAATTTGGCGACCAAGCTCGCAAGGCAACGGCGACGTGTCATCCCGGGAGTAGGTGGCCGGTCCTGCCCGACTCCCCCGAGCAGGGCCGAGGGCGATGGGCTCTGCCGGCGCCCACCTCATTTCGGCCCGATCCCTCCCTCGACCCCGGAGCCGGTGCCCAGGGCCGCGGCGGGTGTGGTTCGGTCTCCCGCTGTGGGCGTGGGCTGTGGGGGTTCCGAATGAAGGGAGCGGAAATTGTGGGGCTCCCGCCCTGGTTTCCGCCGATACAACCTCAATGTGCTAAAACCCAAATTCGGCTTCATTATGTACAACCGAATGTAATTTATAGCCCGGCGGCCTGTCGGCGGCGATTTAGATCATTTGGTGATAAGGATCACACTTATTAGATTTCTTCAAAGCCGGTGGGGATTTTCTATATTCTTCCTCTTTTTTTTTTTTTAAGGAGGGCATTTGTGCTAAATTGCCCAGTGCTGGTGTGATAACTGTCAAAAGTTTGACATCAAAGGAGCTAATATTATTCAGTTACCAGAGAAGCTGTCTGTCTAAATAAGAATATCTTAATTACTGCATCACAAAGGTAGAAAAGGGGTCGGATCTGAAAAGGGGAGAGGCATTCAGGCATTCCTTTTGATGCGCTATCTATATTAGACCCATGCACGTCTCTTAATCAGGCCTAGTCCGATTTCCTTTCCTCTCCCCGTCGATCCTCTGAACTTCGTAACTATATGTAAACACGTTGTCAGTGGGGACATAATCTTCTCGGGTTCTTATGAGAAGAAATTTCCATCCTCTCCGGTTCTAGATTAGGCAGTGGAGTCCGCTCCATCAATGAAGGGACTAAGGTTTCGTGGACAATAATGTGGCAATTGTTGATGGTTTGTGACCCATAAAATGTGAAGGTGACTGTTCTGGCTTTGGTATGTAATTATGCAAAACACTTTCCATAAAGACTTGCCATTCGATCTAATGGCAGTCCCTGCGGTCTATTTCAAAAAAAAAAAAAGGGAGGGTCTATGTACAGAGAGAGAAAAGTAACATTTGTTTTAACACAGGTTTTATGGGGTGTGTGTGTGGGGGGAATGGATAAATACAAACACATCGCAACGCCGCCCAAAGTATTTTTGCGAGGCAAATTAAAATAATTACGAGGGGATTTAATAAGTTAATCATAGCAACACGGCCCATCCAAACACAGAGGGAAGGGGTTTCAGGTTTCAGCTCGCCACCTCTCGACCCCCGACGGTGCTTGGGAGTGCCGGGCGAAGAGGGGCGACTCACCTCCCGGGTCTGCACGAATGGGATGCAGTCTCTGTCTTTCCACTTGGTCCACCTGGGATCCAAGCCCCCGTTTGGGGCTAAGATTGGGGGGGTGGTTGGGGGGATAGGGCGCCGTCCCCATCCCAAAGTCTGGTCTGGAGAATTATTCGGCAGAAGGCATTTTAACAAAGCAACCCTCTCCCACGAACACCGCTCACCCCCTTTCCCTGGAGTGCCCACAAGCCCCCGGGATATAGGGGCCCCAGGAAGGCTGGGGGGTGGGGGTGGGAGAAGAAAGAACCTGAAGGAATGGTGTGGGAAGGCCTGAAACCGGCACCCACATTCAGCTAAAGCTGTTTCCAGTACCTTCAAAAACCACCTGAGGCTGTTTTTTTAATTTTGGTGTGTGATGGTTTTTTTTTTTTTTTTAAACTAATAAAAGGAATTAAAAAGGCTGAAGCAGAAAAGATGGAGTGAGGTGGGAGGGTCTTCACTGGTCTAGACCCAGACCTGGCCGCTGGCTAAAAAGCAAGCATCTCTGTCACTCCACGTGCCCCCACCCCACCTATGTGCCCTCATCGCCTGCCGGGCAGTGACGTTGCCCTGTGAGCCCAGCAGAGGCTAGAAACAGAGGATTTTTTTCAAGGGGGAAATGATGATTAAAAGACAGAATCATCTAAATATTAAAGTGACACATGGGGAGACCTGAAAAAATATTTAAGCTAATGAAAAGCAAATAAAGAAGCAAACACTTAGGCTGGGAAATTAAATATTATGTTTAAAATGATGCTTTTGTGCGGGCTTGAAGATTTCCGATTCATGTACACATAATAAACACTCAGGTTTGTCATCTGGAGGTGCAAATCTGAAAGATATTCCAACAAATGAAGTGCTGGCAGAGAGAGGAATAAAGAGATCGGCGCCTGTCAGGGGTCAGGCAGCCTGAGATTGCTTCTAGAGATCTTTTGAAAATTTCACACGATTGAAGGCTTAGGGGCTTCACTGCATTCGCATTTCAAACTCAGATCAGTGGGATCACAATAAAAAATAGAGGTCTGGAAAATTTTGATGCAAGGATGGCTGTGGGCTGCAGGGCTTCTCACGCTAGCCCGCGCTCTTTTTTTTTTCTTTCCAAGATAGACGCCTGACATGGCTGTGATCCTTTGGATGACAGAGTTGTCAGAAAAGAAAGAAAATTGCATCTTGTCTCGTAACTTCCTTTCAGCCAAAAAGAATTTAAGGTCTTACTCCAGTGGGGAGGGTGTGGGAAGATGATTCATTTCTATAAGCTTAGGAAACCCAAAAGAGTTTCTGATTTCATAATTAATTATGAACTCCTAGAGACTTAGGCTTGATTCTTCTCTTGAGTTATCCAGATTATTAAGATGATTTCTCCTCCAGTTTGTGTTCCTGCATTACAGGTGGACATTCTTCCAGGCAATTTCTCACCACTGTCAATTGTAAGCAAGTTTGTGTGCTTACACGAATATACACATACAATATATGTGTGCACACAACAATTTAATCCCTGAACCTGGAGATTGGCCTGGTTGCCTCATTTTTCATGGGAGTTTATTCTCACTCGTATCTTGATCAGTACCTCCAAGATGTTCCCCCTGTCTCGTTCAAACAAGACATAAAAAAATCAGTTGTCTGTGATTGAGCCACCAGGGGTGAAAAACAGGACCTGGGAAATAAGGCTCTCTGCGGACAGAACTCTGAAATGGGCCCAGGCTGAGCAGCTTTATAGGAACTGGTTAGACAGCCAGGGGGACTGGCCAGAGAACTTCCTGGGAACAGTCAGAAGCAATGTCGATTATGTCAAAATGCCAGTCATCTGAAATTAATTTCTATTAATTTGGAAAAATTTATAAAGAGAAAGAAAATGGACAAATTTATTATTGTTTTGCCAGTTTTAATTTTACCTGGTTAGCTTACACAAGTGGACAAGGTATTTTTTGGAAATAATCTGAAATACAGTTGGGTTTTAATGAACTGAACAAAGGTGAGAAGAAGTTTGATTCCTGAAAACTTCCCCGAAGTGCTTATATTAGGAGATTTCTGCTGAGGAGGAAGTGAAGATGTGTATACAGAATGTCTCCTTTTTCCTGAATGATCGAATCAACCCATTAATGATGTGTGTTTTCTTCACAGGTGGACAGAAAGGGAAACGCTTAAGAGACGCTTTCACTGGTTTCACAAGTTCAAATCCTTGACTCCTCTGGCCTCTGCGGGTGGAGGTGGGGGTGTTGGGGGCGGGTGGGCGATGGGCGAGTGGGGGGAGGGCACCTCGGACTTGCTGGCCCAGCTCACCAGGCCCGAGCTGCAGCAGCTCCAGGGTGCCAGGCTGAGGGGCAGGACCCGGGCTTGGGAGGAGGGCCCGGGAAAAGTGGAGTGTGAGTGTCCCCTCAAATCCCGCATCCAGAGTCGGAGCAAGCACCCATGTAGCCAATTCCTCCGGAAACACTTCCCACCCTGAGGATTTTAGGAAGAGCTGCCGGATGCCCGCAGGGCGGTCGGTACCGTTAGATTGGCTTCCTTAAATATTTTTTCCAAGTTCCACTCTAAAGGGATAGAGATCAAGTCCTAAGTATAACTTAAACAAACAAAAACAAAATTCTAGCAGAGTTGCAAGCTCAGTGGAGCCCTCTCTTCGGAGAGAAGCCATCCACAGGGTTCTCAATCTCGCTCTTTCTCAGTCTCCTACCAAGGACGGAGGCCCCGGGCTGGTAAGCAGGGTTTTTGTGCAGTGAACGCGATAGGATCTGTCCTGCGTCCAGAAAGGTCAGAGAGAGAAAGGGCGGCAGGGCACCGGAAGGGAGCTGGAAGAGGCAGGGGGCACCCTTGGCCGCGTGGGGATTGCGATGCGTCCGAACCCGGGCTGTACCCGGGCCCCGGAGAGGGTTCCGCTGAGATCAACGCCACTGTGGACTGTTCCAGGGCCCGGGATTTCCCCCAGCCTCGCTTGAGAAGGATTCAAGGCTCCTCTGGTGGAACATGGGAGGTCTTGATGCAACCCCCTTTGCGGAATGCAGAGTTGGGAGAAGGCTGCGTAAAAAAAAAAAAACACAACTGAAAACTGAACCATGATGTGGGCTGCCCACTTTCCTCTCAAAACAGGACTAAAAGGGCCGAAGGGAAAGCGAGACCCATGCAACTCGTACCTCGCCAGGGATGGGCGCAGGGATGTCCCTGCTGCAACTTAGCCAGAAAATTTCAGGGCGGAAGCAACCCCAGATGACAGGCGGCAGGCGACCTCCGGTTATAGTGATGGGTCCTGGTGGCCCGCCACCGCCAGTCCTGGGAGCAGAGGAAGCGCGAGTAACCTTTCTGTTCCATTCTCGCTTACAAGGAAATAAAAAAATATGTCAGGGGCCGGGCGGGAATTGCAAACTGCATGTCAGAGAATTCTTCGGGTTTAAGAGGAAACAGCTCCTCTTGGTTTTAAAAAGCGAACAAAGCGGAAAAGAAGCTCAACGCCTCTGGCCACGCAAGGGCCGGAGCTCCCTCGGTGCGTCTGGACAGCGCGGCCTCAGAGCGCTGTGCTCCCGCCCCCCGAGAGCCAAACGCCGGCCGGGATTCGGGAGACCCCGAGTACACCTCTACCCCTACCCCTCCGGCATCTACTCGCCCCCCGGGGACCCGCTGGCTGCGCGGGGCACCGCCCACCGCAGGGAAAGCGCCGAGCTCTAGTGGAGAGCTAGGTGGTGCCGGTGCAGGGGGCTGCCGGGGCGGGGGGCTCCACGCCGACCCCTGCACCGCGCGCTCCGTGGTCTCCAAGAGTCAAACATTAAACACTTCCCCAGGCCTTGTCGAGTGCGGGGTAAGGAGAAGCGGTGCGGCGGAAGGCTTCTCCTCGCAGCTTTACCACCCCCGGCGAGGCTGCTCGCGGGCCAGACCCGCCGGGAGCCGAAAGCCAACCGCGCTCGGCGCTGGGAAGTTCCCGCGGCCGCGGCGAGAGGCCCGCCCCGCGGGGCGGAGAAAACCAACTCCGGCTGCCGCTTTGCCATCTCGGCCTTTCAGAAAACGACGTTTTTAGAAAAAAACCTCGTGAAACTCAAAACTCCAGGCGAGGCAATGTCTTTCTTCCCGTTTAGATAAGACATTCGCTAAATCAAATCCTCTTTTCAATCACTTTAAGTCCGATTTCAAAGGCGCGAATATTCGTTTTACGTTTATTGGCATGATCGAACAGGAAAATTGGTAAGGAGTTCTCCCGCTTCTGCCGCCCTTCCTCTGGATCTTAACATGTCGACTACGGTACTGACTTAGCCACTCTGGAAAGCATGCAGCAACCCTCCCCCCGAATCCTTTGCCTTCTCTTTGTTGATATTGTTAGTCCTGCCACAGAAGACGAGTGAGGCTGTGACCCAGGAGCTCGCGTGGAAACTTCGCCTCCCCACGCCTCCCCGCGGGCCAGCCACGTGGGACTTAGTGGGTCCCGTCCCTCGGCTCGAGGCTCGGTGATCTCAGCCTCCAAGAGGGCAGGTGTGCGCGCACGCATGCTCGGGCCAAGCCACCCTCCTGCGGCTTTGCCACCGGGGACTAAGTCTCTCTTCCTTGGAGGGAAGCGTCGGGGGTCGGGAAGGGAACGCGAGGCACTTCGGAGGATCTTTTAAACGCCACGTCCAGTTTTTAGGATCTCTTGCCAATTTCTCAGTGTGTTTCTGCACAGATAGACTAAGTTCTTTGGAGTTAATTAACCTGTGGTTCAGCTACAATTAATATAGGGAGAAGAAAAGACGAAAGGGGGGGGATTAGATAGAGGAGAAGAGAAAAAGTAACGTGCGTTTAGCTGGATTCCTTTACCCGGATGGGTCACAGTTAGTTACCGACTTTCCAGCTGCGAGGAAGGTACGCGCCATTTACTGTAATTGAATTGCTGTTATAACACCTTTCAGGGGGAGAGCAATGCTTTCAAAAAAAAGTTGTGCGCGCGGCCTGCGGCTGTGTCTTCTCCTCGTAGGGGTCCCGGCCGCGGTCTAGGCACCGCGGCCCCACGCGGGGTGGGGGTCGGAGAGCTCCGCCAGTCCCCAGAAGTCCGAGGATCCCTGCCCCTGGAGAATCCACATCTGACGGCAGACGTCGCTAGCCGGATTGATGGTCTTGGGCTGCTGGCGACCCCGTCGGGCGCGAACCCCAAGGCCGAGAGTAAAGGAAGAGGGTAAGGGCCTGGGATTACAGGGACTCTGGGAAACCAATGCTCTGTTCAGCGTGGACTCGGCTTCACTAAGGCCCTTGCCCTCATCTCACACTAGATTTTGATGTTCCAGCCCTGTGGCCAGAGCCCTTCTGTCTCCTCGTTCCGGGATACCCACCAGGGCCAGAGGAGCCAGCCACCCAATTTAGTTCAGCCCCCTAGTTTCTTGGAACTTTAGCCCGGAGGAAATAGGAAAGTTTCCTGCCCCAGGGCTCTGAGTCAGGTTGTGGGCCCGTGCTGAGAAGGCCAGTAGTGTGCTTCCCGCCCAGCTCAGATCAGCACCCCCTACACTGGGTCCAACCTCCTTGCAACACCCACCGCCAGCAGGGGCAGAACTTAGGAGCCAGCAGGATCTGCCACCTCCACCTCTCAGCCTCTGCTTCTGGCCTCCTTCCTCCACCTGTCAAACCGTCGCTCACCTCCGCAGCCTCTGCCATCTTGGGTTCTCCCACCCACCCCCCAACCCGCGCAGTCATATCGCTATGACCCGAGGACACAACGCTTCTCACTGCCACCCTACGCCCCCACCGGTCTCTCTCGTTCTCTCCCCACGGCTTTTTGGGCGCAGAGAACAAATCTTAGCCTAAGAGGCCCTCCGGGACAACCACCGTCCTCCGGGCCTCGCGCGCTGCCTTTGGCGCGGTCCCCAGGGGTGCAGCAGATTGAGAGAAGCGGCTGTGGGGCCCTCGCCGCCCCATCGCTCCAAATAAGAGTCGCATGGTGAGTGCACCGAGAGGCCGAAGGGGAAGGCGACTCGAGGCTAGACTGTGCTTCACAGGCGGGTAAGTCAGCAGAGCGGCGGGACCTGGCGCCTGGGCTCCGAGCGTGCCCGCGCACCTGGGCTTCCTGAGCCGGGCCAACCCAAGTGGGCCGGGGGAGCCTGGGACTTGCATGGCCTCGCCAGCTCCCCATTTCCCAGGCCCGGGCGCTCGGCGGGGTGGCGGGCGGGAAGAAACCTGGCACGAAAGAACCGTCCAGGGGAGCTGGGTTGCAACCCAAGGGCAGAGGAGGCGAGAGGGCAAAAGCGGGCCCGGGTAATAGGAGCCACTGTAAGTCCTGCCTTCGCTCCGGGGTCGGGACCCTTATGGCTATTGTCTGGGATTTGATTCAAGATTTGAGTGTGGGCTCGCGCTAGGGCGAGAGGAAGACTCATGGGGCTTGGCGTCCACCCGACTCATCAAGATGCCTCCAATTGATCTTCTCTCTTCCTGGGAGATCTTCAGCTTCCCTTGGGCTTGCCACGATTGGAACCTACGAGCCAATGGTTCTTGGAGACATCTGGCAACGCGAGCGTGTGCTCCTGGGTTCTGAGAGCTGCGGCGCACCCTGTTACCTTCCTCTCCACCCCCAGCGATGCCTACATCTGCTTTTCTGCGAAACCAAGTTCTTTTCCTTTCCTAGGTGGCCGGGAGAGGAGGCGGGGGAGAGTTCAGGTTGGAGGTGGAGTTGGAGAGGGTGGTAAAATCTGCAAGAACTCAGGAGAGCGACGCGCTGGCTCTCGCGCGGAGGCCTCGGGGCTGTGTTGGAAGATTTGCTTCAAGGCTCGGCTGAGGATGAGGAGAAAAGTAGGTCCCACCTGCAGGCAACTTGGCGGGAAAGCTGGGGGATCCTCGCACCTCAGCGTCCCTGGGACCCGGGAGGTCCGCATTTGCCTCCCTCGGCTCGCGGGCGAGGGAGAAGGGGCTCCGGAGGCGCGTCGAGGAGTCAAGGGCAGAGCCTGGCTGCGCGCGCCCTGGGTCACCCGTGAGCAAGCGGCGGGTCCGACCGACAGGAGATCCTTTTCGCCCCGAAAAGCAGCTGCGAGGGCCGAGCTTTAGCCCCCCTGTGCGACTTCATCTCCCCATGCCCCCCTCCCCACCCAATCTCAGTTCTTACGGGACCTATATCCTGGCATGTTTGACCTTCCACCACCTCTAGACTTTGTTCAGCAGCGATTTTCGCAACGAAGTCGATTGCCAACAGCCAGAGAGAGTCCTGTGGAAAAGATATTGAGAAAGACAGGAACAGGTAGAGCCCTGCCCTGGAAGAGGCCCCTTACCTGCGCTATCTCATCACAACACCCTCGTGATACAGGTACTAGTACTGTTTCCGTTTTGCTCGTGGGAAACTAAGGTTCAGGGGGGTCCGGAGCTGCACGGAACCAGGTTGCCAGATTCGAAAGAGCGTGTGGTCCTTTCACGCACCAGCTCCAGCCCCAGACTGGCTTCGCAGGAGAGAACCCATCCCACCTAAAGCCCTAACTGGAGTATCTCTCGGGCGGAGCTGGCTCACTGCCTTTCCTGGAGGGTTGTCCCAGGCAGGTAGGGGTTTCTGAGCAGTCAGTGCCTCCACCCTCAGTTGAGAGGTAGGTAGGTTGGCAGGTGAGAGTTCTCCTCTATGGCTCATCTCTTTATTTTAGAGATAAACCAAGAGGTGCTTACTCTGCCCTGTGCCCTGCTAAAGAAGTGCGGGGATAATTATTCCTTTGAGAATCCATTAAAAGAGCATTCATTTCTAAGGGGGTGGGGGTGGGGCGGGGGAGAGAGGGAAAAAAAGCCCCTACAATACTGCAAGCATTTAGATATAGTTATCCTATGAGATGAACACAGTTTGGTGGCTGGTGAACAGAGCAATCAGCAACATTGAAACAAGCAGTCACATTTCCAACATTCCATCGTGCTCCTTGTTATGATGGGGAGAGACATTGAGGTAAATACATACAGGAATTTTTTTTCTTTTCCTAAGAAGTCCAGTTTTCCTTGTGGACCTATTAGGAGCATTGGCTTCCAGGACAATGTTCTCAGGATGGGGCAGAGAGCTGGCTGCCTATCACTGGAAATACCTGTGTACAGGTGAAAATGGTGTGACAAATAGCAACCTCTCCCCACTCTTTCCTGTCTTGCTCTACTTATGTGCTCTTTTCACTGTAGATTTCATAAGGAATCAAAGTCTTCAAAACTGAGTTTGGCTCCCCACCTCCACCCCACTCAGCTAAGAAAACAGATAGTGCCTTGAGCATAACTGGAACTGACTTATGTAGTAACAACAAAAGAGAACCTGCAATTATCTCACCAAATTGGTATGGGGAATGTTTGACCTAGTTTTCTTTCTTTTCTTTTTTAGTTTTTTTTTTTTCCAGTTTTCTCCTGAGAGTAGTTTATTAAGCTAAGCAGGTCCATGTTTGGTGAATTCAAGAAAATATCCTCTTTAGAAACATTATATACATAATTTAAAGTACGTGATCATCATATAAAAACATTTATATTTATTTTATATATTTATTATATGCATCTGCTCTGTATATATATATATATTTAAAGCAAGCAAAATAATAACCAAAGCCTATGGTCATCCTGACATTAACCATGTAGGCCAAGGCAAAGCAACTTTATTTATATCCTATCATTTTTTATATTAAGTCCTGTGGAATCAGTTGTTAACTCTGATCAGAAGCTCTGTGATCCAGGCATTTTCCTACCTCAGTTATTCATGTTATTTAATTTAGCTTTTGCAACAAGCATGTGGCACAAAGCGTTGTATTATCTCCATTTTAGAGTAGACATAGAGGCACAGAGAGGTTAAACAATACCCCCCAGTCATACAAAGTGGCAGAGGCAGGATTTGAAGCAAGGCCATCTGACCCTAGACTGTCTGCTCCTAAAATCAATATCACAAAGTTTTCCACTTTGAGAAAGTCTGGGGGAAGTCTATATGCAAGGATGCTTCTTTTTTTAAGAATACATATTTTGGGGTGCATGAATGGATGTGTGGATTGGAGTACCGAGAACTTGAAGATAACTCTACCCTTCCCCATTGCCTCAATTTTCCATTCCATAACTGTCGTCAAGAATATCACTTCCTTAAGGATCCAAATGTTTTTTGTAGCTGCCTTAAACCTATGCAATGCTGCATGCATAAATGTCCACAAACAAGAAGATTGCCTGAATCTTTTTCCCAGTTTGCTGCCTACTTGGCATCATTTTCTCCTCTTTAAGAAGGGATCCTGGATGTCCTTCAAAGGTAGGGTGCTGTTACACATGCAGGCCATGCTAGGAAAGGTTCCCTGATAAACAGGACATGCATAGATGTCAGCATGCTGAGGAGTCAGTGGCCTGGACCCTGGGAAGCCAGCTCAGGCTGTTCTACTGGGGTCCAATGAATTAAACCAGAATTGCTGGATATAGGACAGCCTCAGCTTTGTCCCCTTGGGTGCTAAGTGGGGCACTGGAAACCAACTGAAAGTTTGTGTTCAATCAAATGGAAGGGAGATTCCAAAGCAAAGTAAACTTGTGGTTCAGATTCAGATTTGATTTAGCTAGGTAAGCCAAGCTAAAATCATATGTCCATGAGCTAAAACTTCTCTAGGAGGTTAAAACTTCTCTAGGAGGTTAAAACTTCTCTAGGAGGTTAAGCATCTAATGTTTCCAAGGTCACTGTGGAAAATAAAATCAGCACAATGGGTTATTCATTATTTTGATGATTTAAAGCTACAGAATGACAGATAGCCTTCAAATCTTCAACTAGTAGGAAAGAACAACTCAGGAGTATTATTTATCTAGAGGAATATTGCAAGTCAAGATGAGCTAGCCTGCTTGATTAACCCCCAGACCTTTTCTCATTTAGAGTTTCCCAGCCTGGGAAGTGGGGCATGGAACATTTAGAGGAGGTAGGAAAGATGGGAGTCCAGTGGGAGGGGCAGAGTAATTATTTTCCTGCTTCCCATGGAGACTTTCTGGTTTTTGCATTTATTTAGCAGGCACATATTGTGTAGTTCAGATGTGTCCAGCATGTACAAGGCACTCATGGATACAAAGATTCAGCATTCCTATCCTCAAGGAGTTTTTAGTTTCATGAAGGAGGCATGAAAACATGACACTATAATATACTCTGATAACAGCACAAGAGCTTTGGAACTTAAAGGACAGAGTGATCCCTCCTGCCACTGAGAACTTCCTGGGAAAGGCTTTAACCTGGGACTTAGGAGAGGTGAGTGGTGGTGGGAGAGCAAGAGAGGAGACGAGAGAGAGAGATAGAAGTTCCACCTGGAAGGAAGCATAGAGAAAAGGCAGAGGAGGTCAAACCAAGTCATTATTCCTCTGGGGAGGAACAAGGTCATTATTCTTTGTATTTTTGGGATTTGTGTTTAGAAACTGGAGGTTTTTCACATAGTTCTTAATTAAAGTGTGTCTTCTGATCTCAATCACGGTGGTGGTAGTGGTGTGGATTTGAAAGGGTTTCCAAGAAGATAGAGTTTCTCTTTAACCCAAATGATGAGTCACATTTAGATTTTCCTGCTAGGGTGCATAAATTCAGTTGCCTGTGTCTTGGACATTTACTTGGAGGTTTAGGATGGCAAGAAGAACACACAACAGCAGATAGGTTGTGTATCAGAGGACACTGGTATATGGAAAATTGTGCATGAAAAAATTCCTGCGGGAACTTATTCCTAACTTTGCACATATTGCCAGAAGGACTGGCACCCTTGGCTTCTTCCTCAGTGCTCATGCCTGTATCAAAACAGATGAAACACGCTGTTTGGGTTCATTCCCCATGTGTATCTTTCTCCCTCGGGACTAAAAGCTCCGCCGACGATGGATGTATGACTGATTCACTTATATTGCCAATTCCACATACAGTGCCAGGCACATAAAAACAGTACATTCTGAGTGAATGGATGATGCAACTTTAAGAATATGGGGTTTAAATTTATGTCAGTGAGTGATGGTTATATCATCTATCTTTTTATTTTTGACATGTTGGGTTTTAATTGTGATTGTTTAAAGCAGTCATTGTCAAATTAAATTTTACTTGTGAAGGGAAAGGCCTGCACCCAGATATTATACTGAGGTCTCTGCTTTGACCTTGGAGATGGCTTCTAAATCATATTCAAGAAACTCAAGAGTTTGGAACCCACCATCCTAGAAGAAAGGGGATAAATAGTCCTGGACTAATTTGATGGCTGCCAAGTAACATATGCCTCTGGCTTCCTGGGGGGATGATGGAATCAATTTGCATTATGCTTCCTGTTGGGAGCACTAGGTCTGCCATACTTTCCATAGCTCACTTATAAAAAGGAGATACTTTTATCAACTTCATAAGGTTTTGTGAAGATGCAATATTTTAATATGGATAATGCTTAGAGTAGAACCTGGCACATGGCACCCATTAAATGCAAGTTTGTTTCTCAGGCTGAAAAATGGGTATATAACACTGGACCACTGTCATCCAGAGAGATGACACCCTACTCTTAGTATAGCCTGCATTGATCGAGCTTTTCTTTTTTCATCAGGAGACAGAAATCTCCATGCAAGAAGGGAGCTCCTGCAGAGATAAGCTTCTACTTTTCCTCCCAGGACAGAGACTCTTTCTGAGACACAGCTCTGTGCCTTCTACTGTGGCATATTCCCAATGATTTTTAGTAATCTCTGAAGAATACTCTGAACACTTACTGTTCTGCATCTGTCCATTTATTAATCTAACCTGCATGTATGAGGTGCCCCATATGTGTCAGGCACTGGTTTAGATGTGGAGATAGAGAATCTATATCTTACCTGAAACATACTTGGAGTCTAAAGGGAACCTAGTGAAGCAAACATATGGTAGAACCCAAACCAATAAGGGAGAGGAATAAAGACAGAGGCTAAGTGCACAGGGGTATCGATTCCAGTCTGGGGTCCAGGACAGGTTGCTGCAAGAGGTGGGCTCTTTCAGAAAGACTAGGGAGAGTCATCCAGGAAAAGTCAAAGGCGCAGGGAGTACAGAAGAATTTCCAGGCAGAGGGCATAGCATGTCTCCAAAAGACCAAGTAAGAATGGTAAATTTTAGCAATTATAGATGGTATGACCCACAGAAGGAGAACACAGGTTGGTTGGAGAGGGCAGGGCTCTGATTGTGGAGCACATGCCACACTGAACATTCAGATTGGTGTTTTCACTGGTTTTGTTTTGTTTCCTGTTTCAGCAACTTCCGAGTTCCTAACAATCTAGTTAGGGAGGCATCTGTGGCCCAATCCATAATTATTCGGATGGGCTATCAGATTTCATTTGTGAGAACCTTTGACCGTTTAAGGTCTGGTTTGACCGTTTAAGGTCTGGTTTGTGCTCCATCCACTTTCAACCAAAAATGCAGTTTACAATGCCGGTGCATTTTAATGAGTGCATCCTACGTATGAAGGCTGTTATTAGTTCAGATTTCACAATACATAGGAGTCGTTCTGATTAGCCAGAGGGTTGTGTGGACAAGCAACCGACACAGCTGGCTCCTGCTGCATACCTTAAATAGCCAGGCTCACCCTTGCAGAGGATGTGAACTTACCCTGTCGCTGTATGTATCCTGGGACCGGGGACACCAGTCACCATTTTCATTATCATTGCTTTAGTTACTTCTCATGACAACTACTCTTAAACATGCTCCTTATATTGTCTTTCTAACATTTGGAGCCATAATAAAATCTCATATTACCAAAACTTAGCTTTGTGCATATGTTTTGTTTTGTTATTTGTTATTTTATATATAGTGTAAGCACAAGTCCTTCTTAGTTGAACTAAAATGTGATTAAGAAGACAATATTTTCTCCTTCCTATGGCTTCCATCCAACTCTTGGATGACCTAAAGGATGACAATAATCTGGGTTCTTGAAAGTTGGGATCTTATGGCCGCTTGCTGAGAAAGAGGGCAAGAGCTATGTAGTAAGAGGGATTAATTGAAGATATTTTGATGCCCTTCTTTTACTCCATTGGTCTGCATTAACATTTTCCAACACAATCACCAATTAAAAACAAGCATGAAGAAAAGCATAAAATGAAATCAAAACATGATCAGCTCCCTCTGAATTCTACCTTATGTTTTAGCCACTTTATTGGCTCCTTGGCTTGGAGTAATTTCAAATTCCCACTGGCTTAGTGGCAAGACATCTTCTCATCCTTTTCTGAATGCAGTCTTCTTCATCTTTTAAAAATGTACATCCCCACCTCACCCCAATTGTGAATTCTCTTTTTTAGAATTCAAATTGCAAAGGAAGCACTACTAAAATAGAATGCATCGCTTAAATTACTTTTTACAGGCCTATAGGGTTAAAACTTTTTATTCTAGTAACATATTTACAATCTAAAATTTCTCTTTTTTACCATATCCAAATACATATTTCAGCACCATGACATTCACAGTGTTGTGCTGCCATCACCACCATTCATTACCGAAACGTTTCCATCTTCCCAACAGAATGCAATTTTGAGAGTTATGTTTACTGGTGCTGATGGTAAAGAAATGCATAGCCCTTGTTTGCTTTGAGTTGAGAAGGCCATGTTCGCCTTGATGCATGTCTTAGAGATGCGGCCTGTATTCTGCTATCTAGACAGACAATGCACTCAACAAATACCACCCAGCTACCAGGACATTATGGAAAGACAAGCAAACTTTTGAGGGCTGTGGGCTTCCAGCTGAGAATAAAAAGGCAGAATTAAACTCTCTCACTCTCTCATTAGGAATATTAAAATGTGATTCTGGAGAACCTATGACAAGAGATTGAGACGGAATCGTATAATATAAATGGAAAAGATGAGTAATCAAGCTTTAGGTGAATTGCCAATCCATCTGCATTCTGGTAGCTCTGTGAAGACTATAAAAAAATGGAGACTTCATTTTTTTGTGTTCTGATAGGAGGCCAGTATGGTGCCATCTACCACCTGGGAGAATTATTCTCATGCACAGATGCTGATACCTAGGAATCTAAATAATTACCGCAGCAAATGTATCAATGTAATATTCTCAATGTAAACATCCCCAAGACATAGTAAGGAAAGAAGAGCTATTACATTATTATGGGATAATTACAAGTAACATTCTTCAACCCATGATTACATCTATTGGGCACAAAAAATATTGGGAGGAAGATGAAAATATTCATGAATCATTGACTAGATACTAAGTATCAAGATGTTGGAGAGTTTGTGTCTAAACAATTACTATGCTTCCAACTTTACTGTCATAAATTTGATCTTGTGCAAATAGATCCAAACTGTTTTTCATCCAGGGACATAGCAATGAATAAGCTCGTACTAAAATTCTGTCTCTTACTGAGAAAGAAAGAACTGAGACCAAATAGTTAATATTTACCTGTCAAGAAAGCAAGCATTTCAAGGCAATGAACTATTATCTTGGCATAAACCTGAAAAGGAAAAAAATATATAGAAGTAGAGTGAATTATAGGAAAAACATTTTCTTGGATTTATCTGATTTGGTGGAGAGGGACTAAAAAAATGGCATGTATTCTGGAGTGGGGCAGTGTAGAATAGGATTTTGTGAAGGGTGCAAATTATCCACTCACTGAAATTAGTTGGATGGTACAACATTTCCTTTTGTAAAAAGCATGGCTGATGGAGCGCTTCGTTTGCCCGGCAGCCTTCAATAATCTTCCGTGGAAGTCCATGAAAAAAATTCTTCCTATGTTGCCAATTTAGTAAGCATAAATTACTGTGAGCCTTATATGGAATAAATCATGTTCTTAAACTTTCTCAGATGTGCAGCCACTGGAGATTTTAAAGCAGAAAACGAAATGCAAAATTTAGCTGAAGGGGCATTGGTGTGTATTTGGAGCCCTCTCTGGAGTTGTTTCCTCTCTATCCCTGTGACAGGAGCTGCAGTCCAACCGCAGGCTTTCTTAGCTGCATGTGGCCCTTCAGAAACCTGCATGTGGTTTCCTTCTTAGATTGAACTAAAGCGACAAGGCATATTGCAATGTTGATGTAGCAGTGGGCTTGAAGGGAAAAAAAGCTCCCCTCTGAGTCACAGAGAGGACAAAGAGGAAGGCGTCTCTGACCCCAAATAGACCATTATCTGACTTGCATGTCTTAGTTGAGAACTGTGCAGTACCAGTTCCTTTTTGTAAAACCATTGCAAACGTAATTCACGGGTACTCGTAAATGCAAGGTAAGTTTAATTGATTTGTGGCTTTCCACATTGCTGCTGATGAAGTGGTGCTTTGGTTGTTGAAAGGTGAGGGGAACTTGATTTCCATGCAGAGATGAGATGCTGCATTCTCTAAACTGACGGATGGAAATTCTGCTTCAGAATTCGTTATTTGATGGGAAGGACAATGATGAAAATTTGAATCTGTTAAACAGTTCAACAGGTCAAAGCACAGTCAGACCATTAAAAGTTAAATGAATTGTTACCTTGAAATTCATTGGGAAGTACATTTTGATGGCACTTTCTAGGTTTCCTGATGATCTTTTTGATGTCCTTTTCTGTGTCATCTTGTTTTCTCCACTCTCTTGAGGAACTAAGGTATCCCTCCTTTCCAGAACTCTGTCTTTGTTTTGCTTTGATACAGAATGGAAAATACCATCCCATGTTGAAAAATGCCAGGTATCTTAATGAGGGATTGATACTTTATGGGTCTCCTGTGGAGAGGGTGAGAAAGAGAAGGGCAGAAGGGTCACCCTTCTCTGCCCCATACACGACTTATCTCTTTTATCCCAAGTAACACATTTGTGTGCATATGCATGTATGTGTTTGCACGTGTCTTATTAACAGAAAATTGTTACAAAATAGCACTGTTTAATTGTAATATATCAAACATTTAAAAAGTATATAAAATATTTAACATTTCCTTTTTTATTCAAGCTCTTTGGTGCTTTTCAAAATATATCCATTAATTGATACTCCTCCTTTCAAGAGGTGAAGCCTCCAATTGTGATGACATGTGCTCAGTTATATGATGATACTGTGAACCACTGATTGTATAATTCAGATGATTGTAGGACATGTAACTACATAATATATCTCAATAAAATTGCGCTAAGAAAAAGAAGGGAGGCCTAATTTCCACAAGTGATATTGTGCTGCATTGGAGACTAGGAAATAAAGAGACATTGTAGTTTCTATTTTGTGTGCGTTTTCTCTCTCTCTCTCTCATCTCTTGCTCTGGGAAGCCTTACAAAAGGCCACCATAGTGAGAAACTCAAGTCTCTGGCAAATAGCCAGTGAGGAAGTAGGGCCTGCAAACAACTATGGGGTAAGCTTGGACCCAGATGAAATGATTGCAGCCCTGGCCAACTGCTTCACTGCAACCTTATAAGAGACCCTGAGTAAGAGTCACTGAACTAAGCCATTCTCATGCCTTGACCCTTCGAAACCATGAGACAATAAATGTTTTCTCCTTAACTTACCAAATTTTGGCTTAATTTGTTGTGCAGCGATGGATAACTGCTACAGCTCTATGAAGTGACTTTCACCGTATCTGATGCTGACTCGAGAAGACGCTTCATAAATATTTGTTGAATGAATGAATGGAAATGATTAAATGAAGAGTTTGATTTATAACCTTCCATACATTCCTCTATTTTTTTGGGGGGGGGGGGGTGGTGGTGGTGCATGGTCCGGGAATCGAACCTGGGTCTCCTGCATGAAAGGCGAGCATTCTACCACTGAACCACCTGTGTACCCTCAGTCCTCTATTTTAGCTGTCTATTTTAAAGTAATGTCACAGAGCAGTGTTTCTGAGGGAGGATCTCTTTAATTATTAAAAGTTCAGTCACTCAAGAATTTTTTTGTGTTGCTATTATTGGTCAATGAGCTACCTTTCAAGTATGACATATTTGTGAGCCCACTAGTACATTTGCCAATTTTTTTTTTAAACATGGGCAAGCACCTCCAGCATGGCAGGCAAGAACTCTGCCTGCTGAGCCACCGTGGCCTGCCCTGCCAATTTATTTTAAAGAAGTATTTATTAAGTTTCTCCTTGCAAGGCTTTCTACTCACAGAGGTTAAAACCCAAATGTTGGGATAGGTAGATACAATGGACCAAGAAAAGTGAAGCATTAGCAGAGCAGAGAAGTTATCTCTACACTGATGTGCTCAAGGCATTCATAGGTAAGAATGAGATAATCACCAAACTAAGGGATGTGGATAACACAAGGTACTCAATAGTTAGTGAGAATAACTTAAGGGAAATGTGGCTCACCCATAGTCCGTGGTGGGTAATGTGACCAGACATGGCTTTGGGGTCAGATCACCTGTGTTAAGATCCTGCCTCTCCCACTTGCCAATTGTAAGAACTTATGGAAATCATTTAATCCTTTCAACTCACATTTTCTTCCTCTATAAAATGACCAAATAATAGTATTGATGACATAAGGATTTACCCAAAAACACGGGATGTAAAAGGTTTGTATTATGGCCTGGCATATAGTAAGCATGTCCAAAAATGTTGGCAACTTCTCTTATGAATTTCTGTAGTGTTGTATATCGATATACCACTTTCCTGCTTACATGCACCTCCCTCAGTATTGTGAAATTACCTGAAAATCTAGAGACAAGAGGTATGATTAAAGTATTGTTGAACTTCTTTGCTACCCTGAGAGAAGCCTGATGATATGGGATAAAGGTAACATAGAAACATTTAGGGTCTCTGGGGCTGGACCCTTGAGACATGCTGAACACCCATTCTACTATTTTCCAGTTCCATGAGGCCTTCTGGTCAGTTTTTCTTTTTTTTTTTTTTTTTTATTAATTAAAAAAATTAACTAACACAACAATAGAAATCAATCCATTCTACATATGCAATCAGTAATTCTTAATATCATCACATAGGTGTATGGTCATCATTTCTCAGTACATATGCATCGATTTAGAGAAAGAAATAGCACTACAACAGAAAAAGAAATAAAGTGATAACACAGAGAGAAAACACAAATAAAAATAAAAAGTACAAAAATATATGAGAAAAAAAAACAAAACAAACAAACAAAAAAACTATAGATCAGATGCAGCTTCATTCAGTGTTCCAAGATAATTACATTACAATTAGGCAGTATTGTGCTGACCATTTTTTTTTTTTTTAGACGTCACACCATTCTACATATGCAATCAGTAATTCTTAACATCATCACATAGATGCATGATCATCGTTTCTTAGTACATTTGCATCGGTTTAGAAGAACTAGCATTATAACAGAAAAAGATATAGAATGTTAATATAGAGAAAAAAATAAAAGTAATAATAATAAGAACAAAACAAACAAAACAAAACAAAACAAAAACCTATAGCTCGGATGCAGCTTCGTTCAGTATTTTAACATGATTACTTTACAATTAGGTATTATTGTACTGTCCATTTTTGAGTTTTTGTATCTAGTCCTATTGCACCGTCTGTATTCCATCAGCTCCGATTACCCATTATCTTACCCTGTTTCTAACTCCTGCTGAACTCTGTTACCAATGACATATTCCAAGTTTATTCTCGAGTGTCGATTCACACTGGTCAGTTTTTCGCCTGCCTGTTGAGCGGTCTCCCTTAAGGCTTTGGAGGTTCCCTTGGCATCACTCAAAACGACCTTCATGGTGGAGTCTGCAGGTCTCTAAGCTGTTCTGAGTTTTGAACCATTGCATGAATAGCTCAATCAAAAGATTTTAGGCCCATTTAGGTGAGGGATTCTAGTCAAGAAGTGGTTCTTTGCTCATCACTTAGCAGCTTTACCTTGACTTCATCATGTTTGGAATTATATGTCTCCATATTCTCTTCTTTTCTGGTGCTTTATTACCCTTCTTTTGCTCTTATCCCCCTCATAATATTCTTATTTTGTCCCCTCTTTTCTTCTTCTATCAACGGGCACCTCAAGGTGAGATAGGAGGGAAGAAATTCGGTGGTGGGACTGGAACCATTCTTCCTCTCTTTACTTTCTTCTTACTCAGGTCACATGTTTTCACTGCAGAGGGAGTTTGGAATTTGTCAAGCAAAGTGTTTTTTTCCTTCTTCTTTCAGATTAATATTTTAAATAGAAATAGGGCATATGTGGGTGTCAGTAAAATACAAGGAAAGACTTTGAATAAAGTGGACAAATTTCTAATATCCTTACCACTTTGCTTGCTCTTTGGTTATAAATGCACCCCTATTCTTTTCTTTATTTGTAACTTCAAACTTACAAGAAAGTTGAAAAAATAATTCCAAAGCAATACAAAGAACTCCAGTGTACCCCCTCTCCTAGGATAACACACCATTATTCTGATTCCCAATCATTTGCTGTTTTCCTTGAATGGGTCTTCTGATCTTTTTAACAATAACAACAACAAAAAACACATGAATTCATAAAATTCATCTTACATAAGCACGTTTCAAAATATTCCTTGGTTATGAGAGTAAAGATATAATGGGCACAGTCAGGAATATGATGTTATTTATTAGATTTGTTAAAATGTACTTAATCCCTGAGACCTTTGTGCCATATCTGGAAATAAATATTGCTAGCAAATTAAATGCAATATCTGAATATATTAAAACTGTATTTCTATCTTGTTCATATTCACAGTAGTACATATGTGTATTTCAAGTGCATCATCCATTTTTAAGATATCTAGTAAGATAAAGCACACATTAAAATTTTTTTTTTACTAATTAAAAAAATTAACTAACAAAACATTTAGAAATCATTCCATTCTACATATACAATCAGTAATTCTTAATATCGTCACATAGTTGCATATTCATCATTTCTTAGTATATTTGCGTCGATTTAGAAAAAGAAATAAAAAGACAACAGAAAAAGAAATAAAACGATAATAGAGAGAAAAAAAAACTATACCTCACATGCAGCTTCATTCAATGTTTTAACATTATTACATTACAATTAGGTAGTATTGTGCTGTCCATTTCTGAGTTTTTGTATCCAGTCCTGTTGCACAGTCTGTATCCCTTCAGCTCCAATTACCCCTTATCTTACCCTATTTCTATCTCCTGATGGTCTCTGTTACCAACGACATATTCCAAGTTTATTCACTAATGTTGGTTCATATCAGTGAGACCATACAGTATTCGTCCTTTAGTTTTTGGCTAGTCTCACTCAGCATAATGTTCTCTAGGTCCATCCATGTTATTACATGCTTCATAAGTTTATTCTGTCCTAGAGCTGCATAACATTCCATTGTATGTATATACCACAGTTTGTTTAGCCACTCGTCTGTTGATGGACATTTTGGCTGTTTCCATCTCTTTGTAATTGTAAATAATGCTGCTATAAACATTGGTGTGCAAATGTCCGTTTGTGTCTTTGCCCTTAAGTCCTCTGAGTAGATACCTAGCAATGGTATTGCTGGGTCGTATGGCAATTCTATTCAGCTTTTTGAGGAACTGCTAAACTGCCTTCCACAGTGGTTGCACCATTTGACATTCCCACCAACAGTGGATGAGTGTGCCTCTTTCTCCGCATCCTCTCCAGCACTTGTCATTTTCTGTTTTGTTGATAATGGCCATTCTGGTGGGTGTGAGATGATATCTCATTGTGGTTTTGATTTGCATTTCTCTAATGGCCAGGGACATTGAGCATCTCTCTTCATGTGCCTTTTGGCCATTTGTATTTCCTCTTCTGAGAAGTGTCTGTTCAAGTCTTTTTCCCATTTTGTAATTGGATTGGCTGTCTTTTTGTTGTTGAGTTGAACAATCTCTTTATAAATTCTTGGTACTAGATCTTTATCTGATATGTCGTTTCCAAATATTGTCTCCCATTGTGTAGGCTGTCTTTTCACTTTCTTGATGAAGTTCTTTGATGCACAAAAGTGTTTAATTTTGAGGAGCTCCCATTTCTTTCTTTCTTTCTTCATTGCTCTTGCTTTAGGTGTAAGGTCCATAAAACTGCCTCCAGTTATAAGCTTCATAAGATATCTCCCTACATTTTCCTCTAACTGTTTTATGGTCTTAGACCTAATGTTTAGATCTTTGATCCATTTTGAGTTAACTTTTGTATAGGGTGTGAGATACGGGTCCTCTTTCATTCTTTTGCATATGGATAGCCAGTTCTCTAGGCACCATTTATTGAGGAGACTGTTCCGTCCCAGGTGAGTTGGTTTGACTGCCTTATCAAAGATCAAATGTCCATAGATGAGAGGGTCTATATCTGAGCACTCTATTCAATTCCATTGGTCAATATATCTATCTTTATGCCAGTACCATGCTGTTTTGACCACTGTGGTAAAGCACACATTTTAATTGATTTTTAAAAACACTGGTGGGAGAAACTGGAGGTCGTTTTTGAGGAGATCTTGGAGAATGACCCTCCTGGGAGTAGAAGAACTCCATAGGGTCTATCCACATGCCTATCTCTCTATACAATCTAAAAGAGAAATATCTTAGGAGATCTGTGGGATTAATGACTTCTAAGTCCATTCTTTTAGTATAGAAAACATAAATGCATAGCAATTGCAGCATGTGAGATTTGAGAGAAAACATAGAAATTACCTGTATTCGTCAGGATAGTTCAGGTTATGCTGCTGTAACAAACTAATACTAAAATATTTATGGCTTAACACTACAAATGTTTCTTACTCACATTACGTACCCATTGCAGGTTGGCAGGGGGATTCTGTTCCTTCCACAAACCCACTCAAGTGTCCGGGATGATGAAAGCTCTACCATCTATAACGGCACCATCTGGAATTAGCAGCATCCTTTGTAGTCACAACAGGAAAAGAGAAGACTGGGGGATTTCACAATAGTTATGAAATGCTTTGGCCCAGAAGTGACACGTCTCTTCTTTTCAAAGCCTGTTGGCCAAATGTAGTCTCATGGCCAAGCATAATTATAAGGGCCCAGGGAATGTAGTTTTTTATATGCCTGGAAAGAGAGAGGATAACCAGATATTCTCAAGTCCCAATGACATCCACCGTGTTCCCAAATTCAATCCTCTAATTTTGTATATAAGAAAACCAATACCTAGAGAGAACTCTGTCTTGAATCACAAAGTCAGCTAGTAGCAGAACCAGTGCTAGAACCCCATTTTTTTTTGATATCAGGCATTATATTAGCTGCCATTTTACAATATTTAACTCTTTTCTTTATAGGAGATGGCTTGGAAATATTGCAGAATTATAGGATGTATGCAATAAATCATTAGAAATGAATGGCAAATGATGACCCCACTTTGATTTTAATTTCTTTTTCTCTATTTCAGCCCAGGCAAGATTTATTTTCTGGTTGTGGTTTAGGAGGTTTCCAGGCCATGGCCCATAATAAGTTGATGAGGGAAGTTTTCTCTCTCACTCAGCAAATGTAAAATGTTGACCCCTATTCCTACCACTGGTAACAATATTCTGCATATATCTAGAACATTCAATTTTCAAAGGTCTTTTCTCATTTGCTTCATACATACCTGATATAGTCAGGTGGAGTCTCATTGACTTAAGTTTTTTTTTGTATGCTGTATGCTGGGGGCCACATTTCATTCTTTTTTCCTTGTGTGTATCCCATTATTGCAGCACCATTTATTGAATTTTTTTGTTTGTTTGCTTTTGTTGGTTTGTTTGTTTGTTGGGAAGTGCCTAGACTAGGAATCAAACCCGGGTCTCCTGCATGGCAGACTAGAATTCTACCACTAAACTACCCTCGCAGCTCCTCATTGACTTAATTTGACAGATACCCAGGTAACAAGGTAAACCCAACCTCATTTAGGCCATTACTGGAGACATTGGGACTAGAATCCAAAGCTTTGATCTTTCCTTTTTCCATGGATTGTGGATTTTCTGGTGTGAGAGGATTTAACTGAATTCCTCCAAGCTTCAATAGCTTTTCAGGATCAGAAGTATAGACCTTAATCTAGAGAGGCTTTTCTAGGAAAATTTTATGTTGCTAAAAAATAACACATGTTGATATATGGAAGGTATTACACTGAAACTCAACTTAGGTCTCCATTGTTTGGAATTTTTTTTTTCTTTTTTGAAGGACCACACCAGTTCTATCTTTTGGTTTTCTTAGCTGGTAAGATGGGGATTTTTGTGAAGCTGAATGGGTTAAGGTGTGTACACCACTAAGAAGAGTACTTGTCATATTGCATGTGCTCTATGCGTGTGTGCTGTTATCATGGCTCAACCCTCCATGATGAGCAAAAACAGAGAGGGAAAGTGAAACAAAACATGCAGGTATAGCTCTACAAATTCTTTTCCTGTTTTTATTTCCTATTCTTGAGAAATTATCGGAGTCTTGATGGACAATATATGTAATACATAGAAGCCTTGTACACTATCATTAGTGGAAACTACAATTGATAAATCTGTGTTAGTGGGGTTGCTTTCAGTTTCAATCATCAGAACTTCATTAGAACCTGGCTTAATAAAAAAGAGAATGTATTAGCTCATGTAATGGAAAAGACCTAAGCGCTAAGTGAGCACATCATGGCCACTAGGGAAGCATGTTTTCATCTTTGGGCTCTACTTTTGGTCATGTTGGCTTCTTCTTAAGTAGAGCCTCTTCAGATGGTAACAAAGATCGTCATTGGCACCTCAAAGATGGATTGTAGCTTCCTGGTTTAGCTTCTTTCTCAAGAGTTGAATCAAAATAGACTACTTTCGCAACAGCGACTTCAAAAGTTGTAGGGTTGGGCAGACCGCTGTGGCTCAGCAGGCAGAGTTCTCACCTGTCATGCTGGAAACCCGGGTTCAATTCCCAGTGCCTGCCCATGCCCCCCCCACACACAAAAAAAAGAGTTCCAGGGTTGCCTGATACCCACGTGATTGGGTCACTTGCCCAGCCTAAAAAACAATCACCATCATTCTGTCTGGCCAAACAACTAAGTTGAGTTGTCCCACTTAAACCTTACGGACTGAGAATGGAGAAAGAGGACCATGTCCTAAGAGGAAATCAAGGTGTTATAACATAAACAAGGAAATGGATCTTGTACAGACGAACATTATGGATGTCTAGTCTAGTACTCACCTACATGCTCCAGTACTCAATAGGAGGGAAAATAAATTACTGTTGTCAAGGGTGTAATCTGTAATCTTACGCCAAAAGTGAGAGGGTTATGTTGCAAAGGACAGGTAGAAATATCTCGATAGGAGAAATTTGGTCTCAAATTCCTCTTTAACGCTATGTCTTTTTAGAGCTTTGCAAGTGTAGGAGAGGTAGATAACATCTTTTGCATTTTCATTTTTAATAGAAAAATACATGTGGGGGAAGGTGAAATAGGAAATAAAACAGCTTTTTACATACTTATAAGTGATCAGGTTTCTCCAACTAAATAAAATGGAGATGCTGTTTTTGTCTTTAGATAAATTCATCGTTAAATCTCCAAGAAATCCCTCTTCTTTAAGTGGATTTATCTTTCCTTACTTATCTATAAGCAGGGCTGGTCCCAGGCATGACTATGTTTGGAAAAGGAACTTTGCCTTTGATGCCCTGTGGGTATCACTATTTCTCAAGCTTGGAGAGCTGGCTATGGGGCAGCTACTTCCCTCTTCAAATCACATCCATTTCTCTGGTGGGCAAGGGCCATTGTTTTCATCTGTCTTTCATATCTTGTTTCAGGCGAACTAATTTTGAATTGCAGCCCATAAAATATTCCATCAATAACAAAAAAAAATGCACACTATGCCGTAAATAAACCTTCACTGATATTTGTATAGCACATTCCTGTTTCCTAAGTTCTTGCATGTAAACTACTCATTTGATTATTATGGCAGCTTTGGAAAACAGGCGGATAATAACATTATTTTCAAATCATGGATGATGAAACAGTCATTCAAAAAGATGGGGTGACCTATTCTAGCTGATATAAACAATAATTAAAGTCCTCAGAATTTGGATCTCGGGGTTTTCATCTCATTAAAGTGAGTTTAGGGGAAGGAGGCAATGTTGGTTCGAAGCTGAGAAGAAAGTTCTGGAATCCAATGATCAAGTGTTTGAAGCCTGGTTCTGCTGATTGTTATGTGACCTTGGGCAAATGTTTTAATTGCTTAGCCACAAATTATTCGTCGGTATTATTGCTTTAATCACTTAATATCTCATAAAATTCTTATGATGATTAAATGAAATAATGCATAGGCAGCACTTAGCAGAGTTCTGTCTAGAGACACGGCTGAATATGCTAGATATTGTTATTATTGTTATCATCTATATTTAAGTGCAGCTTTAACCTGAACTCACAAAGAGAAATAGAGAATGGAATCATTCATCTGGGTTGTTCTTTACCTCTGCCTCTATAACTACATTTTTCAAGTATGCATAGAATGAGAGGATGAATTATCTGAATCAGTCCTTCACCTCACTGTGCTTGCTGCCAACTAATTGCTTTATCTATTTTTTCCATTCTGGCTATCCATCACAAAGCCAGGTATATGCTCTGTGTACACAGAAGATTATAAAGTTAAGACTTTTGCATATTCTAACAGAGATGTAAACTCAAGGATTTGCTTAAGCAATTAAGTTTAGATTTATGGAGAAAAAACCAAAACTCCTGACAAGTGAGGCTTTTTTTCTAAGCCTAAATAAGCCCCAAGGAGAAGATTTCTCTCATTTTACTTTGTTTTGAACTTTTCCCAATTTAGATCACATTATAGATTTTTGCAATATTAGTTTTGCGAAAGATAAATTATTTCCACTGGTTCTTTCATAATTTGACTTAATATTTTTGGAGATGACTGTAATGGTCAAAACATCAGTTTCATTTGGCCAGACACTGATCATCAGGTAGTTTTGCCTGGTAAAGGCAAGTGAAGATGGAAAGTGTGGTCCTGAGATGACACAGGCTCTCCTGTAGAGTTAGGTTGTTTCTTTCATCCATTCAGGGCCACTAAACAGGATTTCTGGTGAGCTCAGTGAGGGGCAGCTGTGTAAGACTAAATTCCTGACTCATGGAGCTTGCAGTCTCACAGCAGATATAGAGACATAGCGCAGGATGAAAGTATAGGTGCTATGACCACATATACAAAGGGCACATGGCTCAGGTTTTGGAAGAAATCAGGGGAGACTTCTTAGAGGTGGTGACATGTCAACAAAAGGATGACAGATGAGAGTGAGTAGCCAAAGCAGGGTTTGGTGATGAAAGGGTGGAATGAAAGAGATTCTCTTCAAGGCCTAGGGAAGAGCAGATGCTAGGGCTGTGAGGAGGGAGTGAAGTTAGCTGTTTTGTAGAGCACAGAATTCAAAGCAATTCCTTGCAGGAGAGGAGGCAGAAGAAGTGTTGGGAGCCAGAATGCAGAGGGGATGTGACAATGGACATTTCTCCTATTTCTGTGCTCATATCCAGGAAAGAGGAAATGCCCTCCATGATCTCTCCCTGTCCCTGGGGAAAGATGAATTTCCTTAAAACCCAGATTTTCTGGGAAATAAAGGAAAGTAATAAAGACTGGGCACTTGCTATGTATCAGGCAGTCCTGGTTATTTTGTTTTGATTTAAACTTACCACAATCCTATGATGGAGGCAATACTGTGCTACCCATTTACAGATGAGGATATTGAGCCAAGGAGAGGTTAAATGATTTGCCCAGGGTTACCCAGCTGATGAGAGGATGGCCAGGGCAAGAGCTCAGGTAAGCTGGCTCCAGAGATTGTCTTCTCTGCAAGAAAGGCCTGTAGTACTTAGCTGTTCCACGAGTAGACTCAAAGACGTCTTACAGAGCTTCCAACACAGTGTCATGGCAACCACAGAGTCAACCCCTCCCTACCTTAACATTGAAACTCTTCCTCTTTCTTCTTCTTTTCTTTGCCTGGGACAATGTTTTAACAAAATATATTTATAAAATCAAGGATGTTCTTAAACACCAAATTACGAATTATGGTTGTTTACTGTAGAAGAACTTTCAAACTCTTTTTTTCTTTATTTTGCTTTGTTAGCTTATGTAACAAAACTTGCCAGGTCATTCATTGTCCACAAAAGCCAGTAAACAGTTACTGGTTCTTGCAGTTGTCAACTGATGGATTTACTTACCCTTTTCAGGAGTAGTCCACTGTGTTAAAATACAAAGATTAGGTTTTACCATGACATATTCAGGATTTTATGTTGTTTGGTAACTTCTGAAACACAATTTCTCTTTTTAGCAGACTGTGTGATATTCTTTTATCCCCAAATCAAAATGTGGATCCCAACCCTACCTGATGTGACTTTGGGTCTGTCTTTCGGAATTACCTACATGAGGATGTCAAAGGGAGCTATAATGCATTTGGTGCATTTGCAGAAGCATAAATTGAAAGCCTGGAGAGTGAACCACATTTTCAACAAAAAATAAAAATAAAGCAATGGCATTTGTAATAGTTAACAATATATAGAAGCTGGGTATAAAATGTGAAGACCTTATCAAGGGACTTTCTTACTGACAGTCGGTAACATTGCCTTGCCAATATTTGCAGGGTATTCATAATTTTTCAACTAGGTTCTTCTCTCTTTTGGGAAAAAGAAAGTCACCCATGTTTTCTGTCTTCAAGATTGTGGATGTCTCCTGAGAATATTTGTTAGAAAATCAGATTAAAATAACAAAAACGTTGCATAATATATATGTTGTTTTGCCAGAGAAAAATAGCTGCTAGACCAGAAAAGTATTTCAGGAACATCTTTAATTAGTTCTTCAAATTGATTTTTTTTTTTTGGTGTTGTTTAATTTTCTGCTCCTGTCAAAAAGTATTTGTCATATTGGATCAGGTTATTTGATCTTCATATCCTATTTCTTCTTTCCTCTTAAAACCCGTGAGCGTGGGCAAACACTTTTTAATTATCCTGATCAAGTGAGGGGGGTATTCTTTTGCTGACCCTACTTGTAATCAACTGTGATCTCTGAGAAGCAGGCGAATTGATTGCTTCTACCCTCCCCAACTACCCAGAAGAGAGGATCTTACATTATCCTGCCCCTTTGAAAAATCCAGCTCAGTGATTGATTTTATGACTGCCAGTGGCAGCAAATTCCTCAGCATGAATTCTACCAGGTGAATAAGTATTTCCTATAACTTGCCTTAAATTTCCTCGGCATCATCTTCTCCGAGGGGCCCAGTCTCTTGTGGGACAATGTACGAAGGATCTATCAGTTTTACTGCCCAGTACACGTCTTTAATGTCCGAGTAAATCTCTCTTATTTTCCAGCCCAGTCTTAGTAATTCTAACTTTCGAAATCTCTCGTACTGAGAGAAAATCTACCCTGTACTCCTTTCTGGCCCTGCTCTGAAACTCTGCCATGCCTGAAATATATTTCTTAATGTGGGAAAGTGAAAGTGAACATGTGTTATTCTCCTCTATACTGCTGTTGTATTATGCTTCCTATTATTTTTTTATCCTCTTGATTTCTCTATACACAAAAAAGGGAATTCGCTGAAAGCATTGGAAGGTTTCTTTGAAAGAATTTTATCTAGATCATAAGAGATACATTGTAATGTCCCCCCTTACCGCATTATAAAGCTGGGTTTTTTTTTTTTTTCATCCCACGGGTACTGCCTTACAAGGGCTTTTCTATAACTTTGTTCCAACTTTTACAGCCCCCCGGGGTGCATAAGTCTTCTTTTTTATTAAGTAGAATAGATACCTATTTTATTAAATAAATAGGACTTCAATAGTTAGTTACCGATAAAATGAAAATACGAATCAAACATTTAACTTGCTAAAGACCACATTTTCTCTAGAATTGCTAAAATGTGCTTTATCCCCACCTCCACTCCCAAATAACATTGTTTCTAGTGTCTTCCTTTCATCAGTTTTGCAGAATAGCAAAATAATTAAGATGTAATTATTTGATGCTTAGGAAAATTTTCATAAATTTTTCAAAGCTTGAATGAAAAATTGTATTTTTTTGGTGGGGTGGGGGTGCATGGTCTAGGAATCAAACCTGGGTGCCCCACAATGCAGGTGAGTAGTCTACCACTGAACCACCTGTGCACCCCCCAAAAATTGTATTTTGATCAAACAAAACACATATTAACTGAGATGTGTGTAAGAGAGAATGGGTGCTTTATGCTTGCTTGGGTAAGGTGATTTTGAAATATATTTGAATTTATGGGGACAGAGTCAAAAATTACAAAAAAAGACAGATTGAACTGGGGTAAACACTGAGACAGGGATGATTTTTTTCTTTTTTCTTTTTTACATGGGCAGGCACCGGGAAACGGACCTGGGTCCTCTGGCATAAGACAAGCGTTCTTGCCTGCTGAGCCACTGTGGCCCACCCCATTTTTTTTCTTTATTCGAGATGTTGTACATTTACAGAACAATCACGCATAAAATACAGGATTTCCATCTACCACCCCATTATTAATAACTTGCATTGCCGTGGAACATTTGTTACAATTGATGATAGCACATTTTTATAATTGTACTATTAACTATAGTCCATGGTTTAACTTAGGGTTCATTGTGGAGTGTAGTTACATGGATTTTAAAAAACATTTTATTCTATTACCATATATACAACCCCGTATTTTCTCTTTTAATCATGTTCAGATATATAGTTCAGTGCTGTTAATTACACTCTCAATATTGTGCTACCATCACAGCCATCCTTTACCAAAACGTTTCCATCTAAGTTAAAAAAAAAAAAATATTGGTGGCTCTTGGGGAGAAGTGAGGCGGCAAAGAGGAAGGGAGTGTGAGGGATGTGACGGACTGTCAGTGTTTCTACTGTGACATATTTTTCCTGCCCTTCTCTGCTACATTCCCTTCCATCTCTCCCTCCCTCCATCCCTCTTTCCCTCCCTTCCTCCCAGCTGTTGCTTTGAAACAAAAACTAATAACAATCGGAAAGCTATTTGAGGGAAAGAGGGTGCTCATTTCCTAAATCTAATCAAGATTAGGCATAGATGGAATCATTACAATAAATCCTTTGAAGTAGTTTCAGAATTCAAATTCAAAAATTAAGCAAGGATCTGCAGCCGTGCCTCCCTTGCCCTATACAGGGACCTGAGGATGGTGCTGGGTGCAGCTCAAGGGGCCAGCTGGGAGCAGGGGGGCTTCCGTACTCGTATACTGGTAAAGCAGCTCACCTTGCAGAGAGTTTTCTGTAAGAGCACTCTTCGCCACATTAGGCAGCACATTTATCTATGGGGTTCAGAGAAACCACTTTTTTAGGTACTATTTTTTTCTTTGCTGTCAACTTTCAAAATTATTGTTGTTAGAGCAGTTCTAGGTTTATATAAAAATTATGCAGAAAGTACAGTGTTCCCAGATATGCACACACTCTCTCTGTCACATACACACACATATACAGTTTTCCCTATTATTAACATTTTACAGAGGTATGGTAACTTTGTTAACAATTGATGAACCAATATTATTTTAATTGTATTATTAGCCCCAGCCTATAGTTTATATAAGAGTCCATCATTTACATTAGGGTTCTCTTTGTGTTGTACAATTCCATGGGTTTTAAGAAAATTTATATTCTGGTAATATATATTCAACACATTTTAATCATTTTCAAACATACAATTCAGCAGTGTTAACTGCACTCACAAGTTCAGTTACCTTTACAAGTTTTTTTTTTCTGTGGAATTATGGAAACATGTAGGAAGGTTGAAGTTTCCAAATACCACCCCTTCACACGCAGTTTTCCTTATTTCGCATTAGCGTGGTACCTTTGTTATAATTCATGAACATATTACTATAATTACTCAACTAATTTTAGTGCATTATTTACAAGGTGCTGTACAGTTCTATGGGTTTTTGTATGTGTGCCTGTGGTAATTTATGTAAAACCTAAAATTTCCCTTATTTACCCTTTTTGAATATACAATTTAGTGGTGTCAATTACATGTTCAAAATTGTGCTTCCAACCCCATTGTCCATTGCTAAAAATTTTCCATTGCCCCAAATAGAAACTCCATATCAATTAAACTGAACTCCCTATTCTCCTCCCTTTCTTGGCTAGTTTCTGACTTCATGAACATACTTATTTTGCTAATATCATATAAGTGAGATCATTCAGTATTTGTCTCTGTGCCTGACTTATTTCATGCAACATGATGTCTATAAGTTTCATTTGTGTTGTTCCATGGATCAGAACTTCATTACTTTTTATGTCCTAATAATATCCCATTGTATGCGTATAACACATTTTGTATATCCATTTATTTGTTGATGGACAGTTGGGTTGCTTCCAGTTTTTGCTAATACCGATGAGAACATCTGTGTCAATTGTCTGTTTGAATCCCTGCTTTCAAGTCCTTTGGATATATATACAGAAGTGGGATTACCTGGTCAAATGGTAATTATCTACTTGACTTTCTGAGGAATTACTACACTGGCTGTACCATTTTACATCTATTCCTATCACCAATGGTATTGACAACTTTTAACACTAACTCCAAAAAACTTTTTGTTGTCAAAGTTATAGAAATTAGACAGTTTAAGATTTTTCAACGAGTAGATTCGTTGTACTCTCTTGACGATGGCAGAAAACTAAATATCCATGGTTTATATTTGGGACAATTTTAGGGTATGTTCCCTTCAGACCCATCCACAGGATCATACTCCACTTGCCCATCCTCCCATTTGTTCAGAAAGATAATTGCAGAATTCCGAGTGCGCCTAAGATAAAAGCCCCGGTTTCCTCCGCATATCCTCTGTTATGTTGCAATGTCTGAAAGGAGACTTAGAGACATTTGGCTTCAAGTGGGGAAAAAAGTTTGCTGGCAAAGGCCTCCTTCAAGCCAGGCACTGTTCTGACTTCCTATCGGTTGTTAACACACTCTGGACTCATTTTCTTTTTCCAAACATTCTTTCTGAATCAGCTTAACTTCTCAGCTTAGTACATTGCTTACCTTAGTTGAGTCCTTAATGTGTTTTCTGCTTGTCTTACAAACGGGAATGATTAGGAGATATAGCTCAACTACAGATTCCCTATTGCAAATGTGAGAATATATTCGGACATTTGGCCAGGGGAATCAATGTAGAGTCACAGGCCATGATTCTGCTTCCTGACCTCAATACTTCTTTATTATCAGAAAAAATTAGAGGTGAAGCAGAAGGTATGTGCCAAATTATCGACCATTCATAGGTGAACTATGTGTACACAAAGGGTAATAAATGCTTTGACCACAATAAGAAAAACAGTATGGCTCAGTGTCTTAATGCTGAAAGCAGATATATTGCTTAAACATTTCAGAATAATGTTGTCTTTGAGGAGTATATAAGACTAAGCTGTTTTGCTTCAACATAGTTTAAAACAGGTTGCAGATGATATTTCAAAAATATTTTAAACTGAAATTATTTTATTAAAATATTATATGTATTTCTTGGGGGACAGGAATGTATGTGCTAATTTAGATTTTAAGAGGCTCAATCTGTTATTTTGAGGGAGTATTTCCAACTTTATATGATTGCATCTTTAAATGTAAAGCTATGTTGTGGAATCCTCCAGAGCAGGAAATGTATTTGTCATAAAGGGGCAGCATCATGCTCACCTGTATCCGAGTATACATTCCTCTTAGAGTCTTCTACAGAGAAGGTCCTCAAAACATGCTTGTCAAACTGAATTAAATGGCTGAGCAGGCAGAGGTGGCGTCATCTAACAATGCTGGAATACCCAGCCCAAGTATCCATGCTTGAACTCAGTTACTATCACTTTTCCTGTCTATTTCCTGCCTCAGATATAAAAATATTGCATATCTAGGGAGTCAATTCAGTATAGCAACTATGACAAGAATAATGCAAGAACAACCTAGATGAAGCACTCATTGCGTCAGATTTGATATGTAAGCATTGGGCATCGATTATTTCATGTAATCCTTACAGCAGCTGGACGAGGCATATTATATCAATATTTATATTTTGCATTAAGGAAACTGAGTGTTAAAGAAGAACTGTCCAAATTTAGAGAGCTAGAAAAGAGTGGAGGCAGGACTCTAAGTAGAATTAGTCTGATTCTGAATACTGTTCCGTTTGCCATTAGCCAGATTCACCAGGCTGGACGTTAAGGTGCAGAGGGTACTAGAAAAGAAGTGGGATTTATCTGGGCTCTGGTGCATCCAAAGCCAGTTTAGAGTGAGAGACCTATCCTTCGGATTGAGCCTTTCCTTTGTTCTTTCCTTCCTTTCTCTCACAATTCTTTGTTAAGATGTGCTGGGAAGAAAGATAGATTATTGAGAGGGTTAGGGAAAAATAAGCAAGGAAAAAAACACCCATTCTGATACTCTGTCCTCTTCATGTTTCCTTCCCACAGGAATGATGGGCTGGACCATCTTTAAACCCAGCTGTGGCCATACCTTCTGAGGTCACCACCAGACCATTGGATCCTATGGTTCAACTTTTTAAACCTACCTTGTTTGTAATTCCTAAGCAGGACGCTGAGCTCTGCTGCCACGTTTTGGTTTTAGTTATTCAAAAATATTTTGATCCAAATATGCTCTTAGTGTCATGCTTTATTAACCTGATATGGCTTATTTTCCTCGTGCATGCCTGATCTTAAACCATATGGCCCGCAGAAGCTATCAGGTTTCATTGTTTGTCTGTAGTTTCAAAAAAATTCCATATGCTATCACCTCTTGACATAACCCTGTCCATGCAGTTAAAACAGGAAAACTAGTTATTTGATCTCAGGGAGACAACTCAGCTGGTAGATGCACTCAAATGATTCCATTTCCATTGGTGTGCTGGCATTGCGGGAAGCCATCGATTATTAATCAGGAATACACAGGAGAGAATTTGGCTTTTGTTTGTTTGTTAATTTCTAAAAATAAATCCAATAAGAAGAAAATACTGCCAGGGTGCATTTATTTTTCATTGTTAACACATATTACGCCATCATGTGAAAACTGCCCAAGTTAAAAAAAAAAAATTACCACATGGGTTGTTTAATGGCCCTCTTCCTGCATGCCTGCAGAGTTGTCTGAGGGAAGAAGAAACATGAGCATTAGTCAGACCCTCAGGGCAAGGAGGCTTCTCACCAGGCAAGAGTGCCAGGTTAGCTTGAGTTTCTGCGGAGCAGGCTTTGGCAGGACACCAGGGAGAGGGCATTCCATAATCAAGGGCTCACCCTAGAGGATTCTGAGCCAGCAAGCCACTCATGGGAACTAGGGATGAGTGCTGAGTGAGGGAATTTATTGCACAGTCCAAGACCTTTGAGAAAGCAGCAACTTCACTTAAAGATTTTTCTCTCCTAGTTTTGTTTTCCTTCTATTTTAGCCATTGTGCATTTTTTCCCTCTCACTGGATTTCACAATGTATTCAATATTTCTGTCTTTGATGCTCCTGAATGCACTGTAACAGAAATTCATCATTAAAGAATATACTGGTCATTATTTTTAGTGGGGAGTCCTGGCTTATGTAATAAAGGTATAAAAATAGCTAACATTCCTTGAGCACTTATTTCTGCCACATGCTGTGCCAACAGCTATGTACAGAATATCTGAGGCAGTTCTCAGAAACCCCAGCACCTGGGTACTATTACCAAGCCTATTTTTTAAGCAACAAATATAAATGTGCTTCACCTGAAGCCACAGACAAGTATATAGCAAAGCCAGGAACTGAGCCTTATAGACAGGCTCAGAGCCCACGTCTTAGCAGTGACACTGCGTTTCTCAAAACAGAGGCAGCTCTTGCCTTAGTGTTGACCAGGAGCTGTTGTCAGGCCTGGAGTCTCCTTATTTATTAAATACCTATTGTGCTAATATATGTCTCAAAACAGCCAAAAATAGCATAGGTGAGCCTGGATGGGGATGGCTGGGTCATCAGACTGGTGAAAGATCTTTTACCCTTTTCTCCATGTTTGTATGTAGAGCCATATGTTAATTAGTATTCTCCAGAGAAATAGAAAGGATATATACATATATATGTGTGTGTAAATATAAAGAGGTTTATTATAGGAACTGACTCACATGATCACGGCAACTGGCAAATACAAATCTATAGGGCAGGCTATGAGCTGGAAAGACTGATGAAGGTGAAGATGAATTCCTAGAAGAAGCTGGCTGGATGAAGAAAAAAGAAAGGAATTCTTCTTTTTTCCTTCTGAAATCCTCAATTCTGGTTTTAAGACCTCCAACTCATTAAACGACGAGACTCCCCTCACTGCTGTGGGCAATGTCCTCTATTTGATTGTAGATGCAATCGGATATAGATGCAATTATATGACTATAGAGGCAAACCCCTCACAATTTGTTACCCTCTAACAATCAGGCCAGTCTTCCTTGACCAAACAACTGGACACAATAACCTAGCCAAATTTACAAATGAAATTAACCATTACAAACCATTTAAAATATCTCTATTATCTATTCAAAGCAAATTAAAAAGCCACCAAAGGAAAGATTCTCAATTTTTGGTGTGCTCTTGAAGTTATGCCTTCACTTTAAAGCTGTGTTCGGCTCATTTTAAATGGTAACATCATGATCTACCATGGTTTTATCAATTAGAAGCGCCATGTTCAAGAACGACTCAACCTGGTTAGAAAGTGGCAGGGGTATTACATAGTGAGTTGCTATAGGTCTTCCCAGAGGTGCCATGCAAGACGCATTGGTGGTCCAGCTTCAACTCTGAGATCTGAGATGAGACAATGCTTGGAGAAAGAGAGAAACAAAGCAAGGGTGCAGGAGAGGGTGAACAAAGGAAGATGGAAGGAAGGAACAAAGGAGGAAGGAAGGGAGGGACGAGGGACAGAGAATATAATTTTGATGGACCAAATCAAGCCAAGTGCAGCTTCCCATTAGACACTCAGGCTTGGCAAGCAATTCCTGAGAAAGAAAAGAGGGCATCTTCAGATTTTCCAACAACGATTGGGGCTGGAACTTTTCCTGATTCCTCTCCACTCTAACCTTGGAAGGAGCTCCAACCAAAAAGAGGGACTTGCTCCTGCCATTTTCTGCACCAGGAGCCCCAGGCCTTGTGGGTTCCATTAATCACAGGACACATCCATCTGTGCGCTTGTCATTTGAGCTGTTCCCTGTGGTCCAAAAAGCAGATGATGGGCACATGCCAGACCTTCGGCTATGTGGGTCTTCAGTAGTGACTGGGGAAACAGGTTACTTCTCTTTGCCTACATTATAATTTTCACCAAATCTAATTCATTCTTACAGAATGAGGCAGTTATGTTTAGGGAGAATGGAGCTAACCCAATTTTACTTGGCTTTCTTGCTGAACTGAAGACATTAGAGGTTTTAAATACCACCGGACAGGGTTGATGCCACAGAAACATACACAGAAGCACATGCATACAAACACACCCGATACTTTGAATTAAGAACTAGGGGCTATCTGAACCAAGTGTTTTTCTACCTAATTACTTGAAGACTTCTTGGTTGTAAAAACAGAATCAGCCAGGACAAAGATGTTATTTACTTGTGTTGCACAGAAATGAATTGAGTGGAAATTTTGGGTTCTTTCTGTGTATATAGTATCCATGAAACCTGATCTGCAAGTGAATCTCCCAAGCTATGGAGCACTATTTTCAACATGAAACTTTATTCTGGATATACAAGCTCCTGCAAAGACCCCAATAATTTCAGTACTGGCTCAATGCAAAGCTCCCTCCCCAATAATTTCAATATTGGTTCAGTGCAAAGTTCCCAAGGAACCAGGACCAGCATTTTCTTCCCAGGGAGACTAACTTTCAGAAAAGTGCTGGAGGCTGCCTGCTTCAGGGTTACTTTGGGTTCCTTCAAGATGAATCTTTAACTGGAACTATAGTTTATCCTTAAGGGCAAACTCCAGAGGTTTGATCCTACTTTTAGGAAGTGAATTAATACTTTTAAAGGTCTCTAAATATCAGAAAGGAGAAAATATACTCCACCCCTCCACATTTCCTTTCAATTGCAAGCACATCTTAAAATCAGAGAAACACATTCGAAGTTTGTTTCACCTATTTTTCAGCGGTAGAGGTTGACTTGGGTTGTCAACTCCACCCACTCTTGTTGGGGCTTCTTACAACCTTCCCAGTGATGTGCAACCATGGGAGGGCAGGGTGTGAGCTTTGGCCACAGGACAAAAGAAAGTCAGTTGGGCAACATTCTCAACATTGGGTCACTCATGTCATCTTCCACCAACTAAACATTTAGATCCAGACTTAAAGAGTTAACAAATGGACTCTAACTGTCCTGAAAAGTGGGTTCTTTCCCAAAGTGAAGGCTCCTTGAATAAAGTGAGAATTAAAACCACCTCCATTTATCTAATTCCCATCCTCCCCACAATAGTATGTGCATTGTTATCCTTGCAGCACATATAAAGATTCTGACACGTAGAGAGTTCAAGTGTAGTAATGATTAACAACAATAGTGGCACTTTCCCCTGACTGTGAACTTACTCTGTGCTTGATCACCAAAGCACATGGCATATATCATCTCACAAATCCTCAGACAAATTCTGTAAAGTAAGAACTATTAATATCCCCATTTACAGTTGAAGAAACTGAGGCCCAGACAGTTAAATGATGTGTCCCAGGTCATAGAAGGGACCACACACAGGTGCAGGAGTTTGGCTCACTCCAACGTCTTTGATCTTCATTGCTACAATTTCTCGCAGTGTAGTGCAGTAAACACGCACTAAAAATTAATTTGTCAGGTTTATTATTCAAATTATTTCATTAAGAAGAGAAGGGAAGAATTAGGACAGAGGGGGAGAACCACAGAATTTTCTTTAATTGGAGGCATAACAATTTAAAATTTGAAAAATTTTGAAAAATGAAAAACAGTTATCCAAAATTAAGGGTGAATCCCTTCAGTGTCAACAGTGATGACAGCTTCATAGTCAGAAGTTTTTATTGTTTTTGTCCACTTTTTTTGCTTTCATGCTACATTATCTATAAATTTAAACAACTTTAATAATTGGGAAAGTAGAAGGTTGGACAATAAAAGGACATCAGATCCTGGGCTATTACAATGATTATTTTTTCTTAAGCATAAAGTTCCCCTTAAGTGTACATTGGTTTCTAATTACACTGTGGAAATAAAAATCACTAGAGTGAACAATAACTTGGATTTGTAGGGATTATGTATAAAGGTGAAAGGGGAGATAAATACTTTTATATGTGTGCGACTCACCTCTTAGGTATAACTTGATAACATGTGATATTCTCCACTGAATCTAAGAGGCAACTCTTACAGTCATTTCTCCTTCACATTCAGTATTTAATCACATTCAGTTCACCCAAACCACGGGAGTGAGAGATTGGGGATGAAAATAAGGACATTTTCTTTGAGAAATATGTTATGAAATTACTGCTTATTTACAAATTGTAAACAAACAAACAAAAACCAAAAAAGAAACACCCAAACTTTTGGCTTGTTTTATTTTAATTTGATTGAGATTAATATGAGCATCCTAAGGAAGACTGAGTGTCTTTCAGGGAGTTTTTATTTGTGCAGTGAGAGAGCACAACACTGTGAAGCCCAAGATGAGCTCTAGGAGAGGGGCATGCGCCACTCCGAAGCCGCGGCTGCAGTCTGACTGGGTTCGTGGACCCTTATCAATCTTTCCTTCGCCAGCATCTCCATTTCTGCCTCCTCCCCACTGTCAGCACTCACACGTGTGCACGAGCAGTGCAGGAAAGAGGCTAGTTTATCCTCCATGAGCAATTCGCTCTTTGGCCACTCTTGGAGCCTGCCAACCAGGTTGCCAATTCTAATGTAGACACCTGTCCATTTGGAACGGGAATGAAAACAGCCACTCATTTCCTAGAAGCCATCAAACACCCTGTCATTGAACAAAAGCTCTCTGTTAACTGCAATCTGGGCAAGACATGAACTGGTCACATTGATAGCCAATTACCAATCCTCCAAGCCATTCAGCTTCCTTCAAATTGATGAAAGTTTATATTCCCATTGCTAAAATGTAGTTTGAGGAGGGTTCTTTTTAAATGATGATGACAATAAGCTGGTAAAACGAAAATTTTAATCTATTGGGCTTTTAAAAACAATGTTACCAAGAACCTACTAATAAGAGAACATGGCCAATCCATCTTTTAAGGTGACTTCCTGATGGCTTCTCCATTGTTTCAACAACACCAAAAGTGATTTCCAATCTATCATTATCAATTCTGGGGAAAACGGCATAATTCCCAACAGAAGCAAATATTTCTTCGTGTGTGTGTGTGTGTGTGTGTGTGTGTGTGTGTTGTGGTGTTGCGGACTCTTTGGTTCTTCCTCTTGTTCTTTGTCTTGGCAGACACTGACCTGGTGTTTCCAAGGATGATGTCCTCATGAATCTTGGGAGAAAAATATTTTAGGTCAGTGCTACCTCCCACTTTGAGATGAAAAACTCACCAGCAAAGTGAACTTTCTGAGGAGCCTCTGTAGTGTGTTTCGGAGCTCTTGTCTGGTGAGAGCTGGAGACTAATGTGGGTTTAATGTTATGAGCCAGCAGCTGAGCGGGGTAACAATATGAGTCTGTTGGATATGTCTTCTGGGTTGTCACGTTCAATTTACACATGACCTCATGGCCAAAAAATGGGAAAGAAGTGGTAGAATGTGGGACTGAAAGCTCATATTATTGCCTTGACAGCTTCACTCATCTAGAAGTAATGCAAAATGCAATTTATATTTATACACTCTGACCTCCTGCATGGAGAAGGAAAGTATCTAATGATGGGCCAAGGTAGTGGAGGAAGAAACGGATCTCAATACAGCTGGAATTTGTCTACATTTTTGCTTTTCAACCATTCAATTACAGTCAAAAGATAAATGAAACACGAACAGTGCGATGGTGAGGTAGTGACACAATTATTTTATAGTGACTGGGTTCTGGCTTTGAGTCTTGGCAGAGGGGGCTGCAACATGCCTTATTTCACTGGAGACAGATAATCTGCCTGCTCCCACTGGACAAAGCTCCTCTACTTGTAGGTGCACCATTATACCCATTGGAAAGGAAAAAAAAAAAACCAACAACAACAAAAAACCCAACACCAGTGCATCAGTGACACTCCAGATCTGCTTTGGGAACTTCTGGAGAGAGACTGACACACTAATCCTATTAACCAAGATAAATCAAGTCAGGCCTGGTGGCAACCGGAGTATCATTTGCTTTTGAGTGGAAAGAGGCTGGGCAGAAAGCAGCATCTTCTCTTGTGCATCAGGAAATATATTGACTTTTACAGGTCTCCAAATAGTTCCATTTTGAATAAAACCTATGAGTCAATTGGGAAGAAAGGGACAGTAATAGCCAGGATCTTGAAATATGCCCCGAGTATTACTGAACAACATTTTAAATGTAAGCAGTTTCCAGTAACTATAGCCTCATGATTTCCACAAAAAGTAGGACACGTGAGAGACAAGGATTCTAGTGTGTTTTTCCAGAGATTAAAAAGGACGACAATGAACACTTTCACAAAAGCAGCAGCACCCGGCAAACTACCTCTTCAGGAGCCTTGCTTGAGACCCACAAATCAACTTTAAGACATGAAACAAAAAGAAATGGGGGTTGCTATAAACAGTGCAGGAGGACGAGAACATTCCTAAAAAAGATTGCTCAAACATAGGTGCATTTTTCTATATTCTTCTTAATTTGTTTTTACTTCTTTCTATCTCCCTTAGGAGGTAAGGAGTCTCAGTCACTTAAGTTTGCCTGGGTGTTAAACTTCTTCCCACTATCTCATCAGTGCCTTCTGATGCAGAAGACAGAAAAGCCCATTTTCCTTAACTGAGCAGAATGGACTTCTATATGGGTGGAGGAATATCAAGTAACCTGTGCTCTCAAATCCAATTTTTCCACTTTCCCTCTCTCAACACAGTTTCTGACACCAACTTTTATCCCCCACCCCCCAAAGGAAAGTGAAGGTAGAGTTCAGCTGGTCAATTTCTGCAGGCTTGTTTCCAGATTCTGGGTTCTGAAAGTATTGTGAAGGTTTTCCTAGTTCCCCAGTGCATAGAGAAATTAGGAGAGAGTGCCAGTGACACGGGGGAGAAGCTGGGGAAGAGGGACTGAGCGGGACCCCTGCAATCACAGACACACACCCCTAGGGCAATGGGCATCTTCCTGGGGGTGGGGTGGGGGGAAGAAGAGGCTGAGAAGTAAGGGTGGCAGGTACAAGGGCGAGGCTAGGGTAGTTTCTCTCTGCTTCAACAGCTGGCAGCGAACAATCTCATAGTCCTCCCTGCCCCGCCCCTTGTATTGGGGCCCTCGGAAAGGAAGTGTGGGGGGTGGGTTTGCACATGGGGCCCTAGGGGTCAGGCAGGGGACCCCCAGAGGCCGCTTATTCCTTACTTAAAAAGTCAATACAACACTAACAGGGAACACAGCGGTCGGAATTCAGATTTTGCTCCTCTCTCCCAGGCATCGGGCCCTTACCTGCCCTGCTCACCACTCTCCTCTCAATTGAGTGGCACACCCATCGATTCCAGGCTCTTACCCTCTGTCACAAACTGGCTCCCAGCGGCGACCTTTCGGTATTCTTAAGGTGACATCCCTCGGGGGTGGGGGGGAAGGGGAGTCGAATAAGAGGAAAATGGAGGTGAGGTCTTTGCAAATAATCCTGGGGGCGGGAGAGGAGTGTCGCAGAGAACCCGGGAGCAGCGAAACTCCGAGGTCGCAATCAGGGGCGCTCCGACCTGTCGACAAGGACTGCGCACCTGGGCCGGGCGGCGGGCGGGAATGGTGCGGCCCCTGTCCCTGAGCGCTGGGCAAAGCCCGGGCAGAAGAAATCACCAGCCGCGCCCAGCCCTGATGATTTTCAAAGCAGGTCGGAAAATCGGGAACCCGTCTTCCCGTTTTGATTCCAGAATGATAAGAATGATTGGATGCGTGTTAACTTTTCAAGGACGTTGAGTTGAAACAGTTAAATAACGAGGCCAGTGAAAGCTGACCCGGCTGCTCGTGGACGTGACCTCGGCATTTTTCTTCTGCTTTCCCCCCACCGCTTTCCCCTGGCTCAAGCCTCCTTCCGATTAAAAAAAAAAAGAGAGAGAGAGAGAGAAAGGTGCAAAAAAAGAAAAGCTCTTCTCAGTGCTCAGGCCTTAGAAGCATGTGTGCCCGCAGCCCCCGGAGGCCCAGAACTTTCTCCCACGGCCGCGCCCCGGCCCGCAACAGCTCTGCGCGTCCCACCCGCGACTCGGGCCCGGGGTCCGCACCCCCTGGACTTTTTGACATGGGCGGCCGGGAGGCGAGGGGAACCGACCAGCCTCGCTCTGCCCCTCCCCATCAGCCCCGCAAGAGTTAACCCCCGAGGCAGACAAAAGGGAGACCGCCGCCGCTCCTTTCCGCGGCTGTCAGTTGAAAATAGAACCGCTGCCCTCTGGACTTTAACTCCCGACAGACAGGGCATTTTATTACAGGTTATGACAAGTTGCAGAGAGACACGGAGAACTCAATAAGAAGGAGCGGCGAGTGGAATCAAAAATGCTCGAGATGCTTGGAAGGCAGAGCGAAGATGGCTTCAAATGATAGGTGTTAGCAGGACTCGAGATATAATCTGCAGCCTGGGACGTGGCGCGGTGGGGTGGAGGGGGGAGCCGCGCTCCGGGGAGCCTGGCGACCGAGGGGGCCCCCGGACACGGGGGTAGGGGTGCGGGGGGGGGGCGCGCTGCCTCGGCCGCACCGCCCACCAGCAAAGCGGAGACCTGCCGCCCGCTTTGCTGTTAATACTTCTTCCCCATTCGAAAATAATCAGGCGCTATTGCAACCGACCGTAGACTGTCCCAGAAAATTAGCGTCAACTCTCCGCCCCCACCCCTTGTCTCAATTGTGCCCCTTCTTGGATGAGTTTATATGCAGGAAATCTGCTGTTCCGTCTCTCCGCAGCTCTGTTTCCTTCTGAACATAGAATAGAATATGCATGTCATCTATATCTTGCACTTCTTATAGTCTTTTTTTTTTTTTGGAGTTGTTTTAGTTTTCCTCTCAGGGTCCACGTTCTCTCACCTAGTTAAATAGGGGGAAAATGAAATCATGCTAGAAACTTCTGTTTTCTGCCAGGTGGAAAATGCCTCTTTTGCGGGGTTTCTTTTAAGTCAGTTTTGCAGTATTAGCAGCTGCTTAAGGTCCCAAGGAGGAACTGAATTTGCAGGGTGGGGGAAATGTCCTCATTCTCCCTGGCAGGGTTTCGACTGCTTTTCATCACCCATCGCCAGTGGAAAATAGTTCTGTCTGTCTGAGTGCTCAGACCTGCAGAGCCTTGTCCTGCCCTGAACTCAGTGTGCTTGTGTGTGGGGGTGTGGCGGTGTGGGGGTGTCCCAAGGCAAACACAGAACCAGAGCCCCAACTGAGAGTGTAGCTTGCAAGATTTAGGTTAACCTGAGGATGCCAACTTAGTTCCGGAAAAACAGTTACCTAGAACCATGCCGGAAGAAAGGATGTGGGGAGCTATCTTGCATTTCAAAACATTTATCCAAACTCCATTCCCCTCGGTGAAATCTAGAGAAAACATGGTTAGTAGGTTCAAAAGCAAGCCTCCCTACAAATTTGCTTCTTTAAAGCATTTACATGCAATCAAAGCCAGAATTAGGAACTTTCTGCCAGCAATACTTAATAGACTATGACAAAATGCTTAAAGATACACAACAGATTCTTTTCTTTTCTTTCTTCCTTGGTTCAGGAAATGTATTCGAATAAAATGTAAATCTTCCTGTCTGACTTCATCAGTGAGGAGGGACAGAGAGTAGGCAACTACAAGTATGTAGCTGGTACTCCTTAGTATTTTCCTGAACGAGGGCTGGGTCCTGCCGAGTGTTTGAAAAGTTGCTCAACTGCTTGTGAGCTGGTTTAATGAAAAAATGGAAGAATTCCCCAAAGTTTTTACAAAGTGGCTTTAAATAAGCTGTTTCTTGGCATGATAAACCGGGAGACACTTTACCCCCTCTCCACAGTGGATCTTTGTCTTCTTAAACCCAATTCAATTATTTCTGCACTTTCTGGAATGCCCAGTACCCCTAAATAACTCCCACCAGAGGTAAACAGAACTCCATCTCAGATTTGTGACCAAAGTTGAAGGAAGTTCATATTAAAACAACTGAGCCCTCAAACCAAATAGTGAATACCCGTGGTGTTCACAAAAGTCACATCCAAAGCTATTAAATTTTGAAAGCTATGAAGCTAGTGAATAGAAGCGACCCTTAGAAAACAGATCATTTTCATCACAGGAAAGTCATGAAATGAATGGGATGGGAATACTATTTATTTTTCTCTCATACGGTGGCATTGGTGATAATTGTACCTTGAAGATAAAACTATATTTCTCCGAAGATTTATTCTTTGTCTTATTGTTGTGATAAAACTTTTAAGAACTAAAAAATGCAAAACAGTTGTTCCTTCAATGGCGGTTCATCAGCAACTAAGCACACAGGTAAGAGATTTGCAAAATTAGAGGTTTCTTGTCGTGAAAATACTAACACCCGGAGAAGTTTTACCACTCAAGATAGAAAAGTTTCCTCTAATATTTTGCTCTTGACAAGAGTGGGAGAGAGAAGTTGTAAACGAAATCACTTCCCTGGCTTGGTCTTTATAAATTGGAATCTTTAAAAATCTGTTTGGACAGGGTAAGCATTAGGAAACTGCAAAGTGCACTGAGCACAGTGCTCTTTTCTGCATTTGTGCAAAGTCCAAACTAGTAAGAATCAATCTATTTCTCTTTTTCCTCTTCACATCTGGCTCATATATCAATTCACCCTTCAGAATCAAACTCAGTTATGCTTAAACATCACTTAGCTTTACATGTTCTTGTTCCATCTGTGTCCCTTCCTTGTTTCTGGAAATGGCAAAGAGGAGAGCAAAGAAAAACCACATCTCAAACTTACCCCCACGCCCTTCCAGAGAGGGAGAGAATAGAAAGGTTTAAGTAGGAGAACTGTGAAACTGTCACCAGCAATGCCACCAAAAAACACTAGCAAAAATGAAAAAGCTCATGTAAAAGAAAGTTAAAACAAGAGCCAGTCTTCTCTAAGTGAAATTGCCATGGCAGAGGGGTTTTGTTTTATGGCGAAAAATATGAACAGAATTGCCAGTTGGAAGTGGATGAGATTGGAGACACTGGTGAGGAAGAAAGGGGACAAACTTAAAGGAGGGTTAAATGAAAATAGGAAAGGTCTCTGAAAATACTTTCCTGCAATGCTGTTCTTGGCAAATCTAGGAAAGCAGGATGTGGAAGAAGTCTCCAGGAAGGTTTAAGCTGCTTCAGCCCCTCTTAAGAAGAGCTGGGGATGGTGGTGGCTGGGGTGTGTTGGAACATCTTTTTTTTTACAGCAGTTTCTCTCCCTTCTGAGCCTTGGAATAATAAACTCAAGTGGCTGCCCGTCAGCCCCTGTCCATCTTCTTTAGCAAACTTGACATAGTGGAAGAAATATGACATGTGAATTATTAAAGAGGAGCTAGTTGACTTCTAACCCTGGGTGCTTTTCTCAGACCCTATTACCTGCAAATTTATCTAGCAGACTACCTCAAGAATTACCGGGCGTGCAAGCGAGGGAAAGAGAGGAGAAAGCGAGACTAGGGTTTTGTGTAAATACCAGGGAAAAGCAAGGTGTTTTACCTAGTATTTGCGCCAGGCAAGGAGATGAGTGATGTTATAGAAAACAAACCACTCTTTCAAGAAGGGGGTCAGTTTCTCCAGCCAAGGAGGAAGCACAGGCAGAATTTAAAGGACCTTCAGCACTGTGCTTATATCTTTCTCTCCTTCCTGCTCCCTTTAGGCAAAGCTTCGTAGACTTGAAATTTCTTTATCTTCAACCTGATTTAAATTAAGTTCACTCAATTAGTAATAATCAGTTAACGGGTTTCCTCCTCTTCCTTCTTTCCTTTTTTGATTGGAAACAATTTATGTTGGCACTCAACTGCAAACACTTCTGCAAAGGGAAGAAAGATTTTATGCAACTTTTGAAGAGGGGCAAAGACCCTTTCTAATGTAGGTGCTTCCCAAACTTTAGAAAACATCCAGAAGCTATTTAATTTGGCCAACTGATAACATTATAAAGACGTGCAATAATCATTCAGGCATTCAAACAAAAGTTTCTTTGTTAATTAAACTGCAGTTCTCAGGTGGGATTGAGTAACTTGGCAGCTGTTAGAATAAAATGGGCAGGAAAGCATTTAACACTTAGGAGTTCCTTCTTTTAAAATGAACAGCAAGAAGAGGTGAAGCCAAAATAATAATACTAACAATCACAATGATTTTATTATTTAGTCCTTTGGGCATGCATTTGAGTACCCTGTTGCCAAGGTGAAGGTAGTAATTGAGTCTATCCCAAAGCTGAGTGATGGAGTAGTCAGAAATGACTCCATCTGACAGAGGAGCCAGGAGGCAAGTGATGGATACTATTGTCCAAACGTGACCCCCCATTAACACTACCTATCAGCATCTGGATCCTGTCACTGTTTCTCATTCCAGAGCCAAGAGGGCTGCCTGGCATATTCCAAGCACTTCGACGGCTTCCACGCTGCACTCAACCTCGCCTCCACCCAGCGGGTGGAGAGGCTGACCAAACCTTGCTGCCTCTATCTCCACTCGCCTTCTTGCCCCTCTCCAGGGCCATTGTTCGGCAGGTGCAGTCAATTTGCTCCTTATCTCGCCTCTGTTTATGAGGGCTTTTTATTAATAACAAAGGGAGAGATGGTATTAATATTAATTAACACCATAAAATGAAACAGTTTTGGGAATCCACCAAATGAATAATCCCATCGTCTAATTGGAGCCGCAGAGAAAGGGGAGGCGGAGGGACGAGGGAAGGGGAGATACAGATGACCTACTGGTGACAGGCACAGGTTGGAAGGGTGACATTTTATTGTAAGCCTCCCAATGAAAGGAAGAAAAGGAAGGGACCAGTCAATTTAATGCAGGGACCAAGAGTGCAAGAGTGTTGCTAAGAGACAGAGATGCTGGTAAAGTTCTATCAGAAGCACTACTCTGACCTTATGCAAATAGAGGCGGCCAACTCTTTGTGGAACGGCTGAAAATTCCACCCCCTGTGTCACCAATACCTGGCATCCAGCCTTTTATTCAAATGTTCTCTAAAAAACACACACAGAGGCTGTGACAAAGCATGACACATTTAGGGGCTGTAAAGAAAAAAGAAACAGAAAATGGGGGTGGGGCATAATAATAATAATAGTAGTAATATATATATTTTTAAACCGGTAAAAAGAATCAACATCAGCTCTTCGTGTGGAAATGTCACCCATCTTTACCTTCTGGCACTGTCATTTTCCTTTAGCTGAGACGTAACCTAAGGACGCAGATATTGCCCTCTCATTGCGGAAAGAAGCTTATTAAGACACCGCAGTGGCGCTCAGGGTGCTGACATTAATTTCACACCCGAGAAGTGTGGGAGAGGATGGAGTAAGTGTGAGTGGGCAGGGGTGTGAAAGCGTGGTGGAGACTGAAATCACACCCCCCCTTCCCCCAAACCAGGACAAAATAAGTATGCGTTTCCTTGCATTGGATCCATCCACACCGGGACAAGGAAAAGCGCAAAAAGCGAGAGGCTTACGGACTGGGTGGGTGTCCCAGCAAGTTGACAGTCTTTACCGTTATATAAAGCGGGGAAGGCCTGACCCCTCTCCACGCGCGGGTGCCACCGGGGTCCTCTGTGACCCGGGGTCCCTCCCCGGCCGGCGCGGAATATCTGAGGGCTCCTGGCGAGAGGTCGTTCACGCCCGGCGCCCCTCGGTGCGGTCCCGAGCCCGCGGCCGCCGGCTCCCAGCCCCGACGTCCGCCCGCTCCACCGCCGCCAGCAAGACACCCGACTGCGCGCTCTCGACTGAGCCACTTGCTGCAGCCCCGCCCGGAGGTGCTGGGTTTGGCGCTTTCTGGGTCACATTCAGCCGCAGGACTTTGCGGCGTTGTGCATCAGCACCTCCAAATGTCCGGGGCAAGTTCTCCCTCTCTTTCCTTCCTTCTTCCCTGCTCCCCCCCCCACCCCGCCCCTTCACTCCAAGTTAGGATTGTCCCTCTGGCCCCGGCTGCACATCACTTGGAAAAGGAGCCCCATCTCCCAGGACAGTCTTTCTCCCGGAAAAATCACCTGACCTTAGGATGTCCACCCTGGGAAATTATAAAGACCACAGAGGGAGAAATCTGTGGTTTCCAGAGTTCTCTCCCCCCCCCCCCCCCCGGGCTGGCTGAACTAGATCCCCTGGGGTCATCGCAGGGCTGCGGCTTTGGGGGGCCTCCAGGGCCTCGTGCTAACGGTGGGGGGAGGACAGGGAGGAGACGGGAGGGAGGGAAGAGGGAGGGGGACTTTGCGAGGCCACCCAGCTGCCAGTCGCGACGCCCTAAGTGCCTCCACCTGGGCCCGGCCGCAGCCAGACCCCAACATAACCTGGAAACTTCTGCTGCTTTCCTGGTTCGCCAGCAAAGTGGAAGAGTAGAAGTATCTTTTATAAGCAAGGAAGGGCAAAACCTAGCAAACGCGCAACTTTGCAGACCCAGTTTAGCAAGCGAGCTTCATACCCACTCCATTCCCTCATTTTTGATTTCAACATTGATAAGATGCCCTCTGGTTCGCATCTTTATGGTAATAGTTGCAAATGAATGTGTTGAACGACTTGTGGGGCGTTTCAGGCGTTGGGGGGTAGTGGTGGCGACGGGGACTTCCCAGGGCAACTTCTCCCTAGGATTTCCCCTCCTCCCCTCTTAATGGCGGGACTTTTCATAATGTGCACAATACTATTAAAATTTCATATTAGCAGTGTATATGGTGAACTTTGTAATGGGAAATTCAATAGCTGCTGTAAATATTAATGGAATATGAAATGAAGCCACAGCCTCAACCAGCCCTGACAGTAAAACTGAGTGAGCATGTGGCGGCCCTGGGGCGAGAGAGGCCTTTCCTCTTGTCGCTCTTGCTTTATTACATTAGCGCCGGCCTCCCTGCGCCGTAGTGGGCTCAGAAGCCGAGGCGCCGGGTCACCCATGACAAATGTCCCCGTGTCTCGCCAACAGGCCCCGCCTGGCCCTGCCACTCCATCTGCCCAACAGGCCCCGGGAGAGTGCTTGCGGGTGTCAGTTTCAGGTAAAGAGCTCGTGAAAGCGCAAAGTCTCACAAAAGGTTAGAAGGGTTCCAGGGCCTCCCCAAATCCCCGCAGCTTGGGCCGCCGGAGGGGTCCGCTCCCGGGGCGCGTGGGGCACCCCAAGCGCGTGCGTTAACGAACCCCAAGAGAGTTTCCGGGGTCGCAGGCGCCTTTGAACAGCCGGATCCCCCCATCGCACCAGCTCACCTCGATCCCTCCCCGCCCCCTCTTCGCAGGGCGGATCCCAGATAAGGGAATGGGGCCGGGCTTGGCGCCTGGGATGGGTTAAGGGTTCCAGGCCTGGATGTGGGACAAAGCTGTCCACATGCGACCCTGTGCAGGCTGCGCAGAGCCGCCAGCTGCCCCCAGGTGCACCCACGTGGCACGGGCCGCCCCGCCGAGCCTCCCACCGGCTATGTGGGAGGGAGGGAGAGGGTTTGCGGGATCCGAGGACGCTGCGACCCTCTGCCCTGACGTGGGTCTTCGCAAACCGGGAGGGGAGGAGCCGCGCTGACTCGGGCCTCGGGCACCCGGATTGGCTGAGCCCTGAGCCGCCGCCGCCGCCGCCGCCGCTGCCGCCGAGGAGGGTCCCGCGAGCCCCACGCGCTGACAAACGTGGCCGTCAACACCTCGAGCTGCCCTGGCGCGTTATTTCAACAGGCTAGGAGAGATCGGTCTTTTGAGTGGCAGGCGACGCTTTTCCTCACTGCCACTAGTTATGTTATACGGACGGCACTTCTGAGAGCTTCATTTGAGATGGGACATTAATCTGCACTTGTTAAGAGAGAGCCTGTCAGCATTTACCCGGGGCTTTCCCACGGTGCCTTCCCCGGCGCTCGGCCACTGTCCACCTGGCCCTGACAAAGGCGCGCAGGGTCGCAGGTCCGCGGGCGGCCGAGCCGAGGGAACGGGTTGACGTGGGACCAGGTGAATATCGAGGCGCCAGCCGCGAGCCGAGGGTCAAGGTCAAATTCGACTTAAACGAGAGCCCCACTCCGCGCCGGCGCTCAGAAGGGTCCTGGCAGCAACCGCCTTTCAGTTTGCCTGCTTGCATGGGGGCGAGACGAGGGCTCAACCATAGTGAGACGCTCTTTCTTAAGACGCGGCGCGCACAGGCGCTAACGTACTCGCTGGCAACTCAGGGCGTTGTCCTCCTATTTTCCTCTGACCGACCCAAATTTTACGGGTATGAATCATCAACGATCCCCTCCACGGTATCATTTTCCCCTTTAGTTCACTGGGGGCTAACTGCTTTTAGACGATTTCCTGTCCAGTCAACCCCTTCCCCCAAATGAATGCAGAACGGTTCTCACATCTGCCCTAGATGCAGACTGCAGAGCTGGAGTGAGCAGAAGCAAGACCCGAGTGGAAAGAACTGGAGTACTTTTGCACTATGGGTTTTCACTGCAAGAATTGCTTCAACAAGGTACCTAAGCTTTCAAAATCCCTTGAAATGCTGGAAGTGCGGTTTGTATTCTCAATACACGCCCTCTGGCCAGCTCCCGCCCCCCATCGGTGTCATTTGTGCATCTCCTAGTGCAATAGCTGGGCCTCAGTTCTTATTCGGCACCGTTAAAGCCCCCCGCGCCCCACCCCCCATGTGCAACTGCCTCCCCTTGCCCTTTAAAACAGTTACACTTTCCAAGAAGACGAAAAAAAAGAAAAAGAAAAAAGGACAAGAAATGGATATAGGTTTTGTAAGTGTTAAATAACTTTCTCAGCGTGTATTAAAGGAAGATTGTATTTTATCAGCGGCTGATTGATGCAGCCTGGGACCCTGTCGGTTTGTCTATAGCATCATATTTATTTAACCTGCTGGGGACTGTGTTCAGGGGCAGCCTGTTCACGCTGTCAAGAGCATGCACATTACACAGGACCCCAGGTATTTTGATTGATTGTTCCCACCCCAAAGCCCTTGGTTCATAATTTAGCACAGCGGGTTCTGCATCACAGACTAGGTTTCAAAAAAAAAAAAATCCTGTAAAAGATTTCAATGAACAACTACAGCCAAGAAACCTTTCTCCACCTGCAACCTCCAAATATTCTAAATGCCTCCTGAGATGGCATACAACCTTTAGTTGCCCTAGTTCCCTGAACAATTATTCATTTAAATCTGTGGCTGGACTAACATTACTTTAACCAAAAGATAGGAGTGGGAGAACGGGAGAACAATATCAAATAGTGTGGGCTTCTCTTCCCCTCCCTTCCCTTCCCTTCCCTTCTCCCCTTTTGTCTTTCAATAGGTTTGGGATATGGGAGCAGGAGTAAAGTAACAAACAACAACAACAACAACAACAAAAAACTTCTTTTGACTGATTTAGTTCATGAAGCCCCTTGGCAGTAAACTGGAATTTTGCTATCACTACTTGCTCCTCACCCTGGTGGGTGAGAGACTTTTCTTGCAAGTGACAAGCTGTACAGTGTGCAGAGTAAACTTCCATAATATTTGTGTCTTTTTGAGGAAACCATTTTAATGGCCTAGGGACATCCTAGTGATTCTAAAAGCTGTAACTCAAAATGGCCCTTATCTAGTGAAGAACCAAATGCATAATTACTTCCTATGAGATTTCTTAAAAGAAAGACACTTCTCGTTGGCATTTTACTGCTTTTGTTGCTAAGACCAACAGAGTACACATGTAAATGTGCACAAAATAATGTATGCTTGGTAAATACTTTTTTTTTTTTTTGCTGTGTTAAAAACGGGATACATTTTTATCCTCAAGTTACTATTATTCTGACTAGCAATCTTTTTCCTCTTCTCCTTCTCCTCTCCCACTTCCTCCTTCTCTTCCTCCTTCTTCTTCTCTTCTTCTTCCCCTGCCCCTGTCCCTTCCCCTTCTTCTTCTTATAAAGACTGTTTTAAATGTGTGTTATTTTCCAGTGAATCTTATGCTGTTTCTTGTGCTTGGTACTTTTACATTTGTCCTTTACAGACTTGGATCGACTTTTAAAGTCTGAAAAGCAATGCTAACACTGGAAAGGCATCTCTTTGCCCATCACAGTTTTATTTTGTCTTTCTAGGTCAAATGGTCAGATGAGAAGCAAGGTAGGTTGATTGCAGGGATATATGACACTACCCTGGAGGGTACGGAGAAAGATGTTAAGTGCATACCGCTCTGAAAATAATTCAACAGGTCTAAAGCTGTTTTCCCCCCTTCAGCTCTAAGGTTAATATTGGGAGAAAAAAGTTTCTTATGTATCCAGTAATGGCAGAGTATGGCAACATTTATTATAAAAGCTTTCTTCCTCATCCCCAAATATCCTTATTCACAAAAGTGCATCTTTGTTTTGTTAGGTACTTTACAACGATGGTAGACATTGCCAAAAAGTGGTCCACACCTCTCATTTCAGTTAATATCTCCTTTCCTCTTACTGTCTTGCATCTGGGGCAAGAGTGAGAGGCCCAGATAGTCCACCTTCTTTGCTGATAATATCATTTTCAGCATCTCTTTTTATCCCAGATGTTTCTGTTTACCCTTAGATGGTGTTCAATGACAAAGACCAAAATATTTACAAAACTCCAGGAGATGCATCTTTCTGCTGAGACAACAGCCATTATCAAAAGTATAGACACACTAGCCACAAAGAGAAAGAGAAAGAACTGCTTAGCAAAGGAAATATTTACCCATGACTCAATGCAGCCAGGGTGGACTAAGGTAGAGCAGGTGAGGTGAAGGAGAGTCTGCATTTGTTTGTGGAGAACAAAATCTACGCATTTTAAACACATGAGCAAAAGGAGTGCTACGATACCATATGCATTGATTTATAGTCATTTTTCAGAGTGTTTTAGAAATCCTTAGTCTGCCTTGAAAATAAACTTAGACTCATCCACCACCAGGTTTCTTTAACAGAGTAAAATGTATATTGCTCTTAATAATGAAGGAGATGATTTCATATGTTGTCTTCTGGGGCATTAAATAAACTAGATGGGATTCTATTTCTCTGGAAGGGGGCATTTCTTACTGGATTTAATACATGCTCACATATATGCTGACAAATGAACTTCTCTGAAGTTTGGCCGATTCCTAGCTGTGTAGTTCTGGGCAAGTTGTTTAATTTACCTGTCCCTCAGTTTCCTCATCTAATGAAACTGTAATAGCACCTACCTCAGGAGTTGTAAAGATCAGGAGAGTTAACAGATGTAAAGCTCTTATATCAGTGTCTGGAATATCATAGTTTCTGTACACCTCTTAGTTATTACTATAGCCTTGTGCTGGTTTGAAATGAAGTATGTACCCTAGAAAAACCATGTTTTAATCCTAATCCCATTTTGTAAAGGCAGCCATTTGTTGTAATCCCCATTGTTCAGTATTGTATGTTTGAAACTGTAATCAGATCATCTCCCTGGAGATGTGATTTAATTAAGAGTGGTTGTTAAACTGGATTAGGTGATGACATGTCTCCACCCATTTGGGTAGGTCTTGATAAGTTTCTGGAGTCCTGTAAAAGAGGAAACATTTTGGAGAATGAGCGATTGAGAGGGAGCAGAGCAGAATGACATAGCCTCGAGAAGCAGAGTCCACCAGCCAGTGACCTTTGGAGATGAAGAAGGAAAACGCCTCCTGGGAAGCTTCATGAAACTGGAAGCCAGGAGAAGAAGCTAGCAGATGACACTGTGCTCACCATGTGCCTTTCCAGATGAGAGAGAAACCCTGAACTGCATCGGCTTTCTTGAACCAAGGTATCTTTCTCTGGATGCCTTTGATTGGACATTTCTATAGACTTGTTTTAATTGGGACATTATCTCGGCCTTAGAACTATAAACTAGCAACTTATTAAATTCCCCCTTTTAAAAGCCATTCTGTTTCTGGTATGTTGCATTCCAGCAACTAGCAAACTAGAACAAGCCTGTAGTAGGCATTAATTTCTTATTAACATTATCATTGAGAGCCATGTTTTTAGTTATGGTCACCGTGTTTGTTTGCCAGGACTGCTATGACAAATAGCACACACTGGTTGGATTAACCAACAGGTATCTATCATCTTATGGTTTTGGAGGCTACTTGTCCAATATCAGAGTCTCAACAGACCACAGTCTCCCAGTGTCTGTAGCGTTTCAGTATTGGCTTGCCACAACTCTGGGTTCCCTGGCTTGCACCTCTGCCTCCCTCCCATCTGCCGTATTCGCTGGTGTCTTCTAATTGCCTATGAATTTCCTCTGCATATAAGGACCATCTGGTTTAAGGCCCACCTTGACTCAATTCAGCTTCATTTAAATAGAACCTTTGAAGATCCTACTTACAGATGAGTCTGTACCTTAACTAATAATGACATCTTCAGAGGTGCTTTTTAAAAATAGGTTCACAGGCCATGGTGAAGTCACATGATATTCTGAGTTGACAGAAAAAAAAAAAAAAGAAAAAAAAAGAAAAATAGGTTCACACCCACAGGAATGGGAGCTAGGATATAATTATGTCTTTATGGGGGACATGTCTTTATGGGGGACATGTCTTTATGGGGGACATGACTGCTGTCACCTAAAATGTTGGGAGCAGACTCCAAAACATGAACTCTGAATCTGATATGCTTTTGTTGAGTCACTGGGCTCAGATCTGCACTACATTGAAGCTTCAGATGTAAAAAACTGCCCCGAGGGGAAATAACCAGCTCGGTCTTTCTCCCCGTCTCCCTGGCCAGACATACTAAATAGCTTTCTATGTATACATTAAGCTGAGATGCAGCTCTACAGAGTGATGGGAATGCCACTGAGGTGTTTATATACTAAATCACAGGAAAATGCCACCAAGAGCCCCTTAAAAAGCAAATAGTAGGGAGCAAGGGTAGTTCAGTGGTAGAATTCTTGCTTGTCATGCAGGAGACCCAGGTTTGATTCCTGGCCCATGTACTTCCCTCCTGCCCCAACAAAAATTCAACAAATGGTGCTGTAATAATGGGGTTCTCACATGAAAAAAAAAAAAGAAGTGTAACCCCTACCACACATAAAGCAAATAGCCACAGGACACTGCAGACACCATGTGGTAATGGCATGCTCCTTCCTTGTTTTTGCTTTCTGCCCAGGACCTAATTCTTCTGTTGCATATTTAATATGTTCTGGAGTTTACAGTATGCTTTTTTATACTGTCAAGCACTGTTCTCTGTTCAGTTGTTCAAGTTTAATTTTTTTCTAACCGAAAGAGATATTTTCTGGTAATGTGTTACTATATTGATTAAACACTGGGACCTTGATGTAAAATTGAATGGGATTAAATAATATAATCCTCTGAGAGTTGATTTTTTCCCCATATATTGACTTCTAAAATTAGGACAAAAACAATTTCGAGTAATAGTATCAACTTTACTTCTACTACAGAATATCTGTCTTTTGGGTTTTGAGTTGATCTCCTGCCACTTCAGATAGTAACTTGAGATCAGAGCTCAAGTGAAACCAGAGCCCCTGAAAGACAGCTAGCAGCTAGCACCCTGTTCCCTTCTCTCTAGGTTACCCTATACGGACACAGAATCTGACTTGTTTTTGTTACGAGGAGATCACAGCAATTCAGATATGAACACTTTTCATTTAACGTCACTCCCCAAACTAAACTATGCAAACAAGCCAGGGCAGGGGCTGGTGTTTTCTTACACGTGTTAATGTTAACCTTGCACTCTGAACTACACCCCTTGTCTCTTTAAATCATCATTTCTCATCCTACTCCTCTCTTTTCTTTCAAACATGTGCGATGTCCTAAGATTGTCTGTTTCCATTCCATGTGCGTGCCAAACTCCATGCCATTCTGAGAAGCTGGGCTTGGTGTGAGGTTAAGATGCTGAAAAAAAAAATAGGCATGTACTTTGGTCATTTGATAAAATATTTCCTCCTACATATCATCTGTTATTGCTGTTTCATTGATGTGAAAAGTGAAGCTCAGATGTTTAAACTCAACTTCCATGTTAGATATTCTTTTATCATTTTAAAATTAATGAATTCACTCATTTAGACCAGGAAATATACACAACTGCTTATTGTATCTTTTCATGATTAGTCCATGGGCCTGGAATGAATCTTTGGCTTTCTCATATTTGGATCAATATAGCTTCAAAGTTGCCTAAAAAGGTAGAAGACAAAAATGTTAGAATATCCCCAGAAAAGAAGATACAACAAGGTGATCTGTTGTTTCCTGCATGTGAAATGTTGAGATCTAAGGAAATATCATTGTTCTCCCTTAAAGCCCCATATAAATTCTTTATTTAAACATTGCTCCTTTTGAGATTTAGCAAACAGTTAAACTAGTTTACACAGTTTGAGTTTCCCTTTCAAGTACGGTTCTTAAGTAAGCAGACACTTTAACTCGCCTTCCTATTAGACAGCTTTTTCTTTATTGCCTTTTCATAGCACAGTTATCAAAAATAAGATAATTTCTAAAGATCTGGGACCTAATCAGCTTTCTAGCTGAGTTTAAAGAGTTTAGAGGCTGTTTAAAAGTATCTCTGGTTATGTGTGCGGCCTACTGCAGTGTTTGCACTGCCACATTTTGATGGAGAGGGTAATGTGTTTGTTAGATAAGGCAAAAAGGACCAGCCAAAAAAGCAAGGATATGTTTGATAAACTCTGACACATTTAGCTATTTTTCACACACATGAAAGGAAGTTTTAAAACTCCAAGGAAAATAGAAGTGTCCATTCCAGCACACTAATGTTTATCAAGACAAAAAGTAAAGGAAAAAAATTGGCATCTCTTAGTCTATTAAATTAATTAGCTCTAGAGCTTATCATGGAATCGAAAAGTTGGCTAAAATACAAACCTGTTTCTTGTTGTTGTTGTTGAATGTGAAATGTAAGTTCTTTAAGTCAATATACATTGGAAAGACACTTACTTTGTATGCGCTATCCTGTCCTTTGCATGAAGTTCTCATGAGTTGAAGTTAAACTTTTATAAAGCAAATGTGCATGGATTTGGAAGTAGAACTCAATTTGAATTTAGTGTTAATGTACATGATGACATTCTTTGTTAAGTTCTCTAAAGCCTGAAAACAAATTGAGAAATCCAGAATAATAATATGCCACCTGGCTTACTAAAATATGCTCCTCATACAGATGTTTTAAAATAAAACAGCTTTAAAATCTAGAATGATTAAAAAATGCTGGGGGTGAATTACTCTGATTGCTTTATAATGATTTTCCTTTTCTTGAAAAAGTAAAGGAAAAACATACCAGATAGTTTCTCAAAAAGTGACTTCTTCCAAAGTAATAATTAAAATGATAATAAAGACAAGAATTTTGAAGTCAATTTTCATACTGTGATATTTTAAGTCAATTTAGAGGGAAATATCAACTCTAAATCAATATCCTGGTAAAATTGTCTAGTTTATTTTTTTTTCCTTAGAAAAGAGACTCTTCTTGTCTCTGTATATAATAATTCAAAAGTGTTTGATAAAGTGAAGAAATGGCTTCAAATGATTATTTTATACATAGAATATTTTAAGATACATTCACATGAATCTCTAGAAATGTGCTTTTCTATTATTAATTATTTTAAACATTTTTTTATGCTTTGGTGTTCATAATCTATATGAGTGTAGGTTTTTAGATGAATTTAATGTCAACTAGGGATTAATGTGCATTAATTAAATTGACTGTATCTTCTTTAATGAGAAAAAGGATTTAGTTTTAATACTGATGATCTTAATAAAGCTTTTCTACTTATCTGTATTTTCTCAACATTAGGAATGTTTTTTATTAAAAGGTGAATTAAATTAATAATGTCAGAGTGGCAAAACATGAAATAAATCAAGCGATTGCAAACTGACTTTGTTTTTGTTATTGAGGTTGGGTAATCAAACCACATAACTTTCAATTAAAATGGAATCAATTTGCATGAGCCATTTAAAAAGAAAAACATAAATTAGACTTCACATTTAATTTCCTTTTCAGCATTATATAAAACAGCCATTCAAAAGAACTTTAAACAGCATTTACTAGGTAACATAAGTGCTTAACACACTTGACTTGATTCCCTAAAAGGTGTAAACGTTCCATCTTTCTAATGCATTTTCAGCAAAATTGTTGCCTCAGAAAATGTAGCACCATAGGGTAAAATGTGAGCAGAAATTTGTGATGTCTCTGAAATAAACATTGCTATGTTGACAAAAAATACACAAAACTGTAATCGTGTATATGGAATGCATAAAACTGCAGAATACCTCCCTGCATATGGTAAAGATGCAAAAAGATGAACATTGTTGGACACTCCAGACCACCTTGGAGTTCTTATTCTTTTTTTGGGGGGAGATAGTCATTGGAAAAAAAATATTATTTTTAACTGGAAGATGTAAGATAAGTGCAGGGGGTTCAGGGACTGGTCAAAAACAGATCAAAGAATAAAGCGGCAGATAAATGAAGAACGGAAAGCAAAAATCCAGGCTCTGTGATCTTTGACCAAACTCCTCAAGATTGAGGAATGGACAAAAATAAGGCAGGACTGAACCCCCTGACTACAACGGATTTACTGTTGCTGTAGTCAGTATCTTGTTAACTGAGCAATTTGTAACATTGCTATAAAAAAAAAAAAAGTGGGCTAGCGTCGAATGTAACAGATGTTCTACACCAATGCAAGTTGTAGTGAGTGGGGTGGTATGCGGGAATTCTTTATTTTATGCATGACTGTTCTGTAAACTCACGACTTCTTTAATAAAGAAAAAAAATCCAGGCTCTTTTCCCTTCTCCTCCCTGCCCCCTATTTTCACATTCCTATGTCCATCTCACATTCATCCATCCGACCCTACAGGAAGCTCCTTCCTAATGAATAGGTAGCCCTTCTCCTTCTGATTCTGTCAGGCTTCTTTTCGTTTTAAGGGGAAAAGCTAATCACCCAAAGTTAGTGCACTAAATGGTTGTTCCCTGCAACGGATACTGCGAAGATATTTGGCAAGCCATTGCTGGCATCTCTCAAGGTTCATCATCCAACTAGTCAGATATGAGGCTGGGTCTCAACAAAATGAAGCAATGACTTTTTAAAACGTTTTTTTATTGTGAAATATAAGGTGTATGCAGAAAAGTAATGCACTTCAAAGAACAGGTGAACAGTTAGTTATAGAGCCAATTTCGAAGTATGATATGGAATAAAGTTCCATAATGTCAGGCATTTTCTTTTAGCTGTTATAATACACTAGAGACTAACAAGAAATATCAATGTGGTGACTCAGTAGTCACAATAATTTGACAAAATATTTCTTCTCTGTTACAACCCCTCCCTCTCACTGGATCCTTTTCCCAAACTTCAAGGGTATTTGGGGAATGACTGTTCTAACTTCATATTGAAAGGAGGGTTGACATTATGGGGTAGGGGTATATAACTAGCTCATGTTCTTGCAGAGACGGGTGCCTCTGGGTTTCAGGGCTTATTTGGCTTAGGAGCAATCTGGAAGTTTTAAGTTTCTGAAAAATAAACTGAGTGAGTGAAACTTTTATAGCACTACATAAAGAGAACTGGGTATTCTTTAGAGTTTTCAGGAATAGTGTTGGTTGGGGCTTGGAATATTGTGGCAATTTGCAATATCTAGCTGAAGCTTTCATAGGAGTAGCTTCCAGAATAGCCTCTAGTCTCTATTTCAACTCTCTTAGCCACTGATACCTTATTTTGTTACATTTCATTTCCTTTTTTTTTTTGGTTAGGAAGGCATTATCGATCCCATGATGCTAGAGCCAAGCTCATCCCTGGGAATCGTGTTCCACATTGCCAGGGCGACTTACACCCCTGGAAGTCGTGGCCCACATATGGGGGACAGCCATGAGTTTACTTGCAGGGTTGGGCTTAGAAAAAGAGAGGCTACATCTGAGCAATAAAAAAGGTTCTCTGGAAGGGACTCAGGCATAATTACTGGTAGGCTTAGCTTCCCTGTTACCGAAATAAGTTTCATAAGAGCAAGCCTCAAGATTGAGGACGATTTTTAAAATTAAATTTAAATCTGAAAATATATTGTTCTCGACCAGGAAGGGCTCCCAAATAAAAAAAGTTTATATAGTGCCCAGATCAAGCCACCAAGTGGTACCTGGCCAGCACTACTTTTCCTAGTGTGGAGACCTGAGACCCAGTTCTCACTTGGCCACTTGAAGACCTTATTGAGATTTATGGCACAGAATAAGGTTTCCATAAAGGGCAAATCTCATTGTTATTTCACAAGGATTTGACCACCAGCATTCTTAGTTCTGAAACCAAATCATGTACCAAGCAGTTGAGAGAATGTTGGGTGGGAAAGTGAGAAATATTTCAAGGGTTTTTTAAAAAAAGCAGGTAGAAGACAGACACTGCAGGTATGGAGTTCAGCTCAATTTAAGGAAGAATTCTCCAACAATCAGTTCAGCTTCAAAACATTAAAAACACGACTATGGGCGGGCCGCGGTGGCTCAGCGGGCAAAGTGCTTGCCTGCTATGCCGGAGGACCTCGGTTCGATTCCCGGCCCCAGCCCATGTAACAAAAACGGAGAAACAGAATACAATAAAAACAAGAAAATGTTTAAAAAATGTTTCCCTTTCTTCCTTCCTTCCTTCCTTCTATCCTTCCTTCCTTCTCTCTGTCTTTAAAAAAAAAAAAAAACACGACTATGTCATCTTTCAGGGGAGGGAGAGAGGATATTTAAATTGTGTTGGGTTGCCATGTGTTTCCCAAACCTGGTTGCCTAAAATGGAAGCACCTGGGAAACTTTTAAGACATACACACTGTAAGTACCTGAAAAACATCTTTCTGCACAAACAAGAACACAACATTTACAAGTTTAATTTCTGGTATCTGTTAGAATTGAGACACCTTGACCATGTAAAGCAAAGATGAGATACAGTCCATTTGAGAACAAAATTGGTTTGTTCTTTTTTTGGTCTCCTGTAAAGCAGCAAATCACACCGCATCTTCCTTTTCCAAATAGCATCCTACTCCAGGAGAAACCTGATGAAAATGAGCATTGAGGACAGCCAAAAGGGAAAAAGGTACAGAACCATAGCACAGAAAGTATCACAAGAATCGCTTTCTGTGTCCAATTTTATTCATTCCCTTTAATGAATGATATTGTAATAACAGCTACAGTTGATGATAATGTTAAGTTAACTGCTTTAAATCAAATGTAAGATCATGTCCTTCATATACTTCCACCCTTGAAATCCTACCTTGGCCTTTCAATTTCACTTTTTTTAAGGTTAAAAAAATTGCTTGGTGGGGGTGGTGTGATGGTGGCTCAATTGCAGAATTCTCGCCTGCCATGCTGGAGACCGAGGTTTGATTCTCGGAGTCGGCCCATGCAAAAAAAAAATGTCGATGGAAACATAAGGAGAACTTTAAGAAAGATGATATCAGAAGAAGAAACAAAAACAAGCAATGTGAAGGAAACTAGAAAAACAACTACACAAGAAGATCCTTATTCAAGGACAAAGATGTTATTTCAAAGTCAAAAAACTTTTTCCAAAGAGCCTAGCATACAAGTTTCCTCGCCGAAAACTAGAGGTTTGTTTTAGACTGATGGCTAAGATCTTTTTGGCTCTTTTTCTTGGGAAGGCATTAGTCCAACTGTGATTTGATGGGATTGGAGATGGGTATAAGGCAAAAAGAACAGGGAGCAATCTTCGGATTGCTGAGTTGGAGCCAAGCAGCTTCAGAAGCTGTCCTGCAGCTTGTAGGATGGAGATGTCTCTCATCCTCAGCCTGTAGCTGTACACTGTGAAGATTAACCAACTAAGCTCAGAGCAGAAAGTTTGATTCAGGCTGGAAGACATTTCCAAGGAATTTAGATCTTCTGCCAACTGGATTACTTGAATCATCTCCCAACATCACATTACAATTATAATGCTCATACAGTGTAGACAGACATTAATAGGGGAGACTGGCCTGCTTTTTAAAAAATTTTATACATCTGCCATATCCATGTTTCATAACTTTGTCTGGGTTTTTAGAACATGTTTGGCAGAGGTCATCCTATTAGCATTTGCTTTCAAATTGTTCCCAATAGTAACTTCCCAATCTTGCCTCCCCAATCTGAAAACATGTGGCTTCCTATTTTTTGTTTAACCTTGTTGTTTGGTTAGTGCAAATTAAGTAAAAGTGTGCAGCAAGCATGCATGCAAACAATCAGGCAAGCAAAGTACATTTTGAGACGTGCTCATTTAGCAAGTGTACTTATTCTACACAAGATTGGGTTCTGACCTCTCCATTAGCTGAAGTCAGAGTTGCTTGCCCAAATTCTTAAGCAAACTCTCTGGGGACACTGTGTCTTACCAAGTAGTCTTGTCTCTTACAGATTTTATTTTGTGTATTATGGTTTCTATTTCAGAGTTTTATAAGCAACTTGATAGCCAGAAACACATTTGAAGCCAAGTGATTTTTTTTCAAAGGTAAAGAGCTGTATCAAATGCAAAAAAAATCAAGGCAGGTTTAGTTTTGGGACTGTGCTGGTGGGGTCATAGATGTGCTATTTTTACCTTCTTCTTTAACACTTGTTTACCTTTCTTTTAGTTTCAGTGCTCTAATTTTCCAGGAGATCTATCTCTTCCCCACAAATCAGTTCCTGAGACTCTAATGGATCTGCCTCAGTCAGATTTGGCCATGGTGATTTGTCTGGCACTGGTCAATCAAGAGTTGTATTAGTTAGGGTTAGGTTTGGCAAGATGAAAAGGACTTAAACAAGAGATAATTTTATTTCTCCCTCAAGTGCAGAGATTGTCTAGAACTGAGATGGCAGTCCTGCTGCAAGAATTCCTTAGGAATCTAGGCACTTAGAAGCTTGTGGCATCACTACATGGCCCCTATTCCCAAGTTTACCTCATGTTCCAATATGGCTACCCCTGCTCCAGCTATCCCATAGATTACCAATCAGCAGGAAACTGTTCTGAACAGTTTGGCGTACATTCTTTATGCATTTTCTGTATATTATATTCATGTAAATATTTCAAGAAGTTGAAATGTGTTTTACACCTAAATTAGTTTATTTTGTACATATTTTCCTGTGATTTACTTTTTCACTTCATGAGATTCCTTAGAGATATTTTCATGTCAGTATAAAATGAGCTTAATTCAATTTAATGATGCAAGAATATTCCATAAGGATGTAATATAATTTTTGTCACCCTTCCCTTGCTGATGGATATTGTTTTCATTTTTATTCTGGCACAAACAATGCTGCAGTAGGCATCCCAAGGTGTTCAGCTCCTTAATAAAAACAAACCAAAAATATTCATTTTTCTTATACAAGTCCATTTGGATGGGTTGTTGGCATAAGTACTTTTTAGTTTACTTCTTCAGATTCGATTCTGTTCTCTCTGTTGTTCTTCAAACTGCGTACTTACAAGCACATTTACACACACACACACACACACACACACACACACTCCTCTTTCTCTCTGTTTAGGTGAGCAGAAAGAGATAGACTAGTCTTGCATCCTGATCACCACACTACCATTTTAACTGCATGGCCTTGGATTTGTGAGGAATATTTTGGCTGCAAATGACAGTATCTGAATGACATTGAAAAATAAAAGTTTTTTTTTTTGCTTATTAACTGAATAACTGACATATTGCAATCAATGGATAAACACACATGGGTCTTTTTTTCTTGCCTTAAAAGAAGTCTGGAAATAAGCCATATGTGGAGATGACATACCTCAAAATGCTAACTTGTCACCTCATGGTAGCAGGATGGCTGCCACAGCTGCAGGCATCATGTCTAAATTTAAGGCAGGAAGAAGTGAAAAAGGCAATAACTTCATGTCTGCCTCTTTTATAAGGAAATTCAAACTTTCCTAATGTACCCTCAGCCAATTTTTCCCTTATTACTCATTGGTCAGAACTGGCCACATGTCTTCCTTTTTTGTTGGCTTAGACTAATTATGATCCATCACCTAGGGCTGATCAGATTACTGCTCCTTAGAAACCTGTTCTTCATTCTGTTAGCCATGAAGAAAGGGGACATGGCTATTGGGCAGGCAATTGGTGGAGTCCAAGATGATGTATTCAGAGCCTTACCTAGTGCTAGTTGCAAGTTCTTGTCATTAAGACTCGGACTGGAAAATGATGCGCTTAACCCTGAGATCATTTTGGCATTAAAGAAAAGGTGGGTTGATAAATTCTGCCAAATTGTTCCTAAAAACACTTTACTTAAACTCCCCCTAACCATATATGTATATAGTTACTTGCCCATAACCTTGTTAACACTTGACAAATTTGATCTAAAATGATTGCCAATCTGATATTAAAGGTTTTTCCAGGGATGTGAAGATACTGTGATCGCTATAGTTTGGACTGGTTGCCTATGTAAGTCCTGTCTCCACTTAGAGCAAGTGCTTTCATTCACAGGTGGAGGAGGCTCTTCTTGGGGACACGGCAGGCCCACTGCTGGGCTTGCCTGCTGGAACCTTCAGAGAAGAACACATGGTTCCTTTCTGATTCCCAGCTGCTCCTTACACCGCTCTCTATTCCTTCTGCATCTCAAATAGAGCCTACTCAGTTTATTTTCTTCCTAGAGTCCAACCATCTTACAGCTGCACTTATATTTTTCTGACTAATTATGCACCCCAAAAGTCAAAATGTGAAATAGACAACATTTGAAGAGAGGGAGAATTTACTTATTAATAAGGGAATTTAAAATGTCATGGAGTGAATAAAATGTGCATATGTAGAATGGTATGATTTCTAAATGTTGTGTTAATTTCTTTTTTTTTCTTTCCGTTAATAAAAAAAAATAAATTAATTAAAAAAAAATGTGCTTTCTCCTCCCTCCCTCTCTCCCTTCCTAAATATCCTTTTGTACAGTTCAAATGTGTTGGGAAATTGTTCCTCCCAGAGCACATGAAATAATTTGGTATAGTCTTAGCTTTTCCAGTGGCTCATGTTATTTCCCTTCAATTTTAGGCTTGGAACATTTTTAAAATGTTATGAATGCCGGGTGGATAAATAAGGAAGAAACAACCTATTCAAAGTATTCTTATTTAGAGGCAAGACCATTCTTAATAATATATATATTTTCTTCATTTTATATGTATACCTAAGTATGTGGAAGACCTCTTTACTGAACAGTTCAAAATATTGCTGAGAGAAATGCAGACACCTCAAGGAAATGGAAAAATGGATTAGAAAATTCATTATTGTTAAGGTATCACTTTGCCCTGAGTTGATCTAGAGATTCTATGCAATTCCAACAAAAATCCTGTCAGAATTAAAAAAAATTATAAATCGGCAAACTGATTCTAAAATTTACATCAAAATGCAAGGAACCTAGATTAGCCAAGAAAATTTCTAGAAGGTGAATAAAGTTACAATAACTAAGCAGTATTGCATGATGTAAGGTTAGGCATATAAACCAATTGAATAAAACAAAGTCTAGAAATAAACCCACACAACCCAAAACAATCAAATGAAAAAAGAGAGAAAGTTTTATTCCATAAATGGTGTTGGAACAATAGAAAGCCAAGAAGAAAAAAAAAAAAAAAGGTTTTACGTCTTTATTACACCATAACGTCAGACAGGCCATGGACTTAAAATAGAAGCTAAAGCGATAAACTTTTAGGAAAAAAGAGAGAATATCTTGAAAACTTCATGGTAGACAAACATTTCTCAGAAAAAACATAAAAAGCATTAAAAAAGATAAAAACCAAAATATAAGAACTGATAAATTGGACCTGACCAAATAAAAGTCCTGCATATTAAAGTATATTATTAGGAAAATGAATAAATGTTTTTGCCTCCATTAAAAAAACTTTGGAATCATTTGGGCTTTTTAATATTTAACAAAATGCATAGTTTTTTGAACCTCGCTTGGAAAACACATAGTTTATCTTGACTTTCTCCCTAAAATTCCTTTGCTTTCCTTTTCTCTGTTAAGCACATACATTACCTGTGGCTTTTACCTCTCGAACCCCAGATCTTGTAACTTCAGTATCACTAGAATATTATTTTCCTTTCTACATGTACAAAGACTTACAGAGAATTCATTCTGTCTATGCAATTACCTCTCTGTCTATAAAGATCTCCATTGGGATTTTCTTGGAAATATTTCTATGATAGCTTCATTTTGCAGACAAAGGAAACTGAGTGAATAAAACATTTCTTGGAAATTTGACAGTCTTAGGCTTGAAAAGTTAAGCACTGTAAATTTAACAGATGCAAACAAACTAGCTCTTCCAATACTGATGACTAAGCATCCTCAGAAATTCCTATTTGATTCCTGCCCCAGAGACAGGCCTCCTTGGGAATTATTCCCCTTCCTTAGGCTTTTGCTTTTAAATGCCTGAAAATTGTCAATTAAAGCTTTAAGTGAAGCACTTTATGAGCAGTTTTATAAAATGGTGTGTGTATTTTGCTTTTTGAAGATATGTATTCTTTCTGAATGACTTTCTTAAAATTCTGCTGTTGCTTTGGTTAAGACAACATCGTCAAAAGGAAAGAGAGTGGGTGGAAAGGGGAACAATGAGGAAGAGGGCATCTTGTCTCCAACTGATTGCCTGCATCTACTTTTCTAACAGACACCCACTGATATTTCTATCACTTCACATTTGCATGGTGTACTGTGTTTTACAAAGATTTTCCTCACATCTGGTGTTGTTTAATCCTAAAATATGTGAGAGCACTTCTAGTTTATGATCATCTTCTGGTTTTATGTACCATACCCTAATGCAAATCCTTCAAAGTATTATGATTGCTAAAGTTCCCTGAGTGGGTATGATTTTTCTGTATAGTATCCTCCCCCCAACATTTTCTATTTAAGCTTCATAAACTTTCGTAGCATGCATTTGATTGTGGCCACTTGCCATTTTGAAGCTTTCCAGAATCAATTCCCACTTCTTAACAAGCACCCATTCTGTGCAGTGTTGTTGGACTGGTAGACCAGATGACTCTCTCTTGCCAGCACCGTCCAAAAGGACAGCTCTTTCTTTTCTCTGTTACAGTAGCCACAGGCATGAGCACATGTCTTAAGCTTTTCAAATAGATGGAAGAAGGGGTAAGAACTCACTCTCCGCAGAGGTTGGCTCTGGTCAGGTGATTCCTATGATGGTGGTTCTTACGGGCCCACTTCCGACCTTCTGGAGCTTCCACCTCTGGAGCTTCGCCTGTTCCCATCTGGTTCCAAACCTGGTTCTACAGCACTCCTGAAAATATCCCACGTTCCTAATACCCTTCTCACAGATTTTCTCTGTCTTCAGTTGGTCACAGTAAATTTTTTGTGAACTCCTTTCAAGGGATCCTTCTAGTTAAGTTCCCTGTTGGAAATGAGCCCAGGGTCCCCAGAATTGGCTTGCTGAAGTACTTTGCAAATGGGACTTATAGGAAATTTCAGCCACAATACCCCCTTGAACGGAATATCATTTGCACAGAAAGGAATTTTTTTGAGGAGAGGACTCTATGTCCTCTCTATATTTACTAAAATAGCAATAATCCTGCTTCTCTTCTTATGTTTGCCCTACCTAGTCAAAGAGATAAATTAAGTTCTATGCACAAAGGTTATCACAGAATTCTGACTTATTATGAAATTATGCATGATGCTGATGATTTTCTAAAGATGCTAGATAATGAGTGGGCCTGGGGTATTTCAGAAACAAGCACTATATTAAGCACTACCCATGCCTTATCTCCTTTGGTCCTGATTAAGTAAGCACTGTTGTTATGCTCATTCTGCTGATTATAAAGAAATAAACTTAGACTGGTTAAATAAGTGGCACATCATATCTGGGGAGTGGCAAAGCCAGCATTCAAACTAAGGTTTATTTGTGTACCAAGACACATTCTTAAATATTACTCCACACTAATATAATAATTATACATTCGATCCTGTAACCTGTTTTCTGATTATACAGGTGGTGGAAATAGATAATTTTTATTCTTAACTCCAACCACATATTTAATGAATAGATTTCACATTAATTTCATTTGTTTACAAAAATAAGCTTTGCTTTTATGATTAAATGACTAAGTAGCAGGGACTATAGCACTTAATTATATATATATATTGCTTACTTGATATATTGACTAATTATATGGAGTTAATTTTACATATTAAGGAATTGTATTTTATAACATGCTGCTATTATGATGTCAACCATATTTCTATTAATTCTGAAATATTAAATTTATTAATATTTTAGTTAAAATAGCTAATTTTAATACTAAAATAGTATAGGATATTAGTAAGATAATCTATATACATATATGTTTACAGATCCATGAACAACATATACACAGCTCAAAATTGCTTGCATTTTTTGTTTATAATATATACAAAATATATCAAAGGCTAAAACCTGAGGTAACACACAAGTGAGCCTCAATTTTGAGATTAGTGTGGAAATTTGTAATTTAATTTTCACATGTCTTGGTGTTAGTATTGTCTCTTTATTTTAAGAAGAAATGATTCCTTGTTGAAACCTGTGAGAAGAACTTACGCACATGGTCAGCTTCTTCAGGAAAGGGTCATTGTTTTATATTCTTTGCATGGAATCATTTTATATTCTTCACATGAACAAACAATAAATGTTTGTAGAATTTGAATTTTGAATTTAAGTGAAATGGTGCTGAAAATTTTACATTAGCCACAGTCATCTATCTGAATTTAAGCCAGCAGTTACTATCTTGCATAGGGGAATCATTAATAATATGGTTTTTCCTGAGATTATTTTGGTGACAATACAAAATGAAACAGTTTTTCTCCTTTGTAGCATTCCCTTTGGATCATATATGGCTCAGTTTTCAGGTTAGCTTGTTTGACACAAATGAAAATTATAAAATTTATCATCGTTAAGTTTCCTGAGACTTTATGGGACAAGAAGTTACCAAATCTAACTTCATCCTTTATATATTTTTAAGGACAAGAAACTGAAGCCAGAGTGGTTGAGTAAATACACAGCTAGCTCCAGCCGAAGTGTAGCAGTACTGTCGAGTGTAATGACTCTGGGTTCCAGTACAGATTTCTCCCTCTACTGCACCTAGCACAGATAGTCTTGTCTGTGAGTAGAAATGGATTGCTGTTATTTGTTATTGAGCTTAACATTTTCCCACTATTTTCCTCAACTTAGACCATTATTCAATATGCATGATACAAAATGAAAAAATAACATTATCCAGTGGACCAATTTTAGGATAAGAATTTCCTGTGAAATATTTAAAAGATTTCCATTCTTCAGGATGAGGAGACTTGAGTTTTCTAATACATTGCTGTGAAATTATAAATTGGTACAAACCTACTGGACAAGTTTAAACCTTGAAGAATGTATTCCCTTGAACCCAGTGATTCCATTTCTAGGAAATTATCCACAGGAAAGGAGACAAATAAGCTCTCTCTCTCTCTCTCTCTCTCTCTCTCTCACACACACACACACACACACACAGAGATATTCATTGTAGTGTTGTTTAAAGCGACAATCAATTGGAAACATCCTGAATGCTTATCAATGGGATTGATTGTGATATATACTTACTGTTGATATGCAAAAAAACACTACTTTTCTATTTCAAGCATCTGATCGGATGTTTTCATGAGACCATAACTTATTGGAGGGCAGGGGTTAGTAGTGGGTAGTTGAACTTTCAATGTGTCGTTTTATGAATTATAGTCTTGTCTGGTTTAAACTGCTTGGGGAACTCTGCGTCTTTAAGATCAATGCACAGTCCAGTCTTTTGGGTTTCCTTCCTTTCTATCTGTACCTTTCCAAGGTGGCATGTTCTATGAACTTGTGGTGGCAAAGGATTGTGCAGGGACAGGCTTGGCTTTTATGTGATGTTCTTTATATTCTTAATGGTTTCTGGTGTGGAGTTGCACATTCAAGATGCAATTGGTCCCATTTGGACTTTTTGGAGTAATATTCCTGTATTCATCATTGGAATGTGTGGCCTCAGACCACATATTCTCCTGGTCTCAAGAAGAGAACAAAATCCATTCTTCTCTTTTTTGATGGTAAGCAAATTAGGTATATGGCTGCCCAGTTGGAGAATAAATTTCCAGTGGTCCCTTGCAGGTGGATGTGTCCATATGAAAAAACAGAATGGCACTAAAGCTCATCCTGTTTCTTTCTATATTCGGGCTTAGCAAAAAGAACTTGGAATATTGTTGCATCACTGAAATCAGGGGTTAGAAATTTTTATGAAGGGAAATATTTTGTTTTTCTAGTTCTGGAAAATACTATTTTGGTTGTGTCATGTATTTGAACAGAATACTTCATTTTGTTTTACCCTCTTTCTTACGACCATGGCAGATGAATTTTTGGAACCAAGTGAAATGAGAATTGGCAATACTATAATCAGAGGTTTGATGTGAGAAGTAGCACCAGCACTGATCTAATGAAGTGCAGATTCAACAATATTTTACGTGACTTTGTTTTCATAGGCCTTCTGCAAAGACAACTTGGTGTTTGGATCATGATAAGGCACGAGCTTTAAGTGGGTTCTCCAGTGATTGTGGTGATAATCAGCCTTCCTGTTGACAATGCCTTTGTAGGATGATTTAGGGGTTCTAGAATTTCTGGGTGATAGGAACTTCAAAGTATGTACTATCTGGCTGTCATCAAATGCTGAGATAATGTTCACCACATAAATGCCAAAGCACTGCATGGCTGGTGAATGAAGACATGTAGTGTGCATACAAGGCTGAGTAGGCTCAGGTGGAGCTGTAGGAGGGCCACAGATTCTCCTTCCCAGGTTCTTATTTCTTCCCCTGACATGCTAAGCAATGGGATCCTACTATTTGGGTGCCAACTGTGCCTTTTAAGTAAAAGCAGGAGTTTAAATTGTTACTGCTGTATGGGTTACATGCATTTTAATAGGGTTTCCAGTTTCATGAGACTTCATTTCTATAAAACGGGGGATAATACTGCCTTCACTGAAGAGTGCTTAAAGGACTAGAAAGAATAAATTTTAAAAAGTGCCTAGCCAAGTGCCTGTAGCTAATGCTATTGCTAAGGGAAAAAATTAGTGACAAGGTTCCACCTGTCTCCCCACAATCCCACAACATGGGCTCCTGCCTGTTTACGAGGCTATTTTGGGATGCCTAGAGCAAATTATCAACCAACGTTGTGACGCATTGATTGAAAAATACCTCAGATTTCCTGGTCTACTCTTGAAATGCTTATTTATTAACCAGCTTGGTGGAATAAAGCCACTTTTCATCATAGACATATGGAATCCTGGTGGAGAATAGCCCCACCAGGTAAATAGCAGGTCCAGGCCAGGCTGATCAAATACAAGGATGAAAATTTTAATTAGTCTCTAGCTTGCTTTTTTTTTTTTACAGGTATAGGAAGAATAACAACAAAATCTAGCAACTGAAATCAGGTTGCTATATTAAGGGAAAAAAGCCAAGCAAAATGAGAGGGGCGAATATTGATCAGAAGTGTTATTTGCTTTGTTCCTGAAGAGTCTTTGCATATTTATCTGGTGGAAAAGAGGGCGCCCTGCCACACCCAAAGGTGCAGGCTATGACAACATTAACTTTATTTTTCATAGGAAGAAAACAAATTTTCCTAGCATAAAGGTCTTGGTTTCTTATTTCTCATATTCTAAATAATTTGAAATTATTATTAGTTGAAAGCAAAACAGGTAATTATCATTTCATTGCTTTTTTTTTTTAAAGAAATGAATGTTCTAATTACTGAATGATGCTGGCTATTTGAAAATTAATCTTCTCTGTCTTTCGGAATTTGGCCAAGTAACATCAATTCATTTTCAAATTGGATAAATAGAGTCTAAATTTGTCTTAGAGGATAGAGAGACTATTTTTTACAAGGTCCCTTTCTTAAGTTTCAAAGAATGTTGAAGAATATGAGGAAGCGATCATACAAGTGAAGTGAAAAAACTCAACTTAGAAAGTAATAGGCAGAATACGATTCCAATTTATCAAGAATCTGAATATGGATAAGAGCATATAAAAAATGAGAAAGTTTATGCTACATGTCACCAATGGCTTTGATGAATGTTTTATTCTTTATACTTTTTAAACTATTTGTCATATTTTCTATAAAGAACCTGCTTTTTTCTTTATAATCAGCATATAATGTTATTTATGAAGAGGATTTTGCCTCTCCGTTTTGTTTCCATCGCCAAACGTATTATTTTTCCATCTTAAATTAAATGCAGATTTTGTTAAGTTAGAAATGAACATTTTCACAAAAGTATTATAATTTCCTCCCTGCGCTCATACTATTTCACATTATTTGGTGACATCTATTAAATTCTTATTGATTTCTTAAAATAACCATTTGGGTCAGGTAACAGACTTCATTTTCTTCTTTTGGTGGCCAACTTCTTTTTGACCATTTTGTTGCAAACACCAAGGATCAGTGTTTCTGTGCACACGTGGCTGCTGGGGATCATTTTACTGTGGGAGATCCCAGGATGTTAAAGTTGCAATGACCAGGTGGTCCATCCGGGAAGAAAATGAAGCTCGAACTGCCAAGAAGTGCAGGCAGTTGCCCGATATCTCAAGTTTATTCGCTGATCCAGCTGAGATTCTGTAGCTTCCATTAAACCAAACGGATTCAATCATTCATTCTATCTTTACATTTGTAAACCACATCATGTCTTGAGTGACTTATTCTACAGAGGCTTCAGGTAAATGGGAGCCAACTTCTATCAGTTGTTTTTTAAATAAAGGGGAAACCTCTTTCCTCAACAATCTTTTCTTTGTATGGGATGCAAATGAATACTTATCAACCCTTCCAGTGTAGGCACTTAACCATCAAAAAGAACTTTCAGTGCCTCAACCACTTTGGAGGTATTAATTTATCACAAACATCGAATATGTTAGTTAAACCCCAATTTTACGCATTTCTGAAAATGTGTTGCCCCCTAGACTTTTCATGACTTATTGGTATTAAAATAATTCTGATTTGAGCTTCTGAAGCCCTGGGTTGGGGTCTGTTTCCCCACATAATAACAATATGGATTTGTTCAGGTTCTTTAACTTCCCTGGTTACCCAATGATGAAGTGCTAAATAATCACAAGGTGTTTCATTTAAAAATGTTTTATACTTAATTTTTAAAATTTTCATACGGATCCTCTCAGTTTTTCTAATTAGAGAAACTTAATTATTATGCTTCCGAATTAGAACACTTTAAAGTTCATTCACTCTCTTCCTCTCAATACCAACAGGCTTACAGGTACCACTCCTTTCTCTTCTATTTCTGAACACTTAACTCTAGGGTGACATTAAGTTGCAATTTACTAATCAGTGCAAGTTGGGTGGGAAGATTAGCATCTTGAAGAACCAGATGGAAGTTCAGGTGGAGAAAGCAAAGGAACCAACTAACTGAGAAAGAGCTTAGTTGGGACAAGGTCATGGAATGAAAACCAAACTGACTGTGCAGGGTACAGGAGGACTGGTTAAATTTACATTAGCTGCACGCTTGCTGCACTGTTGAGCAGACATTAAGGCCACTGCATAGAGTTGGTTCTGGCCACTTGTGAGCTGTGGGCTAATGCCAGAGAAGTGCCCCCGACTTTTTTCTTTTTTGGTATGCTGTATGGTGGGGTTACATTTCATTACTTTTCCATGTGAGTATCCTGTCATTGAAGCACCGCTTGTTGAAATTTTGTTTGTTCATTGTGTTTTGTTTGTTTTGCTTGTTTGTTTGTTTTTGGGGACGTGCATGGCCTAGAACCGAATCTGGGTCTCCTGTATGGTAGGTGAGAATTCTACCACTGAACTATCCATGCACCCCTCCCCCCCTTTATTTAACTTGTGTAAAGGTGTCATATTTGTTAATTGAAGCTATGAAAGAACTAGTCCAAATATCTGCAATAGCTTCTATGAATACACATTGAGTCAATGACAAAAACTTGGTATTTTTGTGGATAAGGTAGGGTAGGAAACACTTAAATTATAGAAAGGGGTTTAGATTAGACCAAAGTGGTATCTCTGGAGGTTTTAAAAGTAAAAACAGTTTGCAATTTTTCTAACATAGTTTTTTAGATCAGCAACAATGTCTGTTTTAGAGATGCCTCCCGACATCATAGGGAGTCATTGCAATGCACCTCCAAAATATCTTTATTTTCCTAATCTTCTCATTTACTGTATCACAAAATAAAAAATGGTAGTGACTATTGAGACATTCAAGTATAATATATTATTGATGACTCATGTATATAACAATTCTGGGAGTCAATGACTTTGAATTATCATCACTCTCATAATATAAAAACACATGCAATTAAAATTTGGCTTACATGAGTGGGATTTGGAAGGGCTTCTTCCTTAACTATTGGCTTTAATGTCATTGGAATCATCCCTTGGCCCAGCGACTATCTGCATCCCATCTTTAAAAAGTGGTCTTGCTATAGTTTAGGTAGGAAACAGGCAAAATAAGGTCAAATAAAAGTCAGAGTAAGGGGATGTACAATTCTTCTTCTCATGCATTCCAAATTAAAAGGGAAAGCAAGGGTTAACCACAAAGTATTCCACCTTGAACCTCAGCACTCTCTTTATCTAGCTCACCATAATAAAAGATCAAGAGTTCCTGCTTATTATCTTATTTTTTCCTGCTTGCTCCACCAGGCTAAGGCCCAGTCTGGTTATGGATTAACACTGTGATCAATAGTAAGCCTGCTGGCTCTCTCTCGGCAGGGGAAAATGAACTCAAAATGCAGTCAAACCCTTATTGATCAAGGATATAGGTCTCACTTTCATTACCTCTGTCTCCTGATAACCCACAAATAATGTGATGAGTTGCTAATCTCTCTGATTTTCAATGGACCCTTCACCCCTCCTGTCTTTACATTGCAGCTTTTATTTTCATCCGGATACACATTCTGTGTAATTCATGTAGCACTAACTCTCACTCTCTTACCGTCAGACTCGGTCAGTCAGAGTTAATAATATCTCTCTTCACTGGAGATGGCAGCTCCAGTGAGTTTGAAGTGCAAGATCTCCTAACTAGGCAAGAATATAGAAGCTACAGTCCATTTCTTTCGAGGACATAGCAATGTGAAATATTCTTGGTGAAGCAACATTCAAATTGGTTGTAACCTTCTCAGGTTTTGAACTGCTTCTACAAAGTAACCCCCAACTTTATAAATCAACAGTACTTATCAATTTTTCCTTCCCTCATCCAGACTGTCCAGCTAGGGATAAGAAAACCTTTATGTAGCAATAATAGCACATGCATATTTTCTGATTTTTTTAGTGCCAGAAAATGTAAAGTCTAGGGGACTTTACATGTGCTAATTCATATGATCATCACAGCAGTCTTATAAGTATTAATATGATATGGCTATTAATATCAAATTGATCTCCAATCTATAGATGAAAACACTGAAATACAGAGAGTTGAAGTACCTGTCCCTCCCGTCTGGGTTTCGAGCCTGTAGGAGCCAGGGAAGTGCACCTCTCAGAGCCCCCTTCAAGAGAACTTGCTGCAGTCAGCCCAGTTGACTGACAGCTTCCATCTTCTGCACCTCTGGATTTTAATATCTCACTCAATCCTTTTTAAAAATATTTTTATTGATAAATCGTCATACCCATACAGTCCATACATGATACACAATCAGTGGCTCACAATATCATCACATAGTTGTGTACTGATCACCATGATAATTTTTTAGAACATTTGCATCATTCCAGAAAAACAAATAAAAAGAAAGAACTCATACATACCATACCCCTTACCCCTCCCTCTCATTGACCACTAGTATTTCCATCTATCCAATTTATTTCACCCTTTGTCCTCCCTATTATTTGTTTATTTTTTAATTATTTTTTTAGTCATCTGTCCATACCCTGGATAAAAGGAGCATCAGACACAAAGTTTTTACAATCACAGTTACATTGTAAAAGCTGTATCATTATACAATCGTCTTCAAGAATCAGCACTAGTGGAACACAGCTTAACAGTTTCAGGTACTTCCCTCCAGCCTCTCATTCAGTCTTCCACTTCCCTCTGGCTTCCCCAAGCCAATGACTGAACATAGTGGGGGTACTTAGGCCTGCATCAGTTATGTTTCTCCAGAGAAATAGAACTAAAAAAGGATGGATAAAGATTTATTATAAGGAATTGGCTCATGCAATTGTGGTGGTGGTGGGGGGCTGCCAAGTCCAAATTCTGTAGGGCAGGCTGGAAATTCCAGTAAAGGTGATGTTGAAGTCTTGAGACTGTATTCTTTAGGGGAAGATGGAAGGCTGGAAATTCTGGTAAGAGTTGATGTTGAAGTCTTGAGACTGAAATTCTTCTGACTTCTGGGTCATTCAGTTCTTGCTGTTAAGACCTCCACCTGATTTGTTTGGATAAGGCTCACCCATATCATGGAGAGTAATCTCTTTTATTTAAGGTTGAATGATTGGAGATGCTAATCACATCTATAAGTTACCTCCACAAGCAACAACTGGGCCAGTATTTGACCAGCTGACTGAATACCATACCCGAGCCAATTCACACTCCAAATGAGCCATCACGCTGGCCAGTGTGGGGTGCTGTAATGAATAGCATTTGCTTGGGGACTCCCTATGGGCCGGGATGAGCTTCTCCGAGCTGTACTGCTCTGCCCAATCACCCCTCCTCTCCTTTATTCTTTCACAGGTGTCTCACAGTCCCAAAGCTCTCCCTGTCTCCTCCTGCTGTCTCTTCCTTTATCCTGGACAGGGATTTCCTCGAATAAATCTCTTGGATGGCTAATCTTGTCTTGGTTTCTGTTTCTCAGAAGACCTGAGTGACACAGAGCCCCAGCTCTTGACCACTGTGAATATAAGCTCTCAATGTTTCTGTGGGCTGGTGTGCAGGACAACCCTCCTTACCTTTGATGCCTATAGGACTCAAAGAGTTTCTGTTCAATGACTCTTGAAATAGCATGGGATAAACCTAGAGTGTATGGGATAGCATGGGATCAACATAGAAGGTATGCATTATATGTTATTGTCTCATTTTCTTCGATTAAAGAAGGCAGAAATAACATGGCTTTTGAGTTAAAACCCTTATTTCAGAGTCCTGGATCTTCCACTTAGGAATGGAAATGAAGATGCTGTGCCTGGAAAAAATACACCATTTAGTTTTGGTTAGAAAATTCTCACGTGTTTAGAAAATTCTCCTTTGCTTCAACTTGTTAGATAAAAATGGACCCAAATCACATTTTCTTGTGGGAGAAACAGTTATTTTTTGGTTTGTTAAAATTGTGTTAAGAAAAAAAATGTATCACGACTTTATTATCAACTTATTTTTAAAAGCAAAGCCAAACGAAATAACATCCATAATGTGTGGCATCACCTAGACATCCAGTTTACATGAAGCCCCCCAGTATAAAATGTCATTGAACACAGATAGGAGACAGACTCTACTGGAATTCGTTATTTTCCTCAGCTGAATTAAAACTAGCAATGGTTGCTCTACCTCTTGGGTATAAAATCAGGAAATTAAATCGCTTTCGTGAGGAAAGTGATAATATTGTCTACTGCCCATCTGATTAAATAAAACCAATCACAATGAAACAAATGAATTCCTCTTTCTTGAAGAAAATACAAGATGACCAAAAGCAACTAAGCTAATAAAATAATCAGCTTTTGTTCAGGCCACAGGGTCTTAATGCCTAGTTTTCCATCTCCAGGCCAAACAATTTGTACATCTGTTGAAGAGAAAAGAAAATATGACAGTGGTCCCAGGTCTGGGGGATTAAAGTGATTTGCACTGAGCTCCTAAAGCTAAGGTAATTGCAGTTCTCATTTTCTTCTTTTGTTCTGCAGAGCTGCATTTGAAATTTGACAACCAAGTCCTCTTGCATGGGACTAGATGGAAATTTCACCAGATTTTCCCCTTCCCTCTTTTGCTGGGCCTCCTTTGAAATGCACTGATTTATTTGGTTTCATGGAATGAGATAAAGGTATGACCAATCCAGTATGATCGGCCTTTGGTGACATGGTCTTTCACCTATTGTTTTAAAACCCAGAGATCAGAAAGCAGAGAGAAGGAGAACATGTGCTTGGTTAAAGCTAGGGGTAAAGTTGACACCACTTGGCTTAAATGTGAATAGAAATGGGCACCCCGAAAGTCCTTCTCCCTTCTTGGGCGCTGCATTTTCTTATGATGTATATACACAGAGTCATATACATTCAGACTCGCATTTGCTCCATTTCTTAGGCTGAACATATGCTCCAGATATCTTTGATGTTATCATAATTGTATGTGTGATCTTCAATCACGGATGTCATCAAGTTTTATTAAACTTAACATAGATAAAACCAAGACATTATTGATTAGTTCTGCCATGCAAACCTCCCAGGTTTCCTCTTACAGGGTTTTTTTTTTTCTTTAACCTGGGGAAGCTGTCTTTGTCCTTTCAATAATATACTCATGCCCTCAGAGCCATTGTAGCTTCTGAGTTTTCTTTTGAAGGCCACATCAGTCATATAATTAAGACGTCTTTTTACAACTGCAGCAATCCCACCATATTGAGAAGCATACTCTCTGGTCTGCTGCTGCAATTTTAATTCATGTCCCTCTTTCATGTGGTATAATTACGACTGCTCTTTGTTTAGGGTCTTTCGGAGCTTATTTTATGTTGATCCAGATAGACTCCTCCTTGGATTTAAACTTTTCTACCTGATTAATAAGGTTAATTGGATCCTGACAAGTTCACCATATTCTCTCTTGCCTTTCTAGACATCTTCTCAGCCTAGCTCTCCATGAATGGCTTCTCAGGGCATCCAAAAGACACCAAGCATTTGGGCGAAAAATGAAGAATTTGACAATTGCCCCCAAAGTCCCCCAAATAGGCAGATGTTTGGTATCATGCAGGCAAAGCATCCAGATCATTTACTTTTTAAAAAATAATTTTTCATCGCCATGTTTTAGCATCAGGAAAACACAGGTAATTTCCAACCTCCACTATTTTTTCCCTTCACACTATTATCAAATCTTGCCATCCCTTGTTTTTTTCCTTCCCTGTGTTCATGGCACAGGTCCAACTCCAACATCTAATGTGAAAACGCAGAGGAATGGCAGGGTGGGGCAGTGTGGAAAGAAAGGGTTTGGAAATGACACCTGAATTGGGTGCAGTCTTGGCTGGATTTCTAATCCAGTGGGTTTCTCTTATAAAGTAAACAACTTTGGGTCTCAACCAGCTGTCTGTGTTTCTCTGGAAGAACTGGACCTACTTTTAGATTAAAATATTGGATCTCCCCGAAGAGGTGCCTTTGTTTTATGCTTGAAAAATGTTGGCTTCCTGCTGAGCTGGGGAAAAAAATAAAAACAAAAAAATACACGACTGCATTCTTAGAATGTAAGCATCAAATTAATAACCTTTTCCTTCTTCATATCTGGTGTTTGAAACATACGGTTCTTAGTTTAAATAAGATCATAAACTCTCTTTGCTATAGGTTCTTGTTAGAAAAGCATTTCACAAGTTGCCAGTAATTCAGCATCTGCTAAAGGGTTGCTCAAACATCTCATCATCATCTAGAATGTTAGATGTAACACAATGTAGCTGGGCCATTGTGCCCAGCTTCCTGGATTGTGCAGTAATGTTGTGGACGTTGTCAGTCATGATTGCATGGAAGGGACTGTGCATTTGGATTGTGTATGCCGTGCTTCTTAGAAATTGATGTTGCTAGCAACTTTCCCACAGAAATCTTATTAGAAGACACATGTGCTACAATTTTGGCTGGAGTTTACTTCCTAAAAGTTTTGCCCCTGAAAACCAGCACTTATCCTTCCTTTTAGTCGAAAAAGAAAACTGTTAATGTGTGTCCTGCTTGATGTAGCTGCCAGGAAACTCTAATCTTGTCATCAGGGCTGAACATCTCAGGGCCACGAATGCATCTGTTCCCCTTGCTGCCTTTGGTATGGTGGTTTTCAGCCCCAGTTGCATGTTATATAAGCATCATTTGAACAGTTTTTGCCTTTTTTAATACTGAAGCCTGATGTCTGCCTCAGAAATGTGACTTCATGGAACTTGGATTTATAGCTAATTTTAAGTTGTTTGAAGTTGGTGGAGTAGATATAAAAAAAGATAAACGATCTTACAACCCACTTTAAGAAAAAGAAAGGATGCAAATAAGCAAATATAATATACAAGCAGAGGAAGGGGTCCTGAATGAGCCACTTAGCCTAAGTTGGCTTCCTCACCATAATCTGTGCTGTAGGACCTCACTGCGATCAAGGTTCCAGGACAGACTTCCTCAGCCCTTGACCTCTCCTTCCTCCAATCTTCTGCTGTTCGGATAATCTTTTATGCCTGCTGTTCCCTATCTCCCTTTCTCAAGACCCTCAAATGACTTCCCATTAGCTTCTGGGTCATATTCAAATTATCATCTACTGGTTTCAAGACCTTTAGCCAGGCAATCCCTTTTAGTGTCACTTTTAATCTCTCCCCTTCCTGGTCCCTTTGTAACTGTCAGAATCATCTCCACCAAGCAATCTTAGTTATTCTCTCTATCCTTCAGAATGCTGCTTGCTTTTGCCTATCAGGGAAACCTTTGTAGATTATGCGCACCTGACTATAACCATCCTTCCCATCATGGAGATGTTTAACTCTTCTTGCAAAACTCTATGTTCTATCTGAAAAAAGCCAGGAAGTCACTAGGCAGAGGTCCGGTGACCTCTTTCGTCAAACCATGTAGAAGTGATCAAATAGAGGAAGGTACTAAAAAAAACAGTTGGTGCCAGTTATGTTCTCTTTATACTGTCTAGGTCGCTTGGAGTTTCTCTCAAATCATTAATCAATAGATCAATTGTCTTCTCTCTCTTTTCTTTCATATGTTTCCTTAGCATGACTCAGTAAACCCTTAAACTGGAAAGAGAATCCAATACTTTATATTTGGTTTAATGCAACATATTTCTTGCTGCAAAATATGTCACGATAGAATATAAGAACCAAATTGTTATTTTAGCATGACTTCAGATCTCCTGGATGCATTTTCTGGATTCCAAATGCAACTGACAGTGGATTTTCAAGCTCCGAGTTTATTTTCTAATTGTCCACTGGGTAAAAGGAGAAGTAAAACACTCATCTTAGATATCCTATAGCTGCTGAACATCTTTTCTTTCAATATAGTAAGCATTTCCTAGTTAAGTTTTTGGGTGAATTGGAATCAGCCTTGTGCTGGGTTGAATCTGTGGTGGACCCCAGAAAAGCCATGTCCTTTAATCCTCATTCAATATTGCTGGGTGGGAGCATTTTGATTGTTCCTATGGAGATGTGACCCACCCAGTTGTGGGTGGTGACCTTTGATTAGATGATTTCCATGGGGGTGTGTCTCCATCCATTGAAGGTGGAGTTGCTTACTGGAGTGAAGGTGGAGTTGCTTACTGGAATCCTTTAAAAGAGGAAACAATTTGGAGAGAGTCCTTTTTTTTCGGTAGAGCCACGAGAAAGCCAGCAAACACCGCCATGTTCGCCATGTGCCCTTCTAGCTCAGAGAGAAACGTTGAACGTCATCGGCTTTCTTGAACCAAGGTATCTTTCCCTGGATGCCTTAAATTGGACGTTTCTATAGACTTGTAATTGGGACATTTTCTCGGCTTTAGAACGGTCAACTAGCAACTTTTTAAATTCTCCTTTTAAAAAGCCATTCTGTTTCTGGATATTGCATTCTGGCAGCTAGCAAACTAGAACAAGCCTCAAAGCATTTTTCCTCCAAGTGTGGTCTTTGGATGACTTGTTACAGAATCACAGGCCAGGTATTGGTGTGTGTGTGCATGTGTGTATGATGGATGCTATGAATGCTCAGATTTCTGGGCCTCACCCTATATTTACTGAATTTGAACAAATCCTCCAGGGATTTTTATGTACACTGAAGTTTGAAAACTGCTGCTTTATGATAATATTCAGAAGCACTGTTATACATTTTATCCATCATTCAGAATAGATCAGTTCAGATAAAGCAAGTACCTAATTAAGAGACAAGAGGCATTTTCCTGCATCCTTCATTTCCACCCACATCCTACAATATGGGTACTAAGGCTCTGAGAAGTCAATCTTTTATGTAAACCTTCTGTTTACATCATTCTTCACATTATAGAAACAAAATCAGAGTCAATTTTAGTATGGTGCAGACTGCTGATGAGCTGCTTATATTTTTATTTCTCTTTCAGTCCTGATATGTTGTCCTTGGCCATCAAAGGGAAGAGATAAAGCACCATATCACACCAAATATTTTAAACTTATTGGATTCATGCAGACCACATTTTAAAGGAATAATATATGAAAATGGCAATATATCCTAATTTATACTCATTTGAAGCTAACAACCACCAACAACTGTAATGCAATAAGAATTAAGGTAAAAATGGAAATAGAGATTCTGATCGTCTTAATATAATAAATATATTTTTATATTTTTCCTCAACTGGATCATAATAGAGCAAAGGGTATCACTTTTATGCTTATAGGGGTCAGTGCTTATGCTGCTTGCTTTCTGGCCTATGCTGGGTCACTTGAGATCACAGAGTGGAGACGAAGGGTGCCATTGGGGGACCCAAAGGGCAGAAAAAAAAGTAGGAGCCAGAAGCACTGCATTCACATACATTTGTAGTTTTTTTTTCTTAAAAAAAAACCAACTTTATTAGAAAAGTTGTAAGTTTACGAAAAAATCGTGCAGAAGGTACGTAGTTCCCATATACCTTCCTCACACATGCACTTTTCTTTATTATTAATACTTTGCATTAGTGCAGCACCTTTGTTGCAATTGGTGAAAGACTATGGTTGTAATTGCACTATTAGATATAGTCTGTGGTATACATTAGGGTTCACTGTTTATGTTGTAAAGCTCTAGGATTTAAAATATTTTTATTCTAGTAATATATATACAACCTAAAATTTCACCTTTTAACCATATTCAAATATATAATACAGTGCAGTTAATTACTTTCACAATTTTGTGCTGCCTCACCACTATCCATTACCAAAACTTTTTTATTACTCCAAACAGAAAGTCTGTACCAATTAATGATTAATTCTCCATTTCCTACCACTGCTCCAGCCACTGGTAACCTCTATTCTAGTTCTTGACTCTGATTTTATTCTATTTAATCATGTCTGTGAAATAATAAAATATTTGTCCTTTTGTGTCTGGCTTATTTCACGTAAATGGTGTCTTCAAGGTCCATCCATGTTGTCACATGTATCAGAACTTCATTCCTATTTATGGCTGAATAATATTCCATTGTATGTATGCATATATTATACCCATATTATTTATATATTTGTTGAACAATGGACACTTGGGTTGCATCTATCTTTTGGCTATTGTGAATAATGCCACTATGAACATTCTTGTGCAAATATTTGTTTGAGTCCCTGTTTTCAATTTTCCCTGGTTTTCACCTAGAAGAGGGATTGCCAGATCATATACTAATTCGATGCTTAACTTTCTGGGAACTGCCAGACTGTTTTTCACAACAGCAGCACCATTTTCTATTTCCACTAACAATGAACAAGTATTCCTATTTCTCCAAATCTTCTCCAAAACTTGCTATTAGCCTTATTTTTTAGTAGTAGTCATTCTGTGGGTATAAAATGGTATCTCATTGTGGTTTTAATTTGCATTTCCCTAATGTTAATGATGTTGAGCATGTTTTCATGTGCCTTTTGGCCATTTGTTCATTTGGAGAAATGTCTTTATTCAAGTCCTTCGCCCATTTGTAAATTGGGCTGTTTGTCCTTTTGCTGTTCTGTTATAGGATTTCTTTTTATATTCTGGATTTACACCTGTAACGGGCATGTGGTTTCCAAATATTTTCTCCCATTCTGTAGGTTGTATTTTTCACTTCCATGATGAAGCCTTTTGATGTACAAAAGATTTAAATTTTGATGAAGTCCCGTTTATCTCTTTTGATTGATTGCTCACGCTTTTTATGTGAAGTCTAAGAAACTATTGCCTGACACAAGATTCTGAAGATTCTTCCTTACATTTCTTTTTTTCATCACATAGTTGTATATTCATCATCATGATCATTTCTTAGAACATTTGCATCAATTCAGAAAAAGAAATAAAAAGAAAACAGAAAAAAATTCATATCTACCATATCCCTTACCCCTCCCTTTCATTGATCACTAGCATTTTGATTTACTAAATTTATTTTAACATTTTTTCTCCCTATTATTTATTTATTTTTAATCCATACATTTTACTCATCTGTCCATAAGGTAGATAAAAGAAGCAAAGATACAAGGTTTTCACAATCACATAGCAGTTCCCTCCAGTCTCTCTGTTATACCTTAACTAAAAAGGTGATATCTATTTAATGCATAAGAATAACTTCCAGGATAACCTCTTGACTCTATTTGGAATTTCTCAGCCATTGACACTTTATTTTGGTTCATTTCTCTTTTCCTCCTTTTGGTTGAGAAGGTTTTCTCAGTACCTTGGTGCTGAGTCCCAGCTCATTTTATGATTTCTGTCCCATGTTTTCCATGAAGGTCCACAGCCCTGGGAGTCATGTTCCATGTAGAGAGTGGGTGGGCGGTGAGTTTGCTCGTTGTGTTGGCTGAGAGAGAGAGGCCACATCTGAGCAACAAAAGAGGTTCTCTTGGGGGTGACTCTTAGGTTTAATTTTAAGTAGGCTTAGCCTATCCTTTGTGGGGTTAAATTTCATATGAACAAACTTTGTGGGGGCTCAGCCTATTGCTTTGGTTGTTACCACTGCTTGTGAGAATATCAAGAATTCTCCACTTGGGGAAGTTGAGTTTTCTCCCTTTCTCATCATTTGCCCAAGGGGACTACTTTTATTCACTGCTTAACTCCTTCTGGGATTTATCGAGGCATTGCTCTGGACAAACCTACAAATCTCATGCCCTACTCAAGTTTCCATGTATTTATGGTGTTCAATTGAGCTGTCCACATAAATTGTATTAGGAAATGCAGTAGTCAAAATATAAATTTTGTACCAAATAAACATTTTTTGCTTTAGTCTTACACATAAGTTAAAGTTTTAAAATGTTAATTGCCATCGATTTTCAAAACCCTGCAGTACTGACACTCCTTTGTTCTTCCTCATGCAAAAACATTTTTAAATTTGTACATTTAGTCACTATCATTATTCACCCTAGGCATTCCTAGATTATACCATCTCAGTCTTTATTGTATATCTTTTCTTCTGATTTCCTTTGTGCCCCCAGGCCTCCTCCCTCTATCATTCTCACATTCAGCTTCATTCAGTGTTCTAACATTATCGTATTACAATTAGGTAGTATCATGCTATCCATTTTTGAATTTTTACAATCAGTCCCATTGCACAATCTGCATCCCTTCAGTTCCAGTTACTCAATATCTACCTTATTTCTATCTCCTGATGACCTCTCTTATTAATTGAAATTATCCAAGTTTGTTCATTAATGTTAGTTCATATCAGTGAGAATATACAGTATTTGTCTTTTTGTTTCTGGTTAATCTCACTATGTCCTTAAGGTCCATCATGTTGTTATATACTTCATAACTTTATTCTGTCTTACAGCTGCATAATATTCTATCTTATGTATATACCACAGCTTGTTTAGCCACTCGTCTGTTGATGGACATTTGGCCTGTTTCCATCTCTTGGCAATTGTAAATAGTTCTGCTATAAACATTGGTGTGCAAATGTCCATTTGTGTCTTTGCCTTCATGTCCTCTGAGCAGATACCTAGCAATGGTATTGCCTGGTCATATGGCAATTCTATACTTAGCTTCCTGAGGAACTGCCAAACTGCCTTCCACAGGGTTTGTACCATTTGACATTCCCACCAACAGCAGATAAGTGTGCCTCTTTCTCCACATCCTCTCCAGCACTTGTTGTTTTCTGCCTTATTGATAATGGCCATTCTGGTGAGTGTGAGATGGTACCTCATTGTGGTTTGATTTGTATTTCCTTAGTTGCCAGGGAAGTTGAGCATCTTTTCATGTGCCTTTTGGACATTTGTATTTCCTCTTCTGAGAAGTGTCTGTTCAAGTCTTTTGCCCATTTTGTAATTGTGTTGTCTGTCTTTATGTTGTTGAGTTGAATAATCTCTTTATATATTCTGTATACTAGACCTTTATCTGATATATTGTTTCCAAATATCGTCTCCCATTGTGTAGGCTATCTTTTTACTTTCTTGGCAAAGTTCTTTGATGAACAAAAGTGTTTAACTTTAAGGAGTTCCCATTTCTTTCTTTCTTTCTTCAATGCTCGTGTTTTGGGCATAAGGCCTAGGAAACTGCGTCCTGTAATAAGATTTATAAATATTTCCCTACATTTTCTTCAAACAGTTTTATGGTCGTAGATCTAATATTTAGGTCTTTGATCCATTTTGAGTTCATTTTTGTATAGAGTTTGAGATATGGATCCTCTTTCATTCTTTTGTATGTTGATATCCAGTTCTCTAGGCACCATTTATTGAAGAGACTGTTCTGTCCCAGGTGAGTTGTCTTGACTGCCTTATCAAAGATCAATTGCCCATAGATGAGACGGTCTATATATGAATACTCTATTTCATTCCATTGGTCAGTACATCTATCTTTATGCCAGTACCATGCTGTTTTGACCACTGTAGCTTCGTAATACACCTTGACGTCAAGTAGCATGAGGTCTTGGACTTCATTTTTCTACCTCAGGGTACTTTTGGATATTTGGGGAAACCTGCCCTTCCAGGTAAATTTGGTTATTGGTTTTTATATTTTTGAAAAGTAAGTTTTTGGGATCTTAATTGGTATTTCATTGAATCTGTAAATCAATTTGCATAGAATTGACATCTTAACTATATTTAGTCTTCCAATCCATTAACATGGTATGCCCTTCCATTTATTTAGGTCTTCTGTGATTTCTTTTAAAAATTTCGTATAGTTTTCTCTGTAGAGGTCTTTTGTCTCCTTAGTTAAATTTATTCCTAAATATTTTATTCTTTTGGTTGCAATTGTAAATGGAACTCTCTTCATGATTTCCCCCTCAGATTGTTCATTACTACTGTATAGAAACAGTGCAGATTTTTGAGTGTTTATCTTGTAACCTGCCACTTTGCTGCTTATTAGCTCTAGTCGTTTTGCTGTGGATTTTTTGTGGTTTTCAACATATAGTATCATATCATCTGCAAACGGTGAGAATTTTACTTCTTCCTTTCCAATTTCAATGCCTTGAATTTTTTCTTGTCTAATTGCTGTGGCCAGTACTTCCAACACAATGTTGAATAACAATGGTGATAGTGGACATCCTTGTCTTGTTCTTGATCTTAAGGGGAAAGTTTTCATTTTTTCCCTGTTGAGGATGATGTTAGCTGTGGGTTTTTCATATATTCCCTTTATCATGCTGAGGAAGTTCCCTTCTATTTCTATTCTTTGAGGTGTTGTCAACAGGAAAGGATGTTGAATTTTGTAAAATGCCTTTTCTGCATCAATTAAGATGATCATGTGGTTTTACTGCTTTGATTTGTTGATATGGTGTATTTTTTATTTTCTTATGTTGAACCATCCTTGCATACCTGGGATAAAGCCTACTTGGTCATGATGTATAATTCTTTTAATGTGCTGCTGGATTCAGTTTGCAAGAATTTTGTTGAGGAGTTTTGCATCTATATTCATAAGAGAGATTCGTCTGTAGTTTTCTTTTTTTGTAATATCTTTGTCTGTATTTGGTATGAGGGTGATGATGGCTTTGTAGAATGAGTTAGGTAGCATTCCTTCCTCTTTAATTTTTTTTGAAGATTTTGAACAGGATTGGCACTAATTCTTTCTTGAATGTTTGGTAGAATTCACATGTGAAGCTATCTGGTCCTGGACTTTTCTTTTTGGGGAACTTCTAATGACTGATTCAATTTCCTTACTTGTGATTCATTTGTTGAGGTCATCTATTTCTTCTTGGGTCAATATTGGTTGTTCATGCCTTTCTAGGAAGTTGTCCATTTCATCTGTATTGTCGAGTTTATTAGCATAAAGTTGTTCATAGACTCCTCTCATTACTTCCTTTATTTCTGTGGGGCCAGTGGTTATGTCTCCTCTTCCATTTCTGATATTGTTTATTTATAGGCAATAAATAGCGAATTTTTGTAAACTTCACTAAGGGTCCATCAATTTTATTGATTTTCTCATAGAAATAACTTCTGGCTTTGTTGATTTTCTTGATTGTTTTCATGTTCTCAATTTCATTTATTTCTGCTCTAATCTTCATTATTTCTTTCCTTTTGCTTGCTTTGGGGTTAATTTGCTGTTCTTTATTTAGTTCCTCCAAGTGGACAGTTAATTCTTTGATTTTTGCTCTTTCTTCTTTTTTGATATAGGCATTTAGGGCAATACATTTCTCTCTAAGAACTGACTTTGCTGCATCCCATAAATTTTGATATGTTGTGTTTTCATTTTCATTTGCCTCAGATATTTACTAATTTCTCTTGCAATTTCTTCCTTGGCCCACTGGTTGCTTAAGAGTGTGTTGTTGAGCCTCCATGTATTATGTGAATTTTCTGGCACTCTACCTATTATTGATTTCCAACTTCATTCCTTTATGATATGAGAAAGTGTTTTGTATGATTTCAATCTTTTAAAATTTATTGAGACTTGCTTTGTGACCCAGCATATGGACTATACTTGAGAATGATCCATGAACACTTTAGAAAGAGGTATATCCTGCTGTTGTGGAGTATAATGATCTATAAATGTCTGTTAAGTCTAGCTCATTAATTGTATTATTCAAATTCTCTGTTTATTTATTGATCCTCTGCCTAGATGTTTTGTCCATTGATGAGAGTGGGGAATTGAATTCTCCAATTATTATGGTAGATGTTTCTATTTCTCTTTTCAGTGTTTTCAGTGTTTGCCTCATGTATTTAGGAGCATTCTGGCTCGGTGCATAAATATTTGTGATTGTTGTGTCTTCTTGTTGAATTGTTCATTTTATTAATACATAGTGTCCTTCTTTGTCTCTTTTAACTGTTTTACATTTGAAATCTAAATTGTTGGATATGACTGTAGCTACTCCTGCTCATTTCTGATTGTTATTTGCATGAAATATCTTTTCCCAACCTTTCACTTTCAACCTTTGTTTATCCTTGGGTGTAAGATGCGTTTCCTATAGACAGCATATAGATGAGTCCTGTTTTTTAAATCTATTCTGCCAGTCTATGTCTTTTGATTGGGGATTTTAATCCATTAACATTTAGTTTTATTACTGTACTGGCAATACTTTCTTCTACCATAATGCCTTTTGGATTTCATATGTCACATTTAATTTTCCTTCTTTTTACCTTTACTAATGGTTTTCATTTCTACACTGTTTTTCACACCTTTCTCTCCTGTCTTTTTGTATCTGTCTCTAGTGCTCCCTTTAGTATTTCCTGCAGAGCTGGTCTCTTGGCCACAAATTCTCTCAGTGATTTTTTGTCTGAAAATGTTTTAATTTCTCCCTCATTTTTGAAGGACAGTTTTGCTGAATATAGAATTCTTGGTTGGCAGTTTTTCTCTTTTAGTAATTTAAATATATCATCCCACTGTCTTCTCACTTCCATGGTTTCTGCTGATAAATCTATGCCTAGTCTTATTGGGCTTCCTTGTATGTGATGGATTGCTTTTCTCTTGCTGCTTTAAAGATTCTCTCTTTCTCTTTGACATCTGACATTCTGATTAGTAAGTGTCTTGGAGTACATCTATTCAGATCTATTCTGTTTGGGGTATGCTGCACTTCTTGGATCTGTAATTTTAAGTCTTTCATAGGAGTTGAGAAATTTTCAGTGATAATTTCCTCCATTATTTTTCTCCTCCTTTTCCTTTCTCTTCTCCTTCTAGGACACCCACAACATGTATATTCATGTGCTTTGTGCTGTCATTCAATTCCTTGAGTCACTGCTCATGTTTTTCCATTCTTTTCCCTATATTTTCTTTTGCTTGTTGGATTTCAGATGTCCCGTCCTCCAGTTCACTAATCCTATCTTCTGCCTCTTGAAATCTGACATTGTAGGTTTCCATTGTTTTTTTCATCTCTTCTACTGTGCCTTTCATTCCCATAAGTTCTGTGATTTTTTTTTTTTAGGCTTTCAATTTCTTCTTTTTGTTCATTCCTTACCTTTTTTATATCCTCCCTCAATTCACTGATTTGATTTTTGATGAGGTTTTCCATGTCTGCTCGAACATTCTGAATTAATTGTTTCAACTCTTGTATCTCATTTGAGAGATACAAATCTCATCTCTCAAAGTTCCTTTGACTGGGTCATATCTTCAATTTTCCTAGTATGATTCATTATTTTTTGCTCATGTCTAGGCATTTAATTATCTTAATTAGTTTATTTTGGAGATTGTTTTCACATTTTTTACCTAGAATTTTCTTGCTGGATGACAAGTTGTTAGTTGTATAGTTAGTTGTATAGTTGTTGCCTATTTGTTCTTTGACATTCAGTTCAGCTTATTCTGGACATCTAGCTTAGGTATTGTTTAACAGATCAGAATTTTTCAGTTCTTGTTTTTTTTTGTTTCTTGCCCTGCCTGTGTGGTGCCTTCCCCCTCTCCCACACTTAGGAGAGTCTACTTAGGTATTATGGACACTATCCAGATTTTCCCAGACAAAACTGGCCTCCTATCAGGAGGAGAGAGTCACCTGCATCACTTTTCCCTGAGGGTGAGACCAGCAGATTGAAAGCCTTTCCTATGAAGCCTCTGGGCTCTCCATTTTTTCCTATCCTGCCCAGTATGTGGCACTCTTCTGCCTGCAGGTCCCACCAGCATAAGGTGATGAGGTACCTTTAACTTTGGTAGACTCTCCCTGCCGGGGACATGGCTGAGACAAAGAGGAGAGGTTTAGTCTGGTTTTAATTGTTTCACTTTTCCAGACCCTGGGGTCTTAACTCCTTGAAGGAAGGATTCCACCTGAGCTGGGCCCCACCCCTCTCCTGGGGAAGGCACATGGTCCAGACAAACAGTCAAAGAAGCTTAATTCTGCCTATGCCTGGGGCAGTGGAGATCGAGAAGCCTTGTAGCTGTATCTAAAGAGCAGTCAAGCCATAGAAACACAGCCACCAAAGCGAAAGAGAAAAATTCTTTTCAGAGCAGGATTCCCATTCCTCAGGTTTGCCAGTCAAGAGCTTAAGTTGCTATGTTGCTCTGTGTACCTTCAGGTTTTATGTGCCCCCTCCTTTCCTTCAGGGCCCAGACCTTTTCAAATCCAAAAAAATCTCTTTTTTCTTTTTCTTTTTCCATCAGCTCTGGCCCCTCTGTACCTGGGCAAAAACCAGTGACCTCCGCCTTTACTTGAAGTTCAGCTGAACTGGAGGCCTATTTTTAGTAGTTAGAATTTGCTAATTAATTTCACAATTGGAGTTTGGTTGTGCTCAGCCCCTGCTACTGGTAAGCTCTCTTTCCTTTCCCCTCTTGGAAGCAGCCTGTTGGGGAGGGGCACCAGCTGCCATGGCTTGGGGAACTCACGGTTCTGGGTGTGCTCGTAGCTTGTCCAGCTGGTCCAGACTGAGGTATGTTGTGTTTCCAGTCACTGATGTGGTCCCAGCAGTTGTTCTGTACTGTTCGGGCTATGTATTAGCTGCTCTGGAGGACGAACTAAATCCCACACTTTGTTAAACTGCCATCTTGGTCCCTCTTCCCTACATTTCCTTCTAGGAGTTTTATAGTTTTGATTCTTATATTTAGGTCTTTGATCCATTTTGAGTTAACTTTTGAAAATAGTGTGAGGTAGGGGTCCTCTTCTATCTTTGCATTTAAGGTGATTCTCTTTAGATAGCATAATGTTGGGTCATTTTTTAAATCCATTTTTTTAATCTATTGCAAATCTCTGCCTTCTTACTGGACAGTTTAATCCACTTACATTTAAAGTAACTACTGATAATGCAGGACTTTCCTCTATCATTTTGCTATATGATCTTCCTAAACTTTTTTTTCAAAATTTCAACCTTTTCTGTCCTTGAATTCTTCCATTAATGCCTACTTTCATATTTATTTGATTTTTTTAAATATTTTGCCATTTTGGGTCCCTTCTCATTTCCATCTGTACATATTTTTGAAATATTTTCTTTGTTGATTCTATGGGATATCTATAACAATCACATTTGATTTGACACCAGTATAGCTTCAATAATGTATACAAACATTGTTTCTATACTCCTTTCCAGTCCACCTTTTTTGTTGCATTTGTTACAAATGATATCTTTATTCATTATTTGTCCCAGATCATGGATTTATCATTAATTCTTATGCATTTGGATTTTAGAACCTGTAATAAGTTAAAAGTGGAGGTACTGGCCACAAAAATACAATGCATTAGTACTGGCATTGATATTTACCCATATGATTGCCTTTATGGGTATTCTTTATTTCTTTTTGCTGCTTTGATCCACTGTGTAGTGTATTTTCTTTTCAGTCTGAAGGACTCCTTTTAGCATTGCTTGCAGGGCAGGTCTAGTGGTGAAAAACTCCCTCAGCATTATTTACTTATTTCGGAATGTCTTAATCTCTTTCTCATTCTTGAAAGATAGTCTCATTAGATATACAATTCTTTGGTGGCAATTGTTTCCTTTCTCACTTTAAATATTTTGCCCCACTGCATTCTTGCCTCCATTGTTTCTGATGAGAAATCAGTACTTAATCTTACTGGAAGTCCTTGGTTCATAACATGTTGCTTTCCTTTTACAGTGTTTAGAACTCTCTTCTTGTCCTTGGCATTTGACATTTTGACTGTTATGTATTTGAGCATGCCGTCTTCAAGTTTATCCTACTTGGGATTCACTGGACTTCTTGACAGTGTATATTAATGTCTTTAGTGAAATTTGGGAAATTTTCTGCTTTTATTTTTTGAATATGCCTTATTTTTCTTCCTCTCTTTTACTTTTGGGATGTCCATAATACATATATTGGTATGCTTGATGGCTTGCCATAGGTCTCTTAAGTTCTGTTTGATTTTCCCAATTCTTTTTTCTTTCTATTTGCTAGCTAGAATCATTTCAATCATCTTCTCCTCAAGTTCATGGATTCTTTCTTCTGCCAGTTCTAACCTGCTGTTGAAATCTTCTAGAGAATTTTTCATTTTAGTCATTGTGCTCTTAACTCTAGCAATTCTGTTTGATTTCTTTTTAAAATTTCTATCTCTTAATTTAGATATCATATTTTTCATACATTATTTTTCTGATACACTTTGGTTTTTTCCTCTGTATTTTCTTTTATCTCATTGTGCATATTGAAGCTAATTTTTGAAAAGTCTCTTTCTGGTATGCCCAAAGTCTATTTTTAGTCAATTATGGTTTCTGGATATTTATCTTATTCCTGTGGATGGGCCATCACTTCTTGCTTCTCTGTGAATACTGTATATTTTAATATTTAAAGTGTTGACTCTGGGATTTAGTTCCTAAACTATGTGTTCCTTAAGTTTGTATCCAGAAAGTGATATGGCAGATATTTCCTCGAATGACAAGAGCTAACAAAAACCACAAAAATGCAAAAAACATGTCTCATAGTCCTTGCAAATTTTCTCTGCATTGACCAATGCTCTTCTTCAGGTTTCAGCCCACCTATCCATCAAGAAGATCAGCCTGAGATGAGTAGTATTCTTTGAACCTGTGCTTGACTTAGTCTTGTGCTTGTCAGTGGCCTTAGGAATTCCCTCAATTTACAGGAATTTGAATGTCCCCTGTACTCCCTATAAAATAGACTCTTCTCCCCTCCCAGGTGTTTCTATTTTATGACTTAAAGGAAGCAATCCTTTGCCCCAGGCCAATTTGATGTAATTGTTTCTTACACTCCTTTGGCTGTCCAAAAGTTATTTCTGCCTGCAAGGAAGGTTCTAAGAGGGTGAGCCAGAGTTGAATGTCCTGGTTTAGTCTTTAGGCTGCCACCAAGAAATTGACAATGACATAAAGGCACTGAATTATATACAATGTAGATGCTCCTCTCCTGCTGGAAAGTGCCAAGCCAAGGACACACATGGGAATGCAGGCTGCTCCACACAATGCTGCAGAGGGTGCTTGTAAGGGGACAACAAGGGAACCATGAGTTTCTCCTACTATTTTTTAAGCTGCATTTTCCTGATTTGACATAGCCCACATATTACAAACCTTTAACCGCTTTCCTGAGTTTTGGGGAAGATGACTCTGCCAGTCTTTTGTGGTTGTTCAAAGATTCTATGGGGAATACCATCTTGGAGCATCTTATGTTGCCATATTGGTCAAATGGAAACTGCATTTACTTTGTTAACCATATTAATAATTTCACTGAAATTTTACATCCCTTACAGATTTCTATAGCCTACATTTGAAAGTTCCACCCTGTGCTTTAGTTAATTTGCCCAGAGTCTCTGGAAGGCCCAACTTTTTTTCGGGAATTTACATTGAACAGTAATGACTCCATTGGGAAATTCACAATTCACTGAATTTATTAATTTATATGGTTAAGGATTTCTCAAAGACGTTTAAGACCCTGGAGAAAGAGAAGGACAGAACGAAGTAGAGCTGCTTGAGATAAATGACTTTAACATATATTTGGTGAATTGTGAATTTTTTTTAAGGATGTGCCAAATACAGAGAATCCATCCATCTATCTGTCTATCTAGCTCAGAAATTGTATGCATTTCATGTGGTTATTATCAAGATCAAAAGAAGCAATTCATAGCACATTACTTAGTGTCATGCATGGTAGATAATAAATACCTAGTGGATATCTGCTCTTTTTATTTATTACTGGTATCTTTACCACAATTTCTACTCAATGTGTAAAAGCATACAGTAGAAAACATCCGATGTAATTTAAAACTATGTTAACCCTGCACTTCCAATTCTATTTATATACCCCAAAGAACTAAACATAGGGATTCAAACAGATACTTGTACATTACTGTTCACAGCATCAGTGATCATAATAGCCAAAAGGGGCAAATAACAGATACACATGCAATGGAATATTATTCATCAACAGATACACATGCAATGGAATATTATTCAGCTTTACAAAAGAATGAAGTTTTGATATATCCTGTGTAAGGATCCAGAGCCCAGGCCCTGTCCCCTCATCCATTTTGAGAGCAAGTCTCTGTACGCAGCTGCTTACATGCCCAGGAACTACAATAAAGGTCAAAGAATGCAAAACCCCCCTCCCCTAATCCACTCTCCTGGGATTCTGCTGAAAGTCCATTATACTGAAATCTTGCGAGAGTTTGTTGTAGCCAAATCTCATGAGACTCTTGCTGAACTTTGTAAGCACCCCTTCCCCCCGAAAGCATTCACTGTTTCTCTTGTCTGGGTGGAGTGCTGTCTTTCATTTCTCAATTTTCCACCATTGGGTAGAATTTTCTCCTATATGTAAATTCCTGATTAAAACTTATTAAACTGATTTTCTGCCTGACATGTTCTTTGTTATTTGTGTTTTACAATATGAATGAACACTGAACTCACTATATTGACTGAAATAAGTCAGACTCAAAAGGACAAATATTGTATGATTCTACTTACATGAAATACCTAGAATAAGCAAATTCGTAGGGACAGAAAGCAGATGAGTGGTAACCAGAGGATGGCAGGGAGGAGAGAATGGGGAGTTGTTGCTTAATGGGTAGTTTCTGTTTGGGGTGATGAAAAATTTTGGTAATGGGTGGTGGTGATGGTAGCACAATATTCCAAATGTAATTAATACTGAATTGTACACTTAAAATGGGTAAAATGAGAAAAATTATGTTATATGTTACCGCAATAAAACATAAAAAAACAAAAAAACTGTTGGATTTCAAAACTGAGATTTGAAAAATCAAATTGCTCCCAAGTCAATCTTGGATTTGAATCCCAATTGCTCCAACCAAGGTGGTACACCACTTCAGGTCCCGGCCAGCCTTCACACAATTTGTGAGAACAGTTGTCTGCTTTAGCTGGAAGAGCAGGCATACATTTTACAGGATGGCTGGAAAAGCATCTTTAGTTTCTGCTCTACCTGTCTGGTAGTGGGATTGGCTCTTTCGGCGTGGGTATCGGGCCACCAGAGGGGTAAAGCTTCCTCTATTCCCCAACCACATGCCCATGTATAGAATGACTTTACAATTCCAATAAAGCCTTTGTAGTCTTCTTTTATAATTTTCAGTGTGTGGCCTTTATTTTTTGTCAACAAACTGTGTCATTTAACATAGTAAGAAAACTCCTGTTGTTCCAGGTCTTTATCAGAGTTCCTACAAATCAGGTTAATTGGTGATCCGCAGAGCTTTTCTGCATTTAATGAGGCCTGGTAGCCCAAGGCAAGGCCTACCTCTTGATAAAGGCCCTTCTTTTTTCTTATTCTGAGCTCTTTGATCACTTAAAAAAAAACCCACAAAACAACAACAACAAAAAAAACAAGGCAGAACAACCACAGGGAATGTCATTGTTTCTTAATTGCCTGATTACCAAATGTTGGAGATAAAAGATAGATGTTCTCAATTAATAACATTTACATAGATTAGCATCACTAACAAGCCTCATTAGTAGCTGCCGATTTTTGTTTAGATGGTGTCCCATGTCATTTGCTCTCTCTGTAAAATCAAATGCACCTTTAGAATGACAAAACATTGCTTTCTAATCGATTTCCATTTATCAAACTGTGAGGCATTTTAATACAAACCAGGTTTTCAATTAATTAAAAGTTAATATTACCTAGTATAGATTTAACAAAAGGTTTTACATGTTAGTCAAGTTCCAGAAACCATTTCTAAACTCTGGCTATATTTCACATAGCCTGAAACACCCACCTTCGTTGGGTTAATCACAACACAAACACATCTCCAGTCACATATGTGAGCATCCTAGAAAATACAGTTTATTTACCGACTGCTTGCTGTGTGGCTCACACTACGCACATGTTGTCTCACTCATCTGTACAACAGTCTTGTGAAGGAGGAAAGGTAAGCATCCCTATTGCACCCACAGAGAAATGAAGGCTCAGAGAGTAAAAATGTCACGCTCAAGATCACTCAGGTGGGAAGAGACAAAGTTGGAATGTAGACCTGGCTCTGAGTTCAAGGTTCATTGCACAGAGCTGTACCCACTGTGTTCCACCTGCATCTAGAAAAAGAATTCACTGATATTTTGAGCAGAATCAAATGTTCAGAACAACCTACAACTAACCATGAATCATTTGTTAAACTTTGTCGTTCCTTTTTGTACAAATAAAAAAAATGGAAAATAAACAACTAAAGCATAGGCAATAAATATGTTAAGTAAAGAAAAGATTTTGAGCTATCTAAATTTATAAATCTATAAACATCAAAAATCTAAAAATCTGAAGCGTAAAGATCATAAAATGTGCTAAAATTTCACACCACTATAGAAAGATAGATGTACAATTTGTCAAGAGAGGTTTTTCTTTAATACTTCGGTAAAAATGTAAATTGGTTTTTTTTTTGTTGCGTCTTATGAGAAAAAAGTACATCTCTAATATCATGATAAATATTTCAGGAAGGAACAAAAATAGTTTCTAGACCTTTAAGATAACAGACTTAAATTTTATGCAAAAATGAATACGGAAGCCAATAGAATGGGTTGCAAAGCAATCAATAATTGATTAAGATTTCAAGAGAGGGGCACATTAAGAAAGACCAGAAAAAAAGGTCCTACTATATTTCCCAATTTTAAAAAATGTTGATACTAGTTGTGCAAAAAGAGTAAGATGCTTATTTTCCACCACTATTTCAAGAAAATATCCATATAAACCACCAATTAACTTCATTTGGTCGTATTAGGTAAAGCTTCATAAGGAACACATGGGAGAAATTTTCATAAAAGTAACGAGGTCTTTAATTTATGCTCTTTAGAGTAAACCATGCATCTTCCTAATTTCAGGAGGTGAAATAATAGTTCTAAAAGCCTATGGCACAAAACTGTCATTGTTTTCTATTTGAATTTTTATGCCTAGAATGAATAGCTTAAATGAGAAGAAAGCAAGTGATTCAGTGTGGGCATCTCATCTATTGTCATTGTATAGATTTCAGTTTAGGGTGCTTACTAAATTAGTGCATTTCCTTCCGGCTAGCAGTGCCTATCAATAAACACCATAAACCAATTTTATCTCCTTAAGTTTACTCTCCCTTTCCCCTCCACCCGCATTCTGACCATTCTATTCAACTATTCTTCTCAGGGTCACTGCCAAACTCTACGCACCTAAATGCCAATGTCCATCCTTCTCTCTCATTCTTCCTTGACTTCTTGGCAGCATTTGACATAACTGATCAACCTTTCCTTCTTGAAACACTGTCTTTAGCTTCTGGACCATCACTTTTTACTGATTCTTCTCCCTTTCAATCTCCTTCTCTCCCCTCTTCTTAGCCTTAAGGAGAGCTCCAGGAGAGCTCCAAGACTCAGCCCTCAGCCCTCTTTCTTTCCATCTACACACCCTCTAGGTGATATAATTTACTTCCTTGTCTCTAAGTTTTAAACCCTTAGGATTTCCAGAATTTTTCTTTTCCCAGTATTGACTTCTCTTCTGAGCTTCACATGCATTAATCCAGCAATTTACTTGATATATCTTCCTGGCTTTCTAATGGGATCTTTAACATAATGTGTCTAAAACGGAAGTCTTGGATTTCTGCACCTTTCCTCAATAATCCCTTGCTCCCTTCTCCTCCAATTTTCTCTACCTTAATAAATGGTACCATTACCTACTCAATGATTTAGACCCTCCAAAAAAAAAAAAAAAAGTCTACCTTGCTTCCTTTACCCCCAACCACTCTGCCATATCTGTCCCGTTTCCTTCTCATTCACTCCATATCCAACCTATCAGCAAGTCCTATACCTTCTATCTTCATGGTACACACAGAATCTGACCACTTCCCACCATCCTGACCACGGTCCCCAGTCTGGGCCCAAACTGAACGAGTGCAGTAGATTTTGGCCTTATTTCCAGCTTCTACCCTTCTTCATTTATAATCTCTCCTCCATATGAGAAAGTGAACTCGTAAAGACATATGTTGGCTCAAAGTGCCCCTCAGCCCCTTCTCCAATGATGTCCCATCACCCACAGACTGTCCCTTTGTGATGAAACCATAACCCTTCCAGTTTCTTCTCCTCTGACTTGCCCAGTGATTGTAGCATTCCAGCCTCATGAGATTCTGGCTCCTCACACTTACCAACCTCTGCTCAGGTTGCAAGTCCCAACTCTTCTCCTTGCTCACCCTTTCCTACTATTTAGAACATGGCTTACACATCACTTCTTCAGAGGTGAGTCACTAGACTCTTTAGTCCATTCTCCCATTGTGCTTCATTTTCTTTATGACATTTATCACTACCTGGGTTTTTTCATTAATTTTTATAACTCTGGTGCCTAGAATAGTGTGCGACACATAGTAAGTGCTAAAGAAATACGTTAAATGAATGACAGAATATTGTCAAGTTAGAGATGAGGAAATTGACAGTCACAGAAATGAGACCCCTGAAAAATTTCACAATTTAGGGCACATATACTATGTACCCACCAGGCCACTGGCATGGTAGCCGAGGATGCCTGGGAATAGCCCCTGCTGCTTACCTCTACTGCTCTAGGGACTGCACAGGTTCTGCCTTCTGCCCCTCTATTTCAAACCCTTTTGTTTTTGTGAGGCTGCGAGCCTCATTTCTCCTTTTGGCCTGGTCAGATGGCAGATGGGACCTGGCTCCGTGCCCTGGGATGTGGGAGTCTGACCCCATAAGCCAGTCCAACCCTGCCCATCCAGGAGGGCAGATTTGACATCTTTTTTAGAGTTAATTCTTTGTGTGTCTGTCTGCCTGGCTTGTACAGTTCCATATGGTTAGACTTTTTAGCTGATGAGTCCCACTTCTGCTGAGTTAGAGAAATATGAAAATATGCTTGGATTATTTAACCTTCCTTACAGGGTTCCAATGTTAGCCTTAATTGATGGTTATGCAGTCATAGGATGGAGTTCATTTACAATGCTTAGTACTCAATTTTTCTTTATTAGTGCATGCTTGACCACATTCTTTTAAGTCTATCATAAAATATATTATTATGCTTGTTTTCACTCTGTAAGTGTATTTGGAAGCACTAAAATATATTCTGATTGTAAATAAAAGATCATAGCATTTCAGAGACTTAAACATCACAAAATAATACATTGCAATTAATTCAATTTGGCAGTTTTCACTTTTAAATTGCATTTAAAAATAAAATTCATGTTTCTGTACAAAACCAATACATGCTCACCTTAAAAATGAGGGAAAAAATAGAAAATAGAAGGGCCAATTCCATTTGTTCTCACTATACATAGGCAGTCACTATTAATAATATTGTTGATTTCCATCTTTTATTATTATTATTATTATAATTATTTTTGCATGGGCAGGCACGGGGAATTGAACCTGTGTCTCCAGCATGGCAGGCTAGAAATCTGCCACTGAGCCACTGTCTCGCCACCCTCCATCACTTGTTTTTACTATACATTTTAAATATAATTCAGATCGCATGATAGAGTTATCATATACAGGAATACAAATAACACCTATTTTTTTAACTGTAAAAATAATACTTATAGAAAATTTGAAAAATGAATGAAAGCTTACAAATATATGTTTTTAATTATAAAAGCTATGCATAGTCATGAAATTATAGAAATCATTATAGGTATTTTGTAAAAATGAGCATAAAATCATCCTGAATTCCGCTCGCTAGAATAATTACTAATTTTTTGATACATGCCATTCGAGACATTATGTGGGTACAGAAATTATTTGAGATTTAGAGGAGAACATATCATAAATATGAATATTTAGGCATTATTTGCATAACAAAATCCACGAGTTCTACTCAAAGATATGGAAAGGGTTAACTAACAGAAATAAGTGTAATGAGTGGTTTATTCATTTTTTCCCAATTAAAAGTAAAACTAATGAAATGACTGAACAATGTGAGGTTTAATGCTGTAGAAAATCATTCCCTGAATTCCTTGGCAGTGAAATTAGACACTATATTCTCCAGGTAACTCTATTTTGTGGTGGGAAAAATAATGTTTTTTCTTGTCTAATGAGTCTCTTGGCAAATTATCCCAAGTAGCTGAGCCATTGTTAGATTTGAGTGTTTTTTTAGACATGGATTTTTCAGAAAATTTTAAGGCGTATTGTATTAAAAATGCCTTAAAATAACAGCTGTGTTATTTTCACTTTTTATTCCTAGAACTAGCCCAAGCCTGACACTTCAATATGTGTCTATCGAAACAAATGAGTCAAATGAGACATCATTTATATAATCCATTCCATATCTTTCTTGTGTTTTTAATGACAACATTAAAATACTGGTGTAAAAATTCAAATAGTACACCAGTATTTTAAAATACTGATTTTAAACATAAAAATGTTTAACTCAGAAGGAGAAATTAAAATGGACTCGTTTTGAATGCTTCTGTTTAATGTTTTTCATTTTAGCCTCAGAGTAACTAGAAGAGTGGATACCCAAGAAGAGTTCATTCCGTTTTCTTTTCCAAGATTTTTTTGTTTGTTTTGGGTGCGTGGTCCAGGAATCGAACCTGGGTCTCCCACATGGAAGGCGAGCATTCCACCACGGAATCACCTGGTGTACCCGTGAGTTTGTCCTATTTTTAACTCTGCAAGAGCAGCCAGGCAGCTGACATCACCCAAGTTCACCAGCAGGACATCTAGATGAACCCTTTGCAGCCTACCTCCCGGTCTCTGGGTCTAAGAGAGAAAATGGAGCCCTGCCAACATCAGGGAAATTTCTGGCCCTGTTGTATGGCCTCAAGTCACACAGCTCAAGATCTTTACTTGCTTTTTCTAACCTTAGTTTTCACGCAGACAAATATTCTTTCTACTAAAAGAAAATACATTGTTTGGCAGCAAGGTTTTTTTTTATTGTTGTTGTTGTTGTTGTTGTTTTTTCCTGGAAAGAACATAAGAATAAAAGAAGATATATAAAATCTAATTGGGATTCCCCGTGCCTGCCCATGCAAGAAAAAAAAAAAAATCTAATTGGTAGGGTAACTTCTGATGGGTCATAGATTTTATGTGAAGTACAATATATCTTCTTTTTTTCCTTTTTGTAAAATGAAATAAGTTGTTCTTTGTGATGGAAGTGTTACCTTAGATCTTTCTATATTTTGCAAACTTGTACACATATATACAACACCCTGACACTTGCAATTGACTTGCTGCTTCAGTTAATTAGATAACTGATAAAGGCAACAATCCTTATTCTTAGGCTATAATGTCAGAGATAGATACAGAAAAAAAATCTCCTTTTCTAATTTCTGTTTTATTGAATGATCACTTGCTAAAAAGTGGAGCTGTTAAAATTGCCTGAATAAGGAAACATCTATTGGAAAAAATAAAGGCGCATGGTTTTCTAGAGGCCTGAAGGAGTTAAGTGATTTTCAAAATGTCACCCAGCCAAGACAAAGACCCACAATTTCTGACCCCCCGACAAATGCACTTTGACTCCACCATTGCACTGGTTACTAACCAAATAATGGTTGATAATAAAGCTTTGAAAATCCCTGGATCCCATCATCCCATCATCCGTGTTTCTAATGCAGGCTGTGGTCTCCATGTAAGTATCCCCACGGAGCTGTTTGGGAGTGGAAGAAATAAAGTTGGCTGATAATTTAATGCTGTTAAAAAACACCAATCCTCTTCTTAAGTACATTTTAAATATATGTGTGTGTGTGTGTGTGTGTGTTTGTGTTGCTAGTAGATTGAACGGTCTCCTTAAGCTATCAGTAGCTGCAGTTTATTAGTTGGACAAGGGGATGAACATTTTGCAGAACCTTAGCCCCCACTGGCTTGACTGTAACCCACAATACAAACATGTCCATGTGAGTAGTTTGTAATATTCTATGATGCGTTTAATCTAGAGTTGTAGATTCAAACAAAAATCCCATTCAAAATAATCATTGAAAACTGCAATGTGATGAGCCTCATTTTGAAAAAGTTGCCTCAGAGTTGCCTAATGACTCTTTACTCTGAATTTGCTTATGGTTTTGTTGGAGAGATAGTTTTTACTGAAGTCAGATGGATTAGAGTCCCAACTTTTTCATTTATCAAATACATTATCCTGAAAAATTACTCAGCTTCCCCAAGCCTCAGGCTCCTAATTTGCAAGGTGAGGAGAATAAAGGAGATACAGTGAACATTAAATGAGATACCATAGAGTAAGTGTTTTGAACAGCTTCTCATATAGTATTCCCTCAATATATAGTAGCTCCGAATAAATAACAATGGATGACTCTATAAAACCAGTAACTGGTATTAATCTAATTAGTATTAGAATGTACGAGACAACTCAGACTGCACACTTACTATGGAGACACCGGTGGGAACATGCTGTAGACTGAAAACTGATCACACAATGAAGACAAAATTATGGTGGGGGATGAATGGCTTGCTGCTGCCTTCTGTGGTAGAGAACACTGAACCCTCCTGTCTGTCTTATGTCCCTCTAGTATTGGAAATTTCCAGAAGCTACAATCTAATTAAAATTAGCTAAAATCATTCTTCTTCTTTTCTATGCAAAGAGGTCCCTGCTCTGTTCTGCTTTCGGATCATCATTAGTGCCCGTGACACCCAGGGCTGCCTATGGGGTATGCTTTCAACTGTTTTCTGGTAAGGGCATCCAGTAGTGACATCAGATCCAAAGGTTGAAAGTCTTGCCTCTGGTTCTGGAGTCAGATACACTGAAGTCACTTGAGTATGAAATTCCTTAAAGTCTTTCAACTTGTTTATGTGTTACTTTTGGACGTATGGAAAAACATGGCTAATCCGGCAAATTTTCTTAGACATTAAACACACTTAATAGTATGGCTGTGGCTGAGTCCTCTGCCATCACAAAGAAATTAAAGAATCACTCAGAATGTCGAGAAATGATCCCAACGAAATACAAAGGTTTAATTTCATCAGGGAATTTCTAATTAATGATGCTTGAGTGGGTTTTAAATTCCCCAACCACATTCAACCGAGTGCTGAGCACTTGGGGAAGGTTTAAGCCTTAGGCATCTTCTAGATGAATACTAGTAGCCACATTTGTGCTGAATGGAAGAGCACTAGTAATGCAATTATAGCAGGAAAGAAATCTCGCATTCCCAGGATACTCACTCAAACCCCATTACAATGTCCCATCCGTGTTTCTTTGTTTCATTGTGTTAAAGAGTAAAAGCATCTGTGTAACACAAAGCATAAAACTCAGTCTTCATTTAATATTTCCCTTGGATGATCAAAGACGTACTCCCATGCTGATGTGGGTTTAGTATTAATATGTGCAACTACTTTTCTAACCATTGGGTTCAGCAGCAGAGTAGAGAAGAAGCAGCCATGCTCTGAAAACTGCACTGGGCTGATCACTTAGTAGCAAACTTGGATAGGATGCATTTGGTTCCCTCTGGGATTTTATTATGGTGTGTAAGAGATTATTTCTAGATGGTGTCTTAATGTCTCATGGGGAGATGGTTCGATTCCGCAAGGTGAGCAGCTCACACACACAGGTCAATTTACTCACTGTAGGATTAGATTTCTACTTTGGCTGCCAAGAATCTCGGAATGCTCTCACTATACTGGTGCCACGGGTATATTCTTAAGGTGTTTGGGGACACAGTTATATAAAGTCTATATAAAGATTAAAGTAAGAAAGGGCATGATGGTTCAAAGGGCTACAGGTCATAGGAAGACTGTCCACATATTCTTCCAGGGTCTCAACATCTCAATAGAAGTACATTTTTGGTAATTGCCACACCTCCAAAAATTCTGATTCAGAGACTCTGGCTTGTCATACCCTAAGGTGCCTTTATTTATTGCCAGGCTGTTGTGAAATTCTTGAATTCACATTGACTTTCATTAATTAGGTATGTCGTGTGTGTGTGTGTCCATAGAGACTCTATGATATTTTAGAAGAAAGAATTTTTTTAGAGCAGTCCAAAACTAAATTGTGGTGGCAGCATAAAAGTTGGGGAATAAGTAGTTCAAATATAGAGAGATTATTTAAATGGTGTTAGAACCAGGATTACAGTAGGTAATGACATATTTCCCTGTTGCTATGGTTAGGTGATTATAAATTATGAATTAAAAATGCAAAATTCTGAGTTGAATAGAAAAAATAGCACTATTTATACTTATATATGTATATGTTTGAATGCTATGAAAAATTAAAATGCATTTTCAGAGTATTTATTTATAAGGGGGCTAATAATGACAAAGATAAGCTATTCAGAGCCTACAAAATTTTCCAATTTCCATTTGCCTGATATCATGTTTAAAAGATGATTTTTATACTAGCCATCAGTGAGAGGGAGGGGTAAGGGGTATAGTATGTATGAGTTTTTTCTTTTTATTTCTTTTTCTGGAGTGCTGCAAATGTTCTAAGAAATGGTCATGGTGATGAATATACAGCTATATGATGATATCGTAAGTCAATAAGAAAAATAAGAAGTTATGTTTTAATACAGGAATTTAGATGGTTTTGAATATGTAATTGAGGAAATCTTCAGAATAGCAGAGTATTAATTTAAACAGGCCACTGAAGGCTGGTTTAGTGCCAGTGACATAACTTGTTTTGTTTTGATATTTTAGATATGCAGTAACTTGGGTTACCGGTTGGGTAAACTACTTGATTTCTTTGGGACTCAGTTTATCATCTTTTGGTAGGAAGTTGGTCTTCTCACACTAATCAGCAATGGTTTTATAAGTCTATGATAAAATATTTTTAAATGATGGGAGACACAAAAGAGTGGCTCATTTACTCAGGTACATACATGAAGAAGATCAGGAACAAATATCCCTATTTTGAAGTGAAATGTCACAAAAAGAAAGGAAGGAAGGAAGGAAGATGAAAGAAAAACAGAAAGAAAGAGAGAGAGAAAGAGAAAAAGAGGAAGGAAAGATGGAAGGAAGAAAGAAAGGGATGGAGGGAGGAAGGAAGGAAGGCATAGTGCTGGGAACTTGGCATAAATTACCTAATTTTGATCTTTACACAACTCTAAGGGGTTAACATGTCTACACAATAAAAAAATTGAGGCATACCAAGTTAAACTACATTTCTAAGAATACATACTAATAAGTGTGCAAACGGAAATTCAGACGAGGGATGTCTTGCTTTGCATTAATGTTTGGTCTCAATAATACATAAATTTGATAATATAGATAGGATTCAATAGACAACCTTGACTTTACCCAGTGCCCCTTTCAGATGATAATCCTGCTCAGTTTGAATGAACTTCATAATTTTTTCAATAATTTTTCTTGCTCTCTACTTTATCTCTACTAACCATCACAAATAGCTGTGGGAGGTGATAAAGATAGAAAAGCATGCCTTGGTTTGAAGCTTAGGCACTTGGTTTGAAGTGACACAGTTTTAAATCCCATTCTTACTATGTTGCATCTTGCTGCCAAATGGCTTTTTAATTGTTTTTCCCTCTGTGAGATATTACTTATTGTATTATTACAATGTTTGGATGACAGGCTTGTTAAAAGTTTGACAACTTTCCTTTTGATAACTCTGTTGAAATTATGAAACAAATTATTTAAGAAGTCAAGACATTAAATAACGTGGACATCATCAAAGAGGAACAACAAATTATTATTTAATTAGATGACTACCCTTTCTATTGTTACTTTATTTTCAAGTTCTGTGGAAATAGGCTCCCTGCTGTTTGTAGTTTCTGGCTATCTCCATTTCCCTCATTATTAATTCCTTTTTACCCCTCTCCCTGCCAATCAGCCCCACGGCTATGTGTTTGAAAAAGCCTGATTTTTATTGCACACTCCCTTTTGGGTTCCAGGGTGAATTGTAGACCCAGGCAGAGACTCAGCCAGAAGCCAAGGTCAAGGGGATACCTTATGAACACCACAACATTGTCTCGCATACAGTTTATGCAATGGTTGCACTTCAGGGTCAGAGTTCATTGAGAATTTCCATAAATCTGATGGGTAATGTGCCTAATGAGATTAAAGAGGGCTTCATATGATTACGATCAAATGAAAATATCTTATGTTAATTTCCCATTACAAGCTTGAGGCAGATAGTTAGTACTTCTTGGTGAAGACCTAAAGATATACACAGCAAAGAAACACAAGCTGTTGTTTAAGCAGATACATGGGGAGCATTTAATAGAGAAAAATGTGGATACTGGAATTTGCAGATTTCACTGTTAAGTTTGAGTCTCTTATGTGTTCTACATTATCTGTTGACTCTCACCCTAATTGTTATCTAAAACACATTTTTCACTTAAACCAATTTTATAGGTTGCATTTATATATTTAGATGTCAACACATTCTTCAAGTTATTTTGTGGCAAAATAGGAAACCAAGGACAAAAGAGCGTTAGCAAATGGAGGACTGTTTATAGATTTAATCTCTAACTACTTATCCATACACACATTTTTCTTTTAAGCCTTGACCTGAATCAACTCAATTCAGAAAAGTGCATTTTAAATCATCCATCTGGAAATTGACACAAAACACTGGGTTTACTTATATTTGAAAATAAGACAGCATTAATATTTTAAGACAATTGTAATAAGAAGACTTAAGAAAACAGAACTGTCAGCTATCTTTGGCCTTCTGGTCAACCAACACTACAGAGAAAACAATGTTAAGATCTTATATTTTAATTGAGTATGCTGAAAATATGCCTAGATGTAAATAAATGCAATAAAAAAATCAGTGTGTGTGTGTGTAGGGGGTTGAAACATATGTTATTGGTGATTAGAGGCTGTTGTTAGTATTATAGAAGCTTCAATTTGATTTATCATGCATTTATTGAGCACATAACCTGTTCCTCAGCATGATATCTAGGATTTCTGAAATCAGGGTGAACTTCAAGAAGAATCAGACAGTTTCTGAAGGAAGCTTGTAAAATCTCATCAGGGAGACAGGGTCGGTACAGGAAACAATACCAGAGGGCACATGATTATATGATGAAATGGGAAATGTAAGCAGGACCACTAGAGGTCAAGACCAGAAGGAATAGATGGAGCTCTGAGAATTGAAGTACTGAACAGCTTTGGAGGAAGGGGTTGGAGATGGAAAAGAAGGGTACTTTAGGTGGAGAGAAGTGTATGAGTTAAGGTGAAGAGATGGGTCTCGTTTGTTCAAGGGCTGGGAGCCTGGTAAGGGAAAAGATGACAGGAGGCAGGTGACCCCAATTTCTTTCTGGGCTCTGACATTTCCATCCTGTATAACCATGAAAAATTGAGTTAACTTATTTCTTCATTAGTAAAATGAATGCAATAGAGCAGTGTTTCTGAGGTCCATCCCAGCTCTAAAACTCAGTGGACCTTGAAGCTTAAATGATTCTGATTTTGGGTTTGGAGTCACAAGGAACCAAGCTCCTTCTTGGTTTTACTAACTATGAGGACTAGTTCAAAGTCTCTGGCATTTATCTGTAAATGGGGACAATCATGGCCCAAGTGTAGTTGAAAAAAGTGAGTATGTTTGACCTACAGTAAATACTTTGAACAGGCTAGTGATTATGCAAGTTCTATGAAGAATGATTTTTTTTGCCAAAGAGATCTGGTTGGAGCAGATTGTAGATACTGAGTCTTGTAAGTTAAGTAAGATAGTTTTTTATTTTTTTGTAGGTCATGAAGGCCTGGGTTGAAGGAAAAACAATGTAGAATTTATCCAAAGGGAATTGAGGATTTGCAGTAGGAACTGTTAAAAACAAAGTGAAGTTTTAGGAAGATTAATCTGGAAGCAGAGTCTCTCCACATGGTTTGGAGCTGAGGACAAATAAAGCTATTGGTGAACTCCAGGAGTGATATAATAGGGGTGGGATGTGACATTGAAATGCAGGTTTTAATTAGGAGAAATTCAGCATAGAGAGAAAATTGATAGCTCCAAAGATGAGGTGGACAAAATGTGTAGACATAATTCTGAGACTTGGTAGTCAGAAGAATAGTGGGACAGACACAGAGATAGTGGTGAGGTTGGAGATGAATCCATATTATCTCAGGTAGAACTGGAGGCAGGGGACGAAACACACAAAGATGTAAGGACTTTGAATTTCAGGTGGTGGCGGCTACAGACAGTGAAAAGTGCAGGACTGATTAATGCTGTGAGGAGAGGAGGGCTGGATATGGTCTCAAGTCTTAGTACCCAAGTGTGAAAAGGGATGAGAAAGAGCAGAGTGGTACTTCCCAATCTGTATGCCCACAGGAATCATGTGGTACCTTTAAAAATGCTGATGCCTGGTTTGTACTCCCAGATAATTCTGATTTAATCGGTCTGGGGTGTGGCCTGGATCCTGGGATTTTTAAAATCTCTGCAGGAATAGAGAGAAAAGAACAGAAGACCCAGAGCTCAGCTCCTCACTGTAAAGAATGAGGAGAAAAACCTCTGATGAAAATTCGTCTATCAAGTGTCAGCGTATTGGGCAGAGAGTTTTGTGTATATTACCTTATATAATTCTCCCAACAGTTCTCTGGTGAAATTTTAACTCTCTTCAGACTGAGATTCCAAAAGATAATGGTATGAAGCCCCCTGTTCCCGACTAGGCAGCAGGTAGCAAATTTGGAACTCAAACCAGGTCTGTCCATCAGATTTCAATGCTCCATTCTTCCCACTGGAGAGAGGAAGAACTAGAATTTCCTAGTGTATAAGCATTTTGAAGGTGTGTTATTCATGTGGGTTGCCTATTGAGTTTAGCATTAGTTGGTGAGGGCCTTAGCTGATATCTACTTAATGAATGCATGGAACAAAAGATACCAAACAGAAAGCTATTTTTAGGGAAGGAGCTAAATGTAGGATGATGACATTAGATAAATCATTCACGACCTTTTAGAGTACAGTCATGATACAAGATTTGGTTATAATTTAATGCCGATAAAATACAACTTTTAGGTTATGTGGGGGTGTGTTGGGATATGCAATCGTGGCTCAGGGAGAGGTTTTGGTTTCCTTCAAGGCTTGAATATCTCAAAGACTCTGGAAGCCAGGGGCTCTGGTGTAAAATAGAGAGTTAGGTGGTGTGTCTGTAACAAAGAACAGGCATTTATTGTTTGCTTACAGAGTACTAAACAATATACTAATATATGATCCTCTTTAAGATAGAAATTTGTTTCTTATGGCCTAAAAATGCTCTAGGAAAGATAATTTTATAAACTGTTGAGAGTAAAGTGGGAATAGGACAACTGTTTAGTTTATTTATGCAAAGAGAACATCAAAACTGCGGCCTCAATAGGTTTTTATTTAGTTTTTCTTTTATAGGCTTAGCATATGAGGTTCTTGAGTGATGACTTAGATCAAAGGCTATTAGTGAGCATGTTCTGTATTGGATTCTGTCCATTTGACTTCACTATTTGAGGCATCTGTTGAGTAGACAGACTTTTAGAAGCTGTTACTCTGGTCTGGGTATCTTCAATGACCAGATTAATAAATAAAATGGTTTACAATTTTGTGCACAGAATCACAACCTACTTCTTCCTTTCCTCTCCTCTTCTTCACTTATTTAATGACATATGTGTTATTATAGGGAATATGTAAATAATTAAGACATAAACTGTAGGGATGCATGAGTTTCAACACTGCAGGGCAGGCTATAGGCTGGCACGTTGATGGAAGTTTTCAATGAATTATCCAGGAGAGGTTGCCTGGCTGAAGTAGAGATGAAGGTTCTCTCTTCCGATTGCTGCCGTTGTCACCTCTTCCTTAAAAGCCTTCAACTGATCAGATGACACACATTGCAGAAGACACTCCCCTTAGTTGTCAGATGTAATCAGTCACAGGTGCAATCATTTGACTGATGTTTTAAGTCCACGAGATGTCCTTGCAGTAATAGATATAGACCGGTACTTGCTTGACCATTCAACTGGGTACCATCACCTGACATGTGAACCTAACCATCATACTACTCAAATGTTCATTTCTACTTATTTCCACTTAAATTAGCCAGACCTCTTTTCTCTCATTTGCAACCGATAACCATGACTAACATATGTGCTCATGACAACCCGAGAAGGATTTTTTACTGTCATTTTAAAAATAGTGGTAAAATATATACAGAATAAAATTTGCCATTTTAACTATTTTTAAGTGCATAATTCAGTGGCATTAACTGTGGCATCCACACACAACGGGATATTATTCAGCCATAAAAGAAATGAGTTCAGAGGTATATGAGAACATGGATGAACCTCGAAAACATCATATTGAATGAAACGAGCCAGACAAAAAGGACAAATATTATGTGATTCCACTCATATGAACTATCTAGAATAAGCAAATTCATAGAGATTAAAGGTTACCAGGGCTGATGGGGAGTTATTGCTTAATGGGTATGGTTTCTGTTTGGGGTGATAGAAAAGTTTGGAAATAAAATAGTAGTGATTGCTGCATAACATTATGAATGTAATGAATGCCACTCTGTCCCTTCTTATAGATGAGAAGCTGAAATTCAGAGAGGTTGGCAACTTGTCCAAGACCATAGAACTAGAGAGCGGCAGGGCTAGGAGCTCATACCAGAGTTTTCTGGGCAAGCCAGTAGAAGCCATTATATAAAAGGTGAACAGCCCCAGACCTTTAAAAATCCCGAGGACATCACTATATCTCATTTCCTACAATAAAAAATGAGGATCCTTTGGCCTTGTTACTATTAAAAATCAGTATACTTATTTTAAAGAAAATCAAGAAGCTTGCAATACAGGTTTTAATTAACAGAAGTAAGATACATTTTAAAGCATCCTCCCCCCAAATTGCATTTCAAGACGAATTATGTGAACGCTTAAAGGTTCACATAACTGAAGCATTCAGTTTTCTGGAGAGTTCACTTATGTGTAATACCTTCATAAAGGAAGGGGATAATATTCATATAATAAATAAGAGAGAGTAAGTGTCCCCAAACTCATGCATTTCTTAACATTGGAAGACACTGAGGAGTGCCGGGTACTTTGCTGAAGCCTGGGCCTGTTTTCGGTGAGACAGGGAGACGTGCAGTGCGTTGGTCAAGAACAGGTTCACAAGTCTGGGATGCAGACAGGAGTTGTCGCTTGTGCATTGCACTTGGGCGGCCCTAGGAGAAGCGTGTGTGTCAAGTTCCTGAAATTCTCAGAAGGCAATTACGACCGATTACGCAAGATGCCATGTTCCCTAATCATATCCCTTACATTCCTGTGAACAGCGGTGACAATGGTTTGAAGGGAGATGATCACAGCTATCTAATAAAAAAAGAAACAAGTCAGATAAAGCAGACAGCGTTTGCAGCCAGGAGATCACACCCCAGCCCAGGGAAAGAGGCTTGGCACGAGGGGGGTTCTCAGCCTTTCTAACCCAGCTTAACCCCTGGCCACTTTCTTGTTCCCAGACCCCTTAGTAGCGTGATGGTGGGAGTTGTGCAGGTGTGGCAGTCCTCTCAGGTTTATTTATTTATTTACCTAGCTCATGCTGTCTGTTCTGTGAAGTGAGCATTGTCACGTTGGTAAATTTGGAGCTTGTCACTGCCGGAATCTGAACAACTCTTGTGAATCAAAGAAGCGCACCATGGATGCCCCCTCCCACTCCTTCTGAAGCAGCTCCAAGACGTCACCTCTCTCTTCTGCCACTCCGTTTTTAATCTGTCTTCAAAGAGAAAGCCAACTGTCTTGAATTAAACACAAGACACTTCTTGAAGTCATGTGTGATGAAAGTGATTACATAATTAATTCAAACAAAGGTGACTTTTGAGTTAGGTTGGAGATCAAAAAAAAAACTTGATTTAAAGCAGAAATTACTTGGCATGCTATGGAAGAAAACATTTAATATGTTATGAAATTACCATGCTAAAGACTATTAACCTATCTCTCTTGCTTTCTCAGCTCCCGGCATACTGGCCTCTTGCTGTTCCTTGAACAGGCCAAGGAGTTTTTTTCCCTGTATCAGAGGCTTTGGCTTTTCCATTACTTTGTTGCTCAGGTGTGTGGTTCTCTGTTTAATCGCTAGCTCCCCAGAGAGGCTTAATCTGACCATCCTATTGATAGTATTGCCCCCCACCTTTGCTCTCTAGCATGCACCCTCTTTTTATTTCTTTAGGGTTCCTATTATTGCCTGGCATCATGTCATATATTAATGATTTGTTTTATTGTCGGCCCCCCCCCCCCCCCCCGGGAATATAAGCTCTATGAAGACAAGACATTTTATCTGTTTTGTTCCCTGGTCTACCTCTGGCATCTCAAACAGTTTGACACAGAGTGTGCAACAATAAATAGTTCATTAGCTGAATGGAAGAATGAATAAACTTCAAAGTTCAAATGCTACAAAATTTCCTAAGATCAAAATTAGCTCTGAGAATGCTTTAGACAATGAAAGGCACAAACCATGAATTCTTAAACAAAACAAAACAAAAAACAAAAGTGAAATCAATGCATACAATTGGCTTTTCCCCTCCTCCGCCTTTGAAACAAACCATTGCTCTTTTGAGATTCCCCTCCAAGAAGTCAAGAAATGTTTATCAAAAGGCATGTATGGCTTCCATTTTGTGATGAAATGTAACTAAAAAAGATCACGCCTCCCCTCTGTACTTTGCTGGGTGCGAATATCTGGTTTATAGCAAGTCATGTGAAGTAGACAGATCTCGATCCAGTGCTGTGAGTGTAAGTGACAGTCAACCTGATGGAGAATAAATTATGCATGTGAGCCTGGCTACAGGCAGCTGTCTGGGTACACTGGATACAATTCTTTGGTGAGCCCTTGACCCTTCACTTGTCCAAAGTGGCAAGTGTGTAAGTGGGTTTGTAATGGTAATTATTCTGGATGTCTCAATACTCTTTTCTAATCTCTGCTATTTCTAGGCAACCTGTTAGATTTTTCCAAGAGCTCGTTCTCGACAGTAAAACTCAGTCTCAAACTTCTCTTATCTCAGATACTTTGACCAGTTAGATAATGCTGAGTTAAAAGAGCTAGAGAACATGCCTTCTCCTTTTAATGAAGGCATTCAAGTGATATTTTATTCATGATACCAGCAGCAGAACAAGCCCAGAAAATCTTAGATAAAGCAACAATTATTTATGTACAGAAAGTAGCTGCTCACCGAAAAATGAAAGACGGGGAAAAGTTTGACATTTCAAGGCCACTGTTATAATTTGGGTTTGAGTGCCAATGGGACAACGGGAGAAGAATTTTGGCTGGTCATTTCTGGGGCATAGACATAAACGCTACTTGTCTGAAGTACATTGAAAATTCAGGTGAGTGTGGGGAGATTCTAATGTAGAAAGGGCTGGGTCAAGGTAGAAGAAAAATCCAGCACTGTTATCATGGCTGGTGAAGGGTCCTGGGTATCCTAGCAGAGGCGAAGAAAAGCCAAGCCTGGAGAGAGAGCACCTATCAGTTACCAGGAGAAAGTTGGGGATGAAGCTTTCATTTCAACAGGCAGCTTCAGTGCAAGTCAAGGGAACGAAGGTCAGACATTAGTCATCTAAATAGAACCAGTGCTAGGTGTGGTTGGAAAGTATAAGCTGAAGCCCATGATGGTGGAAAGTGACCATGTCTGGCTCATTGGAATCTTCAACTTTGGACAGCAGGATAATTTTATTATAGCTGTCAAGGGAAGTTTGGACTTTCAAGTCAAAGCCAAGGTAATCGGTATATAGACAAATTCTATTAATTTTAATAGAATTTAAAAACTGGATCTAGAGGTAATTATCTCTTAATAGTTTGAAATTCTCAGTAAATATTTGTGGCTTTGTTTTTTAGTGAAGGGTGACATAATAATGAAATAGGTTTAGGTATTATGTCATGATTTGACTACAAACATAATTAAGAGAATAATTAAAAATTTTAAGACAAATAAAAAAGCCTCATTTTAAAGTTTTCCTTCTTTACAGGAATTTCAAATGGAAACAGTGGTTGGAAGTGACCAGAAATTATATGAATGTTATGATATATAGACATATAATTGCTGTCAATGCAAATAATGTGGCTTTGCTGAATAAAATAAAATGATTGCTTTAGGGTTTTCCAAAACCTCCTAAAATTGCTTCCATACCACATGCAACCACATGTGGTATAAATAAAATGTGAGTCAAAGGAATGAGGAAAGATAAACATATAATTAAAAACAGCTCAGTAGATACTTGGGCCCATTCATTTCAATGACAGCATCTGCAGTTTATGGAGCGGTTATAGACCCGCAATATATCGGTGTTGACTACTAGCCATAAAACACATCAATGCAGCTTGGGTCCAAATTATTATATACCAACAATAAATCCACCTAGTTAACAGGATAAATATGATAACTGTTGATAATGTTGGAAAGTGGCAAAATGTGATCCCTAAGTAAATAACTATGCTTTCTTAAGAAACAAAGATTACTTTAGCTTTTAGTGCTTCCTGGGACTTCCGTTCTGTTATCTGTAGTTTGAATTAAAAGAGAAATTGCAGCCTTGAAAACATCTATGCCGATTACTGTTTGTGAGTCTAATAAAAGACATCAGTCCAGCCATTTATTTGTGAAAATGAAATCTTCATATGTTGAAGGTCAGTTTTAGTTGAAATAATATAATAAGCAAAAGTCAAGGTTCCTTTGCCATTAAAATTGTTCATGGAGCAAATCTTTGGTATTCTACCCTTAACCTTGAATTCTGCCCTGTATGTTGTAAGAAAAATAGTAAATGCATGCTAAAATATGATGACAGAGGCACTATGGCTTTGATTTTTTTTTCTCAAGGAGACAGTTATACACACAGATGGAAAATCTCTTCTCAAACATTTGTTAAGGAAATAGTCTGATAGACTACGAAGTGAAAGCTAGTTTTTTGTCAACCATGGCCTCATTTTGTCCTCTAAGAAATGGATTTTTTTCTCATTGTGGTTAACATTAGGCACTAGAGTTAATAAGGGTTTTTGGCTAGATACGTTTTGACAGAGAAACTCACTTCATACATTTTTGTAGTGCAAGGTAATCTCTAAAGGGTGAGCATTCCTCTGGATGTGAAATTAGAGTATGTTACACTGTACTGGAGAAGCAAGCACATAAGTATATAAGCATTTTTATCATAGGCATATCATTCTTATAACTGTTAGCTTATTTTGGGTAACTGCCACTTTAGCTGCATGGATGTAAAACTCTAATTTAAAAAGTATGAGTGTGTATGTGTGTATATATATATATAATTTTTCTCTTTAATAAATTTTTAATCAATTTTATTGAGTTATAGCTTTCATACCATAAAATTCATTAACTTTAAGAGACAACTTGATGAGACTTGACAAATGTATACGGTCATATGACCACAGCACACTTACGATGAAGAGCCTTTCCATTACTACAATAAAACCCTTCCTGCTCCAGTGTCATGAACCTCTTCCCCTTCTAGCCTGTGGCAACAACTAACATTTTTTTCTGCCAGAATAATTTAGCCTTTTCCAAAATTTCATATAAATGGACTCATACATTAAATAGTCTTTTGTACCTGGCTTTTTTTTTCACTCAACACAATGCTTTTCAGATTGATCCATGATGTCGTGTATATCAGTAATAGTTTCTTGTTTATTGTACGATAATAGTCTATCGTATAGGCATCTGCAGCTTATTTATCCATTCACCCATTGATGGACACTAGTTTTTGGCTATAACATGTAAAGTCACTAAGAACATCTGAAAACCAGTCCTTGTATGGAAATATGTTTTCACTTCTCTTGGTAAATACCTAAGAATGGGATTGCTGGGTCATAGGGCTGATGTATGTTTAAATTTATAAGAAACTTCCAATCTCTTTCCCAGAGTGGCTGTGCCATTTTACATCCCACCAACAATATATGATACTTCCAGTTGTTCCATATCCTTGTCACCACTTAGTGTTGTCAGTCTTTTCAAATTTTAGCCATCCTCATGGGTGTGTAGTGGTATCTCATTATGTTTTTAATTTGCATTCCCTTTACGATGAATGACATTGAGCCTCTTTTCATGTGCTTACTTGTTTATTTTCCACCCATCCTTATATGTTATTTAGTGAAGTGTCTGTTCAAATGTTTTGCACATTTTTAAAATTGGGTTGTCTGTCTTGTTAAGTGGTAAACTTTTTTTGATATATTTTGGTTAAAAGTCCTTTGTTAGATATGTTCAGGGAATATTATCTCTTAATCTGCTGCTTGTATTTTCATTTTCTTAACAGACTTTAAAAAAATTTATTAGAGAAGCTATGGATTTACAGAACAATCATGCATAAAGTACAGGATTTCCATATATCACCCGACCACCAACACCTTGCATTGGTGAGGAATGTTTGTTACCATGAATGATAGCACTTTTTTATAATTGTCCTGCTTCTTTGAAACAGTAGTAGCCATCATTTATTGAGAGATTCTATGTCATATGCATTGTTGTAGGTTACATGGATCACCTCATTTAAAACATCCAATACACAGGCCTGTGAAGTAGTTACTATTATTATTTAAAAAATTTTTAATTAGAGAAGTTGTAGTTTTATAAAAAAATCACATAAAAATACAGCATTCCCATATACCCCTTATTGTCAGCACTTTGCATTAGTGTGGTACCTTTGTTACAATTAATGAATAATTACCTAATACGACTATTAACCATCATCCATAGTTTATATTAGGTGCATTTCCCCCCATATACAACCCTATTATTAACACCTTGTATCAATATCATACATGTTTTAACTCATGAAAGAACATTCTTATACTTTTAACTATTAACTATAACTATTAACTATTAATTATTACTGTAATTATACTATATATTTATAGTACTATTAACTGTAGTCTATCTCAGTGAACAATAGGGTCCAATATTTTCTCTTTTAATTTTTATTCCAATGACATGTACGACCCAAAGTTCATCTTTTAACCAAATTCACATATATAAATCAGTGTTAATTACACTCACAATAATGTGCTACCATAGCCACCATCCATTTCCAAACCTTTACAAGCAACCTAAATAGAAATTCTGTACAAATTCAGCAATGACACCCCATTCTCTATTCCCAATCTATCCCATAGTAATCTATATTCTAGCTTCTACCTCTATGAGCTTGCTTGCTATAATTAGTTCATATCAGTCAGATGATACAATATTTGTTCTTTTGTGCTTGGTTTATTTCACTCAACATATTGTCCTCAAGGTTTGTCCATGTTGTCACCTGCATCAGGACTTCATTTCTTTTTATAGCTGAATAATATTCCATTGTGTGTATATACCACTTTTTGTTTGCCCATTCATCAGTTGATGGAACTTGGGTGGCTTCCATCTTTTAGTGATTGTGAATAATGCTGCTGTGAACACGGATATGCAACTATCTGCTTTCAATTCTCCCGTGTATATATCTTGTAGCAGGATTGCAAAGTCACATGGCAATTCTATATCTAGCTTCCTGAGGAACCTCCAAATTGTCTTCCACAGCATCTGTCCCATTTTACATTCTCACTGGCAATGAGTGAGAGTTCTTATTTCTCCTCATCCTTCCCAACACTTATAGTTTCCTGTTTTTTAAGTAGTAGCCAATCTAATGAGTGTGAAATGATATCTCATTGTGGTTTTGATTAGCATTTCCATATTAACTAGTGATGTTAAGCATCATTTCATGTGCTTTTTAGTCATTTGTACATCCTCTTTGGAGAAATGACCATTCAAATTTTTGCACATTTTAAAATGGACTCTTTGTCCTTTTTATTTTTAAGTTGTAAGTTTTCTTTATCTATTCTGGATATTAAACCCTTATTGGATATGTGTTCTCCAAATATTTTCTCCCATTGAGTAGGTTGTCTTTTCACTTTTGTGGCAAAATTATTTGATGTACAAAAGTTTTAAATTTGAGGAGGTCCTATTTATCAATTTTTTCTCTTTTGTTTTTGTGCATTAGATGTAAAGTCTAAGAAACCATTGCCTACAACAAGATCCTGAAGATGCTTCACTTCATTTTCTTCTGGAAGTTTTATAGTCCTAGATCTTTAGTTCTTTGATATATTTTAAGTTAATTTTTGTATATGGTGTGAGACAGGGGTCTTCTTTCATTCTTTTGCATATGAATATCCAGTTCTCCCAGCACCATTTGTGGGAGAGGTTATTTTTTCCCAATTGAGTTGACTTGGTAGCCTTGTCAAAAATCAATTGGCCATATGGCATTATTCATGATTTGCAATGGATGGAAGTTGCCTAAGGTACATCAACTGATGCATGGAACAGTGAACTGTGGTCTATACATATGACGGAATATTGAGTGGCTGCAGCAAGGAATGATGTTGTGTGGCATGCAGCTACGTGAATGATCCTTGAGGAAATGGTTGAATGAAATAAGTCAGAAACTAAAGGATAAGTATTATATGGTCTCACTGATATAAAATAGCTATAATGATCAAACTCTGAGAATTGAATTTGAGAGCATAGGTAATAGAGGATAGAAAGTGGGCAGAGATTGGGCAATCAATGATTCAGGAGTAAAGAATGTTCAGTAAGGCTCACTGTAAAGATTCCTAGATTGTAAGCTTTTACAGCAGCTTACAATCTCACATCTCTTCCTGAGTTCTAACTGTTACTTCTAAATTTGGAAATGCTGTGCTCTTTGTGTGTAACCTGGTAGTTACCTGGAACTTTGGGTATCTGTGTGATACCTGAGACAACGAGTTAGAGTTCTGCAGTTCTGAAAGTCAACATTACACCATATAGTAATTGTTAAAGAAGCTGAAAAAGAGATCAGACTTCAATTAAAGATATGAATGAAATGGATCTGGTTAGGACTAAGGTAAATCAGAATGCAGGATGAAGGATGATATTGTCTGTATTTTAAAACTTCAATTTCTGTGTGAGACCAAAGGAAGAGATGTTTATTTTGTCCAAAATTTAAGCTTTCTGTAGCATACTATCTAATTTAACCTACTCGTCAGATTACCTAAACAACCTAATTACATAGAACCTAAAATAAGGAATGAGATCTTGCTATTTTATACAGGTTAAGGAATACTCCGTTACATTCATGAGTATTTGGTCAGAAAAAAAAAAAAAAAAGGATTGGCTAAGTCCTCTTGAGGGACTGGGGAAAAATGTGGCGCAATTAATCTTTCCCACCTGAAGAATTCCTGATATTCTCCCAAGCTCTAGGGACTCCCAATTTAATAAGCTGAGCACTTAATTTTGAAGCTTACCATTATGAAAGTTATCTCTGCCACGGCAAAGCTAAGCCTACTTATGACTATGCCTAAGAGTTATCTGAGAGAACCTATTTTGTTGGTTAGATGTGGCCTCTCTCTTTAAAGCAACTCTGCAAATAAACTCACTACTCTCACCCCCAACACGAGACATGACTCTCAGGGGATGTAAGTCTCCCTGGCAATGTGGGACATAGCTCCCAGAGATGAGTCTGGCACTGGCATAATGTGATTGAGAAAGCATTCTTGACCAAAAGGGGGGAAATAAATGGAACAAAATAAAATTTCAGAGGCTAAGAGATGACAAATACAGTTAAGAGGTCATCCTGGAGGTTACTCTTAAGCAAGCTTCAGCCGGATATTGCAAATTCACATGGTATGCCAAGCCCCAACCAGGAGTATTCCTGAAAACCCTGAAGAATAGCCTGGGCTCTATCTATGACTCTGTAAATGTTTTACCTAGGAAGTTTCTTTTTTCAGAAATTTAAGGTCTCCAGATGGCTTCTATGCCAGATAAGCCATGAAACCCAGAGATGCTAGTCTCTCCAAGAACATCAAGCAGTTTCATACCCTTAGCCCATAAGGTCAACACCCCTCTCCAGCACAAAGAAGTTAAAATAGTCAGTGCCTAGATACCCTGAAGATTAAGAGAGTGTTTAAATGAGAGGGAGGAGGTGTAACAGAGAAATTTGGATTTAACCAATGGTTATGACTACTGAATCATTAGGTAGATATTTCTTTTTAGTTTCTAGCATGTTAGAATAGTTAGAAGGAAATACTAGGAATTGTGGAGCTGTAATCCAGTAACCCTGTCTTTGATAATGATTGCATTGCTATATAGCAAAAAAAAAGTTGGTTGCCTTTGTTTGTATGGATCTACTTCTGGATGTTTTATACTGTTCCACTGATTTATAGTTCTATCTCTGACAATACTACATTGTCTTAGTTAACTTACCTTTATTGTCTTTATGTCTTTAGGTTGGGAAGAATGCAATACTAGGGGTCAATAAGAGGGGAGGGATGAGGCTATGGGATGTTTGGGGTTTTCTTTTTTCTTTTTATTTCTTCTTCTAGAGTAATGCAAATATTCTAAGACTGGTCGTGGTGATGAACGTGAACCATGTAATGATACTGTGAACCACTGATTGTATATTTTGTACGGATTGTATGGTATATGAATATATCTCGATCAAATTGCAATTGGAGGAAAATCATTTAGCCATGGATATGATGGTTTATCTCTGAAGTCTCCATTTTACTCCATTGGTCAATATATCTATCCTTGTGCCTGTACCATGCTGTTTTGACCACCGCAACTTTGTAATACATTATAAGTCAGGAAGTATGAATCCTCCGACTTCATTTTTCTTTTTCAAGATTTTTTTTTTTGGCTATTTGGGGCCCCTTACATTTCAAAATAAGTTTGATAATTGTTTCTTTCCACTTCTGGAAAGTAGGCTGTTGGAATTTTGATTGTGATTGTGTTGAATTTGTAAACCAATTAGGGTAGAATTGACATATTAGTGATATTTAGTCTTTGAATCCATAGACATACAATGTTGTGATAGTTAGATTCAGTTGTCAGCTTGGCCAGGTGAAGAAACTAGTTCTGTTGCTGTGGACATGAGCCAATGGTACTTGAACCTCATCTGTAGCTCATTACATCTGCAGTCGGCTAAGAGGCATGACTGCTGCAATGAATAATGTTTGATTTAATTGGCTGGTGCTTAAATGAGGGAGCTCAACGTAGCACAGCTCAAGCAGCTCAGCATACCTCATCTCAGCACTCACAGCTCAGCCCAGGGCTTTGGAGATGCAGAAAGAAATCACCCCGGTGAAAGTTGTTGGAACCCAGAGGCCTGGAGAGAGGGCCAGGAGAGATCACCCTGTGCCTTCCCACATAAGAAAGAACCTCAGTTGTAAGTTAGCTGCCTTTCCTCTGAAGAACTAATGAGATAAATCCCCTTTTATTAAAAGCCAATCCATCTCTGGTGTGTTGCATTCTGGCAGCTATCAAACTAGAACAAATGTCCTTTAATTTATTTCACCCTTCTTGATTTCTTTAAATAGTGTTTTGTATTTTTCTGGGTAAAAGTCCTTTACATCCTTGTTTAAATTAATTCCTAAATATTTCATTCTTTTAGCTGTTATTTTTAATGGATTTTTTCTTTGATTTCCTCCTCAGATTGCTCTTTACTAGTGCATAGAAACAATACTGATTTTTGCATGTTTATTTTGTAACCCACCACTTTGCTGAATACGTTTATGTGCTTTGTTGTAGATTTTATAGGACTTTCTATATACAGGATCATATCATCTGCAAACAGTGAAAGTTTTGCATCTTCCTTTCTAACCTGGTTGCCTTTTATTTTTTTCTTGCCTAACTTCTCTGGTTAGAACTTCTAGTACAATGTTGAATGACAGTGGTGACAGTGGGCAAACTTGTTTTGTTCCAGAGCCTAGAAAGAAAAGCTTTCAGTCTTTCACCATTGAATATAATGTTAGTTGTGAGTTTTTCATAGATGCTTTTAACTTGCTGAGAAAGTTTCCTTCTATTCCTATTTTTATAAGTATTTTATCAAGAAAGGATGCTAAATTTTGTCAAATGCCTTCCCTCATCAATTGAGATGATCATGTATTTTTTTTTTTCTTTCATTTTGTTAATGTGGTTTATTTCATTAACTGATTTTCTTATGTTGAAGCACACTTGCATATTTGGGATATAACCCAGTTGACCTGGTGTATAATTGTTTTAATGTGCTGTTGGATTCAATTTGCAAGCATTTTATTAAGGTTTTTGCCTCTATATTCTCAAGAGAAATTGATCTGCAATTTTCTGATTTCTGATTTTTACTTACTTGCATCTTCTCTCTCTCTCTCTCTTTTTTTTTTTGCTAGTCTAGCTAAAAGAGTTTGTCAATTTTATTGATCTTTCAAAGAACCATTTTCTGGTTTTGTTGATTCTCTTTATCATTTTCAATTCTCAATTTCATTTATTTCTGCTCTAATCTTTGCTATTTCTTTCCTTCTGCTTGCTTTGACATTAATTTGCTGCTCTTTTTCTAGTTCCTCCAAGTGTGCAGTTAGGTCTTTGATTTTAACTCTTTCTTCTTTTTTAATGTAAACATTTAGGGCTGTAAATTTCCCTTTTGTGCCATCCTCTAAGTTTTCATATGTTGTGTTTTCATTTTCATTTGACTCAAGATATTTATTGACTTCTCTTGTAATTTCTCCTTTGACCCACTGACTGTTTAAGAGTGTTTTAGCTGCCATATATTTGTGGAATTTCCAGTTCTCTGCTTGTCATTTAGTTCTGGCTTCACTTCATTATGGTTAGAGAAGATGCTTTGTATAATTTCAATCTTTGTAAATTCATTGAGACTTGTTTGGGGACTGAAAGTGTAGTCTATCCTGGGGAATGATCCATGTGTATTTGAGAAGAATGTATATACTGCTGTTTTGGGATGCAAAGTTCAATGTCTGATAAGACTAGCTCATTCATCATATTATTTAAGTTCTCTATTTTCTTTGTGATCTTCTATCTAGATATTCTATCTATTGATGAATATAGTGTAATGAAGTCTCCAAATATTATTGTAGAAGTGTCTCCTTTGAGTTTTGCCAGTGTTTGCCTCATGTACTTGAGGACAGTGTGGTTAGGTGCATAAATCTTTATGATTGCTATTTCTTCTTGGTGGATTGCCTCTTTTATTAATATGTAGTATTCTTCTTTGTCTTTAATAATACTTTTGACTTAAAGTCTATTTTGTCCCATATTAGTATAGCTACCCCAGATCTTTTTTGATTATTATTTGCATGGAATGTCTTTTCCCCAACCTTTACTTTCAACCTTCTTGTGTCTTTGTGTCTAAGGTGAATCTCTTGTAAATTAAATATAGTTGGATCATGCTTTCTAATCCATTCTGTCAATCTGTGTTTTTTGACTGGGGAGTTTAATCCATTAACATTCAGTGTTATTACTGTAAAGGCAGTTCTTACTTCAATTATTTTGCCCTTTGTTTTTTACATGTCATATATATTTTTTCTCTTTTTCTTTATTTCAACCTCCTTTTCTGTATAGACCTTTTGTGGTGTGCATGACTGATCCCTTTCTCATATTTTCTGCATATTTTTAAAATACTTTCTTTGTGGTGACTTCAGAATTTTTGTATAATATGAATTTGAAAAGATCCTAACTTAGCTTCAATAACATACATGTTCTCTTCTCCTATATCCCTCTGTTTCCCCTCTTTATTTTGTTTTTGCATTACTTTACCACTTTATATTTTGCACATCCATTATCAAGAAATATGTTTTCTTTCTTGTTAAACTTATATTCTGGTTCTTATGTGAGTTAAAGAGTGGAATTGTATATTAGAGGATCCAATATTATTAAGTTTTTTGTTTACCCTATTAGCTACCCTTATTGATGATCTTTATTTCTTCACACTATTCCAAGCCACCCTCTCCTGTCTTTTTCCTTCAATCTGAGGAACGCTCTTTAATAATTCTTGTAGGGCAGATCACTTCCGGACAAACTCTCTCAGTTTCTGTTTATCTGTGAATATTTTAAATGCTCCCTCATTTTTGAAGGACAATTTCGGCAGATAAAAAAGTTGGGTACTGCAATCTTTCTTTGTCAGTACATTAAATATATCATATCTGCCTTCTCACTTCCATGGTTTCTGATGAGAAACTGGCACTTAGTCTTACAGCAGGTCCCTTGTATGTGATAACTCACTTTTCTCTTGCTGCTTTCAGAATTCTTTATCTTTGGCATTTAATATTCTGGTTAGATATGCCCCAGTATTCGTCTACTAAGGTTTATGTTTGGAATACATCGTACTTCTTGGACATGCATTTTTATGTCTTTTATAAGGAAATTTTTGACCAATATTTCCTCAAATAGTAACTCTGCCCCTTTTCCCTTCTCTTCTCCTTCTGATTCATCCACGATGTGTGTATTTGTGCACTTTGTCCTGTCACTCACATCCCTGAGATACGGCTCAATTTTTCTATTCTCTTCTCTGTTTGTCTGACTATATCATTTTGATAGTCTTATCTTCCAGTTCAGTGGTTCTTTCTTCTGTCTGTTCAAGTCTGCTGTTATGTGTTGTCGTAGTCAAAAAAAACAAAAACAAAAACTTAGCTTTACCAAATATTGCAAAATTTTCTCTTATGTTATCTTCTAGAAGTTTTATAGGTTTAGGCATTATATTTATGTCTACTATAATCTGTGTTCAGTCAACTTTTTTATATGGTGAAAGATAAGAACTGAGTTTTATTTATTTATTTTTTACATACAACTATAACAATTGTTCTAATGCTGTTTATTTAGAAGATTACCATTTTTTTCCCATTGAATTGTCTTGGCATAGCTGCTGAAAACTACAAATTTTTCATGTCTGGCTCTATTTCTGGAGTCTAACTCTATTCCATTGAACTATTTTTTAAATCTCATGCCAATATGACACAATTTTGATTACTTTAGCTTATAGAAAGTCTTGAAAAGAGGTAACATTTCAACTTACACCATATGCAAATTACTTCTGCTTTTTAAATAATTGTTTTGGGTAATGTTGGTCCTTTAAATTTTCATGTACATTTTAGAATAATCTGTCAATTTTTACAAAAATGCCTCTGACATTTTTGTAATGTTGGAATTGCACTGAGTCTATACATCAATTTATGAAGAATTGATATCTTACCAATATTGAGCCTATGGATATGCTTCATTTATTTATATATTTGTTAATTTCTCTCAACCATGCTTTGGGCATATTTTGCTAGATTTATACTGACGTATTTTCTTCAGTATAAGACATATATCACATCTTTTATATTTCGATTTCCGATTGTTAGCTAATAGTACATTATAAAAAAGTTTTTTCAAGAATTGTAGCAAATGTAAAACACTAATGCAAGATCTTAAAAATAGGACATTATATGGGAATTTTGTATTTTATGCATGATTTCTCTGTAAACCTACAACTTTTTTAATGAAAAAATTTTTGAGGCAACTAGAAAATGTCAGATAAGAAAAGTCAACCAACAAAAGTGCAGGTGATAAATCAAAATGCCAAATGACAAGAGAATTGTCTAGTCATAGAATGACTAAGTAAGTTTTAATATAATCATAGTATAGTATGTGTTACAGGCATTAAAATGAGATTCTCAAGAATAATTAAGAGGAAACATTTAAATATAATAATAATTAATGGTATGGAATATGTTCCTGATATATTATTGATTTTAAGTGGTATTAAAACTACAATATCCAGTAGAATCCCAATTTTGAAAAAAAAAAAAAAGTGTGCCTAGAAAAAGTATCAGACATAATGACCTCAAATGTTAACAGCAAAAAAAAAAAAAAATCTGATTGTTTATTGTAGTCTATGGAAATACAATTGATATTGACCTTGTAGCATATAATTTTGCTAATTTCAAAAGCCAGTTCTACTGCTTTTAAAAGAAATTGCTTAGAATATTCTACATAGACAATCATGCTGTCTGTGAATTAAAATGACTATGTTTCCTTCTTTTCAATTTGTGTGCCTTTTTTTCTTGCCTGATTGCACTAACAGAGACCTATAGTAGAATGCTGGTTAAGAGAGTTGAGGGTGGACATCCAAGTTTATTCCTGTTCTGAAGGGAATAAAAAAAACTGGTCTCTTGTCACTAGGTGTGATGTTAACTTTAGGTTTTGTTTTGGCTGTTGTTGTTACTAGTTTCTTGTTTGTTGATTGTCAAGGCTCTTTATCAGGTTCAGAAGATTTCCTGAGTTATGAGAATGAATGTTGAGTTTTGTTAAATGTTTTAAATCTTACTTGGTCATGATATCCTATCTCTTTTTATATATTTCTGGATTCGATTTGTCAAAATTTTGTTTAGGAGTTTTGCATCTATGTTCATGAGGGTTATTGGTACGAAATTCTCTTTTCTTATAATGTCTTTGTCTGGATTTCATAATGATGGCCAAAACCCCAGGTAAAGATGGCCTTATGAATGAGTTGAGCAGAGTTTCATCTCTTTGTTTTCTGGAAGAGTTTGTACGGAATTGGTATTCCTGAAATGTTTGGTAGAATCAGCAATGAAGCCATCTGGCCCTAGATTTTCCTTTGTGGGAAGGTTTTTAACCATGAACTCTTGGAATTTTAAAAATAGTTATTGAGCTATTGACATTATCTAGTTCTTCCTGAGTGAGTTTTAGTAGTTTGTATCTTTCAAGAAACTTAACCTTATCTAAGTTTTTAAATATATAGGCATAAAGTTGTTCATAATATTCTCTTACTTGCCTTTAATATTTTGTAGTAACATCTGTGAAAGCTACTCTTTCATTTCTGATACAATAACTTATGTAATCTCTCTTTTTCTTTCTGGTAAGTCTGGTTAGAACTGCTCCTTTCAAACACACTTATTTTCCAAGTAAATAATTTTCAACAGTTGTTTTCTATTCTCCATTTCCTTGATTTCTGTTCTTTATTTATTTCATTCCTCTTAATTTTGGGTTCAATTTGTTGTTGGATCTTAGATAATTGATGTGATTCATTCCTTCTTTTCTAATATAAGCATTAATGTTATAAATTTCCCTTTAAGAAAACTTTAGTGACATTGCACAAATTCTGATATGTTATGCTTTAATTTTAGTCGGCCCCCTCATTTTTTCTAGTTTCCCTTGTAATTTCTTCTTGGACGTTTGGGCTACTTAGAAACACATTGTTTAATTTCTAAATATTTGGAGATTTTTCAAGGCAACTCTCTGTCATTGTTTTCTGATTTAATTCCATTGCATTCATAGAACCTACCTTCTGTTGTTTTAATCTTTTAAAAATTATTGAGACTTGTTTATGGCATAGACTATTGTCTATCTTTTGTAAACATTCTGTGTACAATAGAAAATAATGTTGGGGGAAGGGACTCTATAAATATCAGTTGTCAAGTTCTTTGATAGTATTGTTGAAGTCTTCTACACCTTACTCATTTTTCCATCTTGTGTTCTATTGATTACAGAGAGAATAATGATGAAATATGAAGCATAATTGTGGATTTGTCTATTTCTCTGTTCAGTCCTATCACTTCTTGCTTCATGTAAATTGAAATTCTCTTGCAGGTGCATACATGTATGGGATTGTTGTATACTCTTGATGGACTGACACCTTTATCATTATGAGATGCTACCTTTTATCCCTATTAATATTTCTTCTTCTAAGATTAACTATGTCTTATATTACTCTATCCACTGCAGATTTTTATGATTATGATTTGTATGTATATCTGTTTTTGCCCTTTTACTTTTAACATTTTCGTTTATATTTAAACTTTCTTTTCTGTAGTCAGCATATTGTTGGGTCTTGCTTTCTAATCCAATTTGACATAATTTGCGTTTTAGTTGGTGTGCTTAAACCATTTATATTTAATGTAATTGTCAATATGATTTGGGTATAATAAGCAGTAATGTTTTATTTATTTAATATTTTTCTTTTTTTCTTGCCTTCTTTTGTACTGAATCTTGCTATGTTTTCCTTTAATCTCTTTCACTGCCTTATTAGCTATATCCTCTGTTTTATTTTTTAGTGGTTGCTATATAGTTTATAATATGCAACTTTATCTTATCACAATTTGTCTTCCAATAGTTGTTTAACTTCATATTTAAGGTAAGAACCTTATAACAGTATTCTTCCACTCCCATTTTTTTACTATTTGTGCTATGGTCATACATTTAAGCTCCCAAATGCAATGCTGTTTGCTTTTTTGTTTTTTTAAAAGTTTCTTTAAATACTCAATTACTTTTAAAGAACTTAAAACATGAGAAAATAATGTGTTCTCTTTACCCATACATTTACCCTTTTAGGCACTCTTTACTCTTAGTGTAGATCCAAATTTCCTTTTGGTATAATTTATCTTCTCCTGGAAAAATTTATTTTAGCAGTAATGCATGGCTACTGGTGATGAATTTCATCAGCTTTCATTTGTCTAATAAAGTCTTTGTTTTGCTTTCATTTTTAAAAATATTTTCATTTGGCATGGAATTCTAGACTGACAGTTGTTTTTTCTTTTGATACTTTAAAGGTGTTCCTCCAGGTAATTTTTGAACAGAAGCCTGTTATTCTTTTATTTTTTCCTCTGTACTTAGTGTGTCATTTTTTTTCTGGTGGGCTTATGACTTTTTTTCAGAAATTTGATTGAAAACTTATGACTAGTTTTCAGAAATGTGATTATACATGCCTGGATTTTCTTTACGCTTCATTTGCTTAGAATTGCTAAGCATTTTGTATCTGTTGGTTTATAGTTTGTTTCATATCTGAATACTTGACTATTATATTTCAAAATATTTTTCTCTTCCTTCTCACTTCAGGGATTCCATCTGTAGGTATGCTAAATTGCCTGATATGTCTGATGTTCTGCTGGTTTTTTTTTTTTCAATTTCTCTTTGTGCTTCTAGTTCACTGATATTTTCTTCTGCAGTGTCTAATCTATTGTTAGTCCCAGCCAGTGAATTTTTCATTTCAAATATTTTATTTTTCCTTTCTAGAAGTTTTGTTTGGATTTTTTCTACCTTACATTTTCATTCTCATTATACTTGTGTTTTCTTCTACTTTTTTGAATTTATGAAGCATATTTATAATAGCTGCTTTAACATCCTTGTCTGTTAATTCCATCATCTCTGTCAAATCTGAGCCTGTTTTTGTTACTTGATTTTTCTATTGGTTATAGGACATATTTTTTTGGCTGTACTGCATCTTGGTAGTTTTTTATTTATGTCAGACATTGTGAATCAGCAACATTATGAATTGTCACTGTGAATGTCAATATCATTGGGTGTTGAATTTTGATGTATTCTTTTAAATAATGTTAGAATTGTTCTGGCACACAGTTAATTTACTTGTGATTAGATTGATCCTTTCAAGGTTTGCTTTTAAGATTTTTTTGAATGAATCTAGAGAAGCCTTTAATTTAGGACTAATTATTCCACTATTAAGAGTCATGTTTTTGAGGACTCTACCCAATTTTTCCTTTATGAGGTCTTGCACTAAAACTGATTGAACAAAAATTATCCCCAGATCTATGTGAGCCCTGGAAATTGTTTACCCCACAGATTTCCAAAGGTTCTCCCCTGGCTTAAGGTAGCTTCTTCTGACACATGTGCCAACTGTATGTGAGCAAAGTCTCAAGGAGATCCCTCTGCAGCTCTTCAGAGCCCTCTCTATGTATAGCTCCCCTCCTCTCCAGTGTTCTGCCCTCCTTTCTCAAAGTCTTTCTTTATGCTGATTTTGTCCCAATTTAGTCAGATTTTGATTTGTTATTTTTTCTCCCTGCATTATAGACTCCAGGTAAGAAATGTGAGGCAATGATGAGGTTCACCTCATTTGTTTCACTTCACTCAGGCATGCAAGTTCTGTATCACTTGTTGCTCAATTTCTGAAAACCATTGTTTCATATATTTGATTCAGTTTTCCGGTAGTTTAAGATAGATAAGTAAATCTGATTCCCTTTACTCCATCTGGGACAGAAGTGAGAGCCCTCTCAGGAGATTTTGATAGAACAACTCATATTGAAGTATAACATACATGCAGAGAAGTTCCTATAAATTTTCAGTTTAGTGGATCCTCACGTATTGAACACATGTGTGTAACTAGTACCCAGATCAACAATCAGAACATTATCAGGACCCCAGTCTTCATCTTTGGTTTTCTTTCATTCTCACGCCTCCCCCAGTGTTAACTGTTATCTTGACTTTTAATTATATAGGTTGATTTTTGCCTGTTTTTGAAATGTATATACGTGGAATATTACATTATATACATGGAGTATTATCTTTAGGGTATTGCTTTTTTCCTAGACATTATGTTTGTTCAGATCTTTCTATTTATTATCATTTATTCTTACTGTTGTACAATATACCTAAATATTCTAAAATACAGCCAATTCAGATACTCTGGGAATCTATATTCTTGATGAAATGACCAGGCAAGAGTAAAAACTATCGTGTGTCAAAGTATGAAATGCAAATGAGGTCAACATACATAGCCAGGTCAGCATTAAGAGGTAAGCATAACAAAAGCCTTCACAAGAGAGATGGAACTCTGAATTGGGAACTTGAAAGTTGTGACTATTTTTACAGGCAAGAAGAAGGTGGCATGGATTCTAGGCAGGGATACTGGCTTAAAAAAGTGCCTGAGATATGATGGCTTAGCAACTTTATTTGTGTATGTGTACTTAGCTCAGTCATATTTTTTCCTAAGATTCATCTGTTCATTTATTCACAATTTTGGAATACCTCTTGAATGTCAAGCCATACCCTAGTTTCTAGGGATTCATGGTGAAATAAGACACAATCATCACACTTAAGTCACTATCAACTTATTTGTGAGGCCAATGAGACGTCTTGGAGTCCAGTGCAGTGTTGTGACATAAGTTATTTAATGAAACATGGGTCTAAGAACAAAGAAGTTCATCAAACTTCTAAGACCCGTATGTAGGTCACAATATTGTCCTAAAGTTATGGGGATAAAGGTCAAGATTAGTGCTTCTGCCTTCTTGATCCTTAGTGTTCTTCTTTCCATCAGTCACAGGGGATGGCCCCATGTGGCCCCTAAGATATAGCATGACAGCTGATTCTAATTTTCTTTTCCTCTACACTCCATGAGACTCGGGGAAGCCATCAGAGTCAGTATCTTCCTCCTGCAACTTCCATGAGCTCAATGTATTGCTATTCTGAGGTTATCTCTGGGATTGTTGAAAGCCTCCATCTCTACTTTCTCAGCAGAGTTTTCAATAGTATATCCAAGAAGCTTTAAAGTATGGCATTTAGGAGAAAAGATAAAATCTAGACTCACATTCCAGCTCTGCCGTTCACCAGCTGTGTCTTGTGATCAAATTCCTTAAATTTTCTGAGCCTCAGATATAGGACCTATAAATGGGAATGCTATTAACTTCATGGGGTTATTGCAGGGGTTGAATAAAACAATGCATATGAAGTGCTTAAGATGATGATTGCCACAGGGTAAGTATTAAATAAATTAATAGCTTTCATTATACATTGTTTTAAACTTCATATAGCCTGGGTGGTATAGGAATGGGTAAGTGGTACCAAGTGTGCATTGACCCTGACTACACCCACTTAAGGTAGGCCCCACCCCAGTAACTACTGGGGAAACTCAAGGGATACAGCCATGAGCAAGAAGACATGATTATGGCAAAGACCATCAAAGCACTTTGCTTCTTGCAATGTCTAAAATAGAATTGGGATGGGAACCTGATACAGAATGTAAGTGGCCAGCTTAGATCTTACACTGTGGGCTTTGCTGGAGAGACTCTTTGTGCAATCAAGGGTCACATGCTCCCCACCCTAAATTGAGGTGCATACTCTGTTAATCATAATGTGTCCACAAAGCATTTAAGATAGGAACTGCCAGGATTATTCAGTTACTTCACTTACATAGATATTTACTAGGCAAAAATTATTCGCTTTTAGGGTACACAGATCTCCTGGGGCTTCTTATAGTTTTCTCCTGGATAAAAGTGCGAAGTGATTTCTCATCGAATTTTGTTCGGTATATTCCCTTTAATAAGTACTCTGGAACATCGATTTATACTTGCCAACATAGAAAAATACTTTGAAATGGCCCTGTCTGAAGTTTAGTGGATTTCTAAGTGAAAAACAAATTGTAATTAAATGCCTAGACAGATTTTCTAAAAAAACGTTAAGGATTACTATTGCAGCTTTTTGTTTATTTTGTAATACAGAGCTTTCTTAAATAAAGTGGGCTATATATTCATTCCGTCTAGTCCATTTCAGAATATCCCTGTTTTAAACTTTTCGCTTATTCTTTTTGGAAGGCTCCTGTTAGAGAGAAGCTATCAGATCAACTAAAGATAAAAATAGATATGATGAATTTTGGAACTTCAGACTCTATATTCTTCAGGCCAAAAGAAAGGTTTAATGAGAGTGAATTTCCAAGACAGAAAATATTTGCCAAAAGCCTATTTTTTAAAAATAAATAATAAACCATGGAAAAGCTACAGAAATACCAAGAATGATACCATTCGAATTGTTCATTCTTATTAAATATGAAAACAACTCGATTTTTTCCTTAACCTTGTCAAATAATTACAGTGGTGGCTAGTAGTTATTGAATGTCTCATCTGCATTAAGCATTGTGTTAAGTTCTTTAGAGGTATTATCTCATTTTGTGCTCACAAAACCCTAAGAAGATTAATGAGGTTTGATGGTATTATTACTCTCATTTTATAAATAAGAAAACTGACTTAACTTTCCCCAGTTCCTCAGCTGGTCAGCTGCTTCACCCCAAATTCACCCGGACGGGGATCTTATTACCTTGTCTTGACTTTCCATAGAACTTTGTTTATGTGGGTTCCCTCTTATTAGGAGTGATATTCCGGAAGGGAAAAAAAGGCTTCCTTCTTTTGTTTCAGGGGGTGGTGGTGGTGCGGGTGCAAGGGTCGGGATCGAATCTGGTCTCCCGCATGACAGACGCTTCTCTTTTGAAATCAACGTGATGGCTTCTGACGCACTCCTGGACAAACCCATAAGTAGGGCCATCCAGTTTGACCAACTCTCAGGTTTCATTCACAACAGTCAGCAGATCCTTGCTTTCTGCCTAAAATTAGTGAGAAGGCTCGGACTGCCTCCTCTTTTGGGGTTATGTCATTTTATGGGGGTTAGGGAGGGGGATTGCAAAGACAGAAGGACTTTAGTGACTCAGTGGCGTACAATGTTTTGACAATAGACCCCTTTCCCTCTTTTCAAATTCAATAAGCCATAATTCTAGAAAATTTAGTAACAAAATTAATCACATAAGAACTGTATGCTACTACCGAAACATAACTTGTTTATCACATTACAAACCAAATGGTATCACACTGAACATACTGTTTCATAGCAATTGTTTTCACTTTAGGTGATGTTTTGTGCATTTTTGATGGTATTCCTTTTTATCTTCCTACATCATCAAAAACATCTGCATGGGATTCCTATCACAGTTGTGTGTTTGCAAGAACAACAAGAGTTCTGTGGAGATTCTGCTGTGTTTTAAGGCCGTACTAAACACTTCACATTCATTTGCTCTGTTAATGCGCTCATAAATTCAGCCAATTCCTTTTCACTGAACGCGTTCTTCCCTTCTTTTCTGGGGGGAGGGGACTATTTTAAATAAACATGAATGTACACAAAATTTGAGCTATAAGAATATTCAGCTTTTTGACTGCTTTTGCTAAAAGACTTCAATTTTTAGTAATGGATTTTCTTGTTGGAGAGGAAGATAATTTTGGAAAGACTGACATACAAGTTCTGAAAATGTCTGCTTCCTTGCCTTATTGTCATGCTTGGCTGTCTCCATTTGGAGGCTTGGAACACTTTTCTGTGTCCCATCTTGAGGTTTTGGGAAATTCCTTGTTTTAGGATAATTATAGAAGAATTGTCACACATGCTGAGCAGTGGTTCAGAAATGTACTGTGTTGAAAACCTGTGATTAATTCTTAAGGTGAGACCAGTATTAGCACAATTGCTTTTCTCAGTATCATTTCTGAAAGAGGCACCATCCTTAGAGATACCTTGTTTGGCGGTTGATTGGAGACCTAAAGGCCACTTGCCCAAAGATTCATACAATTTTATTGGCTCACCTTTGGTTGGTGGAGCAGACTAAGAGATGTGGAAATCTGATCGTGCTCTCGGTGGCTACTTCTGAGCACAAACTGCAGCCTCTACAGGAGAGCTTTTGGTCAGAGTGGATCTATTCTTTGCCCTCACCTGGCAAAGATGGAGTGTGTTGATGAGTAACACGGTGTGGGCTTCAGCATATTATGATCCCAAAATACTCTTAACTCTGGATTCTGAGGGATATGTTTATCATGAAGAACTCAGGCAAAAGCAATTTTGCTTGGAAATAGTCTATCCACTTTGGATTTGTTAGATGTGGAGCTGGCCTTGTGATTCTATGTTTAGATAAAGTGAAGAGGAGTAGAAGTCGATGCATGCTCTTACTATGTCATCTTCTAGAGATGTAAAAAACAGGATGTGGAGGATAAAAAGCATCTGGGTTAAGTGTGGGTTTTGGGTGAGGTTGGTAGAGGGAGAATGCAATATGGCACAGAGGTCAAGAATTGGATCACCTAACTTTGTCTCCTACTAATTGCATTAACTTTCCTAAGCCTGAAATTCCCCATGGATAATAATAGCAAACATATCATTAGTTTTTTTTTGAGGATTAAGTAACATTATCTGCTTCAAGTAGAGTAAGGATTCAGATACAGGCTAAGTACTCTTATTTTTGGCCACTTTCATTTTGCAAAATTTCTGAAAGCTTTTAAAATACAGAAAGAGACACAAACAATGTATATCTGTAACATTGTAACCAAAATTAAGTAGCTTTTTAACACTTTGTCATTTTTGTATGTGTACAAACATGCACACTCACTTAATTAAAGAGCAAGAACACTGCAGATAAAGCTGTAGTCCATCTTGATATCCCACTTAGTCCCAAACCTGTTTTTCCCTCTTGATAAATAAATATTATTACATATTTCCAGCTGGGTTTAAAAATTTTAATATTTGTATATACCCTTAAATAATATGTAGTCTTTTTTAATGTTTCCACATTTATATAAATGTTGTCATACTTGCCAAAAATATTCTGGAACTTGTTTTTTCATTCATCCTAACATCTTTGAAATGTACCCTTGTCAATGCATATAGATAGAATTAAGTCATCTAAATTGCTGCACAGTGTTCCAGCGTGTATAAAAAGCACAGTTTATTTTTCCTTTTCACTCTTGATGAACACCAATTTTTTCCACTTACATTTTTTTGCTATTGCAAACAATTCTTTAATGAGTATCCTAGTGTATGTCTCCTTTTATTTACAGATGAAAGTCCTAGAGTCAATACATAGGCAAAGAATTGTTGACTTGTAGAGCATGTGTATTTTCAGCTGCTCTTAATATTGCCAAATATCTCTCCAAATTTGTATCAGTTTATACCTCCACAAGCAGTAGGCTTCTTATTCTCCCTTTCTTTATTAAATTCAATAATTTCAGAATAAAAATTTTACCAGTTGATGAGTATACAATGGTATCTCACTATTGCCTTGATTTTTATTTCTGGAGAATACTTTCTGGCACCTCTGACTTATCACAGAAATGGGTTTGGATCTGTGGAGGTAGAATAGGGGAGACTGGAATTGGGCCAAGGATTTGAGGGATTGCCTGGGACACAAATTGACTACAGGGGATGTCCAATGGCTAGAATCATTGCAAAGTGCATCCTGCTGTTCCCAGGGGAGACTTGGAATGTCCTTGTGGTGGTGGTGGTGGGGTTACACCAGGCTGGCTGAGCTAGGTGCTCTGAGCCTGCTTTAACCAGAGGCTCTGTGCTTCTGTCGACTTTATGGACTTCTGTATGGAATTTCATTTGAACAAAGTGTTTGATGGTTGAAATAAGTTTGAAAACCACAGGTTGCAATAACAGTATAAGTGGATATTGGCATGTTCTATTTGAGTGCATCCATGGATATGTCTATGCTCAGATGACTAGCAAACTCCTTGAAACCATAAGGGAGAACGCTTTGATTGATTTTAACAAAATGACTATATTTAGCAAGGAGGAGGTAATCTATTTCTTTCAAGGAAGAAAGAAGGAGCCTTCTCTCTTTGGAAAATGAAATTCCGTTGTCTTCGGTCTGAGAAAGCAACCATCTCTTTGGGCCAGAGTTTTGATGGGGAGGGACACAATAGATCCCAAGGGAAGGAGATAGGAATTTGTCAGAATTACTCTTACAATAATGCTAAGACGATTTTGACTTTTTTTTTTGATTTTGACTTTTTCACTCTCATTTTCTGCATGATTCTACAGTGGAGTTTTCCAGAGGCTACACGATGTGTGATATTATATCAGATAAAATGTGGAAGCACATACGAGACTCCAGCTATCTTTCATTAAGCCAAATTTTAAAGTTATTTGCAAAACTTTAAGACAATTCTACTTTTTCTTGCTGTATATTTTTTGTTTTTGTTTTGGAAATTATGATTTTTTCCTTAAAAAATGGGTTTAATGCTAACACAAAATGTTTTATCATTGTTATTTTAAAATAAATGGATACATTAATATTTCAATTGCCTCTCAGTTTTAATGTCTAATAGCATAAATATTGACAGATGTAACTTACATAAACCAAAGCTCTTTGAGTTCTTAATTTGTTTTTTACAAATGTAAAGGGGGTTATGAGACTGATAAGTTTGAGAGTGTCTGATCTTATAAAAAGAGGCTAGACAAAGGAATGTCAGTAATGCAGGGTGTTGAAAATAGATGGTAATTAATATTTTAAAACTTTAACTTGTGTGTGAGAATAAGGCAAAAGATCTTTATTTGGTACAAAACTTGTATTTTGACTAGTGCGTTTCCTAATATAACTTATATGGAAAGCTTAATTGAACATCATAAGAGCATGGAACCTTGAGTAGGGCATGAGATTTTGTAGGTTTGTCCAGAGTGATGCTTTGATAAATCTCAGAAGGATTTGAACAGTGAATAAAAAAGTATTTGCAAAGTCCCTTTGGGAGAATGGTGAGAAAGGGGGAAAATTCAACTTCCCCCATGTGGAGAATTGTTGATATTCTCACAAGCAGCGGGGACAACCAAAGAAATAGGCTGAGCCCCCAATCTTGGGGTTTGTTCATATGAAATTTAACCCAGCAAAGGATAAACTAAACCTACTTAAAATTAGGCCTAAGAGTTACCCCCAAGAGAACCTCTTTTATTGCTCACATGTGGTCTCTCTCTCTCTCAGCCAACACAACAAGCAAACTCACTGCCCTCTCCCTCTCTGCGTAGGACATGACTCCCAGTGGTGTGGACCTTCTTGGCAACATGGGACAGAAATCATAGAATGAAGAATGAGCTGGGACTCAGCACCAAGGGATTGAGAGAAACTTATCAACCAAAAGGGGGAAGAGCAAAATGAGATGAAATAAAGTGTCAATGGCAAGAGATTCCAAACAGAGTCAAGAGGTTATCCTGGAGGTTATTCTTATGCATTAAATAGATATCACCTTTTTAGTTAAGGTGTAACAGAGAGGCTGGAGGGAACTGCTTGAAAATGTGGAGCTATATTCTAGTAGCCACGTTTCTTGAAGATGATTGTATAATGATATAGCTTTTGCAATGTGACTGTGTGATTGTGAAAACCTTGTAACTGATATTTCTTTTATCTACTTTATGGACAAATGAGGAAAACATATGGATTAAAAATAAATAAATAATAGGGAAACAAATGTTAAAATCAATTTAGTAGATTGAAATGCTAATGATCAATGAAAGGGAGGGGTAAGGGGTATGGTATGCATGCTTTTTTTCTGTTTTCTTTTTCTGAACTGATGCAAATGTTCTAAGAAATGATCATTATGATGAATATACAACTGTGATAAAAAAGAATGTTCATATTATATATTAATTGGTTTTATTAATAAAAATTTTTTTAAAAAGTTAGAAAGTAGCTGTTGGTGGAGAGGGATTGGTGTCCTCTTGAAGAAAGGATCGCTCTGAGTTTCACCAAACTGGTTGCTGCCCTTCAAGTGGGCAGGCCTCCAGACTGTGGCCTGGGAGGAAATAGACCTGCAGGATGTTTCTAAAGAGAGTGTTTGATAACGGCCCTTTAAGCTGTGAATGGTGCTATATGGTGTGTCCATCAAGGTAAGGAGTCTGAACAGGGGGCCCGGCAGGCAAATCTGAGATAGCAGATATTCTCTACATCTGTCTGTGTCTGCTTGGGTTGTGGGGTAGGTAGGGTGTCCTTTGGGAGAGTAGATGGAGGCATCTTTCCATCATTGTGGGAATCTTATTTGGCAGCTCTTACTGGGTTTAGCTCCTTGGCTTAGTCTTTGCCACATTCCTTTCCTTCTGGACAAAATAGAATGAATTTTTCTGTCTTGAGGGTTGTGGGAATGGTAGTATGCTGGTTAGATTCATGTGTTAAATTGCTTAGGTTATGGTGTCTAATTGTTTGGTCAGTCAGGGTCTGGCCTGATTGTTGCTGTGAAACATAATTCGTAGATGGGTTTGCACTATAGTCAGTTGATTGCATCAGTGGCTGATGGCATCTAAAATCAAAAAAGGAGACTGCTCTCAGCAATCCAGTCAGCTGGAGGACTCAAAGCCAGAACTAAAGATTCCAGAAGCCAGGAAGAAAAATTCTTGCCTCTGCTTCAGCCAGCCAGCTTCTTCTGGGGTGTGTAAGTTCAACTTCATAAAATTGGCACTGCCGCCTTTAAGCTTTCCCTACAGAATTCAGACTTGCCAATTCCCGTGGTCATGTAAGCCAATTCCTATAATAAATCTCTTGATATTACTATATATGAAACATGTAAATCTGTTTCTCTGGAGAACCTTGACTAACACAGGTAGTAAGGCTCTCAGAAACTGGCCAATAGCAGTAATACCCTTTATGCTAGTTAAGGGCCTATGCCCCAGAGGTCCATTCTGAGACCACTTTACTCTCATCCAGTCATGGTGTAAGATTCATCTGGCTCAACAGCACCTTCCTGGGAGTTGACAAAATAGGGATGCTGCTGGAAAGTTCTCTCCTTCCAGGGACTTGGGGGGCCTCAGGTGCATGTTTCTCTCCAGATACCACCCAAAAAGCCTTTGAGACTCTTATCCATTAGACAGTCTGAGCCTATTCTCTGGCAAGAGGGAGAGGAAGGAGATGAGACAGGCATTGTCTGAATTTCAGGCAGAATGAAATGTCTGAAGTTATCTACAGCTGTTCATTCACCTACCCATTCAATTCTACACTAGGCAAAGTGTAAGTAAACAATGAGCATCTACTATGTACCAGCTACCATTCTAGGTTCAGGCAATACGGTCACAACTCCTTGTCCTCATGGAACTTGCATTATAGTAAAGACCAAAGTTAAAAACATGTAAAATATTGTGTCTATTTAACATCCTTCACTGCTGTCATAAGAGGCTGTGAACAAGGAGAAACCATGGGAATCAAGTTTCTATGTGACAGGTAAACATTTAAGGCCACTGTTTTAATGGCCAAACATTCTTATTTTATGCTAAGACATTTCACATCATCTCCTTATGGCTAAGATCCAGGACTCTTTCTTTAAAAAAAATTAAGAACTCCCTCTCCAAACCAAAATAATTACTTTTTAAAGTAGAGGACAGCATGAACTTCTATCCTAGCCATTCAGAAAGGACATTCCATACTTAGTGTGATGTAAAATCAAAAGGCATTTACTACACTATTCTATAAAAATATGTGACCATATGAATATGTCCTCCAAGTCCTGATTTCCCTCATAGGTCTCCATTAGCTCAGGTTGGCAAATTAGATGTTATGATTGCAAATGCAAATGATATACTTTCCATCATTGCCAGAAGAATTTGGCCCCATGCCAATATGGAGAACCAAAGGAAATGAACCTGGGACAAATGAATACATACATGTGCATACATGGTGGACACACACACACACACACACACACACACACACACACACACACACATTACCCTTTTGGGTCTCAGTTTGAAAGGAAAGCCTTGATGACAAGAATCTGAAGAGCACTCTGATATCCCAACTAAAGCCTTCTCTCCCTGTTCTTGTGCTAGGATGTCTTCTCTGAGAGCCTCTGGAGTCAGGATACTGGGTGCAGCTTATTGCTACTCTTTACCACCATCATCATAATAACTACTGGCCAGTGGTGAGCCACAAAGCTTACTGGATACCAAAAAATGGAGAATGGGCCTCACCTCCCTGACCTTTCTCATCTTCTCTGACCTGTGGAAATTGTTTCCTCTATTGCTAAAGAGTTGGAACATACTTCTGTGGAAGGCATCATTGGTTATCAGCCAATTAGCATCCCAGTGGTAATGTCATATGGTTGCTTTCCCAGACGCTCTGGCATTATTCAATCTTAAAGCATAAGTTCTGAAGGAAAAGTTTTTTATTTGAATTTCTTATGGTAGTGATGGATGGGAGTGTGGATAGTTCTGAGAAAGATTTTTCCTTCCTGTATCTACCAGGGATTGAGCAGGAAACAGATAGCTCACTCAGGGTAATTAAGGAGAATTTTATTTAGCAACTATTTACAATGGCCCAACCAGGGCTGAGGGAAGCCATCAAGGATAGTTAAGGGAATCCACTGTGAGCTCTTAATTGGTGGTGGGGAGGGAGGTAGTTACCATTCTCGGCCTGAAAGGGCATGTGGGGAAAGCTTATGAGAACCCAGAGTGACTTGCTGTCACTGTAGGAGGGGAACACCGAAGAGGAGCTATGACCTTCTGCAGCAAGACACAGCCCAGTGGGGGTGACTCACCAGGGAGGAAGCCAAATGCAACCAAGGTGAAGGCCAAGGGGGCCTATGTAGGTGATCCAGAAAGGTCAATCTCAGGGGCACAAGAGAAGGTAGAGTATGATGAGGAGTGGATATAAAGGGAATAAATGAAAAGTAGCCAGCACATGGTTTGGTAAGAGAGACCTAAAAATGTCCCTTTTCTCTTCTTGATCCTTAGTACTTATTGTGGAAGGGCCTGAGGACTGGAGCCCTGGGGCCGTGGTGGAGATTTTGTGCTACGAGGAGAAGGTGAAGTGAATTGCATACACGTTCACCTGGTGCTGCTGGGCTTTCAGTTTCCCTCCTCTGACCTGGTGTTATGTGAGCAAAATAAGCTCCTGTTGCTTAAACCTTTTTAGTTAAGGGTTTACTTACTGTTTTAGTTTGTAAGCTGCTAGAATGCAACATGCCAGAAATGGAATGGCCTTTAAAAAGGGAATTTAATAAGTTAAAAGTTTACAATTCTAAGGAAGTGAAAGTGTCCAAATTAAGTCACCAACAAGAGGTTATCTTCACTCAAGAAAGGCTGATGCTGTCTGGAACACCTCTGTCAGCTGGGAAGGCACGTGGTTGGTCCCTTGCTCTTGGGCTTTGTTGCTTTCAGCTTCTGTTCTTGTGATGGTTCCTCACTCTGCTTCTTAGAGGCTGACTTTCGTTTCTTGGCTTCCCATGGCTCTCTCCAGATTCTGGATTGCTTAACATCTCATGGCAATGTTTGCTGGGCTCCAAGCATCTCCAAACATCTTTGTCTCTGTTCTCCAAGTGTCGGCATCTATGTCAGCTCTGCTCTAAAGTTTCTGTCGACGCTTTCATTTCTGAGGTTTCTCCAAAATGTTTCCCCTTTTAAAAACTCTTGTAAACTAATCAAGACCCACTTGGGATAGGTGGAGTCACATGTCCATCTAATAAAAAGTCGCACCCGTAATTGGGTGTGCCACGCCTCTGTGGAGATAATCTAATTAGAAGTTTCCAACCTCCAGTATTGAATCAGGATTAAAAGAAATGACTGCTGCCCCCCACCTCCCACCCCACACAAGGTTGAATCAAGATTAAAGCATGGCTTTTCTGGGGTATGTAATACTTTCAAATCTGCACATTCGCTCTCAAAAGCTTTTGATTTCCTGCCCAAAGCATCTTAATTAATGTAACTCCAGAAAAGGAAGCAAGGAACTAAATATTTTTTGAGTATGCATCAGGTCCTAGAGACTCTTCTCATACATTTGATTTAGTTATTCCAATAAGCCAATGAGGAGAGGATCATTATTGTTACGATTCCCATTAAATGAATAAGGAAGCCAAGGCTCAGAGAGAGAAGTGCAGTATTTAAAATCTAAGGTGAGTTCATGCCCAGTGTTACCTCGTGCTTCTTCTCAATACTCATTGCTTAGATCTTTGGGATCCTTGGGTCTTTCCATTCCTTGTGATGGGAATGTCATCTCAACATTGATGGATTCTGTGTTGACCTTAAGAAGTATCCCTGCGTCATGCTTATCTCTTCCAGAACTTTCTTGAATCCTCATTCACCTTATGAGGTAGAGATACCCTCTAAAATTGGAAAAAGTTCCAATTTTCACTTTATTTTTCTAGGGCCAAGCCACTCAAAGCATCACTGGGAAATTAACTCTCCCTTTCTCTGAGCTGGTGAGGTATGGTGCATGCCCATACACCATGTTCAATAATTTATTCAATAATCCTTTGTTACACACTGAGTGTTCCAGGTAAAATTCTAGCTGATGAGGGTATCAGGGTTGGACCAGATCAACAAGCTTCTGCTTTCATGGAGCTTATGCATTGGTGTTAGGTAATATACTAGTAGTCAAATAAATAAGACTATTCCAAATAGTGATAACAGATGCTAAAAAATGTGATGGGAAAGATAGATACTGGGAGTGGGGAGGAAGCTACTTCAGATAGGATGGCCAGGATGTATGTGGCCTGAGGTCTGATAGTCTCAGGGACTATCTATGTAGAGAACACAGTAAAGAACCCTAGGCGTGGGCAAGCTCCATATGCTTAAGAACCAACAAATGGCCCACAGCTAGAGCACAGTGAGTGAGGGAGAACGGTGACTGAAAATAAGTCAAGTAAGGTCGACAGGGGCCTTGAAGACCATGGATAAGTTTGGAATTTTACTCTAGGGGCAAGAGGAAGGCATTAGGTTCTAAGAGCAGTGATGATCTGATTTGGATTTTACAAGCAGCATTCTGGCTTCTGGATGGAGAATAGATTGGGCAGGGACAAGAGTGGAAGCAGAGAGGCCATTGAAGAGGCTCCATAGTGCTCAGGTGAAATAGGGTGAACTTGGACCCAAGGTAGCAGTGGGGGTGGAGAATTACCAACAGATTTGGAGTATGTGTTTGTGGCAGATTCAGTAATGTACCCCAGAAAAAATATGTTCTGTGTCCCTGTGGGTGTGAACCCGCTGTAAATTGTTTCTCTTGATAATGTTATTTTTAGCTACCATGTAGCTCAACCGAACGAGGATGGGTCTCAATCTATATTACTAGAGGCCTTATAAAAACCACCAGGACGTGACAGCAGCAAGAAAGGAGAGGACATTGCCATGTGATGGGAAGCAGAGAGGAGAGGCTAAGGAGAACCAAAGAGTGGTGGCAGCCAGCAGCAGAACATCACAATCTTCAGGGAGAAAGCCAAACTTGCTGATAATTTGATTTTGGACTACTTCTAGCCTCTAAACCATGAGCCAGTGAATTCCCATGGTTTAAAGCTAACTCATTGTGTGGTGTTTGTTATAAAAGTTTGGCAAACTAAGATGGTTAGGAGGTCAAGTTCTGGTGGTGGAAAAGAGAGAAAATCCTTTGGATTTGGATGCTTCACCAACACTTTGCCTGTGAGTGTCCTTAACTAAGGGTGTCAGTAGGTATTCCTGACAACTGACAACTCCTTAGCATCTGAGCTAAAATTCTACTAGTGCATTTCCCATTTGAGAAGAAACTAGGATCATAGAATATTGATCTCAAAGCAGCCTCAAAGATGTTCTAAGTCAACTAACTTACTTTACAGTTGAGAAGAGGGAAGCACAGAGATTAAGAAAGAGATGTACTTGTGGGAACAGCCATAGTATTGGACAGAACCACAGGGAAGCTGTTGCCAACTCAGAATATTCAATGAGGGCAATTTTTTTTCACCCTAAAGATAAATTTCCTAAACTGATCCTTTATTGCCAGACAGGAATCACATAGAGATTAACACACACATACACACTCTTAAAACCACTGAGTCACAAAAAAGGAGTTTCTGAGTCTTGTGAAATCTCACCCAGCAGTAGCTCTGCCAGACACTTCAAAAAATTGTAACCATTTGTATTGATTTCTTTATTCAACAACACCACTTGTAACAGTTTTGCTAGTTGATCCAGGAGAGGGCAGCTGCCCATTCATATCTGTCAAGATAAATGTAAGAAAGTAGAAACAAGTTGCTTCCATTTCAAATAGAGCTATGCCAATTCTGAACACCTTGTTCTCCAGCCCGAATATTGGCCAAGTCCAAATATATATATACATACATACACACACACACATTGCCATAAATGACATGTAAGTGGGAATAATTCTTGGGGGAGTGAATTGTGTTGGTAATGTTAAGATCCTTCAATTACATGATCAGATGCCCATATTAAATACCGTATTTTGAATGCTTATTATGTGCCTGGTTCTTTATGTAACTTAACCATTTGATCATAATTTCTATCCATTACAGGCCTTGTCACATTCACTACAGGGTAAACATATTCTCCCATCCCACCCATGTTGGGCTTGATCAAGTACCTTGCTTTGGTCAATGGAATGTAGGCAGAAGTGTCAGTATTCCCCACAGAAACCAAGGCAGTAAGAGGCATCATATGTTTCTGCTCTTCTCACTTGAGTTTCTGATCGCTTTCTGAGAAGGGTGGGTCCCAGGTAGCTATTATTCCTTCAGCCTTGGTCCCAGAATGAAAACATACAGAGAACACCTCCAGTTGGCCCACCGTCTGCTGCAGTCCATTCAAGCCCAGCCAATTCCAGCCTAGATCAGCCAAACCTCAGTCAAACCACAGACTCGTGAGTATGAAATGCTATTGTGCTGTGAGGCACTGAGATTTATGGTATTACCTCCATGTTATACATGATAAAACTGAGTCATAGAGCTGTTACTGCTAATGTTTCCTCTGTTTACACCACTGACAGATGGTTCAGGCCAATTTGGCCCTTTTGAATCTTGCACCTTCTCCCCTCAACAAAATGTACTTCCTTCCCCCAAATGAAGAGGGGAAGAAACTTTATCATTCAGTCTTAGTTTTGTGGTTGTTGTTTATTACAAGGTATTTTTTTCTCATAAATTTCACATTGTGGCAAAAGGTGAAAGAAATGTTAAGTGTACAAGTGATATAAATGATTATTTATATATTTTATGTGTCATTTCTTCATTAAATTATATTGCAAGCCAGCAGTGAAAAACAATCTGTTTCATGGAAATATTGAATTTAGCCTTTTTAAATGAGCACAGTATCTATGCATGATATGAAATATCATCCAGAGAGGTGAATATTATTTCCCTCAGTTCATAGAATAAATTAAGCAGGTGGGTGATTCACTTACTTTGATTTCCTAGCAAGGTAATGTATTGATTTTTTCCTCCTCTCTTTGCCTTTAAATCTTAAGAAAAATTTCAAATAAAACCTAATTGCATCATTCTGATTCTGAACTGTTCTGGAAATTACAGTGATATCAATATTAAGTACGCTTTACACCAATTTGGAAACCTATTTTGTCTAGACACGTGTCCAACACAACTCTGATTTTTGTGTAATTGAGCTTGAAAAGATGGCGTAATGTGGATTTTCTAATTAGCTTATGCTGTTAGTGGAGAGTTTAAAATGTGAAATGGGAATTGGACTGCTACTTAAAGGTGAAGGTATTCACATAAGAAAATGGAAAGAAAGTCAAAAGGAAAGCAGCTTCGTTCAATTAGACCAATTCAGAGGGTTCAAATTTTCAGAAAAATGTGGCTGCATGGACTATGGAAATTACTGGAAATTGCTTGCACAGAACCTAATCTAAGCTCCCTGACTCTTTCAAACTCAGATTCAGAGGGTTTGAATTAAAAAATGAAGTGGGGCAAAGTTAATCTGTTATAGTAATAGCAACAACTCAGACTGCTCCTATCTGAAGACCTTGGATTGCAGTGATGCATTGAGGTTAGAGGCCCTATTCCTTCCTCCCACCAGCTGATTCCAAGTTCCACTGCCCTAGCAGAGGCACATAAAGGAGAGAGAGAAGGTGGCTCAGTTCTGTAAAGAAATCCTGTGCTTGGTGGGGTTTTGGTGGAGAGCTGTTATCTCAGGAGGGAAATAAAAACTGGGTGGGGAGCTCATCATGGCTAAAAAAGATAAGTGAAGGGCTGGGCCCTCATGAGCTGCTGATTTCTAATTCTGACTGTACACTGTCTTCTTAAGGGATGTTAGGCAAATCCTCCACTAACTGTCTCTTCTGAAGGGGAGGAGGTGCTGAGACCCAGGAGACTCACACATACAGCCTTGGCTTTTGAGAAGGAGGCAACAGAATTTTGCAAATCATAGACCTATGAGCTTAATGCCAATCCTGAGTGAAATTCTAGAATGGATTATTAAGAGGGCCATTTGTGAGCTAAGCATTTAAAAGACAGAGGTGGTAGTCTTAGAAACCAGGATGGATTAAATGAGGATAAATCTTTCCATATTAATAACTTCATTTCCCTTTCAGATATAGTTACAAGTCAAAGAGATGAAGTGTGCATGGACTTTAGAAAGGCAATTGATGTAGTTTCTCATGAGTGCCTTGTAAAATAAGATAAAGAAATGAGAATTAGGTAGTAGTGAAATGTGGAGCTGAAGTATTGATCAATTTTCAAAGAGTGTTGCATGTAGATGTATTGAGAGCCAACCGGAAGGGGATCACTAATAGTATGACACAGGACTCTTTTTCATTTTTTTTTAACCAGTTTTATTCACACACCATACAATCCATCCTAAGTGTACAATCAATGGCTCATGGTATAATCTCATAGTTTTGCATTCACCACCAAAATCAATATGAGAACATTCACATTTCTTCCAAAAAAGAAAAAAATCTCATACCCTTCCCTTATAACCTCTTATTATTTACATTTAGCTTTGGTATAGTGCCTTTGTTACAATTAATGAAAGAATATTACAATGCTACTATTAACTATAGACCTTAGTTTGCGTTAATTGTATTTTTTCCCATATACTACCCCATTACTAATACTTTGTAATAGTGACATACATTTGTTCTAGTTCATGTAAAAGCTTTCTTATATTTGCAAAGTTTGTTACCATCATCATCCACTCTAAGTTTTGCTAAGTTATATAGTCCCAGTTTTTATCCTCTAGTTTCCTTCTGGTGACATACATGACCCTAACCTTCCTCTTTCAGCCATTCTTTCACTCAGCTTTGATAATTGCCAAAAGCTCTTTATAATCCATTGTCAAAGCCAGGATGAAGACCAGGCTTTGTTCATGTTGGTGAAATTGGCTAGACTGGGACACTTTTTGATCAGGAATTGAACCTACTGTTGAGATGAGGATGGTCCTGGCAGGCAGATCCAGTCGCAGGTGCAAGGGAGGTGCAGGTCAGCTGTGCAAATGCAATGACAACTGAGGCTCAAGCCAAGCAGGGTTTAAGTGCTGCACGTGGAGACTAGTTAATGCAAAGCTAAGTGGTGGTTATTGGACACTTGTTGTCTGTGACCTCCCAGCATCCAATCTCCTTAATTTTGAGACAGCCCCTTCTTTATTTGAGGCTTCACTTTATCCCTGATTGACAGGCTTGTGGTTTCCTGCAGAATCCTATATCTGGCTCCAGAAAGTGTCATGTTACCCAGGTCTGATCAAAGCCTCAGATTTCACTGAAGACAGTGATTGGTTCATCACTGTACACGTGAGTGGTCAGGCCAACCAGAAACAAAGAGACACATACCCAGCATTCTTAATTGATCTGTGAAGGACCCCCATTCTCTGCTAGCTTTCTCCCAGTACCAGGCTTTGATGTTGTGATAAGGTAAATCTCATATTGTCGGTGACTGCCATGTGGATGCTGAGAATGCAGTCACCACCTGGATAGTCATACGCAAAGAGATGGAAGGAAGAAGAGTCTTGATGACATTGTCAGAGTCCTGAATTCAGAATTGAATCTACTTCTAAACCTTATCATTATTCAAGACAGTAAATTCCCTTTTCTTGCTTACATCTCTGTGTGTGGAATTTTTTTGTTACTTATGACAGGAATTCTGATGAAGAGATGAAATATCCTCAGACATGCTCTGAAATCTACATGATGAGAGCTATGCCATTCAGGAAGCATCAGAAAAGAAGAGTTTTTATTGTTCTGCTTGGATTGAGGGAGCCACTTAGCCCTAGTAGGAAGAAAGAAATGGAAGCAGACAATATCAAATAAAAAGTAATAGTTGTAGCAGAGACAACGTTCTGTGTTCAAGTCATGGGCCATTTTCCTCTCCCAAGGCACACACAAACTAATCATCATTACTGTTAAAGTGGGAGTCTCTTTCCAAGTTCTGTACACTGGGTCCATGGAAAGTGATGTGTGTCACTTCTAGGAGGAAACAGAAGAACAAGCATGGTTTGCTATATTCTCTCTCTTGCCCTGCCTCAACGACTGTGGTGGCCACATGTTGAAATGGTAGAAGTGCAGGGTGGAATCCATAAGGAAATGAATGGCCCAGCTTTGCATGAGTGAGAAATAAAGTTACATCTGCTATCAGCTGAGTTTGAGGGGTTTGTTCTTTACAGCAGCATAGCCTAGTCTCTTTGAACTAATATTGTTCTCAGGAGACTAATCTATCAACATAGGCTAATCGTCAACACAGGGACTTGAATATCAAAGAATAAAACAGAAGCCTTTGAGATCCTGATGAAATGTGGTAGCCTGAGGCTAAGGTGCTACATATGGAGCTCCTTAAATTCCTATTCTCATGGATGAGTATTTGTTCTAGAGGAAGGGATGAGGACTGTCTGCTGATTGGGAGTCAAGAGGAGTTCACTTTGTGGGATGTGAGGGTTAAAAGAGAAAAGCACACAGGAAAGGTCTTCCTTTCATCATAGGGCTAAGATCACTGGTGTTGGCTCCCCAAACCTAAGAATAACATAAATCCAGGAAAGACAATGACGATCCTCCACAATCTATTCTAGGATGCTAGACCATGAGCTTAGCATGAGCTTTACTAGGGATAAAGTCCCGCACCAAGGTCTAAAAGTCACTGCTCTAGTATAACATGGCTTATGAGCAGTCCATGCAAAATGACCTAGGAGATTTGCTTCACCCAAAATTTGGACATGAGTCAGAAGGATGACCAGGTGACCAAACATTCAAGATGCTAGCATTTATTGAATACTTGTTATTGATAATTTATTGATCATCTATTATACCCTTGCACATTTATGGAGAGCTCACTTTGTGCCAGGCATAGAGCTGAAAATGAACTCTGGGAGCAAAGGGACGAGTAAAAAAGTGGTCTTTGCGCCAGAGAAGCTTAGGATCTCTGGACAAGATCTCACATCATGACTTCCAGGCAAGAAATAATCACTCACAGGATGTTATAGAAGTATAATGAATTTTTGGAGATTTAGCTTCAAGAAAAGAAGACTTAAAAAGAAAGACAAAAATGTTTCTAGAAAAAAAATTTTTTTTTAAATTCAAGGAATTGCATAACACAAACAGTGAACCTTAAGTTAAAACCTGGACTATAGTGAATAGTATGGTTATAAAAATGCGTTTAAAAATAAAAGAGAGAGAGGCATAATTACTGTCTCCACATACTTTGAGGGTTTCTGTACCAAAGACAGATTAGACCTGTTCTGCAGGGCCTCAGCAGGCAGGATTTTAATCAAAGGGCAGAATTTCAGCTTATTTTATGGTGGCACAAAGAAAGCTTCTTAAATAGAAGTGGCTGCTTTGGGCATTACTGAGCTCCCTGTTGGCTGTTAGTTTTCAAGTTTCTATTGGGTGACTGGTTGGGGAAATAACAGAACATTGTGGCAAAATCGAATGCCAGATTTTGGCATTTGAATCTCAGCCCCCCTTGATTTTGCAAGTTGTTTAATTTCTCAGTTTCTTTATTTGTAAAATGAGCTAATAAAACCCAAGTCAGAGTCAATGGGAAGATTAAGTGGGATAAGGCATGAGGAAGGCTTGGCATAGCGGCAGCTCAGTTGATGCCTAGATAAGGGAGTGATGTTGAAGCTTCTGCTGCTGCAGTCGATGATGATGTCATGGGGATCTGAGCAGCCAAAGAGAGGCTCCGACAACACAACCTCTAAGATAGTTTCCAATCCCGAACTTTTATGATTCTCTTCCTTGGTTTTTAAAACTGTAATAAGGAAAGAACTCTTGCCAAGCTCTAAAAACCAAAGTAACGCCATTGTTGTCTGGGTCTTGCCGGTACACATCTCATACAGCATCTGTATCCTACAACTAAATGCCCCTTTAGATGGGGCCATCCATCTACAATTGGTTTTTGCCTTGCCAGACTTAGTCGGTGGGGGGAAATGGGTCTCATAGCTGAATTCACACTGAAGTTTCTTCTTCCTTCAATCTTTTTTAAGTCTTTGTTGAAGACTTAAATCTCCAACTAGTTTATCAGTGCCCCTACTGGGTTGGCCAGAGGGAATCTCTCTTTGGGTTTAAACTTTGTAGCAGCTGCCCCGAGTTAACTACAAGGGTTCCCAGCTAGACTCTGTCAAAGAGGGTCTGTGCATAAAGGGCAGACACGTCCAATGGGAGAGCTCAAATTTGGCTTTTCAGGATGTGACTAAAGCAGAAGCCACATGGTCCTTTTTTTGGTCATCTTGGATATTTGGAATTTTCTGCCTGAGGGACAAATAAAGATTTTTCTTTTTTTTTCTGGTGATGTCTTTAAGCTCAGCATCAGTGACAGACAATTTCTCAGTGCCCAAATGAGTGAGACCAGTGGAAATGAAAGGCTGGGTAAAGTTTTTTCTCATCACATAGCATGATCATGGAAATTCACTTTGTCTAAAAGTCAGCCTTCACATTTTTTTTGTATAGCCCTAAATTCCAACACTTCTGGAGGTTCCCTCTGTCCAGCTGTCTTCTTATTCCTCCTCCAATGAAAAACTTAAGCAATCGGTAAGACAGTCGAACGGAGGTATTTCCAAAACGTGCTGCAGGGGACATGTTGAATTGAAAGGTTTAAGATGAGAAAAGTTCTCTTTTTCTTGTATGTTGAGCTATTCTTTAGCCTAGGCAGTGAAAAGGTCTTTCAAAGTTGGATCAAGCTTACATGTTCTAGCTTCTTTTATTTATTTTTTCTCCCTGTGGTGGCAGTGATGACCACAAGAGCATCTCTAAGCTAAAATACTATGAGTTAAGCAATGAAAGTAAGAAAAGGTTTATTCTTCCCCCATAATCCCCCCCCAAATTCTGGGGCTAGCTCTCATTGGCCTTTACTGGCTGTCTATATTGCTGTCTTATATGAATCACTGTCAAGACTTGTGTCACACGCCCATCCTTGGAGCAAGAGTCGGAGAAGCTCGGTACCACCTGCATCATTTTTTAATTGATGAATATTGTGTATTTATAGCCAATCTTCTTCTTAAATAGAAAATGTCAGAAAAAGGTCCCAAGTGCCACCGGCACTTAGAATTACATATGATAGATTCCCCAGTGCCAAAAACCTCTTAATCAGAAGAGAATAGACATATCTCATACCCATAGATTGTTTTTTTTGTCTGTATGAGTGACAGTTACGGAATATTTGTAGGTACAGGGTCGAGCAATTCTCTTTCCTCTATGCCTTGTCATTCTCCAAAGGTGATTACTAATAGGTGTCAGAACAAGGGTAACTTTTTAAGCTCATGATACGTTCAACAACGCCTCCTGGCCCTTGATTGTTTAGGTCTGCTAATGTAACCAGGCTGGGAAAATGTGTTAAATGCACTAGTGCTTCTAAATGCCATTTCCTCATCAAAATATTTTCCCTCATTTGGTCCACCATACTAATGCATTTATGGGACACCTACATTAACACTGTAGCCACTTTGTACTTTGACCCCTTCCTTATAGTACAAAGCATACTCCAATACTAGAGTACAGGCTTTTAAGGGAAGGGAGGCAAATAAGTAAAAAGTAATACCTGGGTTTGATAGGTCTTGTTGGTTGAGTAGTTCTACTGAAGTGGTTTCTGTACTATGTGATATATTAGGCAACAAGTAAGAAAATAAATTTCTGGAACCTGTATTATATATGTCTATTTTTATCTTATCTCCATTTCCATCTCTATCTCTATCCTCCTTCTCCTCCTCTTCCTCCTCCTTCTCTCTTTCTCTCTCTCTGTCTCTAATAGTTGCCTGTGCTAATCATGTCATTTCTGTGGGTAGAAGAAATCTCTGGGATTCACCATTTAACAACCTAATCTTACATGGACTCTTATGTACTGGTCGGTGTATCCACAGTCTTCACTTTGTAATTCCACTAACCTAACTGAGACAAGAAAATAACAATAGGAAACACGTGTCTTAGGTGATCAGATAACAGCTGTGAAGGGTAACACACTCCTTTCTTTTTGCCATTCACTTTGCGTTTAGTTTTTGTGAAAATCTATGTTGGTATGGGGTGATGGGACACCCTGAGTTTGTTTGCTAAAAGCAAAATGTCAATACTGTGTAAAGGAAGGAAAGTAAGGAAGAAAAGACACAGTTAGAGGTGGAAAGGAGAGAAAGAGTGAAGCTGGCAAACACATAAGCCTTCAGTTCTCCATGGTTTCATATCTACTATGTCCCAGGGTGTTGGACACAAAGAAAAATAAGACATAGACCTTGCATTCAAAGTTTTGAGTACTAGAAAATAATTCACATGGGGCAGAAAAACTTAAGGGTGAAAGTATGGAGGGCATGGCTAGAAGTGAAGGGAAGGTTGCCAGTGATAAATTAGCGCATTGGTATTTTATGACTGCATCAGTGCATCTTGGTGGTGTGGTTAGAGACAGAAAGTCATAGCCAGGAATGGGAGCAAGATGTAAGGAGTTCAGAGAAGGGTTACATAGGGGAGATGGTGTTTGACAAGAGCTAGAAGAATTGATTAAATTTGAACATGGAGAGAAGGACTTCTAGGTAGGGAAAATTTAGAGTGGGCAAAGTAATGGACATGTATGGAGAATGCAAATATCTACTTTAAATCTGAACATTATGAACCAAATTAGTCGATTTTTATTGAGTGCCTAATGTTGTAAGTACAAAGGGTCAAATGAGATGTTCTCTCTCCTACACACTCTGCCAAGAACTTAAAATTAAAGGAGATAAGGTTTTTTTTTTCAGAGACTTAAACTGTTAAAAATTCATGAACAATGGTCAAGATGAACCATCTGTGAGAGTAAACTAAGGCATTTTCTGTAAAGTCGAACAGGAGAGTTTGAGAATAAACAAAAGTACAATCCAGGAGACCCTGTGATTCTCAACAGGAGGCAGTATGATAAGCAGGAGCATGTTTTCGATTTGGTGAGTAAAGACTCATAGATTTATATTATGCTTGGACAAAGAATGCATGAAGAGAAGGGACATTATCCACTTAGAACTATGTTCCCAATGTATGGAAAAGGGGTTTGGTGATGGTCATTTTCTTAATTAACAACTATCATCATATAAGATGTTGATTTTTGTGTGTGTGTGTGTGTGAGAGAGAGAGAGAGTTAAAACTGGGTCTTCATACCTATAAATATTACAGACCACTAGCACGGCGCTTAGGAAAAGATGCTCAGAATCATAAATTAGTGGGGTTTATCCAGTCTTATCCAGGAAAGAAAGTTGGTCTGACCTTTTTTTGGTTCCAGAAGAGGTACCTTCATTGCTGGACAAGTCTTACCACTACTAGCACAATCAAAGCTGCTATTAACAGAGAGCTTGTTACTAGCCTGGGACTTTGTACATATCATTTCATGTAATCCTCATGATGACTTAGTAGGTTATATCCATTTTTAGAAATGAGGAAACCAAGGAACTTGCCTAAGGTTATACAAGGCAGTGGAGCTGGATTTGATTTAAGTCTTGGTGGGTTGCCATTCTCTTTTGTCGAGTGTGAACAAAGAAATCTTGCAGAAAGAAGTGTCTTTTGGAAGGATGAGTGTTCTGGGTAAAAAGTGGCATCAATGAACACTTAGCCTGCTGCTTCCTGAAACATATTTGCAAAAAATTACATGAATAAGTAACCTACACAGAGCCAGTCTCAGATGGATCATAAAGAAAGTGTATTTGATTTTGGAGGCTGTGTTCTTGAGAACTCATTCGACAGGGAGAACAGAAGATGCAAAGTAAACAAGTTCTTAATTTACTTCCACCTTTGTTGGTTGCTTTCTTTTCTTGAATGGTTGACATGTTAAATTGTATTAGTGTTCAAGCCTAATTTGATTACATTTATGAAAAATTAAATGCCAAACATATTTCTAAATTGGGTTAGTGATTATAGACTAGGAGTCAAGAGTACTAGCTTTGAGGTAAAACATGTAGGTAAAAGTCTCAGGACCACAGTGTACCACTAGCTCTTTGGGCCTCTCCTAGAAATGAAGATAACAATATTTAGTTCACCAGATTGTGGTAAGGCTTAAATGAGAAAATATCTGGCCCATAGCAGGGGCTCAATAAGTTTAACTTCTGTATCCTCTATGCATCTTTCTTTTAGCTTCCCTTTTCTCTGTCACTTTCTACCTCATATTCCTTTCCCTCAGTTCCTGAGCCCTACTTTTCCTACCTTTTCTGGGTACCTGGAATATTATGATGCCTTTTACCCCTACTTACAGGATGAACTAGGATTTCCTGTCTGATCCTGGGTGGTGTGTGGCCCAGGGAAACATGGAAGAAGCAGAGTCTTGAAGAGTCTTCCTGGGGTTGGAACATCTTAAGATGGTTGTGAGTTCCTTTTCAATGCTGCTCTATTTACCTGCTTTACTATTCTTGTTGAGTTACTAGTAATATTAGGAGAGAAAAGAGACTGAGGCAAACTTTAAAAACATAAAACGTTCTTTTAGGTCTTGGCATTGTTTTTTGTTTTGAGTTTTTCTTCTGTGGCAACTGAGGAGGTGGAATTAGTATTGCATTAGAAAGGTGAAAAGCTTTCCTAGTTATTTCTTCAGTTAGACTTTTTATTGTGTTTTTTAAAGGAAACCAAATCAGTAATGGGATATTAAGAGTTGCACAAAGGTGTGAGGCAGTCTTTCCTTCTTGTTAAGAGAGTGTGAAAGGATATGGGCGGGTGGGAGACAGGTTAATTCTAGACCCCTGACCAGACAAAAGAATTTTTCATTCAAGTACAGTTTATAAAAGAGATAACTAAGTCAGTAGAATTGCCAAAGGCAAATATAGAGGTGAGCATACCAGGAGGAAAACGCTAAGGGCTGAGATATTTGAGTTGCCCGTGTGGGAAGAGAAGATGTATCATGAAACACAAATTAGAGAAATAGATATATGTAGAAGAAAACTCATAAAAATAGTGATATGCCTAAATGATATCATTCTTTATAATTTTCTTTGATATAATCTCTCTGACATAACATCCTTTGAACTCCCTAAAATCCTGTGAGGCACTTATCAATGTTTTACAAATAGGAAAAATGAAACTCAGAGAAGTCAATTGACTTGCCCAAAGCCACACTATTAGAAGGTAGTAGAATTGGAGCAAAACCTGTTTCTAAAGGATTGTTTGGCTGGTGGATTTTGTTGGCTGAAGTTCCTCTTTTCTGCACTGACTGGTACATATATGCACAAGAATGCATTATACATGTATATCTGGGCACTTCTCATGTGCAAAGAAATTAGTCACTTACATTTTACAAACCATTGTCTCAAATATTGCACTTGTCTGGGCTGAAATTCTGATCAATGAGGTCCCAAATTTTGGACAAACCAAAGTCTAACCACTTAGAAGCCAGATAACAGATAAGTAAAATCATACATTTTCTGTGTGCTAGTCATTGTCAATGTTTCATGTCTATTAACTCATTTGATGCTCCAATAATCCTAAAAGATAGGTGTTATTGTTATGGTGATTTAAATTATGTGCCCCAGTTTGGACATATTTTTGGTCTGCATTCTGGGGGTAAAGGACCCATTATAAACAGGATCTCTTCGGTAAAGATGTGGTCCCACTGAATCAGTTTGGACTTTAATATAGATTATTGGAGATCTTTATAAGCAGAATGAGATTCAGACATAGAGAAAGCTCCAGAAAGATGCTTATGCTAGTTTGAAACTGTTGTGCACCCCAGAAAAGCCATGCTCTTTAACCCTGATTTAATTTGTAGGGTGGGATCTTTTTGGTTGTATTTCTTCCATGGAGATGTGACACACCCAGTTGTGAGTGGGACCTTTTGATTGGATTGTTTCTATGGAGATGTGGCACACCCAACCGTGGGTGTGACCTTTCGATTAATGGAGATATGACTTCGCCTGTTTAAGGTGTATCTTGATTAGTTTACTGGAGTCCTTTAAAAGGGGAAATATCACAGTAGAGAGCTGACACAGGCAGACATTTGGAGATGCAGAAAGAAAATGCCCCTAGGGAAGCTGTTTGAAATAGAAGCAAATGCCAGCGACTTGCCTTCCCAGCTGACAGAGGTGTTCTGGACTCATTGGCCTTTCTTGAGTCAAGTTATTTCCCCCTGGATACCTTAGTTTTGACATTTTTATGCCTTAGAACTGTAAACTTGTAACTTAATAACTTCCCTTTATAAAAGCCTACCTCTTTCTGGTATATTGCATTTCCAGCAGTATTAACAAATCAAGACAAATTTGCCAGAAGTTAATGGAACCAAGAAGAAAAAGGAGAAGATGCCACCACCTGCACTGCCATGTGACAGAAAATCCAAAGACCAAGGACAGCCAGCATCCAGGCCCAGAATGTCATGTCTTCTGGAAGGAGCATCCCCTTGATGATGTCTCAGTTTTGAACTTTTCCTTGCTTCAAAATCGTGAGCCATTGATCCCCGTTGTTTAAGTCAGCCCATTGTATGGTATTTATTTTAGCAACCAGGAACTAAGACAGTCATCATCTCCATTGGATAGCTGAAGGAAAGGAAGTGCAGAGAGGTGAAGTACCTTTCCAAGTTCTCCCAACTAGGGGGTGGAGTTGGTGGCCTTCAACAAGGCATAAAAAGCATGTCTTCTTGGCTCCCCTAAACCTTTCTTACTGGGTCAGGGGGCCTGTGAATTTATCAGACCAGCTGGTTGGCATCCTCATCCTGAGAGAAAGAGATTAGGGTATGCAGTGTGGGAAGTAGGATCAGGGTGGGACCAAACAAGAGGGTGCTATGAGTGTGCTGGGCATGGATGGCTATCATGGGGAAGGATGAGTGTTTGCTTTAAGGGAAGTAGCACGGGTAAGAGACTTTGACTTTCTAATTTTCAGTTTTCCTAGGACCAGAGTAAATATATATTCCATTTATTTTTATTTATGAGGTTCTAACATTTAAATGGACAAGTGTTTTAGGACAGCCGTCTGCTCAGAAGAAGGATTTGGGGAAATCACTTGAAGTTGTGATTGCAACTACTACTCTTTCTTTGACTGAACACTTTTTGGCTGACTTTGGGGGTGATGGGGAATATAAATAAGGAGAAGCTGAAGTTCCTTCCACCCATCTGTGGCACCTGCTTGGCGTCTATTTGTCAGTACTGCTCCATTTTTTTTCTTTTTCTTAAAATATTCTTAGCTTTGTTGGAGAAAAGACTTATGTGTTGCATATTTTCAATAGAAAAGATTTACTTCCATTACATATGAGTTTGTAGAAGCATTCTATGACCTTACACAATCTTCAGCCGCATGGAATCAAACCCTTTGTATTATCTATTTAAGTCTTTAAATTTGGTATTTAGGTTAAATACAAAATATGCTTCTTAGCATTATTCCAAGGTCACTATTCATGATGGAAAAAATGTTAAAAGCATAGAAGTAATGCATGAAAAATCCATTATTAAGAGAAGCACCCCCTTATCTACAATAGCAGTTACTTTAACATGATTTCCTCGCATTGTAGTGACAGGCTATTGCCATCATCGCTAAAGCTCTGTTAATGTTTCCATTATACGTCTCTGTTCAGCATTTCCACCATTTATGACTCGATGTATTCCCAGGCTGAACTTCAGTGCATGGAAATTTCAGTTTCAAAACTTCCCCAAAGAAATTGAAAACATATGAACGAAAATGTGCAGACCATCCAGTTTCTAGGGCACAGGAGACCAGAATACCTTCTTGTTTGGAGGATTTGAGTGGTAAATTGATTTTTGTCTCTTAATCAGTTGTGACCAGGATTATAATACCATTAATGCAAAAGCATGCTGAACTAATTAAGAACGAGAGGACTGGAAAGGATCCTAGGAGGTCTCCAATAGGCAAGGTTATAGCAAAACCTCCCAGACAAATGTGGTACAATGTCCAGAGAGCCCTGGGAAACCCATTCTACAACTGTTATTGCTAACTTGTTCCATTGTTTAACAACCCCTACCTTACATCCAACTCAAATCCTTGCACTTTAAGCCAATTTCCCATTGCTTTTAGAGGAAATGGGAAGCAGCTGTTGAACTTCTTTTATTTGATATATACTACTATTGGACTTCTCATAGGCTCGATCTTCCCAATAGAACATTTTCTTCCAATTTCAGCTTTGAAAAACCCTGGGTCATTGTCACTATCTTCTTAAGTGTTGGAAATTCTGTCTGGGCTCTAATCTAATAATCTCTTAGCATTGAGATGACTTGACCATAATTGCGGAAATACCTCATGATTTTTATATGGCCGTTTTAAGCTTTCCAGTTTTCTTCTTGTTTTTGGAAAATAAAACATGCCTTGCTATTTCCCTTGAATCCAGGTCTCTCTCCCTCATTTGTAAGAAGTGGTTTGTCTCCCAAATTTGCTGATCTGAAAGCAAACTACATAATCTGAACCCAGGTATGTTCCTCTGGATTCTAAATCCTTTCCATTACTCAATGGCAGGTCCTGAATTTTCACAGAAAAAGGATTCAGAGGCAGAATCTGGATAGTAGGGAGGGCAAGAAAACTTGTCTTGAAAGTGCATTTGCTTAGTACACATGTGGTTTGATTGAGTGTTTCTTAGGTAGGATTGGGAAGATAATTGAAGTTACAAGGTACAAGGGGATGAGGCTAAAGCCCTCTTAACTCTGTTTGGTACTAGCACTGCCATTACCCTGCAAACCTAAAAAGACCTGGTGCCTTTAACACACCCACAGGAGATGCTGATTTGGGAGATAATCATAGGTGTCTAGCAAGCTTCCAGAGGCACAGAGAGGGTAAGAAACTTCCTCAACATCACAAGTCCAGTAAATAGTAGAGGGAGAGTTTGAATTTAGGCATCCTGACTCATGAGTCTGTATTCTTCACTGCTACACTGAACTGTCTCCTGTGATGGACATATGGACAAAAAGGGAAATTTAAACCAAGGTGGGGCTAGCCCTGGGGGCAGCTCAGAGTTATGAAACATTTAAGTGTCATGCCATGAGAAATGAGCTAATAGGATACAAATCTAAAGTAGTCCCATATCAGGAGAGAGAATGCTTAGTTACAGCCTGACAGCAGAGAGAGAGGGAAAGGAGCCAAAAGATTGAGTCATGAAATGCAACAATCTGAAAGAACAGAATAGGGAAAAGGGCCTTCTCAGACATGGGATCCTCAAGGCAGAGAGGAGCAGAAATATATAAAATATGGACTCTGGAGCTAGTTGGGTGGACGTGGCCACTTTGCCACATCAACTTTGATAGCGCTTTACTGCTGTGCTATAAATGGGGTGGGGAATGGTCTTAAACAAAAGAGCTGATAATGTATGTAGGTACACCTGAAGTCCTTAGTGTCTAAGCAGCTGGCTCTGTCCTTGGCCAAAATGTCCATTTTTCTCCTTGACGACATACATGGGGCTTATCGAATAGGAGTATGGTCTAAAGCTCACAAAGTCAAGATTAAAATGACCAAAACAAAATAGCCTGGAATGATGGACTGAATCTTTCAGGCCCATTTTCTGCAGGTAAAACATGAATCTGAGCTTAGCTTAAAAAAAAAAAAAGCCACCTGAAGTAATCAGAAAACGAGGTAGAGGTCAACAACGACCAGAACTGTTAGAAAAACACGTGGGGTCTTTAGTTTATCGCAAGCTTAGGTGGAGTTATTAGTGGTGAAAACTGTTAAAGGAGAGGAAAAAAAAAAAAAGAAAATGGCAGTTGAGGGATACAATAATACTGTTTTCGATGTATAGTTGATAAAGACCCAAATCGGGAATCAACCCAGTTCTAGAAACTGCTTACCCACCCTAAAGAGTACACTCTGGTGGTGGGACTGGAGGGCCACCTTTAAAGGGGTGGACACACGGGAAGGATGATGTCCGATGTTTGGCTTTAGCCGGGTGACACCACAGCAGAAGTTCTCAACTATATTGCTTGAGGCCTATGTTGGGGTGTTTTGCTAGTCATTGACTAATAATAAATCGATCATCATTTGATGTTGTCGCCCCCATGTTCTTACTTGCTTGACACTGCTTTTCTGGAGTTGGAGATGAATGAGTGGAGTTATAACAAGTGCAGTGAGAAGTATTCTAAACCAGCAGTTTTCCTTTTGTATGTTAAACAGCCATATTCACATCCTATCAATGACGTAATTACCCACATGTTTAGGATGGGTGATGGGAGATGATGAGAGTGGAGTGAGAGGATGTCTGTGACATGGATTTCTGGGTGGGAAATGCATATTCCTTCCTCAGGTGAAGCATATTGAAGATCATCACTATGCACTGCAGTGTAGCTGAGTTGCCAGTTACCTGCTGTGGAGCTGCTGCCTGCTGCTGGGGAGTTAAGCCAGGGTAAGCCCTGGATCATCTGGGAAGATGCTTGAAGTCTATGTTATGGCAGACACTACTTGCTGTGGACAGAAGAACTCTTCCCCCCTCTATTAATCATATTTTAAGTTTTCCATAACAGAGAGAGCGCTATCTGGGCAGGTTGTTTCCTTTAACATCTTCTGAGCTTCTGTTGGATTAGTTTTAGTTAGGAAAACTGCTAACAGGCTAAGCATGATCTGTAGGAACAGATTAAGAATTAAGTAGCCTCCTAAGAATATAAAAAGAATACAGGATGACTTGGATGGTTAGCCAAGCCATTTGAGATGGGGGATTTTCCTTCCTCTTTCCTTAAGACACCCTACTCCTTTTGCAGTGCTATCCACTGTCAATGCTCAGAGAGCCCTTTCTTGAGTCTAACTTCAATTAACATCAGCTGCTAACATGTTTGTTTTGGCCCTCTACTGAGAATCCCTCTCTGACTTACCAGGGTCATTCTGGCCCCATCCTCACAGCCCTACCTGTTCACACTTCTTCAATTCCATGACATCCCATCCTGTATGAGAGAGCCTTCTACCATAGAGCCAAGAGACCCTTGGCCCTGGCCCTGATCTGGGGAGGCAATTGGATACACACACAGCCTATTACTAGTCTGGAGGGGAAGTCTCCCATCTGGGCAGTCCTCCAAGATAATGCCCACCATCACCTTTCTCACGAGGGAGTCAAGTAGCCAACTTATTGATTTGCCCCATACCCTGCAAGATCATTGTCAGAAAGCCAACCCTTGAGAAAAGAATCAGACACCGCTCTAAGGAAGAAATGTTCCCCATGTATGGGCCGGCAACTTGAGAAGGAGGTAACACCACTTCCATATGTCTCCTGCAAAGCCACAGGAAACTCATGCTGCTCACATCAGGACTCTGGATATTATATGATTTGCTGCTCAGTGGGAGGACATTTAAAATTCCTGAAGGGAAGTACTTGGCATCAATAATTTCAAGTGTGTGCTACGCGGTGGGATGGAGAGCAAAGAGCTCTTTTGCTCTGGGCTCCTGTTCTGCGGGCTGAGTTGCAGAAAGCTGTGCTGCTGTTTTTTGCATCTTCCGTGCTCCATGGAACAAGGGACCAGGGTGACAGGAGGGAGCAGGAAACTACTCCTTTACTGCACTAAATGTGCTCTCAGATGTCATCACAGCTTGCTCCATGACTGAACAGCACACATGAGGCTGCAATCAGTGTTTATCTATTCTGCTGAAGCTTTAATTGACATATGGTTTCCAGTCTTGAGCCTTTTTCCCTAGCCATGAATGGGTCATGCCTGTGCTGACCTCCCTTTTTCTCCAGGAAGATGCTACATATGCATGTCTATCCATTTTCTGGACCATTAGGGAAGTCCTAGAGACCCAAGTTGAACTGTTGAAGGTCTTTAGGCATGACATGTGGTCGGAAAATGGGCAGGAAATGATTTTGACACCACCTTATCTTTGCCCATTCAGTCTTAGCCATTGCCACACCCAACTAGAGAGTCCACTGGAATTTCTCTGTCACCTCATCAGGCGACACATTCTGTGAGAGCTGAAATGACATCAGGTTCACTTTGATATCTCCTGAGAGCGTCTTGCCCTGAGAGGCCTAAATGCAAGTATTATTGGCAGTAATCACAATGGCAATAAGATTGTTTTGGTGTTGGGGAAAGATACCTAGGAACCCATTGCCATATGGGTTCTGGTCTGGTAACTTGTCTAGTCATTTGGGAAAGTTCCTTCTCCTTAGGCCTCAGTTTCCCTTCCTTTAAAACAAAAAGAGGGATCCTTACGCTTAAGTTCAGCTCTAATATTCAGCTGATTAAGAGATCAAAAGCCTAGTTTTCCTGCAGGTGCGAATTAGCGAATATCACAGGCTTTCCCAGTTCCTGGTCTGCAAAACTGGAGGAAGAAGTGAGGAGGGTCAAATATTTAAAGTCACCCATTAGACCCAGTGGCAGACACAGGGTCACACTTTTGTTGTACCAAGACAGTAGTTAAAGATAGCTCCCTGCCACTGGGACCACCCTTCCTGCCAGTTCCCAGCATAGGGAACTACTAACTTTCCCACTCGTTGAATTGGTTTATCTCCTGAGTGTGACTGAAGACTGTCTTCAAAATAAATTGGAAAATACTTCTTTATTCCTTTCCCCCAGAAACACAGTCAGCTGCGGTTTGGCATTCAGGATATGTTTGTCTCTTGGGTAGAGAAACTAACTCCCTCCTCCAACAACCACTTCCATTTCTTTCTTCCACTTTCAGCCCAGATACTTTCTTCTACTGTTTTTAGGGTTGGAGGAAAAGAAAGCCACATGGGTTTCCATCAGCATCCTACACCATACCGCTTCATAATGGCCATTGTGGAAGAGCCCTGTCCTGCTTAGATCATCATTTTGCTCATGAATGTGACTTTATAAATCTCAGTTGTATCAATGAAAGCACAGCCATGTGAGGGAGGCTTCCTTTTATCTCTAAGTTCCCTTACTGGGTGAGATATGGACATCTCTGCCACTCTTTGCCCACCTCTCTCTCTCTTTCTGTATCTCTTGTCTGTTTCTTGTGCATATTTCTGTTATTGCAGGCTTCCAACAGTTTTTGAGTTATACGTTTCTTCAGCTGCTCACCCCTTCCCTATGGGACAGTGAGCTCCTTACCGGGGAAATGAGTGCATTTGCGTGTGCATTTCCTGCACCTGCCATAGTTCAGTAAGTGCTTATTAAACTGAATTAATCCACCACCCAACCCCTACAATCATCTTCCAAACTGCCCTGGGATTTGGGATCTTCTATACTCGCCCTAATTTACCTATACCTCCTAATAATTTATATCCTCATATTAAAAAGGATATACAAAGAAGGAAAACAAGCCAGCATACTCTTATGTGTCAAAAAGCTTGCTTTGTTTTCACTAAATATCTTTTAAAAGCTTTATCAGATGTTTTTACATGTCGAGTTTTTTGTTTTTAAGTAGATGTTTCCCAGCTTGATCCCCACTTTTATAGTTCTTTTCATTTTAAAAAAGCATTAATTCAGTGTACGTAATAAAATCTTTTATGTCATATGTATGGACTTTTATTATAAACATTTGAGAAGTCAACCTTTTGGCATTTTTATTTTAGAGGCACCACTTTCCTTCTCTTATTCAAAATAAGGTGGGGGAAAATAGCGTTAGACTGGTGAGATCTGATGCAGCTGATACTCCCCTGTCTTAACATGTTGCCAGGGGAGGCTGAGTAGTCAACGCTATTTGAATTCTCTTCGAGGGATCTAATAGATGGAATGGATGCAAAGGGACACTGCACATTTGAATTTAGAAGAAGAGAAAGAGTTAAGTGACCATCACCAATTACAGCCTCAGAGGGGGTGATTAAGATCAAAATTGCAGGGAGGTTTTTAATTTAGCTGCATACAGGAGCCACCCCCAGTTGAGCCAAGCTCATCAGCTCATGCTCATCGCTTCATCCTGCCCCGCCACTGCCACTCAGAACAATTGTATCCGAATGGGCACCAAACGGCTTTTGTGGCACAACACCTTCTGCCTGTAGGTCCACCAGAGCCCTCTTAATACTTTATTGTAGAGGGCAAGAAGAAGCAAATCAGCTTTAAGTTCAGCAGACCAGGAAACAAAACAAGGAAAAGTTTAAATTATGGTTTTGTATAATTCTTCATTTTGTGCAATTCATCCTTGGTGCCAACATATATAAATACAGCTGTGGACTGTGTTAAGACATAGAACACAGACATAAGTATAGAAAGTGCTATATGTACTTTCTAATGCAGAATCATCTCTTATGCCCTTTTCATATATCTTATTTGAAATTACATTCACCCTGTACCGATTTCTTCCTAATGTTATGTATCAACCTGGACGCCAATACCTATTATACTGATAAAATGTGAGGTTGATATGAAGAGTTACTTTGAAGATTTGGGCTGTTATGAATAGTGGTGTTATTAAGGGAGAGGGATCCCCTAGTGATACTACTAATAATTCCTTCCATCTTTGCACTGCTGCTTATGTGCCTGGCTTGGTGCTAGGTTTTTGATTGCATTATCCCTAATGCCAAAAACACTGCGGATATGGGTTCCATTAACTCCCAAAGCATTGAGACTGCACATTTGAGAAAATAATGCAAGACCATGCTTATCTATAAACATTTTCATAAATGCTATACACTCATCCTGATGTACGCTTATTGAGAATTGAGAGGTCCACATATCCATTATTTATATGGATGTTGCCGATATAATTGAGCCTCATATTAGCATAAACCCAGTATAAATATTTATAAATGGATGTTTAATTAACACGGTAGCTTATGCAGGTGTCTATCGGTAACATATAGCCAATGACATTGTGAAGTTTCAGAACTGTATACAAAATGAGCCTTTGCAAAGTTAACAAACCTATTTTTCATTTGGAGGAAAAAAAAAGCCAATATTGAAATCAGAGCCTTGTGTGCTATTTCTTATGCTTTTTTCCTGATAATACATTCTTGAGTATGAATGTGGGCCCATACTTAACTGTTCAAGGCCCCTTAATTAAATTAAGAATAATGAAATATTTTCAAGATTCCCATTAGGAACATTAACTGATGAATACAGTTTATTCTTTCTTGACTAGAGCTTGACTTAATTCAACATTAAGATCACATTGCCTTATCATAGTAGGGTGGCTGTATCAAAATCATAATATTCCTCAATTCAGTAATTTTAAAATAACCAATTTTTCTCCTTGCTTAATAGACACCAAAACAGTAAACGAGATTCATCAAAAAAAAAAAAAAAAGTCTTAAGCTCAAGACATGATGTATTTTCAACTCAAATTTTATTTTGTAGATCTATCGACTTTTCACGTCTTCCAAAGAAAGGTCCAAGATGGCAAGATCATTTAACGCTAACTCAATAAGATAACTGAAAATGTTCGTTATTTCATCCAAGCTTACTTGCTCTTGTTGTCATGTAAGATATTTTGACACTTTATAAGCCAGAGATTTTATCTGTTTCTTTTGTAGATACATACACACATACACGTATATGTATGTGTGTATGCAAATATATACACACACACATATAAAATCACTGATCATTTTAGTAAATGTTTTAAAAAGCAACTATATTATAACCCAAGGGATTTTTATTCTTTGTAATCTCAGAAAGCTCCCTCCGTTTTACTGATCTTTTTTATTTCTGAAAGACTTTATTTTTCATTCTAGAATGCTCTTTTTCATTGCTACTCACTCTGACCCTGACAAAATAAATCACCAGTTTATAAGGAAAACTTTTTAAGGGAGGTAAGTTAGGAAAGTTTTTTTAATTCCTCCAAATTGTATTCAACTGGAATCTGAGCAAATAAATGAGGCAAAAATTTATGGTTCAAATTCGCTACATTACATTTTGACAAGTCTAAAATGTTCAAAAAATCACAGTTCATATCTCTCATAGCTCTTCTTAAAATTTAGAATAACAATATAAAGGGCCATTTAATAATATAAAGGGTTGTATGATATATGTACATGTGGGAAGAACACTAAAATAAAACCAAACATGACTTAGATGTTTGACACTCTCTTCTTTCAGGCACTACAAACAAAATACTGCTCAGTAATTTTACCTATAGCAGGTGCTAGTTATAGGTGGTAAAGATTACAAAAGATTTATATACAAATGGCAACATAGCACAGACATCCAAAATAAGGAAAAATAATTTCAAATTTTAATATAGCGGTCTCTTATTTAGAGATTGAGTTAATTTTCTTTAAAGAGTGAAGTTTTCAGATAACGACAATTAATTCGCATTCAATTGATTAAAACATAATAAGACTAAAATATATATCAATCTTTTTCTTTGTATTGTGCTGCTTCTGTCTTTTAAAATATGAATCAGTTCAGCTTAATTGGTGTTTAAATGCATGGCATGAATAAATGTTTCTCATAGTTTAATGTCAAAAAAGCTTTATTTATGAAAAAATTATAAGGACCTCTTTTAGATTTCTCATTTAAAATGGAAATGAGTATTATATTTCAGTATAAACATTGAATCTTTTATTTAGTAACTCAAATTTCCAGGAAAAAATACAAATTATTTTGTATTTTGTCCTTTATCATTGCTATTTGTCAATTACTCATAAATCAAATGCTAAATAAATATTTTATTAAAAAATTTTTAATTTAATATTTATTTAAATTTATTTTGATGAAATACCTTTTCTTTAAGTTGCATGTTTAAATGAAATAGAATTCAGCATGTTGTATTTAACATTTTAATAAATCTAAGTTCTTATGAATCATTTAAATAATTTTACTGAAATTTATTGAATAATTGAATAAAATAATTCAACAAAATAATTGAATAAAAGCAATGATTAAGCACTTGAGGTCTATCTTAATAATATTAAAATAAATTATGATAGAGTTTAACAATTTTGCTTATTTGTTTTAAGATTGTAATACTTTATTTTCTCCTGTTAGTATTTTGTTATTTAGAGAAGATTAATTTTGGACACATCTGATTATTTTCTATTTGATTGAAGACTATAATACAAAAAACGCACATAATCTCGTGCAGATTTCATAATTTGTATGTCGACTATCAAAATTAGAGAAATTTTGGAATGATAATATATTAGCATGCTGTTTTCTTCTATTACTATTTATGAAATGTCTCCTTTGTAATTTTAATTCTATGTAATGCAATTCAACTACAATATATATTCCAAAGGCAATAAAAGGTTGGATATTGATTTTAATAGTTTGGAAATGTTTTTCCTTCAAGATATTTTAATATAGTATAATAATCATTTTAAAAGGCAATTTAGGAAGTATAGAGAAAGTAATGACATGGGTTGATTTTGACTTCATGATTTGTGATTTTAAATCATTTATGACCTTAAAATACAACCGAAAAATATAATCAAGTATGATTATTCTACATCAGTTTCTATAGTTCCACAGTAACTATAACAAAACCTAGCAAAGTGGCTCAAGAATATCTATATATGTTGAACAAAAATGAGCCAACATATTGAGTGATAACTTTAACTCGCTAATTTACTCATTTATATCTTTTGGACTTATATCTATACTCCAGATTATATATACCGGCCACATACCAGCTGTAGTTAATAAAGATCTTTTACAAGGGTGTAATTATATTAAAATTGTAAGTTAACATCACAGCTAATTAAAAAAACAGTTAAAAAGTTTGGCATCTTAATTTTGATTATTCTCAAAAACTATACTGTGACAGAGAGATTTTGCTAAGAGGGAAAAATTTCTGTGCAGTCTGAAAGTGAATTTTCTGTTTCTCATCTGTTTGTGTCAATATTGGAACATGTGTATTCTGTTTGTCTTCTATTTATTTTCTTAGGTAAAAGTATTTCATGGAAGAATGCAAGATTCAACCTATTTTATTTGTTTTGTGCTTTGGAAGACATATTTAAGTATTCTTAGGTAAATACAGAAGAAGGGTTTTAAAAAATAGGTAAAAAACCATTCAATAAAGAATGGCAATTATTTCTGTCTTCAATTTACAGTACTTTTGGTATATGTTAATTTTATACTGAAATGCTTTTTTAAAGGCAAATTTTCCAAATATAAAGTTTCATTTTTTTACCATTGACTCTTCTCTGTTTTTTTTATTTTATTTTCTTGGCATTTAAAATTAGATTTTCTCTAAAAATGTATTTAAAGTAAATCATCTTTGTTGATTGCCAGTATTTACAAATATCAAAAGCAAAACCATTGCGACTTTGTAAATATCTGGTTTTTTGGGGGCATAAAATGTTTTGATAGCTTAATGTTTAGTTACACTGATAAATACTAAACGAATATTTCAGAACAAATACCTTAATATTTTTTATATTAAGTTAATATTCTAAGTTGAAAAATAAAATTCACTGACCCACTAAGACAATTTATTTCAACATCAGGTCTATAGCTTCAATTTATGATTTAAACTAAAGTGGCTCACAATGTAAATTTTTTCCACTAAGTTTATTAGTGTAATTAATTAATTATTCAATAATTGAAATGCAGGTTAACAAACTACCATATATAAAAGTTTTAAAAAAACGTCCTTCATTCAAACTGGGAACTCTAAGCCTATAAAACTCTTCAAAGAACCCCAAGATATCAAGCAATCTTTTATTTAGCTAAACCTACCCCCCACCTTCACTCTTATTCATACTTAAATACTCAGTATGCTCACAGCTTGGAAAAAAGCTAGAAAGCCTTAATGGATCACTGATTTTAACTAAAGAGGTAGGTGCGTATCCCTTATAAATGAATTCAAAACAATTTTTGTTTTAGCATTAATAGTTTTCATCAAATGAAAACAAGCTTCTTAGCGAAGGAGAGTAAAGCCTTGAATAGGGCACTATTAACATATCTTTTATTTTAAACTCAATGACAAACATTCTAAAACAATATCCATTACATTAGAACAATGGTGCGTTCTTTTCTTTTTCTAATATTCCCGCAGTGGACTTCTTTTGAGCAAAGGGTAACATAACCAAAGTACAAAGTGAAGGACTCAGTAAAAACAGCAGGAACACATAAAATCAATTTAAGGAAAATAATATTTAATCTTGTCATAGCTTAATGCTAATGGAGTGAATGTGCTTTAGCCTTTCATTTTTCATAAGGTATATATTCTCAGTTTATGTGCTCTGCCACTGAAAGCGTATTTATGATTAAAGATAATAAGGCACAAATTTGAATTTTGATCTGGCTGACATGGATGTAATTTTGTTTTAAAGTTGCCTGTACATTTTATAAACAACAGCTATAATAATTTTCAATGTCATCGTAACCATCCGCTAGACTATAAAATATAAAAACCTGGTCTCAAATTAGCTTTTTGTTTCTTAAATATCTGTATAGTCTGTTTTAGAAGACATATACATTGTTAAATTTATGCTCGTGTCCCCTGAGCAGTCCTGAATGTCAAACATTTCTTTTAAATATATTTTCCTCTACCCTTCAAAAAGGTATGAGAATTTGGAAATTGACTATGAAATAAATTACATTTCTTGAGACAAACAGGGAGAATGATAATATCCATTTTTAGTTTAAAAAGGAACTTCAACAGAATGAACTCAGGGATGATAAAAAATCACCCTTTTTATGTCAGTGTTCCTTTTCTTTTCCCTTTCTAAATATGGTGCTAATATTCCTTAATTTTGGAACCATGAAACCAATCGTAAAACAGGGTCATCATCATTTGTGCAATATTGATCTTATAATTACCCCTATAAGGACAAATATTTATCCTTTAATGTGTGAGTATGAGATGATAGCAACAGAAAATGTTTGCAACAAGTGTCACTATCCTTTACAAAACGTTTCCATGTTACCACGAAAGGTTGATTTAATTGCCAAATTATGAGACAAAAACCATTTTAATGCTAAACACTAAAACTCCTTTTTATAAAAAATGGAAGACATTTTATAAAAACACGGTGTTATTCACTGCACTGACCAAAATAACTCTTCATATATTGTCTCTGCTCTCTTTGTGCTCATTTCATGGCTCCCTTCTAGCATTTTGGTTTGAAAGTTTTAATAACTACATCTCAGATCTTTTATACACATCATTCCAGGGTATTGTCAAGTCCAGCCCAAGTAGGGATCACATATGCAGGAAGACAGAAGCAGTTTCTTTTCCTAATCTGTGCGAGAAAACAGGTAAGACACGAGCAACTATATTATGCCTCCAGTGTGTCTGTGGCTTTCGTATCTGATGCCTGTCACACGGAAACAAGCAAGAGATGCTCTTATCAATTACAGGAGGTCACAGATAGCACCAGGATGTTGGAATGATGAAGAAGGCTTCCATTTTTTTTTTAAAAAAGGATGCCATATGTAGCTATTAGAAGGAGTTGAAAAAAAAAACCTTTAAACGCTTACAGGGAAAACAAAAAAAACACAACCAAAACATTATAAGAAAAGTGTGGAAAGCATCTAGTTCCTCTTTTTTCTAGTAAATAGAGATTTATGGACAAAAACCTCTAAGGACAAAAATCTATGTTATAGATAACATATCTAAGGACAAAATCTAAGGACAAAAATATAACATAATGTAACATAATGTAACATAAAACACAACTTAGCAAAATTAAGCATCAATAGCACTAATAAGTTTTAATAATCTCAACTATCTCAGTTATCTAGCCAAATATCAATAGTTGGAATGTTAAGGAATATTCAAAATCGTATAATATTTATTTTTGTGTTATTTTTCGAGAATCAAATTTTATTCCCTAACCTTGTTACAGAAAGCTAGTAAAGCAAATTATGATTTTGTTCAGGTATAAAAATAGTTCTAAAAGGAAAGGAAACTCTTTTGCTAATGAAGAAAGGAAAATTGTGAAGTCTATACTTCTTTCTAATTTACATGATTTCTTTTAAATAAAAGGATTTACTCAGTGACAGTAAATGCAGCCAGCAGATGTTTAGTTATTTACTGAAGCAAGACACTATATTCACTGATGGAAGTATCAATTGCAGTTATTAAAATAGATGCTATTTAGGAGAACTGTGGGATTCAGAAATAATTATTCATATAATTAGAAACTGGAAATGAGTCAACAGGAATGCTTTGGTAAAAAGAAATTGAAATGACTGAGTCATTCTATCAAAGTATATTCGATACACATAATACAAGCATTAAATTTGCTGTTTTATTTGTAAGATCACACCAAAATCTTGGAGAAGACTGGATTTGGTGCCAATAAAAATCCTAGTAAATTACACATAACCTATGACAACAGTTTATTTGGAATTCTTCAAGATTGGATATAGTTCAAAGCTACATTTTTTTCTCAATTAATATATTCCAGATCTATTTGGTCAAATTGTTGCACATTATTTGACATGACTAGTGTATAGAGAAGACATGAGCATTTGCTTATCGTGGGCAGTTATGTAATTCTTCCCGTTGCATTTACAAATATAACATAGAACAAAATAAGCAGAATAAGTGATCATATGTTAAAGGAACTCAGAATAAATTATTACATTGAATGAAAACAGGAACTCCTCTGTGAACATATTGCATCAAAATTAGCATCACCACTGAACTGTTACTTGGATTCAGCCCACCTGAAAGATTCGAAAACTACTCAGAATGTACTAACTCTTAAAAAACGCCATCACCGACCCCTGAAATCTCACAACGGTTTTGTTAATCAAGGATTTCATCTCCACACTAAACCAAGGCCAAATTAGGAAGGCTATGAAGATAAGGCACACAAAAACATTTGTTAAGCAAAGTCAAAATTAATGACAAACAAAATCAAGTTTCCTTTGTGGTTGATTTTCAGGCAGCTGCATCCAAATATAAAAGAGCCATCAAAGACAGATATTCATTAATTATTAACTCAGAACAACTTCAGAAAGCAGAGCCCTTAAACCTCTATTGACATCATTCTGGCAGAGTCCTAATCTCTGAAAGTTGTTGGTAAGAGTTGCATTAAACACAGCATGCTGCCAATCCTGCCTTTAACGAATGCAACTCCAGAGCTGTACATTGCAGCTTCGAAGACCACACGAGAGAAGCTACATTTCTGTAAGGATATCTTTAAGAAACGTTTATAATCTCACATTCTAAATAATCTCCTAGGTTACTTTACCTCTCCCAAACACACAACAGGGGACAATAGCCTAATGGCAACATACGTGATGCAGAAATTCATCTGATTTTTCTGTGGAAATACAGGACAACTGTCATGATTAAAAAGCTGTGCTACCTTCTAGCTTAACTCAGTTAAATCTGTAGATTATTCCTGGGCTTTTTCTTAATGGAATGGAAGGAAAGACTCTAGGAGGATTGACTTTGATAAAACTGTTGAAGTATACAAGGTCGTTATTTAAACTGGTGAGATAATTTAGGTTTTTATGTATTACTATTGATGCTTTCCTATTTTTGTTTGTCAAATTCAGTACTTTTCAATTTGTAAGATACTTTGGGCTATATTGCAAGTGTTGAATAGAACTTAATTTCTATGAAGATATCCTCTCAAAAGTATCTGTTAATACTTAGGATTGTATAATCACGGATTTCTTCTTTAGACTTCTACAATTCTGGTTCCAAAATATAGAGAAACAAGATGCTCATTAATTTTGACTTTTCATAATCTCGGAACATAATATTCACTACTGTGATTATTCCAAAGTGCAGAGAAACAGTACTCTCACGCAGTGTGCTTCAAACCTTAATATCAACCTGGTTTGAGGGGAGATTTTTCAACATAGCTTAAAATGGAAACCGAATGAATATATTTGGATACAAATAGTTTTAAACTTGGATTTTTTAGATTACTTCTTGCAGCAAATCTGCGTGAAAGGAAAAGAGCCGTGACGTGACAGGGAGAGGTGTTATTTTCTGACCTTTTACACAAGCTGTACCTCACCCTTGTCCTACCTCCATTTCCCTTTTTCTCATTCTCTCTGTCTTCTAAAACTTATCTGTGCGCAGATGAACATTATCTGAACAAAATTAGCATTGAACGATCATTGTATCTGGTGGAAAATATCAGTGCATTTAAATAGAAATATAGAAGCCATCAACAGCATTTAGAACAGATAACAAAAAAAAATTATTAGGAGATCAAGTTGATTTATCTTAAACCTCCCAAACTTTCAGTCATAATCCAACTGACCACCCACAAATTCTTCAGATTATCTCTTCATATCACAGAATTAGCATTATTACAAATCAGAATGTTAACTTTCAAACCAATATAAAATGGACAGGATGAAGAAAAGCATCTTATCTATGGGATGATTCGCCTATAAAGGTTTTATCTCTTACACTATTCTATTAAAGGCCTTGCATGAGTTAAGCAGCAAATCCTGCAGAATAATTAGTGGCTGTTGATTCCCCCTCCTCTTTTTTTTTTTTTTTTTTTTTTAAATGAAAGCTTAAATGGGGGAAAATGGAATGGCAGTCAGAAACTGGTTCATACCAATCATAATAATTATAATCTATTAGAATTAAGCCATAATCATTAGAATTTCTTCTTTTCTCCTACCTTTGATGTCCTGTTTCATCTGTTTCATTAAAGCTGCAATTTTTTACAGATTCTCTTGATGTCCCTATGTTTTCATCAGTGTCTAAGGCAGCCTAAAGGGAAAAAATGGCTCTTTGCCTATAGAAATATATGTTAATACATTAGTTATGTGAAGCAAGAATCTTCTGCAGTATGTGTGGCTGAGGGACTATAGTTGCCTTTATTTAGGTCTGTCCAGCATTTTGTTGTGTTCTACTCTTGCCTGGCAGCTGGATCCTGACCTTCAGGTTCTTTTTCTTTTTCCTTTTTTTTTTTTTTTTTTAAGAAAAAGAAAAAAAAAAAAGAATTCTTTTCAGATTCCAAGTTCCCCCCTTCTTACCCTCCCACTGACACCATCCTATTCAGAACCGGAGATAACTTTATTCATCTACACATCATTGTATCACATTCAATAGGCAAACTGCTTCAACATGCTTCAGAACTGGACAGGACAGTTATGTCTTCATTCCACCCTCCCAACCCCTCTCCCCCCTCCCCCACTGCAATGAGATTTTTACCATCGTTTTCTCAGGCATGAAATGACCACAGTTACAAAAAATAATTTCAAACAAGTGTTGTACTCCTCTGTTGGGTCGCTGTAGATATATTTTCCTTGAAACTCTTCAATTGCATGGAATACATTGCCGCCAGGCTGAGTTGCTTAGAATCCTCTCTAGATAATACATGCGGAAAAAGGAAGGAGGGGCTCTGATTATTCATTAAGTTCCTTAAACTGCTGGTGTAGATTGTGATGAAAAAAAGTGCTTGCATCCCAAGTGTTTGCTTTAGTATAAAATTAAAAGCATCAAGCCTTATAAAGCAATGCCACTGCACATTGCACAAAGACCTGAAAGGAAGAATTCTGCAATATTAGCAACCAAAAAACAAATAACCTGTTCACGAAAACAATATTATGCCTGTCTCCTGACTGATTTTGGAAGAGAGGAATTAACTTTTATTCCCCCCTAGGCTATAAAACACTGTGATTTCACTTTGGGGAGTTTGGAATTCTTAACAAGAAAAGTGGAACTTGCTTACTGTCAGGAACATCAAATTACTGTTTGATGTTGAACGCTCTTGCTACAAAATCAGCCTACTGTTTTCTGTCGGGAGGATTGGGTATCAGATAAGTTTTCAGGATGGGAAATGGATCATATGTATGGGTTCCCAGTGAGGCAGGCAGTGGGCTTTACTAGACGAAAATAGTTCTCGTCCAAAGTTGGTTTTATTTTTTTTAAAGTCTTTATAAGGATCCCTTTTAAAGCACAACACTCTCTTGGATTCCGCTATTTAAAAAAACAGTGACAAAAATGAGGTCAAAACAGTTCTAAACTCAACTACGCATCCTGGTCTCTTGTTGGCATGCCCGGGTATCAGAATGCAAAGCTTGAAAGAAGGTTGAATGATTAAAACGAAATAGAACATCTAAAGTACTTCGAACAGCTATTTGTTATAAAACATTCTAGATCCTGCGGACAGAAAAGGAGAAAGATTTTTTTTTTTTTAAAGCAGACTTACATCATTGACTGGGTGTTTTCTACTCTAGCGCCCATATGTTTATGTAGAGGGTGTTGCAGACATTTGGAAGGATTTGGGAGTTTCAAAAGAGAGAAGTTTATACATTAGTGCTGCAAGTTGCAAAACACTGTTGATATTCAAATGTTTATTGTGCAAAATCTGGGATAAGCTTCGGCATGAGGGCCCCTTTAAGTGCCTACAACTCTTGCTAATTCCCTTCAGCATTGAGGCTCGCACAAAAGCCTTAATCCAATTCCACTTTTTTTCAGAAAGCCTATGCTATTTTCTCTCACATAAACTAACAACACTATCCCATCACACTGCAGAGTGGGTCAAAGAAAAAGCGCTCTGTGTTTATACTTCACCAACACTTTGTGTTTCTTGGGCAAGCATGGCGGGGGACTTTAAGTGGTTCCCCAGGCCCCTGCGACATCTTGGGGGTGGCGGGGGAGGAAGCCTTCAGACATGGAGGGGGTAGTTTTGAAGGACAAAACAGAAAAATGTACTGGGGTGTTGAGCATTCTTCTCATCTGTTATCTGTGAAAAGAAAGTGATTGCTTGAGCTTCGTTCTTACAGTTCGGATTTAAATGATAGAAGTCAGGCTTGCTTTGATAGGGCTGCATGCACCTTTTGATAAGGTGGCATTTTTCTTCACCACTGCCTCTCTGTCTCGCTCTCTCAATCCCTTCCTTCCTTCCTTTCTCCATCCTCCCTCTACCTTTGGTTCACTTGCTTTTCTCTCTTTTCTGCAGAGATTTCTTAAGGTCATATTGACAAATTCTCATTATTTATCTTTCTCTCAGTTATTAGTTCCCTTTCTCAAATTGAGAAAACAATTTAGTGCAAATTTTAGGCAGCTTGGAATTCTGGTGCCAATTCCTAGTTTCAGGTGGAAATTGTGCTAACAAATGATTATACCTGCTGTTTGGCAGGGGTGAGTAGGCATTTGCTTATGATTGTGTGTATAAAAATGACCAATTACTTCAGTAATTAAGGAACGCTGGGAACATTTAGAAATGTCCATGATTTTGTCCTAGAAATGAATTATAGGGGTAACGCTAGGAAGCCAAAATGAGAGTGGGTATGAGTCTACTTTTGAGTTGTACTTTGGAGATTGGTGTTACCAAAGAACCAACCACACAGAATGCTGTGCCCCAGTTAGAGTTGAGGATGTCATATTTCTATTGATTTCGGGTCACGGTGTCAAACTGAGAAAGCTCATATTAGTTACTCCTGAATATTTCCACATTTTCATAAAACCAATGAGAATAAAGTGTGGTGGATAGATTTGGGGGCTGTGTGTTCAGAATCGAGGCAGCAGATATTTTTGTCTTTGTTTGGAAATAATATTGCTCTGTATTTAATAAGCATCTGCATTAGAGAACGATGAGAGGTATTTGATACAAAACAATATATCTTAAAGCCACAATACTTTGCAGCTGCAGGGCTACCCATGGTACAAGTTACCCATAGTAACATTTGGAAAATTTTCTAATGAATCGGGCCAAAAATTTGACATAGTTTCTGTTCTTAACTATATCACAGTATCTGGGACCAATTCTCTGTAAGGCATCCCAAACTAATCCCTAAGTAGTTGGAAGATAACATTTTCTAAGATGAGTTTGTGTCAGAAGAAAAAAATGATGTCAGTGGGTCCCTGGAATGTAGATCAATCATATTTTAAGGTCTGGTGCACACTCTCTGTCTTCCGAGATTGCAGATTTATCTAAGCGTGAGTACAATGGTATACTTTCCACTTTTAAACTTTCTTGGCGATTTGTGTCTTTGAAATTATTTTCAACTACTAAAAAAAAAAGGTTTGCACAAAAAAGGTTCATGGTGAAGAATTCAGACATCGCAAAGTAGCGCAAATCCCTATTGAATGAATCTGGTCTGATATCTAATGGTCAGCTATTACATTATCGAAATTAAATCACTTATGTAATTAGCATGGTTTTCATCCTTGCAGGCATTCTCAGTAGACAGGCCAATGACCTGAATGAACATGGAAATGGATTTCTCTTTTTGCCTCATGAGGTCACCACTGGAGGCAAATCTGCATAGCACTGGAAGGGAGTTGGATTTTGTCTGCTAGGAGGGGATGATAGGATCACAGCTTCTCCCCAAAATGTTGATATTGCAATATGAAGACAAAAATATATGAGATGACACTCTTCCAGCATAATGGAGAAAGTTGTGTGGTTTGCAACAAACTGTAAAATGTAGCGTAATGGCAAATAGTTCAGACGTCAGCAAGCAATGCCAAACACTTCTGATTTTGGTCTAAATGCTCATGGTCATTAAGTCACCTGGGTAATTAGAAGAGGATTTTTTTTGAGGCTTTCAGAAGTTCGGCCAATATCTCTATGTAGCTTTCCTTTCCTTCAGGAAGGGAAAGAAAGAAAGAGAGAGAGAGAGAGAGAGAGAGAGAGGAAGAAAGGAAGGAAATAAAGGAAAGGAAAAGAGATAGGGAGCCAGGGAAGAAGAAAGGAAGGAAGATGGGGGGAAAGGGAGAAAGAGAGGGAAGGAGGACAAGTAGGGAGGCTGACAAGAAAGGAAGAGAGAGGGAAGAAACCAAAAAGAAAAAAACACACTTTGGAGACTAACTTTGTCAAGAATTTAATCGCCAAAATCTCTTGGAGAGATAGGCTGGAAAACAAATGGTGTGTTTTGAGTTATTTTGTTTTTAAAGACACTTTTTTTCAAATAAACCTGATTGATGCCATGTACCTACAGAAAAAAATTTTCCATTTTGATTTAATGTTAAAATCAGGTCAATGATGCCAGGTCTGTGAAGGACAAGCTGGAGATGGGGCGCGTGCCAGGAGCTGGGCTACCTGAGACAGCTGCCACTTCAGCCTTGACACCACAGGCCAAGGGCTCGGGTGCCTTCCCTGCTGGCAGGTACCCCAAGAACATGGAATCAAAAGACTTCCGGTTGAGGAGCTTTTTTTTTTGCATGGGCAGGCACCCGAATTGAACCTGGGTCTCCGGCATGGCAGGTGAGAACTCTGCCTGCTGAGCCACCATGGCCTGCCCCATTCACATTTTTGTTATCGATTTTCTATTCACATAAAATAAGTGCTTGCCCAGCTGGGAGAACCTTAACCTGACTGCAGTTCCAGGTTTTCCTGTATAAAGTGCTGTCTATCGCACACACTCATACTTAACAACACGATCATGACATTCTTCCATTGAGCTATAGCATTTATTTTCCTTAACTCAGCATACAATATATCATGCTAAAAAGATAGTAATGGAGCAAAGGTGTTGGTGGGGGTGTCTCCAAGAGGGGGACACTGTAGTTGACAACTACTCAAGATATTTCTCATTCCTTTTATTTTATTTTTGCCAATGTTCGCCAGACCTCAGGAGGTCATACCACCCCAGGCATCACAGGTTCTCCGCCCAACTTCCTCTCAATTCTCCTTCTCCAATGCTCTATGGTTGCCCAAAGCAACCAACCATACAGCAAGATGTTGGGAAGGCCCCTTTTGTCATCTACCTTGGACCAGGAGGTCACACTTGAATGCTGAGAACCCCATAGGACTCCTCATGGTTTCTGCAGGAGCCAGCGGCTCCGTGGCTTTCATGTATGGTGTAAGGCAGGCAGGACCCGTAGGTGAGGCTGAGTCCCTCGCTGTGGAGTGCCCCACAGCCATCCCCTCTGAGGTTCTGCTGCCATCTCAGGGCAAGGCACAGTGTCCCCCTACAGAGGCACTGCCAACAGCCTCTGACCTTTAAAAGGTTTGGGGAAATTGCTGCTCCATCCTTCCCAGCAGCTCACTCCCCTCCTCCCTCCCTCTCCAGGATACATAGTGTAAGGTGGTAAATGAGCTTCTGTGGACTCTAACTCCTTAGGGGCAGGTACTAAGAATAAATGAATGAAGCCAGTTAAGTTGTGAAACAAAAGGGGAGGTGGTGGGAAGTTTAGTGAACTGGAGAGCATATGACTATCTAAAGCCTCTCAGATTTAATTTAAAACACATTCATATGTGCATGCATACACACACACACCTGTGAGAACTCCAGTTTGGGATGCTTTTTAAAATTTTTTGTGATATACCAGAAGAGTCCTTGAATATCTACTTTCAACTCTACAAAATTCCCCAAAGCAAAGAAATACAAAGAGCCAAGGCAACCTGTTCTACCTGGGGTGTTGTAGAGAAATTCAAGGAGACATACACAAAATAATATTTCTGTAAATGTTAGGTAATAGATAACAATAGCTAATTTTATGCTTTTTTTTTTAAAACCATCTACTGTGTGTTAGCATCTCAGAAGTTTTCTTTCATAAGCATTGGGTGGAAATCTACTAATCTGCTATTTACCTGGCTCTCCGGCAGTAGCCAAGGAAGACACAGATGTATAATTTACTCTCCAGAGTCCTCGGTATCCACTACTAACACTCTGAGAAAGGTGAAACCCATATAAAGCAAGCTATTATGTGTAACACTTAATCCTCAAAGCAAGCGTGACTGGTGTGCCCATTTTCTGGATGTGGAAGCTGAGGCACAGATAGACTTAGCAAGTAACTTGTTCAAGGTCATAGTGTTGGGAAAGGGTAGAGGCTGGAGTAGATCTTCAGTCAGTCTGAACTGAGCTCTTGAGTCAGCACAGTTTTCACTGTAATTTTGACTAATTATTCACATATTTATGGGGCTAGAGTCTATCCACCAAGATGCACAATGGTCTGGCCACGGAGTCTGGAAGAGTTACTTGCCCATATTTATACGGATATGCAGGTGAGAATCCACCTCTCCAGGCTCTCAGACAGTCTCAGCGGGGAGCCTGCGGCAGTGCCCAGTCAGCTCCACACAAGTTGTTCCCTCTCAGTTCCCTCCGAGCCCCTCCCCTTTCTAACTCAAAACCCGCTAGTTCTATTCACAGGTGGACGGACCAGCAGAGGCTCATTTAAACTCCCCTCTCAACGTCCTTCTCTCTCACCTTATAAACTTGAAAAGGGGCAGCGAGGGGCTCACAAAAGCCTCTTCTGGCCACAGCTCTTGTAATAGGCTCATTAAGCTCCTGCCTGGGCTCGTTATAAAATACTTTGGAAGCAACTGTAAGTAGTTGGCGGTTTGTAACAGATAATATCAAATTGGAGAAACATGTAAAAGCACATACACAAACAGTAAAAGGAGATGTACTCTAATGATACTAGTCAAACAAGCAGAGAAATAATTAGTCACTCCATGTACATGGTTTGGGATGTGTTAATACAAGGCTAATTTTATTTGAGGCCATGTCTGCTTCTAACTTTGGTGTTTTGTGTTTAGGGTAAATAAAAGACGTTTGGTTGGGAATTCTGTATTGTAGGAAAATAAATGATGTTGGTGCCTTATTATGGTAGTCACATGAAGTATATATTAAACATTGTTCTGAAACCTTTCTCATGGGCCACTGGAGAGTGTTTTGATTATTTACGTTTTTCTTTTCATCAGGTATGAATTTATGTTATGTAAACTAGTATAATTCTAACTAAAAATTATCTAACGAGGGATGCTATTTATGTTTTTGGTGTTAATGGTAAAGATCAGTTTATCAATTTACAATGAATCTTCACAATGTATCATCTTATATGTAGGACATTGAAATGAGTGATAGACAAACAGTTTGCTACTATTGACTCTCTTGGGAGAAACTGTATCCAAAGGAGGTCATATTTTGAGCGAGAATATCTCAGATATCCCTGTTTTTCATGGTACCTGTGAAATAATTCTTAGTCTATGCAGAAGTGCTATTTTCATTCATTTCAAATCCTCTTATTCTCCAGAAAGCTATATGTTAGATGTTTTCTACATCTTAACATATAAAATACATAAAAGGAGTTAAAGTGTCAAGATATCCTAAAGGTTTGTTGAAACATAATTTACATAGAATCCACTTATTTCCTCAAAATGCCATTAGATAGATTGAGAAATAAATTGCCATCTTTCCCCACTATTACCACTCTCACCCCTAATTATAAACCTTTAAAAATTATTCTTATGTATGTTTAAACTTGGCCTCTTATCCTCTGGGTTGGCTTCACAAGGTTCCAGGATAGGGGTGTGTGTGTGTTTGTGTGCAATCTAGTGTGAATAGAAGGACAGAGAGATCTCACCCTGCATGAGGACCCCAGAGCCTAAGTCTTCTTGGCCGTGCGTGGGTGCACACAGCACTGTGGGTAAATCAAACTTTGTGGTCCTTTGTGTCCTCGTTTATTCAGTGACAGAGTGGATAGTAGCTATGCTGACTTCCAGCCCCTGGATTCTATTTTTATAATGTGATCAGGGTAAAATGTAGAGACACATGACTTCCCGTAGATAGTTGCCTCAATAACTTTGAAGAAGAGGATGACCTAGTCAAAATAATCACAAACAATTTTTTTTTAATTGGAAGGTTTTGCGTCATGCGATACTTGATGCTGGGCAGATTTTTTTCCTTTAAAAACTGTGATATAAAATAATAGCATTTGTTCGTAATATACTCTTCATATCTGAAAATCCCCTTTTGGACAATTGTATGATTTTGTCAAGATTAAACATGCACATACCATGGGACCCAGAGATTTCACTTCTAGGAATTTTTCCTTCAGATATAAACATGCATATGTGCAAAGATATTTTATTCACAGGTATGTTGAAGCATTGTTTGTGACAGCAAAAAATTGAAAACAAGCTCCATGCGCATCAATAAGGAATTGCTTAACAATTCATGGCACTTACATTTTATAATATATCACGTAGGCTTTGGAAAGAGCAGGGCATCCCTATAAGGACTGATATGGAAGTATATTCAAATGGACTATGAAGTGAAAAAGCAAAATGCAAAATGATGTGAAGATTATTCTACCACTGATCTTCTAAAATGTATAGGTACACATACACATACACACATATATAAATATATATTATACAAATATATATATGTGTGTAATATCTCTGAAATGTTTTCTAAAATATTAGTAACTGTGACTGCCCCATGGAAAGAGATGTTATTCAAAGGATAACATTAGAAGGTAGACTTAGTTTTCACTGTGTAGTGACTTATACCTTTTGAAATACATACTATCTGCATCCACTATCTATTTTCAAAAAAGAAATAAAAGCAAATACTTAAATGGCTTGTGCAGATATTATTTTGATTCCCACAGATGTTAGCTTGGTGATGCTTTACAATAGCTATATGAGATTGGAACTCTGATATCACCCCCATTTAGCAGATAAATAAAATGAGGTAGAGAAAAGTTAAGCCCCTGGTCTAAGGTCATCCAGACAATGAGTGGCTCATAAGCACTGGACCCTCTTCCTGAAGTTCTCCACTTAATGCTTTAGGAGCATCTTTATAGGAGCTCTACATATCTTCTATCTACAGACTTTGTTTAGATCTCCTAACTCTGCTAGGACCATCCTTTGCCTCTGTAAATCCTCCTCAATCAAATAATAATAATAAAGGTATTTTTGTTCATTTGTTTTTACTTTTCAGAGGAGACTCATAATTGTGCATTGTCCTGCCCAACCTCAAGGCTTAGTGGTGGCCCTTTGGACAATTCAAGAACAGCTGAATGCATTGAATGTGTCTGTCCCCTGTCCATTTGTCCATGCATCCATGCTTGGAGGCTCGGTGTTCAATCCTTTGAGCTAAAAGTTTAACTTTTCCTGCTTGCTTAGTAACATAATGCACCTGATTTTTTCAACTACTACAGTTATCCTCTCACAAATTTCCAGACACTTTTTTTTATTGAACAAAACTTTTTCTGTAATCTTATCCCAAATACATGTTAGTCTGAACACTCAGGAATCCTATCAACTATCTGCTTCCTCAGAAATAAACACATTTTTAGTCACTTCTCCTCACTGAGATCAGTATTTCATTCTTTCTTATAGCTACCATGAAGGAGAACGTCTCATTATTTACACATACACTGCTTGCAGCCTTAATAGATATTAAAAAAGTATTTTATTGACTGATGGCTCCAGAACTCAGTCCATTCAACAATGATGAACATGCTAGTTCAAAATGGAAGAGGAAATGGATAAGTTGTTTAAAAGTTAGAGAAAGAATATTTATCATTTCCTCTACTTAGAAATCAGCTTTACAGTATATTTAATTACTTGCCAGCCCTTTCTTCACCTCTGAGCTCTTACATTTCTCATGCAGTGTGGTTTTGGTGAGCTACATCTCAGCTTATCATTAAAAATAAGACAAAACAAAATATCCCAGAAGTCGAAATTCCTCAGGCATAAAAGTTGAAGACCTCCCTGTGGAGGCAGTCAGAGTTGCAGCTGTGTCAATGAAGCTGTGTGCATGGAAAGGAGAAAGTTCACAGCCATGTGAGTTGCCTCCCTTCCCAGAAATTGACTTTAAGTTTTTGACACATAACATGCAGTTGCTGAAACAAATCTGCATGAGCAGATATTTTGGATGGTGGAGCAGAAGATTCTGTTTGTGTGTTTGTTTATTTATTCAAACCTGTAGAAATGCATTTCCTTCAGAGGAAACCATTTTCTTTCCATTGCCTTCTATTCCACTTGAAGTATGTCTCTTGAAGGAATTTATTATAATATACGTCTCTCTATATATTTTTTTCCAGGCATGGTGTTTGGAAGTTCCTGATCAGTGAGGTTTTGGATCTCATATCAAAGGGTTTAAAGTCAATGATTTTAAGTATGGTTGGATTTTATTGCTCCTCTGGCGGGCTAAAAACTTCAGCCACTTTTTGACCTCTGCTCAGTCAATTCAATTCCCTCTAATGCTCTGTGACTAATATGGTGGATATTTAATCTACTTTGCTGCTGAAATTACTTTTCGAGTCACTTTTTTCCTTTGAAAAACTTCCTCCTGAGAGAAATTGCTTATCGTAAGCTCTAAACATGTTGCATATCACAGAATAAATTTTTAAAAGCTTTTCTTCCAGAAACAATTAAATGCTAGCATTTATTTTGCTATCAGATTACAAATAAGACTGGAAAAGTGCTATTATTCTGGAACCAAAAGGAGAATCAAAAGGAAGAATGAACTGAATCCTCCCTGATCTTGGAATTAATGTGAATTTATCATAAGTCATCATGTCTTAGTCAAATATCCCCTCCAATGTAATTAAATTGGGAGGAAAAAAATTAAAAAATCGCAAGGTTATGAATCAAAGTAGGTTGCTTTTGTTAATATCCTTGTTAAGAACATGCTTGATTGCTTTTTTGAGTCTCATTTGGAAGTAAATATGGTCTGTATATTCAACCAGCAAGGCTGCGACTGTGTTGGACCCTTACGAAGGTCTAGTCCAAATACACATTGACTGGGCACAGACATGGCCCAAGATCAGAGAAACTGGGTCGAATCCTTATTCTATTATTACTTAATGCTGGGACCTGGACAAGCCTTCTAACCCTCCATAATCACATTAAGTATAAAGGTCTGATGATGCCTTTTTCACAGGGAAATTCGCATTTAAATAGGGAGTGAAGCCCTAAGCTAAGAAGAAGAGGGAAAGGTCGAAAAGCCCCAAGGCTTGAGAGATAGGTCTATAATCCTGGTTCTACCACAGACTCATTTGTTGCTCTCACTTCTTTGTCAGTTTCCTTAGCTAATGAGGGGGTGGACTGTAATGATTAATAATCTTTCTTCTAACTATTAAAAATTTGTCCTTAGACAAATAATGCCTTTCCTTATGCAGTGGCCATCAGGGCCAATTGTCTTCTCAAGGCCAGTCTTAGCTGCAAGCTTCCTTCCCATCTACTTTCAAATGTCATCTTCCTGTGGGTGGTGTGAGAAGAGATCTGAAGTTTGGCAAGCTTTAGACACACCTCTCTGCCTCAGTATCTTGAATTATAAAATGAGGTCAGTAGTCAGTATTGTCTTGGCAAAATGAACTCAGGCAGAGTTCAATATAGTTGGTGCTTGATAAATGTTGATTTCCCTTTGCCCAACTCTCTACCCTCCTCTAGTGTGTTTTAGATGTTACGGTCCCTACTAGTCCCTTCCAAGAAAGTAAGGTGGCTATAAGAGATTGAATTATTGGTTTCATGTTGCATGCCCACTCATTTTGAACTTGCTAAAGTCATGTAGCTTTGCAATTTCTCCCACAAATAGCAGAATGTAATTTCTGCTATTTGTAATTAATGTAATTTAAGCATGTAATTCACATGCTTATGTGACTTGTCTTGGCCAATGGGATGTTAGCAGATGTGATTTAAGCAAGGGCCTGAAGTGAGCCTGAACAGTGAGCTTGCCCCTTGGACTTTTGCTGTTATCCTGGCTGGCCACTGGTTCTAAAAGAAGGGTGAAACACATGTGCAGAAGAGCTGTCCTGCTGAGCCACAGATTAAAACAGAGCTGCCCCTGAAAACCCATAGACACATGAGCAAGAAACAAAGGCATGTGTTTCATGCCATTGAGATTTGTAGGTATTTGATATGCAACATCATTGCGGCAACAATTGACTGATTGAGCAGCTCGAGGCAAAAGGGAGAGCGATAGTGATCACAATATTCACTAATGTGTATTGTCTGGGATACTTACATGGTATAGTTTCTGAACTATACCTTACATAGTTCATCTCGTTTAATCTTCACAAAGACCCAATGAGATAAATACTATAACCACCTGCATTTTACATATGGGGAAATAAGAGAGAAAGAGGTTGTGTAACTGTCCTAAGTTACCCTGCTAGTGAAAGGCTAAGTAAGGATTTGAACCCAGGCAATCTGACTGAGCTAAAAAAAGATTTGTTTGTCTTGGAATCTTTTTGGGCACATTTATTTTATCATCATCATCATCATCGTCATCAATAATAACAGTAATAATAGCAACAACAATAATTACTGTCACTGTTTGTGGTATGACTTCTATGAATCATGAATTGGGCTAGACAATTTACACTGTGTGGTATGCAGCTTGTAACACGATTGCCAATTATCACCACCTATTGGTATTTATACCCTGTGTAATATCCTCCCCTTGAATGTGGGCTGGACTTGACCACTTGTTTCTAACAAACATAATATGACAAAAGTGATGGGATCTCACTTCTGTGATGAGACTACAAAGGGCTGGGACGTCCATCTTGTTTGCACTCTCCTGTCTTGGACTCTTCTTGGCTTTCTCACTAATAAAACAAACAGCCCTGTTGTGAGGTTGTGAGATGCTCTGTGGAGAGGTCCATGTGCCAAGGAACCAAGGGAGGCCTCTAGGCTTATGAACTGAGGTCTTAGTCCAACAATATCACATGGCACTGAATCCTTCTCACAACTATGTGAAACAGCCAGGGAGAAGAGCCTTCCTAGTCAAGCCTAGAGATGACTGTAGCCCCAGCCTGTGAAAGAACAGACTCACCAGGCTGGAGTCCTGACCCAAAGAAACAATGTGAAAAAATGCCATTGTTTTAGGGCACTAAACAAATTTTGGGGGTAATTTGTTCTGTAGCAATCAATATCTAAGGCATTGTTATATTTTATTTATTATGCACCACAGTTTTGCGCCTCCATTTTTTTGGGGGGGGAAGGGGTGATGCATGGTTCAGGAATTGAACCCAGGTCTCCCGCATGAAAGGCGAGCATTCTACCACTGAACCACCTGTGTCCCCTGTACCTCCATTTTACAGGTGGGGAAATAATCTTGGAGCCAGATCACATGAGATCTGAAATCAGGACATTTAGAGGAATATGCTTCAAAAGTCTCTGTAATGAGCCTGTGATAGAATCTGCCCGTTGACGCTAATCCCTGGTGAAAAGGTATCATGGAGCAGCGGAGTGACCTTGGAGTATATGGGAAGAGCAGGGAGATGGCTGTGGTAGGATTTGAAAAAACTCAACAACCTTTCCATAAATATAAACACCTTCCAATGTTGTCCTGCTCTAATGGAAATAATCCTCATTAATTACACCTTCAAGTTAAGATATCGATAGGCCCCACCTATAAAATTCCGTGATGTGTTTTGAAGTGGTGGCAGAATATTTTGTAACAGCAGCTATTATATAATCACACTGTAAATTAGTATGTCCATCTCCTGGAAGGAAACTGGAGAAATTGGACAGGGAGAGGAGTGCAGGCAGAGATGAATTCCGGAGCAAGCTCTCCAAATGACCAGCTAGCTGTGTGATTTGCTAAACCTTCCTGAGCCTCAGTGTCCTGGTATCCTTAGCTTTGAAATAGGGACAGTGTCCTCCTCAAAGGGCACTCGCCAGAAACAATGGAATAACATAGAGGGCTTGGCTCATGTAACTGTTCATCACCTGGCATTAACCTTGATAAAGGGTAGCAGGACAATGCATGAGTGCTTCCCTCTTCCTCCACCCCATATTGTAATCCATATAGGGAGACAGAACAAAATTAATTTTCCTACCCTATTGCTGTGATAGCTTTTTATTTTTCCCTCTTAGCATCTGAATATATATTGGAAATAGATTTTGAGTGTTGCAGAGCAAAATTGAAGAAGTAGTCTAACCTGGAAGATGACCCCTATATAGGATTGTGGTTGGGAAGACATATTTGTCAAAGTTGGCTAAATGTTGTAATAAGCTCATCAGAAGTCTCAGTGGACCAACACAATGCAAAGTTATTTATTGCTCACTTCCCAACCCAGTGGAGGCCAGCAAGAAGCTCTGTTCTGTTGTTAGAGTCAGGATTCTTCTGTTTTGAGTCTCCATCCCTCTGTGGTTACCTGGAGTCCTTTACAACTAGGCAGTAGATGAGAGAAAGTCTGGGAGATTCCATGGCAAGATTTCATGAACCAAGCCTACACAGGCTAAGCATCACTCTTGTCTTCGTTTTACTATCTAGAATTCATTCCCCTGCCCTACCCTCTCTTAGCTGCAAAGGCATCTAGGAATATGTAATCTAGCTTTGTGCCCAGGAGGAAAAGAGAAATGGTTTAGTGAATGCATAGCAGTATCTGCCATAGCAAGTATAGACCAGGGTTCCGTGTGCAAATATCTTTGTGGGAGATGTAGGGTCATGACAATGCCGAGAGACTGATGAGGACTGAGGAGAACCAGAGAGTCTCACTCATTCTAGCAAGGCAGTCCCACATAAGGATGTGGGCTAGCTGCCAGATCCTTCCATTTTTCAAAGCAAAATGGGAATCAGGATTTGTTATGTGAGAATTTCTAATTTTAAAATATTAAGTCTATTTTCAAAAATGTGCAAGACAAATATACACACCTATAAGTTCATTTTGACCAACTCGTGTCTTCTCGTCTACGAATGAGTATCCAAGAAGGGAGGGGATAGATGTTTGATGCTTTAAGAGATTAATTTTGTTGGTGGGGGTACAGTGCCCTTTGGTATCCAGATGCCCTGAAGCCAAAGACAAAAATGGAAGGTTCTGAGAGTAGTGGAGAGCTGAAACCCTTTGACATAGCAGCACAAAGATTGTAGGACATTTGATGAGCAAAGACTGTGGTGTCAGAATAGGTATTAAATGCCCACCTTGGCCTGAATCTGACTGTCTTCCTACCAAGCCATAGCATTGGACAAATAGTGGGCAGCCAGGACTGGGTGGTCTCGATCCTCACTCATTACAGTGTGCTTCAGTGCCTGGCACATAGTGTAAGTTTTCGACAAATGTCTGCAGAATTAATGAATGATTGCCTGAATTGAAGTGAGAGAGTAAAATGAATGCAGTGCCTAGAAGAAGCATTGTTTGTCAAGGCAATCACACCTAGATTTATGCGAATTTATTTTGGATTTTACTTAAGTTTCCTAGGACACTTGCAAGAACACTGGAGTAGAAAAGTAGGAGGAAAGGAGGACTTCTTGTCATATAATATTGGATGCAAAGTATGAACTATATTTAACTTGATTAGGAAATAAAGAAATGCACACTTTCTTGCAGTCTGAATTTTGGAGCTCAATTCAGATCTGTTATAAATGTAGGGGATTTTTGGATATAGTAGAATATCCAAGTGTAGAGACTTCAGTGAACCCAGGACAGGCACCAGGAAGAGGATGAGAGACTAGAAAATAAATCTGGCTAGTTGGGCTCTGAGGGAAACTCTGGGAACTGCCTCAGTTAGCAACAACTGCCGTCAACAGCAACACATGCTTATCTTGTTAAGCTGTTAGAAAACTCACAGCATTATCTGTTCCATGGGCTTCTTTGTTAATCAACCTGATTTTTACCTAAATAAAGGAGATAGGCTTTCCATCTGCTTATATAAATTCTAGCTATATATTAATCCCTCCCTGAAGTGCGGTAGAGTGGTGGCTACACTCTGTGCTGCTCAAGTGTATCAAGTGTTTTTCCTTATCTGTTCAATACAGATGGTAACAGTACCTGCCCCTTCATGTTGCTGTGAGCATTAAATAAATTACTGACCAATAATGTCATCTCATCAACGAGGCTTCTTCTGACAATCCAAAGTGAAAAAGCGAACACATTCCCACCCTGGCATCTCCTCTTGTCTTCTGCTCCGTTTAATAGCAGTGCTTCGTCTATTATTTGTTCCAAGCCCCACCCACCACAAGTGGAATGGTGGCTCTATGAGGGAGGAAGCTTTATCTATGGTGCTCAATGCAGTAACCTCAGAACCTAGAAGAGTGCCCCATACATAGCAAGTGCTCAATAAAAGTTAGTTGTATAGGGAAAGACTGGTCTCTTCAACAAGTGATGCTGGGTCATGTAGAAGAATGAAGTTGGACCTCTCCCTCATACTATATACAAATAGTTACTAAAAATGGACCAAAGACCTAAATATAAGAGCTAAAACAATAAAACTCATGGAAGGAACAAAGGAGTAAATTTTAGTTACCTTGATTAGGCCATAGTTACTCAGATATGACACTAAAAGAACAAGAAGCCAAAGAAAACAATAGATAAATTGAACTTCACTAAAATTAGAAACTTCCGTGCTTCAAAGGATGCCATCAAGAAGTTGAAAGGACAATCCAAAGAATGGGAGAGAATATCTGTAAATCATATATCTAATTAGGTTCTGGTAGCCAGACTATATACAAAAGTCTTACTACTTAAGTTTAAAAAGGCAAATAATCCAATTAAAAGTGGGAAAAGGAGTTTAATAGACATTTCTCCAAAGAAAATATACAAATTGCAAGCAAGCAGCTCACAAGATGCTCAACATTGTTAGTCATTAGGGAAATGCAAATCAAAACCACACTTCAGACCCACCAGGATGGTTAAATAAAAAAGATGGTTAACAACAAGTGTTGATGAAGATGTGGGTATACTGGACTCTCATACATGCTTATGAGAATGCAAAATAGTGCAGACATTTTGGAACATATCCCTGCAGTTCGTCGAAGAGTTAATTGGAAGGTTAAGCTTATGACCCAGCATGTACATACTTAGATACGTTCCCAAGATAATTGAAAACATATATTCACACAAAAACTTGTACGTGGATGTTCACAGCATCAATATTCATAATTGTAAAAAGTGCAAGCAACCCAAATATCATAAACTGATGAATGCATAAAAAAATCTGGTATATTCACACAATGGAATATTATTTAACCATGGAAAGGAATGAAGTTCTGATACATGCAACAACATGGATATACTTGGAAACATGCTAAGTGAATGAAACCAGACCCAAAGGGGTCACATGTGGGTTGGATGATTCTATTTTTATAAAATGTTCAGAAGAGATAAACTCTCAGATATAGAACTTAGATTCATGGTTAGCATGGGATAGGAAGAGCGGGTAATAGGTAGTGACTGCTAATGTGTACAGGGTTTCAGTTTGGGCTGATGAAATTATTCTGGAATTAGGAAGTGGTGATGGTTGCACAACCTTGTAAATTTATCAAAAACTTTTGAATTGTATACACTTTGAAAAGGTGAATTATTCTCAAACTAAAAAAAATTAGTGATGAATATTTTAATTTTTTGGCCTTTGGAAAGTGCAATTTTGGATCAGGGAATGTGTAAAGAGACTGTCAGATATCCATGGGATCCTAGAAGAACAAAATAGTAAGAGATACGTGTTTTTTCCCTGTCTCACCTAAGTCCCCTGCAAATTTTATAAGCCCTATCTCATTAAGATATTTTAATCTCTTAGGAAACAAACAAAGCTTGCAATTTGGTATGTTTAGAGCTTTGATAAGGTGAAATTAGTAGATTTAAGGTTCACCATAGGTAAGATGGTTCCAAAATAGCAGTGGTTTAACAAGATAGAAGTTAATGATTTCTCCCTCACATAAAAGCTTGGGGCAGCAGTTCAGAGCTACTCTGGGCTCTTCCCTATGAATTCACCAGGGCCCTAGGCTTCCCATTTACAGTAGTATAAGCCTAGGAGATGCCCTTTTTCTCATGGTCCAGAAAGGTGGCTAGACCTTTAGCCATCACTACTTCAGTTCAGGGAGCAGATAAAGGAGCTGTTAGCCCTTTCAGTGGCTTAAAATGACAACTCTTTAATTTAGCACACAATTCTCAGGGTTAGCTGGGTAGTTCTTTTACTCTGGCCTGGTGTGACTGATCTTAGTAGGACTTTCTCATATGCAGATAATATCCCACAAGTGTGTGATGATTGGCAAACTGTTGGCGGGTTTACATTTGCTTACCTTCATGTGGGCGCTCACCCTCTAGTAGGCTACCCAGGATTCATTTACGTGATTGCATCAGGGTTAAAATTGCATCAAAAGGGGCAAGTGCCAATATGTATGAATTTTCAAGCTTCTGCTGGAGTCACTTTTGCTAATGTCTCATTATACCAAGTGGCTAACTCTGACTCTTCCCGGAAGATTCAAATTTGTGGCCATTTATTGCAATCTGCTACACAAGAGAAATAAAGAAGACTGGATATTGTGGGACAACCAGCATTCTCATATTTTACCACAAGAAATGATATGTTACACCCACAAATGTCTTTTGCTCCAGAGTGCTTATGACTAACTTCCTGCATTCCATTTCCACCTGGGTGTGTCTCAAGATGTCTAAAATTCAACACATTAAAAACAAGTTATGACCCACCACCATCTAAAACAAAAGTGAACAAAATGTGACGTCCTACACTATAGCCCTTCCAGTTAGTTACTCAATCTAAATAGTTGGGAGTCATCTTGACAATTTTTCTTTTGCCTCCTCAAATTCAAACTGTAACCAAGTTCTGTTGATTTCATCTTCTAAATATCTCTGGAATTTACCCACATGGTTTCATCTTCATTGCAACTACTCTAATCCAAGCCACCTCCATCCCTTACCCAGACTAGTCCAGAGACAAGGCATCCATTCTTGCCTCTCCCAATCTGTTTTTCTTAATCCTAATGCAGCTGAAGTTATGAGTATGCAAACTTGATCATGTCACTCTACAGCTTAAGGTCTTTCACTGGTATCCTCTTATCTTGGAATTGAGATAAACACTTTAAAGGTGGCTTGCAGAATCCTGCATGATCTGGCCCCGACTCTCCTCTCTGTCACTTGCTACACTCATTGCAACTTCTGGCTTCAGAGGAAGGCAGAAAAATGTAGCTTTAAGACATGAAGTGATGGCCCAAGCCTTTGCCAACTGCTCCCTGGGCCACCAACACCGTCACTGTGAAAGAATGTGGCCCTTGTGCTGCAGGATTCAGTTTATGGAGCGCCTCTTAATGGGCAAATAGAAAAATCTTTCTTAGTCTGTAGGATCTTCTTCTTGACAGGGATGTAAGGGAAACTTCCTTTCAGGGTTTATAGTATTGTTGGAAGGCATTTCAAGGGTCCCTATTTGTGATTGCAAACAATAGCTAATAAAATTGCTATTGTTTATTGAGCATTTGATTTACATATGCAATTTAATTGAAACCACACAACAGCCCCTTGAGATAGGTCTCTTATCATCCCCATTTCGCAGGCAGAAAGCTGAGAGGTAGAGATATTAATGATCTGCTCAGGGTCATGGATGATAAGAATCACACCCAGATTTCAAATACAGGAGAGTCCACCTCTTAGTCAAAATTTTTAACAGAATGTCTTACTGCCTCTTTTGAATATTATTAAAAAGCTAGGGAGTTGGGTTTAGCATAAAGGGTGCCAACTGCATGGTCTGAGTTAGATGGACACAAGGAACGATAACGGGTTTTCCACTTGGGATTCAGAATGAAATCATCCAGAGAAATTCATCTGAACTGAAGGCCAACTGGGGAAAATCACAGTTTGTCCCTAAGCAGGGGATAGGCATGGAAAAGAAAGGGAAAGTGCAAATGTTAGCATACCGGCTCAAAGGAGAATGTGGAGCTTCAGATAGGTAACATGATGAAGGGAGAGATTATTCAGTTAGTGAAGGAGTTTTCTTGCACTTCCAGTTTACTTTGGTGGTTTCCTTCCTTGCTTCCCTGGTTGTTGGACATTTTGGACACTAACATTATATAAGGCCAGATGTCTTTTCCCAGTTAGGCATAGCCCACCCTGCCTTGGACAGTCCGTAAGATTTCTTCAATAGACCCTTCAAGGTCTCTTCAAAGACTAACCAACAACTCTGTTTCTAAGGAGTTAACTCTGCAATAATGGGCAGCAGTACTTCTGACCCTCTCTCTACCATGGCCTCTTGTTAAGGTGGGATGCCAGGACAATGGGCTGGGTTTGTAATTCCATATACTGCTATTTCCAGGGTTTTCTAACACCAGAGATACTAGATCCTGAACATAGGACTCAGTCCCATTTAACAGAAAATTTGACTGTGACTCAGAAGAAATCATTGATATTTAGCAACCATTGGAAATTCATAAACCTTGAGGAACAGTAGATGGGAAAATCAGGAACTAAAGAGAACCTGATAGCCTGTAGCAAAGGACTGAAATTCCAAGGTTGAAATTTGACAAGGATGGTATAAGAACCACACTTTGGTGAAGGACAAAATACACAAGAACATGGTGTTCAGGAAGGAGCCGTGTAGCTTTGTGTTTTACAGAAGTCTCACCATTGAGTGACACTGGGATGCTCTTGTACAAAAGGCATGTATCAATTTAACCTGCATTACTAGGTATGCATCCTCTAAAGTTGGGAGCATTGGAGACTTTTCCCATCTTGCATGTAGAACTGCAAGATATTTTTTAAGAAGATTGATCTAGTGTCCCTGATTGCTGGGGAAGGGAAGACAAAATGGTGTTCCTCAGACTGGATTACCAATATTCTTTTCTATGTTGCTTTTTCATTCATATTATATATATATATGTGTGTGTGTGTATTATATATATAATATATATGTATATATATTTACATATACATCCATGTATGTATACAGACAGAGAGAGAGTGAGAGAGAAGGAGAGGGGCAGGGAATTCTGCACCAATAATAAGCAATATTGGAAAAGAATTGTATATGCTTAAAGAACATCTGTACTTGATCATTTACATCTACTTTGAGGAGTACAAATGGCTCTGCAAGCAGGGAAATCAAAATTATACGATTCAAGGGATCTAGGCTTACCTTTTGTTTGTGAGATGCCATTGCCACTTGCCTAAGGGACTTGCGAAGCTCAAAAAAACACATTTTCTCAGGTTGCTGACTCTTGACTTTGACTACACCTCCTTCTGGGTGGAGTCCCCGCTCCTGCCAGTGGTGTTCACCTGATGATACGGTTGCTGTCTCTGGACTGTTTTTTAGTTACTATTATTTTCTCCTCCAAAGATGATGTGGTGTTGCTTCGAAAGAATTGTGGTGAGTTCTTTTTAAATCCTTTCTTTATTCAACACTCCACTTCTTCAACATTTCTGTGTTCTCCATTTCCTCATCCATCCCTGACAGCCTCGCAATCGTACAGAGCAAGAATTCAGAGACAACTAATGGTGCATCTGGTGAGGCTCTTGGTTGCAATTTAAATAAACCAACTTTGGCTAATTTAAGCAGGACAGACATTTATTGGAATGATGCCAGGTAGCTCACAAATGTAAGGGAAGGCTGGAGAGCAGCACCAGTGGGCCCAGCAGAAGCCACGTGGCCTTCTGCCCTCTTGACTGTGGATTGTCAATGCAACCAGCTCACACGGTTAGCTGCAAGCACACTTTTACTGCAACTGCATGAATAAGGTCCTGACCTTCAGAGTCCCAGGAATAGTATTAGTCTGGGGACTCGCTCTCCAGTTGCCAGTAGTCAGGCAGAGGATATGTCTGGACACTTTGCCTCCAGTGAGGGTGGCTGGATGTGCTATCTGCCAACAAGCCACACACAAAGAGGGGTTTCCCTGAATAGGAGGGACTCTCAAAAGGGGGCTTCAGACATGCAGATAAACTGCTTCTATGCACCAATTTTTCTGTCTCTGGGTCTCAGGGCCAGGATTTGGACAAGGCAGAGCTGTCTTCAGATGATCTAGGAATAGAAGTTCTTCCAAAGTCTGAAAAGGAACTAGACTACGGGTAACTTAAGATGGTCCAATTCTGAAGGCTAGTAGGATTCTGGAGTGTGACATTTAAGGCATTTGTTGGAAAACTACTTTGTTCTGTACAATGAAATCTCTCAGTCCTCATTTGCTTCTATATTGGCCATGCTACTGGAAGTTGTGTTTCAGTTCACGATCTGTCTTACTGGTAACAGAAGGTGCCGGGAGGTCATGTTATATCCAACTTAGTCCCCAAAGTCTAAATATCATAAACTGTATTTGCAATACCATCTGATAGTTAATGTTTCATTGATTGTTGTATATCCCTAAGAAAATCTGCCCTTGATTTATCATTGTTGCTATTGTGGCTATATTGTATATACTTATTGCAGGTTGCCTCAGTCCTTTGCACAGAAATGTGGGATGACAAATGAATGGTGTCCTAACCACAACCTTGTAGCTAACTCGTATCTAACTAATTGATTGATAAATAAATCAATGAACAGCAGACAGAACACATGTAAGAATTTATATTCTGGCCTACCACAAAACAGGCTGATAGCCCCACGTAGGGTCTTGTCCTCAGTCCAGAAATAATCGACCAGTTGTAAATGACAAGTCACTTTGCTCATTCCGGGCTTCCTCTTGCCTTGGGATCCTGATAGATGGCCCGCCTGCCCCCACCCTGTCTTAGCCGCCAATCTCACCGTGATGGCATGACTTCCTGCATAGTAGAGGACACTATTTGTCCTTCCTCCGCAGTTAGGTAGAATAATGTTCCCCACCTCCACCAATGATCCCAAGCCCTACTCTCTGGAAGCTGTGAATATTTTGCATTACAGGACAAATGGGAGTTTGCAGATGTAATTAAGCTTACAAACCTTAAAATAGGGAGATTATCCCATTATATAGGTTGGCCCGATCTATTCACATGAGTACTGAAAGCAGAGAACTTTCTCTGGCTGGAAGCCGAGAGTTGCTGCAGAATGAGAAGTTAGAGAGACTCAGTGCACGAGCCATTGCTGACTCAGATTAGAGGCCCACGTGCAAGGACAGGCAGAGGCCTCTGGGAGTTAAGGGTGGCTCTCCGCGGACAGCCTGAAGGGGCACGGGGACCTCGGATTTTCAAATGCCCTTCTTTGGAGTTCACCAACAACCTGAATGAACTTGGAACAGGATTTCCCTCAGAGCCTTCCTGTGAGAGCTTAGCCCATGGACCCTTTGATTTCAACCTGTGAAACTCAGAGAGAGAAATCAGTTGCGTCTATGTGGATTCTATTTTAACCCACAAAAATATGAGATAATACATGTGTGATGCTTTAAGTCACTAACTTTGTGGTAATTTGCTATGGCAGTGACAGAAAGTAATACAGACCTTTCCTCCAGAACCTCTTTCTGACAGGGTTTTAAAAGCCTATCCTGAGGGATAGGAGAAGATTCTGAGTATACCCAACCCTCCACCCCTCAGATAGAGCCAAGTTGACATGGTTTCCCAGAGGCTCTTTGGGTAAGATCTGTGGTATGAGGCAATCGAAGAGAGCCTGAGGTACACCCTACACCCCAGCTGAAACTGCTTCATTTACTAGTCACCATCAGTTTGACCATGTCAAGCTTCCAGCAATTCATCAAGAAGAGAGCAGACGTCCGTTAGCTGTTTGACAATGTGGCAAATGTGTCCGTCAGGTAGGAGTGAATGCTAGGACTGGAAAAACAGCTGAAGGAAATCTTTGTAGATAAAAATCTGCCTGTGTAGATAGTATTCCCAACGTGATGAGGGATTTTCCCCACAACGTAAATAGGCAAGTTAAAAGGTAACTTACATTAAAAAGATGAAAGGGTGAATAGTAATGGTGGCCAACGTTGGACCTAAGAAGGTGAAGACGTTTTCGCAGCCAAGCCTCAGCAGCAGTTACATTTACCTAACCTCATGGCAGCTCTTACCTTCAAGTACAGACTTCTTGCCTTAAAAGCAGTAACCTAAAGTATCACCTCTCTGAAGCACCTGGATTAAAAGTACTTAGAAGTTGCAAAGTAACTCTTTACAAAGCATCAAAATGGATTTCCCTTATTTTTCTTTAAATGAAGAGAATCTATGGACTACATAGTAGCTATTTCCATTAAACAGCCAGCTTAATAAAAAGAAAAAAAAATGAAAGAAAAAGCTTTGAAAATTTTACCTGTGATATCTTTTCATTCTTTCTTTGAAGTATTTGGAGTGAGGAGAGCACATTAGTGCTTTTTAGCTTGGCCATCAGCTCTCTCAAAAGTAAGTAAATGGAAAAGAGCTGATGAGAGTGTTTACTTCGTTTGCAGAATTCTAATGTCAAGACTGTTTCAAAAGGCGAAAATGTAGAAACGGTGCCAAAGTTTTAAACAATAACTTTACTTTGTGGGAGTAGTCAACTTCAATTAGATAAATGGATGCTGAACTAACACGCACGAGATTTTCCCAGAAACAGCAGAAACCTCACATCCCATATCCAACGTGATGCTCAAATTGGTTACGTGGCTGCCATCCTGGAGATGGGCTTCCGAGAAAAGTGACAGAAAAGAATTAGTTTTCACTCTACAGCAAAGAACATGTGTCTTTCATGGCCTGTTTAAATTTTGGAAGATTGTTAGCTATCTGCTCTCCCATCCATTCTCTTCTTCTTCCATAGTAATAGACTGTTGTGGTTGAATTGTGTCTCCCCAAAAAAGATATGTTGATGTCCTGACCCCTGGTACCTGTTTGGAAAAAGGAACTTGGCAGGTGGACTCAAGTTAAGATGAGGTCATAGTGGATTAGGATGGGCCCCACTCCAATATGACTGCTCTCCTCATAGGAAGAAGGAAATTAGGAAACAGAGACACAGACACAGAGAGAAGAAGACCATATGAAGATCAAGGTAGAAATTGGAATGATGCCTCTTTAAGCCAAGGCAGTCCAGGGATTGCCAAAAAACTCCAGAAATTAGAAAAAAGTGAGGAAAGATTCTTCCCTAGAGACTTCAAGGTTGGGGGTGGGGAGTGGGCAAGGCCTTGATTGTGGGTTTTCAGCCTCTAGAACTGGGAGATGATACATTTCTCTTGTTTTAAGCAGCCCAGTATTTGGTACTTTGTTGTGGCCACCACAGGATGATGCAGGCACATCGTCTCCCCCTTGAGACTAGATTTATCAGCTCTCTGATGGGTAGATGCGTCAGGGGGGTGCAAGGGTTACCTAAGCAATGTGTGCCACTTCTGGGTCTTGACCTTAACCTTGATAATGGAAGGGAAAATTGTGCCTTCCATTGTCTCTCTCCTTGCCTCATGGAAAATTGTGGACTGCTCGTGGTGTCACTTAGTTCCTTCCACTAAGATGAAGACAGCATTCTAGAAAATGGGGGTGCAGCCAGATGGGGGGACCTGAGCTCATGGGTGTTTTGAGGAGGATCACTACCCCACCATCTAAACCTCCCACCTCCAGAGTTATGTGAGAGAGAAACAAACTTCTATCTTACTGAGGTTACTAGTTTATCATCTTGTTTCACAATTTAGCTATTACCGAGGACTCTTCCCTCCCCCTAGAAATCAGAGCTCTTCTGTGGCCACAGTGCTCCCTCCAGTAGTACTCCTATCTAAATCCATATACTTTTGCTAAGTCGCTGATTTAAAAATGATTAAGAAAGACATGGGTCTTTGTGGGCTGTGACAGTCTCAAAATACTTCATCCAAAGGTATTATTCCCTGTTCTTACATACCTGAGATTATTTTAAAATCCCCATGCTGTTTCAAGAGAGAAACAGGTTTTGAGGCAATCTTAGGATTTTGACTCAGTCTTCATCTTTATTGGCTAATGGTATTTCCAAAATAACTGCTAAGACTTGAGTTAAAAGAAAAATAATTTTTAAAAAAGGAATTATGAAAGTTAATGAAAATATAAGCAAATGCTTTCATCACACCACACCCATTCGCCAGCAAAGAAACACAGTGAGGTGCTTAACAAGGGCTCAAATTCTTAAATTATATGATGCCTGACTTTCAATAAGGCTGTTTTATGATTTAAAACTGGGATTATAGGGTGCACAGGTGGTTCAGTGGTAGAATACCCGCCTTACTGCATGAGGGAAACCTGGTTTCGATTCCTGGACCCTGCCCACCCCCCACCCCCGTAAAAGGATTTACATGGCAAGATATACTTATTTACAATAAAAATAAATGCTTTTTTTTACGAAAGTAAGTTAATCCTCTTTAAGAATTAATGATATTAAAAAGTTCAGTGTCAGGAAGAGAGTAAATTAGAAGGTGCCTACTACCATTCCAAAAACATTTGCTTTAGGGTTTTTGTCACAGGGCGCGTATGTTGTATTTCAATCTTATTTGATTTAGAGAGGCTTAACTTATTGATGACTCCTGGAAACATACAGAGAAAGGCTGTGCTGTTCCTTCACTCTGGTCCTCTAGAATCGAGGGTAACAACCTCTTCTATAAATAACTTCTTAACACTTTCAAGGCACACACTCTCACACCCACTCACAATTTTATAGGCATGTGGTTTGTTCATGCAAAATTCTGCAGGGAAATAAAGTTTTCCCAGCCACGCTGGCATAATCAGTAGCAAGTTCGGAGAAAAGGTAGACAGACATTGTTACATTATCTGTTTACCCAGTGGGATGAGAATGCATTTATTTCTTACAAGTTTATGCACAATCAGTTAAAATTTACATTGAAGAACATACACTTTTAAGTAGGCACTACTAAATGCCAGATACTCTTCTGGACAATGGGCCTTCAGAAGTGAACCAGACTGAACTCAGTCATAGAGGCCAACATGACCACATTGAAATGCAATCATAATGCTTAACAAATAGCAACAATGACAAAAAGGAATTGACCAGTAGTATGGTAGCATTGATGCACAGAAAATTCAGTCTCAAGATGATTGAGTAATGTGATGGTCAGGTTCATGTGTCAACTTGACCAGGGAATAGTGCCCAGTTGTCTGGTCCAGAAAGCACTAGCCTAACTGTTACTGTGAGGACATTTCGTGGACTTAAATCATCAGTCAGTTGATTGCATCTATGGCTGATTACACCTATGATCACTAACGGGAGTGTCTTCTACAATGAGAGTCCAATCAGCTGGATGTAATCCAATCAGTTGAAGACTATAAAGGAGAGGTGACAATTTCAGCAGTCAGAAGAGAGAAGTTCCATCTCTAATTCAGCCATCCAGTCTCTCCTGGTAATTCATCAATGGACTTCATCATTGTTGCCAGTTTGTGGCCTACCCTGTAGAATTTGAACTCGTGTACCCCCACGATTGTGTGAGATCCTTTTATAAAATCTCGTATTTACAGATGTCACCTGTTTCTTCTGTTTCCCTAGAGAACCCTGACTAATACATTGTACTTTCCCATCCCATTCCCGTGTGGACATTCCCACATCTTCTTTCTTCATCCATTAGCTGATTCCTATTTTTTCTTCTCTGCCTTATCCTCCCCTCATTGCTTTCTCTCCCTGTTGAAATAATAATCCCACAAACAGGAAACAGAGGTTAGTACCCATTGTTAGAAGACCAGTTGCGGAATACTGGCTAGCAGCTCGGTGTCATCACGGATGAGTGTCTTGGTTTGGTTTGGTGGGACATTTGGACATTTACCTGCTGATGGAGTGGGTCACTCTGGCCTGGCCAGGTATTTGGGGCTTGGGGGTCAGGTGTGAGGTGCTTGAGGAGATCAAACAACCCAAACTTTTTCCGACACATTAAGAATTAGGCCCATTTATCTAGGGAAATGAAATAAAGAGAATCAGAATTCTGATTCTCACTTCAAAGAAAGGCACAGTTGAGGAAAAAGATACAATCCCTGTATAAAGCTGATACAAGCTGTAAGTGAGCAGAAAACAAGAAGTCCTTAAGGTGCAATTAACCCCATGCCCGCTCCCAATTCTAAGCACACAGTCAACTCCATATCAGGTGCTAAAATTTTCTACTCATGTGAATGGGCTTGAACCCAACCTACAATGTGATTTCACAACAACTTTCTTAGTAGTTTAAGGATGCTTCTTCATATTACATTTATAAACAGCTGCCACAAATAAAGCTAATATCAATGAGCCATTATGTGGGGAATTGCAACGTGACAGCAGGTGAGGTTTCACTCGCAAAAGTTTCTCCTAAACAAAGGGCAATGCAGGGAAAGAAGAGCCGCCGCAGGTCCAGCCTCTTGAGATGAATCTTTGCACGGACGAGGAGAGAGGTTGTTTTGAATTCTGCACAATTGGTGTTTTGTTTTATGATGAACTTGCTCTTTAATTAGTGAGAAAGATGGACCAAGTATAATGTGAATTCCGTTCCATCCCATTGCTTACATATATTTTGTGGATTTATTTTCTCACTGCATGTGGTGGAGAGTGCTACTTACTGCCCCCCAGAGCTCTTCTGCCCCTCATCGTCAGGAATGAGCACAGACCACCTGGAATAAACACTGGACAGCCCAGCTACTCTTGCAGTGGGCTGTGGCCTCACAACTGAATTTGGGCTAATGAGATTCAAACATACTGACACATGCAACTTTTAGAAATGCCCTTAAAGGGAGGGCTGTGCCTTTCTCCTCTCCTCTCCTTTCTACAGTTGGAATGCAGAAGTGATGCCTGGAATTCCAAACTGATGAAGCCCCATCCTAGAGAGGGACGTGCAGTAAGCTGATGGTTCTGTGGTACTGCCATATCAGCTCTGGCCTGCAGACCTCTGGGTTTTTGTGTGAAAGAATAAAGGCCCTAGGTTTAAGCCAGTACAGATGTGGGTTTCCTGTAGCATGCAACCAAATTTAATTTTAACTGACTCACTAAGTACACTCCTCTCTGGACCTCATGCTGTACCTGTGTGCCCTGGTCCCAGACCTTGGGGTGGGGGCCTCTTTTTGATTTAAAAATCAGTCACTTAAGGATTTAATCAAAGTTCATTAAACCTCCAGGCTCTAATTAATGGATTCAGGGATAACATCAAGTCCCAATATTGAAAAAAAAAGAAATGGCTGACGCCACCGTTTCATTCCTTTTGCTCCGTCCTCCCCCAGACTTCTGGGTTTAACGCCTCTGATGTACTGAAGACCTCTGCGTGTTTGATCGCTCAGTAACACTTTCATTTTCTCTCAAGGAAGGAGAAATGCTCCTTCCTTTCACCAGCTGCACAGTTCATGTGGAGGTCACCAACCACAGTTCCATGAGCCTCTGGGTACCCAAGTATGGAAATTGTTTTCCCTCAGGCCTGGTGATACGGGTTAGGCTGCTCGGAGTTCAGCCCTGCCCTTTCCTGCTTGGATCATCAAGCTGAAATGTTAGAAGTCCTCACCTGCCTTCTCCTTCTGCACCCACAGTGATACTCCCAAGCTGTTCTTCCATCTCCAAAATATGATTTTCAGCAACCTCTAATGTATTTATGAGCTGCATCATGACAATGTTTATGCTCTCAATTTGTTTTTTCAAGTTCCACAATCTGCCCTTTCATTGTATTCTGTTGTCTTATCGTTATGTCTTTGATGGTTTGTTGCATTAGATGAATGTTCCTACAGGTTTTCTATCACGTAAAAGACACTTTGTTTCTTGCATAAAGTTTCCGTCCAGAGTGTGATTTTTATCTTTGCACATGTGGTGACTTGCGTAATTGGCTCCATTTCTTTCTACCACACGTGGTTTCTGCCCTTTGCCATGTGGCTTTGCTCTCACTAAAAGGACGTCGTATACTTCCCTGTCCTTGACTTTGGGTTTGGTCTGGGGTTCTGCCTTGGGCAATGGAAAAAGGCAGAAAGGATGATGTACCAGTTTCAACTCTAGGCCTTAAGATGCCTTGTGAGTTTCCATTTGCCCTCTCGAGCCTTTGCCATCACCACGAGAAGAACATTTTTAGGCTAGCCCACTGACTTCAGGAGCAGGTTAGAAACACAGGAAGCAGAGCCATCCTAGATTAGCCGAACCCCAGCCAAACAAAATATGTGTGAAAAATAATAAAAACTGTTTTAAGTCACTGATTGTATTTATTTATTTATTTATGTAGATTTACCGAAAAATCATGCAAAAAAGTACAGAGTTTCCATATGTCCCCTGTTACACACCTAGTTCTCCCTATTATTAACACTTTGCATTAGTGTGTTTTTTTACAATTCCTGAAACAATATTATTATAATTACATTATTAACTATTGTCCATATTTTACATAGCATTCACTATTTGTGTTGTATAGTTCTAAGGTTTTTAAATGTTTTTACTTTAGTGATATATATGCAACCTAAAATTTCCCATTTTAACCTTTCAAATATACACTTCAATGGTATTAATGACATTCAAAATGTTTGCTGTGCAGCCATTATTAACCAAGCAGCATGCAAAGTTCCTTTTAAAAAATGTAATTTGTTTGCAGTGTCATTTTTAAAAGGGTATTTTTGCATGAACCTAATTTACAAAGCTTTGTCCAGCCGTATTTGTTCTGACTTGGAATAAGTGAATTCTCTGTAAAATCTTTTCCATTTAATTTAAGACTCTGGGCTCTCCTCCAGGTCACAGATCATATTCTCTTGCCTACTTTTTCTTTTCTAGGGGAGGAAAGAAGGGGGGTGAGGAAGCTGAGCTTGATGTGTGGGCAGCCCTTAAAGAAGGACCGTGTGGGCACTGCTTATTCACCTGAATTCTTTTTTTAACTTTTTGTTTTATTGCATAATGTAACATATATACAAAGCAAATAAAGAAAGAAAGAAAGAAAAAAAGCAATAGTTTTCAAAACACTCTTCAACAAATAGTTATAGGACAGATCCCAGAGTTAATACTGTACCATCATCTCAGATTTTTCCTTCTAGCTGCTTCAGAACATTGGAGACTAGAAGGAATAATTTTTTTTTGATCATCACAATTGACTTTTTTGCGTGAAAAATAGCATATATACAAAAAAGCAATACATTTCAAAGTACAGCACAATAATTAGTTGAAGAATAGATTTCAGTGTTTGGTATGGGTTACAATTCTACAACTTTAGGTTTTTACTTCTAGCTGCTCTAAGATACTGGAGACTAAAAGAAATATCAGTATAATGATTCAGCAATCGCACTTATTTGTTAAACCCTACCTTTTCTGTATAACTCCACCATCACCTCTGATCTTTCTATCCTACTCCTTACGGGTATTTGGGCTATGGCCATTCTAACTTTTTCATGTTGGAATGGGCTGTCACTAATATGGGTTAGGGAGATGGAACTAGTTGATGTTTTGGAGAGGCTGGACCCTCTAGGTTTCAGGACTTATCTGGTCCAGGGGCCCATCTGGAGGTTGTATCACCTAATTTTTGTTGCTGTGCTGCCTGGTTGCAAGTTCTATGTGCCCAGCTGAGGTGAGTCCCATGGCCATCCTCAGACCCAATATATTGCAGAGCTCTGAAAGAATGCTGGCACTGCAGGACCTCCTGTTTTTGGAGAACCTGTGGTTCAGAGAGGGGTTTACACCCTCAGTGATTTATCTCAGCCTGTTGTTCACTCATGCAGCTTGTATCTCTTCAGATTGTGGAGGATTTAGTGAGAAATCTCAAGAGTTCTGTTGTCCATTGTTCTGCACCACAACAGCTCAGGAGACTGATGGCCAGGCTGGCACCATTTCACTCTAGGTCAGGAAGTTCCTTTCTTTCCTTGGCTGCCAGGCTAGGGAACATATAGGAAAAGGTAGTGTGTCTCCTTTTTTCAGTGATGCTGGTGAAATTTCAGGGTATTTGTTATTTTATTTATGCTGTTCACTGAGTTAGGCATTAAGAGTGAGATGGGTTCTGTGATTTGGCTTCACACTACCACCATTTCCTGGAGGAGGTCTTTGCCCATATTAAGAGTGAGGTACATCTGCTTTTAAGGTAGGCTGTGGGTTGGGTGGAAGATATAAATGCTTATTGTCATTCTCCACGGCAGAAGCTGGCAGCTTTATTTCCATCCGCGGGTCCATCAGGCACTGTCAAATCATTGCTAAGATAAAAACATGGTTTTCACACATATTGTGTACCTTGGAACATGGTGAGCACAGATTCCACTCAATTTAACTGCTTTGCTTTGGAATATAATTTCTCCCCACCTCGAGTGGAAAGTGAATTCATGACTGTTGATTTGAATCTATGATGGAAACAATATAAACCTAAATTTAATTTAATGAATCGTAGAACAGCCCCAATTATAAAGTTCTAGAAATCTGTCTCAAGTCAACTTCTGTGATTTTTGTCTTTAGGATGAATCACATGATTTCATTAATACTGTAGTGATAATATAACCTACAAATATATATACATATAGATACACATGTATGCATATATGACAGTCATTATGTAAATACGAAAAAGTATATCTTTTCTATTCTGTAACTCTATAGCAGTTAATATATATTGTTATCTATTGCTCTATAACAAACTAGCCCAAAACTTAGGCCATAAACCAACTTTGCCGTGATTTTGTAGGTTGACCCGACCTTCCTTCACGTGGTGATGGCTGGGGTAGGGAGATGGCTGAGAAATTCAAAATGACCTCACTGCCGTGACCGGCAGTTAAAGTTGGCTGGGCACTGCCCTTGGAGCTGTTGACCAGGGACCTCTACATGCTACTGGTTGGGCTTCCTCACAACCCGGTGGTCTAGGGGCAGTCAGGCTGCAGGGCAGCCAGCTTCTAGGAATGCAGAAGCAGAAACTTCTAGGACCTATTAATGCTTAGGTCTGAAACATCACTGAAAACCGTATCACTTCTGTCATTTTTTTATTGGTTAAAGCAAGTCTTGGGGCCAGTCCATTTTTAGGGAAGGCGCGTACATGAGGCCATGAGTATTAAGTATTGGGAGGTGGGGTATATTGGTGGGACACTGGAGCATATATGTCTCCACACACCTCATGCACATAAAACTAGTGTTTGTGTATATAAGAGAAGCCTAGTCACTGTGCTCAGTGCCTGATACAGGATTCTGATCTGAGAATGAAGGATTGATGTATCAATAGATGGTTGCATTCCTAAGGTAGAGAAGGCCCTCTAGTCAAGCTTCTTTCTTTTCGGATCAGAGGACTAACTTATCACTCACCCTGTTTCAATAACAATACAAATGCAACATTTTTTGCATTGATACAGTTGTTCTGGACATGATAGAAGATGAATAGCACGTGATTGTGATGCATTACCAAGTGGCCCATTCACAATCTGATTAACTCATTTTTTCTCCCTAGAAATCTAGCATGTCAACTGAAGTTACCACAAGTGAGAAATCTTATTCTAGAGGCAGCTAATGAGGATAAAATTGATGCCTGTGGGAGTTTCCTGGAAGAACAGAAGACAGCAAATGTTGAGGAGCCCTCAGTTGTAGTTGGGAGAGCTCCTCCACTTTGGGGATATAGGACTTGGCTTAACTGAACAAGAAGAAAATATGCCTCATAAAAATCTCCAATCAACTTTAATGGGCTTAGAAATTTTGGTTTCATTTACAATGCTGGATGTGAATATATATGTTGCCCTACAAAGTAAGTTAATCTTTAGATCACTTATTTAGCTTACATTAGTCCATTCTGACCTCTACTGTACTCCGTTCAGTAACCCAAATGTGCTATTCAGTTTATAGAAATAAAGAAAAGAAGATATTTATGTGCAATAATAGGGGACCAGTTAAATTAATTATAGTACATCCACATTATTTACCATATAGCTATTATAACCGATGTAACAGAAGAATATTTAATGCCAGAGAGAATGCTCAGAATAAATATCTAAGTGGAAAAAAAGGTGTTAAAAGCAGTATGACACAGCCAGATGCACAGTATATCCCAATTTTTTTGAAACAATCTTTGTTTCAACAAAAACTGAAAGGATACAAACAAAAATGCTAGTAAGATTATTTTAGTTACTAGGCTTGGGGAAATTTTTTCCTCTATTTTTCAAATTTTCTACAATCAACAGATATCATTTGTTGTCAGCAGTAAAAGGCAATACAAAGTTATTTAAAACTATAGAAGGGAATACATGGATACACAGACACACGAACACACACACAAATACACACACCTATATATGGAGAGACTTCTTCCAAAAGATGATGATGAGAGGGTGAAGCCTGGGAAGTCAAAGTGTGTGTGTGTGTATGCATGTGTCTCTTTAGGTATCTATTTCTTATGTTTCAACTTTTTATCTTTCTATTTTATAAGTGCTCTTAAAAGGCAGAAGTAGTCATGCAAAATTTTCAAGTTTCTAAAGGAATGCGTTAGAATTCTTGCGCTGTGCATTTCATTAAATTCACCCAGAAAGACAAAAGCTGGCATTTCTAAGTCCACTGATAGCTTGTTCATAACGAAGGTGTGGGCATAAAAAGAGCCCTTAATCCTGACCTTAGCCTATTGCATCCATATCATCAGAGCATAGGGCCATTTGATCCCAGACCATCTTTGATCAATGTTTAATGATCAGACTTTATGTAGCAATCAAAGACATCACAAAACAGCGGATATTTATAGCTTATGGCTAAATGACGTTCTGCACAACAGCTTTTTCCATGGTGCGATACAGTTCAATCGCCGCCATTGGCATGCCACGGCGCGGAGGAACATATCAAAGAAATTTGTTATGCTTTGAGCATGAAAGCGAAGTAAAACACAGATAATTTGAGAAACTAGAAAACTTATCAGGGATGCGATCCACAGGGCCGCCTGTCAGTTGGCAGACGCGGTGGCACGGAGTGCTTGGCAGGACAGTGCATGCATGCAAATGTGAGCCCTGTGCGGCGACAGCAGGTTTTCCTCCAACTGGAAGACGTTGCTATTCAAGGGGGCTGATGAATGAAACCAGAATCGCATCAAGTGCAGTGGAAAGGCGGACAGGAGCAGGAGACAGCTGCGCGGGTGACCGCTTTACAAGTCGAAGCCATCAATCAGAAGGCGTGAAAGGCCTGAATCCAGGGAAACCAACATCCCACCCCCTGATACCAATCCTAATAGAGTGCCAGTCACCGATGCAAATACGGGGCTCAGTCGCGCGATGATAGTTCCTGCCTCTCCTGCAGAATGAACTCAGCAAAAGTTGGCTCTCATTCTCATTTAATGGACACTGCCTCGGTTGTGTCTGAGCATGTTTTTATAGAACAAAAGTAGCTGCTGTCCTCTCTTGGAATTGTTTGGACCTGCTTGCGACATGTGTTCAGGGGTTGGAGCTTTGATGCTTCTGGTCTGGTCCATCAGAACACCCAGGAAAAAGAAGTTGAACGCTTGGGGGCTCAGAAGCTTGTTTCGAAGGAAAGGCAGCTCAGGGGAACAGGAGCATGGCTTCTAGAGCCAAACCGCGTGATTTCAGATCCCCACTCTATCACTGTGTGAACTCGATTTTCACGTCTGGAAAATGGGTTGGGTGACCTGTTACAAAGGCTGAACCTGAGAGTAGAATCACCAATTGAAATGTTATGTGAGCTGTGTATGCCATCTTCTAGAAGCCACGTTAAAAAAAAAAAAAGGTGGAATTTTAGTAATTAGTCTAATACGTCCAAAACATTATAATTTTAACATGCAGGCAATGTTAAAACAGTATTAATAAGATCTGTTTTATGCACTAAACTTTGAAATTCCAGGGAATATTTTAGAGTATACCTCGATTCAGACTGGTTACCCTTCAAGTGCTCAGTAGCATGTGTGACTAGTGGTTTCCATAGTGCATAGGCCACAGGAAAAAAAAAAACCAAAACCAACTACTATTTATAGAGAGCCTTGGTTTTTTGAAACTAGACTATTTAAAAATGTTCCATAAATTTAACAGCTAATATCCCTGAGGTCTAGGCCTGAGAAAGTAAAGGTTTAAAATTTTCTCAGCTAGTGAAAACTGGAAAAAAAAAAGATGAAAGACAGATACTCTGATGTTCATAATCTTTTTTTTTCCTTTTAATTTTTTTACGTGGGCAGGCACCGGGAATCGAACTCAGGTCCTCTGGCATGGCATGCAAGCGTTCTTGCCGCTGAGCCACCGTGGCCCACCCTGATGTTCATAACTTTAAAACTCTATCTGTCTTCATTGAAACTACCTGAGTGCAATAATAGGCCAATTAGTTTTAGAGCACTTTAAAATAATTTAGTAGACATAAATATACATGTGGCTATATAACTGGGATACACCAAATGTCAGCTTCAGCCACAGATAAATTATTAATCGACATGGAAAGTTAAATTCATGCATCCAAGTGGAGTCATCAGAACCATCTACCTCCTTACCATTAGTAACATTAATAACATTAAAAAATAAATACATGTTTCTTAGCATATTAATAGCTGTAGTCTCGTCATCCTTGAAAATTACGAGACTCAGTTACTTTGCACAGTGGGACGCAGATATTACAGTGAAAAATAATTAAAATATTAATTACCAATTTGATAGCATATTGCCTTTCATTACTATATTGTTATGCTGCTGATTTATGCAGATTTTGCTTTATAGAGACTTTATGAGAAATAAAATCTTTTGTGCTTTTCAAATTTATTCTATTAAGCCACTTAAGCTCTCTGGGACCTTAACGCACAGTCTATCCAATGGAGACTATCCAATTCAGGAACCAGGAAATATCTTAACCTGGCTTTTCTGTGGGCCTGTACTCATTAATCTGAAATGTTGAGCGTGGAGTATGTGTCCTTGGGTCAAATGGATGCCTGGATGGAAAATATGTGGAACATCCATTTTAGGCATGCACGTGGTCCAGTTAATCATTGGTAAACATTTATATAAAGGTAGAAAGTACTGTAGACTTAGGTTTCACATGTCTCGCAGATACTTATTTGTAGGGCCTCACTGATTTCTGCCATTCAAAATTCCTCTGCATTCGGAGTTGTTAGGACAAAAGTGTAAATTGCAGTGGCTGATATTATGGGAAATATGGGTCGGTTCAATAGAAATATGAGTTACTGATGCTTACTTCTCCACTTCTAATAAAGACAAAGCAGGACTGCTGTGATGACTTTAGGATTAAATACCAGAGCATTAGCAGGGAAGCAGAATGACAGCGGGAAAGAAAATCTAGCCTGTTTCCAACCCCAGCATCTCCTGTCATAAGAGAAGCATGATTGTGTCCTTGATCTGCCATTTCCTTATCCTCCCAGGCACAATTTCCACTTATGTAAATTGGGGATGGAGCACACCGACTTCACAGTTTTATGGAAGGACTAAAGTTTGAGGCTGCATAATGTACAATAAAAGTGCTATATGTTATTCTTCTTTGCCTTGCATTAAACCTGCCCATGTTCATTAATTCATACTTTCTTTCAAGAAACATCCCCCTTGGGTCCAGTTAAGCTTTAAGGGTGATGGGTGGTTAACTTACGTGCTGGGAATTCAAGAACCCAGGGATGAGATATGGTCTCGGTCTCAATGAGTCTTAGGCTGAGGGGGGACAGAGAAGTAAACAAAGCAACCCCCACGCAGTGGTAGAATTTCACACTACACCATGGTCTTTCTCAGCCTCTAAGTACATACGTAACCCAGCTTTTTAATTTTGCTGTCTGGGGAATGCAAAAGAATACTGGGTATAGAAATCTTAAGGATGGTGATTCGGTAGTAGTCTCTAAAAGTTACTAGACCAAATAACCTTGAACTCTATATATTGAATTGTACGTTGGTATATGTTTCAGACACAAGCCATGCCATTATGGTTAACTTGCTTTTGTCTCGTATTTCTGAGAATCTCTATTTTAATGCCTTCTTCAACTTATTTTTAATTTCTTACTTATGTGTGTGTGGAGAGAATTGGCACGTGTGATTTATTTCCTTCAAATGTGTGCTCAAATGGCATCTGAACAGAGTGTCCCAGGCCACCCCATTGAAAACAGCCTGATCTCTGCCTTGTCAGGTTCGAGCTGTACACCTTGGCCTGTTAACCCATACCTGCTATCGCTACCTAACAGTAAATACACCATTTGCATCTCCCAGTAGAGCATAAACTCAGGGAGAACAGGACTTTGTTTTGTTTATGTTGTATTGCCAGAGCCTAAAAAAGAAAACACTTACCGTATAGATGGCACCCTGCAAATATGGGTTGAATGAATGACTATTTGAATAGATAAAACAATCCTTGAGGAAAGAATCACACACATCTCAGAAAAAGCACATGGACTTCAGATCCCAGATGTACAGATTTTAGTCCTGATTCCCTGACTTTCTAATAACCTATGATGGGTATGTTATTTCTCTTTGAACCTCAACTCTCTTATCCATAAATTAGAAATTTTAACTATCAAATGTAATTGTGAGAGCCAATTCAGAGTTTCACTGTTCGTAGCTAGTAATCCCCTATGGAAAGTTGACCCATTTAATTACCTGACTGTCCATTTCACAACTGGCTAATTTTGGAAGCTATTGTGGGAATTAAAGTGATAATATAAGCACTATTCTGGCATGGGGCTGGTGCTTCCTCAACATTCATTTTAATTTCCAGCTGTTATATTTGAAGGAGTTTATTTTGTACATATACTTTTTATGTTTTCTAATCAATATGTGCCAATGAAATACAGATTCATTTCAATCAAGAAAGCTCAGAGATATCTTTTAAAATGAGATAACTAGGAGAAAAATCATACCTCTAAATGAACATTTCAGGATCCCATTGGTAACATTTGAACTTCCAAAAATATTTTCCATATATAGTCATCATTTGGTTTTCCATTCCTTACTCTGTTTACCCCTAAGCTTTTTTTTTTAAACCTCAAATTTTCTTCTTTCTTTTATTTGACTATTATGGAAATTAATAGACATTTACAAAGGAAAAAGTAACAGAAAGAAAGCTGAAACTCACTGTAAGTTTTACTTATTGTCAGGTCAGATATAACATTCATGGAGCAAATGTAGTTAGAAGTATCTGTGATCATCATTTTGGGTGCTTTTTCTTAACTTCTGGTACTTGAAAGTTCGACAAGTCCAGAAATGTTGTGATCGAAATTCTGAAGGTGTTGTGGCATTCAACAGACCAACCAGTCCATTTCAGTAGTTTAGACAACTGATCATTCATTGGTAAAACAGTTCCATTGAAGTCAGATCTTTTATTTAAATGAGGTTCTTTCTATGATGCCTGTTCTGCAAATGGGAGAGAAATACATGTTGAGTCAGGGCTCCCCTGCTCAGTTTCAGTCTCAGTTAAAACAGGCAAAAGTGAAGACCTGAATCTGTTTGTCTGAATCCCTGAGTCTAAAGCCAGGGAGGTAGGAGAGATGGTTCTGATTAGCCTATAAGGCAAGTCCAATGTAAATGCTATTAAAAACTCATTGAATGGTATAGGAGCTGATTACTTACCCAGGGAGTTCTAAGTAAATCGAAGCAAATTGCCTGAGATTCAATTTAGCAAACATTTACTAAGCATCTGCTCTGCTCAAGGCCTTGTGCTTGAAGTGATGGGAGATGCAAAGATGGAAAGGAGGCAGACGGTCCTCCAGGAGCTCACGCTCTGGTTCTGTCTGACCCATGAACAAAACTGGGGCGCATCTTCAGTTGTAGCTTGAATTTCGGACAAATGGTTAAGAGTTTTTGGCGTATGGCTGGAGAACAGTTGCCCTGAAAAGTCAACTGTGACAAATGCCAGCCTGTCTTAGGGGCTGGAGGACATATGGGGAGAGAAAGGGTTCCCCAATTTTGACTCTGGGTGGGGGGTTATTTAGAGGAAGTTGCTTAGTGGAACGTTGCTTCTTCAACAGAAAAAAATACTACGAGGAGTATCTCCAGGCCAGGGAGGAGAGTGGTTCGAGCAATACTAAAAATAACAAAAATGAAATGCTCTCTCTGTGCTCTGCATTGTTCTAAGCACTTTACATATATTAATCCACTTATTCCCTGCAGCAACCCTGTGAGGTGAGTACAGACACTGTCCCCATTTTACAGATGAGGAAAGTGAGGCATAGAGAGCTTAAGTAACTTGCCTATGGTCACCCCAGCTAAGGCACTGGGGGAAGGAGGATGGCAATCTGTTCTTTATTACACTATGGTGCTGCTTTTCAAAGCCTTGAGTTAAGAAAATAATGCATTCACTTTTCTCCGTGTATATTGGTGGGGTTGGAAGACAGCTTCACTGCAGTTTATAAGAAATAGGATTTAAAAAGTAGGTTGACCACCAATATGAAGTTATGACCAGAGAAGGTCTAGCTTTTAGGAAGAAAACACAACACTGTGGGCTGTGTAAGGACTATCGCAGAGGAGATAGATGCTAAAAGGAGAGATGCCAACTATGAGCCTCTTGCAACAATCCAGGTAACATGTGGCTAAAGAGGAACTCAGACCTGTGGCCGTGGGGACAGAAAAGAGGGGTCCAAGAAAAGAGACGTTGAGGAGACAGAGTGTTTCACTAGTACAACAACTTTTTCTTACCGGACAAAATGTTTTTGTGCTTTCAGTGTAGATGGAGGGCAAAACTGATTATTGACCAAATGTGCTGATGCGAGAGCTCTATGCCTGAAGGCTCCGACAGAATGCTTGGTCCAAGACTTAGCCCTTTGTAGCATAGTTTAAAGTCACTTCCAGAACATTTCTGTACATGGCACTGAACAAATCCTGATAACACTATGGGACCAGTGCGTCAAGCTGACTTCTAATTGGTCCCCACCCTTTTTTCAGACACTTCTCAATGGCTGATAAGAAACAAAAAGAGCCAGTCTTGCTGGGATGCCTTAGTCTATTCCCTTAAAATTTTAGATTTCATGATCTCTAATGTTCTTTTCAGTTCTAGAAATTCCAAACCCTTCCAGATCTTGTGTTTACGTTGGTATCAAGGCAATTACAACCTGAAGTGCATCTCCTCCTTATTCATTCATTCACCACGTCTTTCCTTAAATGTAAAATAGAATGTCAAATGATAGCACAGTCTGTTTTCTGTGCCATTTCTCTGATCAAAATGACAAATACGCTTGTTTTGTTTAGAAATCAAACCTGAAAATGTATTTTAAGTTCTCCCCAGTTGAAGGGAGGGTCGAGGCCTGCATAATGCTGCTGGGTTCTGTTACAATTACAGGAAATAAGGGACTTCTTTAGATAATTTGTTGATACTGTTATTAATCCAACAAAGCATTAGAGCAATATTTTGAAGCAACAGTTATTTGAAACCACCACTGGGAGAGGAATAAAGAGGCCACGAAAAAGAAACCAGCACGATGGATTCTAGAATCGCAAAGTTGCCCAAATGCTTTCAGGAGGGCAAAACTGACGTTAGAGATCCTGAATTATTCAGACCTGTGCTTTTGGAGCAACAAGGCTTTGGTATGCCAGAGATGTTGTTTGAGGCTTCCAGGGTCACTGCAGATATTAAAAATTGGTACCAAAGCTCTAGACTACTAATCAGACAATGGCAGGAGGACTCAGTAACTCTGTGGAATTCCTAATAATTCAAAGGGGTTCTGGTCAATAGCTTTTTAAAATACAGGGACAACACATCCGTAGCTAATTAGTGATGCATTTGTATGAAATATTCTCTGGCGTACATCTCAAGTTTCTGTATGCCACGAGGAAACAGAGCTTTGGTGTGCAAGCAAAAGCATTCTAATGGCTAGCCTGATGGTAAAGTAACCCCTACAGTGAAGTTATAATTACAATTTTGTCAAGAGAGTAGAGAAGTCAAAGTTTCACAGGGAAAAATTCTATTTACGGAAAAATATTATGCTTTTCATTTGATAGAAAAGTAATTATTGCAAAGGGACTCACGGAAGATCTTGGAGACAGTCACCCCCTCTTTAATAAGTCCTTGTGGCAGCTAAGTGGGGATCAGGAGTATTCTTTATCAGGTTTGCATTCAAGTAGCACTAAATCTATGCAGGTAGGAATTAAATAGTATCTGAGTTTAATTAAAATTATAAAAAAGGAGAAGAATAGTTGGTAGACTGCTCGACTGCATTTTAACCAGTAACCTCAGACCCTAATTAGAAATGCTTTTCATATCTTCTCTGTGCAAGGGCTTAATCTGACGTGAGTCTGTGAGCGAGGGCTTGGGGACTGGTGTTAATTCTGCATTCGATCTCGGTTTGTATGGAAGCGGGCGGCGCTGATTGACCGCACTGAAGCACGGATCCCATGACCTTGCGGGGATTTTCATGGGAGGTGTTAATTGAGAGGGTGGGTTAATCTTTGAGCATCATTGTCCCCAAGCTCTGGGTAAAGTTTGTGCTTCGGTTTCCTTACTCAACAGTACATTTGATCTCTACCTTTTCCCTCCATGGCGGTTCCATCAGTCCACCACAAGCTCTCTCTGGATAAATTTGTTGGGGGGTGGGGGGAAGATACACTCTTGCCCTCTTGTTTAATTTCATGAGCTTGTTTTGTGCCCAGCTCATATGGGAGAGGAGTGCCTCCCTGAATTATATTCAAGTCCTACCCAGAGACAGATAAGGGCAGGCAGTGTAAAGATCTCAGCTTTTCCTTCCTGCTCCATAGCCTGCATCTGCCCCTCTCCTTCTGTGCATGGCTCAGTCTCTCACAGAAGGAAAGAGAGGATGCATCCATTGGGAGATCAACTGCATCCGAGACAAGAAGTTAGAGGAAGGCAAAGTCGAAGGGAAGATTTCAATATAGTTCTGTCTGTGTGCTGTGAAAATGTTAAGCTTTTATTGTTCCAGTGTAGAAATCCTATAATGATTTAAAAAACACATGAGTAGAGATTATAGGAGATAGGACTTCTGTAATAACACACACACATGCATGCATACTAGAGTTTTTATATGGTATTTGTGTAATACACAAAAAAGACAGCCAATTACTTTTTTTTAAAAATAAATAATGATTTTTTTCACATGTTATTATACAGTCCTGTCATTTCCATTGCGTGGGGTAAATTTTTACTCAAGGCAGGATTGATGTATAATGGCTGACCTTAAATATGACCCCCAAGTGAGCAGGATGGTAGGTAAAAGAAGCTATGTAATGGAAACAACGATTTTTTTTAGGTTTTTTTTTTTTTAAAGCATGAACTTTAGATGTCCTTGACATGCAACGCTTTTCTCTTATTTGTTTCATTATGCCAGATGTAGCTGAGTTTAATTACAAGTCTTGGGGACCCTTTTAGCACCATTGCTGAGATGGTACTAGAAGTGGGAAGTACATACTGGGGTGATGTGTGGCTCTGAGGTCCCCCAGCCCCCCAGGGCCCCGAGGGAAAAGGTGGGGGCTCGTCATATCTGATCACACGATAGGTCATGTGCCTTGCTGGTGGCCGCCTGCCTCCATGGACTTCTGTGGCTGTACCAGGCAGGGTGGGGTGGAGTAGGGTGGGGTGGGGGATGCCAAAAGAAGCACGGGGAGGTGGAGCTGCTGGTCCACAGAAGTTGTCAGCTTTCCCGGTCTTCACCAGGGCAAAATGTAACTGCTGTCCCTTTAAGGGTGAGCAGCTTCCGTCCCCAGCTCCTACCAGCACTGCACCCTCTTTTCTAGCCTGGCTTTTAATTATTTTGAATGGTAGAATTAATTAATACAAGACAAAAATTCTCTGTTATTTGAATTAAGCCCATGTCAAAGAATATTGATAAAGTAATATTCATTGCCATCTTCTTATTAATAAGTTAATGACTTTAACATTTAAAGACGTTTCATGGTTCTGATAATAAAACTGACCTTTGGTCAGCACGGTTGCAGAGTCTTTTTGCACACATTGACAGATTTAATACAACGAAATCTAATCATTCCCTTAACGAATTCCTGGGTATTCAGATTCCTCCAAATCACAAAGTCTTAATGGCTAGAGGAACAGAAACAGTTCTAACTGGCCAGACTTGTGTACTTGTCTGAGTGATGAGTCTTTTTCTTCTTTGAAACCTGTTGGTTCTTCAAAATCACCACCCTATCAGCTTCTCTGACTCCTCTGCAAATTTAGAATTTGGATTTAACATGCCTAGATGTGGACCTGGGAGCAGGCCAAGGACCCTTCCACGTTGACCATTAGCCATGTGCTTGCATTTAACGAAACCCAAAACCCCAGGCTTTGCTGGTTTTCCGATCAGCTCCTCACTTTCAGGCCTGGAGCCTGATGCACGAGTGCGGGGGAAAGAAATGTCTTAAAACCATCATTTCCATCACCGACTCCGAGTCCAAGCACGCTACTGTGGCTGCTTAATTCTGAGTCTAGATTTCAAATTAAAGTTTTACTTTGGCTTCTCGCAGGCAAAGGTTTCAGAAGCTGGGTAAACAGTTTCAGCCTGCACGAAGGGGGTTAAGAAGCAGAGCCAAGAGTGGAGGGAAATTGAGGATGTGACAGAGGCCACAGTGAGTTCAAACAGAATTTGGCCTCCAGAATGCAGGAGAAATCCCCTGGTGACAGGTGCCATCTTGTGGGTCATTCTACCACTCTGCCTTCTGCCACTTTTTATAACAAGAACAGATAAAGGAGGACTCGGTTCTTAGAGGCTTAGAATTGAAAAAGTAATTCAAAGAGATGTGAGCAGATTTGGCTCCGGGCTTTACATGATCCTGTAAACATCAATATTTTGCTTCTCAGCTTGGCGTATTATTAAGAAATTTAAAGGAGTACATATAAAACGAAGAAATACATAAGTCAAAATTTCTATTTCAAGTAAAAGTAGTAATTATTTACCTAAAATATCTGGCTGTTGGGCAATAAGATACAAAATTCAATTCCCACTTAGGCAAGACGCAGATCCTCAAACTACCTCAATTAAAATGGGTCATTTCCAAGGAACGTGATATTAACATCTGCAAGCGCATTTATCCTATGCAGGTCTTTTGTTCAGCAATTTCTTTGAGATAATTATCTTTGAACTGGCTCCCACATAACGCAAGGTTCACCCAAATAAGATCTCACCTTTTCTCATGAATTGGGCTGTGTCGTAATAAAGAAAAAGCAAACACATGAAATAGCTAAGAAGTTAGCATTGATAATAAAGGTTATGATTCATTCTTCAAATTCATGAACGCCCCGTTTCGGTTTCTAGGACTTTTACAGGTTATTGTACTCTATAAACAGGCAGGAAGAGGCATATTTAATGATGGGGCAGGGGTTGGAGAGGAGTGGATAAAACGCTCCAGGGTTAGATTCAGCTTCTAGGGTGCAACGGGCATAAAGGGACTATTTCGCTTAATAGCAAAGTATTTTCCTCAAAATGAAATCACTTACAAGCAAGACCCCCGATCGATTGGAATAACCAGTACAAGTTTATTATACTTAAGATAACATAATATATATGACAATCCCTGTATAAAATATCTCCTTATTTTGCAGACAATTGCACTTGAACTCTAAATTTCATTGCCAAGTACTTAAGTGTCCAAGAGGGGTCTAAGTTTCTTGTTTCTTTGGTTGCAAAACACAATTAAATCAACATTGAGCTGCTGTGAGCTTTTCTGTTAGCTTAGTTCAGAGGCAAATTGCTAAATATCAGTGAGGTTGGAGTCATAGGTTTAGATTCCTTTTGGGTTCGTTGCAGGACTTGATAGGACAAGAGGATACACTCTGACATAACTGACAACTTCCAACAATGGGATTATGATGAATCACTGTATCCTCCTCAGCAAGACATTTTGGTACTTTGCTGGAATCCAAAATTTTCTGCCCTGTGTCATTTTTGAAATAGAACATGGATATCAAAGGGAAACTTTGACATTTTCATAAGAGAACCTGTGAACTTTAATGAAAGGTCTTAAAATGAATTAATATTAAATATGGTCCTTTCTGTGCATATTGGTCTTGCCTGCTTCATTCCTCAACCCATGGGAGCCACGGAGAGAGACTGTTCTATTATGAACAGCTTTGTGGTCCTATCCCAAGGTTTATATCTGAGCGTGATCCATCTGGCTTTGCACGAGGTGAAAGTGTGTCAGCTCTCCCCCAGAATTGCAGCATGGGGCAAGGAGCGCAGGCTGGGGACCTTGGCTCCAGAGCTAGCCCATGCCCTTTGAACTTCTCCAACTTTCCACCAGAACCCTCCCCTCCTTCGTCCCCATCCCCACTCCACCCCCGCCAAACAACTCTGCGAAAGACCGGAGTCAGCCCCTGAAAAGCATACCAGCCATTTTTAAATACAACCCTGACATTTCCTCAGCATTTCCATAGCTGAGGCTCTTCCCGCGTACAACCTCCCCCCCCCACCCCCCTTCAGTCAAATAAGGCACCGGCTCTCATCCTACTGCAAAGAGGGAAGAAAAAAAAAAGTTGGCAATTTAATTCAAACAAAAGAAGCTTGAAATCTATAAGCACAGCAACTCCGAGGCTTCTGGCAAATAGAATTCTAATTAGTATGCTGCTATTTTTCTTTTAGACAGATGAGCGATGCCCCCTATTGACTCTACAGGCAGGCTGGTAAGGGGAAAAAAAAATAAAAAAAAATAAAAAAATAAAAAAAAAATAAAAAAAGAAGGAGGGGGCAGATGGGGGCTAGCCAGCAAACACTGCAGATTGCAAATTATATTGCAAACCTTGCCAAGTCCAGGCTCTTGGCATCAGATTTTTAATGACACCCTGGAAAAGGGAAAAAGAAGCCCTCAGCTAAGGGATAAAAATGAAGGGTTTTACACTGTGATAGGTCTTCGCTTAAAACCCAAATGGCCAAGCGAACATTAGGGTTTTAAAATATTCATAGATGGAAGTGAAAATGAGGCTATGAGGAAGTACATTTGTTGCTTGGTCAATTGACAACTCATTCTGCATATTAATACAAAGCGATGATCTGATTTTAAAGGGATAGCCTATCCATTTTTTTTTTTTTTTAACGTGACTTCTGCGTCTGAGGGCAAAAACATCACAGCAAAGGCTAGCAAGGAACTAGAATTCTGCTTTCTTTTGATGTAGACCTGGGACTAACTATTTCTTTGGTCAAGATTTCTGAGGTCTCTAAAACTATGCTTCCCTTTTTCTTGTATAGTTTCTCTGATGTGCCTTGACTGAGTACTTTGATATTATTTTCCCTTTTTTTCTCCTTCTCCCTTCTTCAGAGCCTGAGGCCCTTCACAGTTGTAGGATTTTATACCCAAACAGATCATTGCAGGCAGGAAGGCCATTCCTTTTAATAGTTAGGTCACCCTCTGTCCCAAAGAACCATTTTTGGCACACATACACTGGCATTGAAGGCTTGAGCACTAAGAAAAAGCAAAAAAACAATGTTAAAAGGGAAAATATTAGCCTCGATTCTGGGCCGAATAATGTCATGTCATGGTCTGAGTAAGAAGCATCTCATGAAATTGTTTTTATTGAAAACTGTAAATACATATTCTAGCATATCCACTACAGGCTGGATTGAAATTGTGTTTTTTTTGGGGGGGGGGATGGAGATGGGGGAGAGGAGATTGAGGAGCTTTGAAGTTATTCTACTTCTTTGTATAAATTAAAATTGGATTTTTCTCTTTAGAACATCAGAGGTGAAGAAAAAAAGTACTTTATAAACTTCAACCGTTTTGAAATTCTTAGCTGACTCTCATGCTTTCCCTGACTTACTCACATGCTTTAGTCCTACGTGAGCAAAATAACTTGTGTTGATCTGTGAAGTCAGGTACTTTTACAAAGCAAATTAGTGTGGATTCTTCAAAAAAAGAAAAGAAAACAAAACAAAACCGATGAGATTAAAAACAAAGTGCTGAGACATGGCCAACAGCAGACCCTGTTCAGTGAAATGTAGAAAATGCAGCAGGTTGCATGCTTGTGGTCACACTAGGCTAGAAGTACAGCGAATGTGCATTTAGAGCACCAGATGATTCCAGCTGAGGAAACAAAATTTGATTCAATTCTCCCAAGAAAGAATTGAATATTTTACGAGATATTTCTTCAGAATAAACCATACCGAGAATTGTACAGAAAGCTTTTATAGTTGTAAAAAGAGGTCAACATATTCTGATACAGCCTCGCTGAAATCAAAATCAAGGGTTTTCTTGGAAAACTATAGAAAGAATGACAACAGCTCTCATGATCCAATCCTAATTCTATTTAGACAAAATAAACTCAAGCCATTTAATTAAAAAAGTGGATTTTTCATTATGTGTAAACTTATTTAAAACAATCAGTCCTAAGGTCTCATAGAAGTGGCTCAGAAATATGGGGAGAGAGAGCATGCGAGAGAGAGAGAACACTAGTTCTAGTTTTAAGAACTTACTTATAAAGCACTTACTGCTGGAATCTAGGACTCTTTCTTGACGCGTGAGATTGTATTGAATAATATTAAATTTTAACCACTGCTGTTGGCAGCTGCTGGGAAACACGGGCTGTTTAAGTTTTAGAAAAAGATAGTTAAATGGCATCCTAACTAGTAATGCACCTTATTTGATTCCTTAGTGACTAAGTCAAAATTTTTAAGGACAGTAGCTCATATTTTCAGAAAGGGATTGATGGGACCTGTCAGGCTTTTAACATATGAGACGAGATACAAACTTCACAGGCTTCTAATAAAAAGGTGGAGAATGGAAGAGTCAAGTGTTAACTTTGAGAAGGATCCCATCATTTTATGAAAGGGGCAGTGTCCTATCAATTATCAAAACTTGCAATTACTCCTGACAGAGCTGTTTTTCAGTGAAAAACTTTCTTTATCCCCCGTGCCCCCCCAATCCCCATTCCCACCCCAACCTCATTTACTGGTTGAATTCTCTTTTGCAGGTGAAGGGCAGTGACAAGCAATTTTAGCACCCAATGGCTTAAAGGAGTTCAAATGACCACTGAAGTCGAATTAACTTGTCAGATTGACCAGCATTTTCTGTCATCGAAACATTTAGAATGAATAGCTCCAGACAATAAAATTGTTTCAATTATGCTGCATTAGGACTGGGCACAAATAAGGAAAGATGCAGAAGGCAAAGGGGATGAGGCAGTCCACATGCTCTGGGATGCTGACAGAGGTATTCTGCTGGCAACCATTTAAATGAATACCTGTTAGAGGGACAGGAGGCAGTGCTCGGAAATGAATTGCCATTAAGGGAAGTGGGCAAATCAGCCTACACCAGCCCATACAAAGAATGTAACTGTTGATTGTTGTAGTATTGGCTATGGATACGAAATAGATTAAAGGAAATTATCCCAAGTTATTAAAGTCACAGTAAATTGGTACTAATTATACTAATTGTGTATTAATTGAGATTTCTTTTATAAATAGCAAGGAGGAGAGGTAAAAAGGAGCAGTTTTCATAGTCCAAAATGAATACAGTTCTGTTCACCCTTCTGTTTGCACCAGAAGAGGTACTGATCCTTTGCAATCCCCCCCCACTTTTGTTTCTCCTAAGATGGAAGCTGCCTGCAGGAGAGACAACTGGGAGCTGGTACGGATTCCTGCACTGTTGCAGGCTGCTGCAGAGGGGGAAAGCCAATTCAGAGTTTCCCAGTGGGACGGCATATGTGTCGTGCATGCCTGTGTGCGCACTGTGTGTGCGTGTGTGTACGCGCGTGTGGCATTGCCCAGACTCTGAGACTCTGACTGTGGCATCATTTGGCCATAATCTCTGACTCCTGCTTGAGGAATGCGTAGGGCCATGGGTCCCGTGCTTTCAAGCCAAGAAACTTAACGGTGTGCAGCTGGATAGAAGACAGAGGGGATCATGATCCAACAGGGAACATGTGAGAGGCAGAGCAGACTGATATCATGTCTTCTCTTCAGTGTAAAGATCCATCAGGGCCTTGAAAGGTTTAGATATCTTTACAATGACCCTTTCTTCCATATCAAGAGAAGAATAGGGCCATGGAGAGAAATCTATTATCATATGAAAGTACATTCTTACTATATACTCAGTTTCGTTTCTCTAGAGCTGGGATTATTGTGGTTGTTTTTAAAGCCAGGAAGCTATCCTCTTGCCTCTTCTGGGGTGGCTGAAGTTCATAATCTTCAGTATTTTAAGTAAAATGATCCTTTTCTAATTCTATTCCATTACTCACGAACATTAAATTCAGTGATATTTATTGAACACCCTCTGTACGTCTAAAACTGTGCTGGGAACTGCAAGGCATAGAAAGATGGAGACATACTTTTTGTCCTCAGGGAGTTTAGGCACATGTGTATGTGTGTGCATTGCACATTTGGGTTGGTGCACAAGCACATATTTAATCTCAGCGTAAGGCGAAATGGAATACAGGTTTTCAGATATCTAGGACCCAACTGCCGTGCTGTGTCGCCCTTTATCTTGCCATCCTGTTCAGAAATTCCCATTTTAATAGTTCCCATTCCTTGTTCCTCTTTTCCTCCAATGTAAAGGAAGGTATCCTTGCTAACAAATGAATCACTGACTTTTCCAAGTTAAACCAAGAAGTGCAGTTGAGGACACACACCCGCCGGTTGTAGCTCTAGGTATGGTAATCACGACCTGGGGCAAATGGCATTTATGTGTGCTTTACAATTACCTGCTTACAACTCCATTTAAACATTTTAGATTCCACACACAAAGCCATGGGAATGTTTTAAAACATATTAGTCTCTTTGCAACTTCGGTCATTTTGTGGTTCTTTTCCAAACAAATCCTGCATATATACATTATGCATGATTAAGAAAACCCCACAAGTGTAATGATTTACTACTGCATATTTATGCTACAATCAAATCCCAAGGTAATTCTATAGTCAGGACAGAGCACATACTACTACTGTTCTGTAACTACCGGCTTGATACAGTAAATTCAAAAGAGAGCATTGGGCGTTAGCAGTGGCCGCTGAAAGGGAAAATCAAGAAACAGCAGTAGCCTCGCTTTTGTCTCCAGCCTGCTCTTCAAGATGTGAGAGTCTGCAGTGGGTGGGAGACCTGCATTCCACCTCCCAATTCTGGCAATAACCCGGCCGGTTACACTTTACAATTACCTTCTTAAAATGCCAATTAACCCATTCAGTGCTGTTTGGGCATCCCGTGAGCAGTCAGCGACAGCCATATTGCACACCACAGCTAGGGAGTGAGAAACACACACGCACGCACATGCACACATGCACACACAGGTGGAAGTGCAAGGAGGGAGGGTGGGCAAGGGAGGAGGTTGGTGGCAGGGTTCTTACTTGGATGCAGAAGGCCCCGTGAGTATTATCATGGTACTTAAGGTTGCACGGGAATTTAATACATTTTTTTATCCCATTGATGAAAATCAAGAATAAGCAGATGCAGTAAGACTCTTATGCCATTGAGAAGTATAATGAAGACCTGAATGTACAGATATTATTCACAAGAAAGAAAGCAGCAAATGAGATTTGGCAATACCATCCCTTTCTAATTGTAACTCACCAGCTTGAAAAGCAACCGCAAGTTAATTTTAACCATATCGCTTTGGATGTTATATTTAGTGTTTACTCCAAAGAAAGTAGCATTGATTTAAATTCCAACATTTTCTATTTTGAGGCAATTAATAAAATTACTGTTTACTTTACATGGCATCTTCTGCCTCCAGCTTCAAAACACTTCCCAACACTTTCTCATTTCTTCTTACGAAGGGGTATACTGAGCCGGAGAAGGCTGTGATTTGTTTTGTCTGGTGTGCAGAGATACATCAGAGACATAAAGTCCTCGGTGCTGGGTTCTTGAGGGTACAGGGGGGAGAACCTCCCCAGAAGAGCTGCTTCTTAAGAAGAAGTGAGTTTACTGCCAAGTTGGAGTTCAGTCCTGGATTCTCTGGAATACTGGCCTACAGTTGGGAAAACTTATTCAAAACTCAGTTAATTTTGACTGGTTTATCCGAGGGAAGAGGTGTGGGAAAGAAAACAAGGGGCGAATGTGCAGTGGACAGAAGCGAAGGACAACACTTTCAGATATTTCCCTAGTGCACTAACTACGCCAACAATGGTAGGCATTTTCACAAACACTGCTGGCTCTTCCCCTCCTCAGATTGTCCACAGCTGCATTATTGCCTCACTGGAGTCACTGCATGGGGCATTTCCCCAACCCAGAACATTACTCCCTTGGAATAAGATGAATTATACCAAGAATATGAATGGAGTTTCAACATGGATCCAGGTTTCCCTTGTCTGAAAGCTGACTCGGATGCCTGTTAAGGATAAAGACTCATTTTTCAGGTCTGTTCAAATACAGACCTCCAGTCTCAAGTGGGTTTGTAAAAAAATTCAAGATTTTCTAAAAAAGGCTGTTTTCAGGCTAGTCTGTATTTGGGTAGTTTTAGACACTGTCCATTGAAACACTCATTTGAAGGATTACTCAAGTGGAACACAAATACAGCCACAGGTTTTGCTGTGGCTAATATATGCAAATGTTGTTTTATCGATTGCTATACTTTCACACCAGCAACTGGCAATGTTTCTCTGCATTTAATGTTTGAAACGCTTCAGAAATGAATTCCCAGGTGCAAACAATGACGTTTCTCAACGCGGAGGGAGAGTTGAGTTGCTGGGGCTCTCTTCTGTACACGTAAACACAGATGTAATTGGGCAGCATTTTAAGTAAACTGCTTTTTTCCCTTAGCTTGTGTCAGAGAATAATTTTTCCGTATTTTACCTGTGTCAGCTGCAAGAAATAAGGATTAAAACAGACACTCCAATTTACCTCAATACTGGAGAGGAGTAAAAACCCAAGGAGTGGAATTAGGTAGACTACAAGTTACAGCTAACAAGCCACTGCTGGTCACGTTTTACCATTTAGCTTTTAAACATGGGCATTTATCCCTAAAATGGAGGGAAACTGTTTATAATATCTCTCTCCACTGAGGAGTGTGGAGTATTAAAAGGGATTGAGGCACATGGGCATTCTCAGCCTGTCCTTGAGCCACAACAAATAAAATAATTACATCTAGTATAAACTTCCCCACTGGGTCCTTATACTTCATATTTAGAAAATGCCACAAATATAATAAAATAACACCTCAGGAGATGTTTGCGGCATTTGCAGTTCTAGAAGGAACAATAGCGACTGTTCCAGATCATTTTAAGACTATAATGTTCAATTTTAAAGTTTTCCCCAAGCCTCAGTTTGTGTGTCTGCGCAGTTCATAGGTGATGTAGCCTGAATCCAGACTAAAGAAGATGGGTTTGTGTACGTAGGAGAGTAGCTTTAAACATCTAACACTCATAAAGAAAAAAAGGAGAAAGAAGAAATTATTACATATAAAAAGCAAATAGTGAAGCCTAAGTTTGATGATCTAAGTTGAGGGACTAAAAATTCATTTTGTCTCTGGGTTTTGACCTCATCCTAATAGTTCATTATATTAGAACAAGAATGGAAAGTAAAAGAAGTTATAACTCACAGAACTTCTCCTCCACATCCCTTTCTTTCTTACTTTCCACTGTGACTCATTCCCTTTCTCCCTCCTTTATACAGTAGATTACATTGTTTTAGTATATTTCACTGTTTTCCAGTAAGTAGTATGTGCATAAGGAATAAAATACATCATGGAAATAACTGCTCGAGGAATTCTGATTTGGTATTTTTGATTTCTTCCAATATTTCTCTTAACAAACACCAAAAGCAACCAGGTTGGGTGTGGAGGGATTGTTTTTTTATGCAGTGGTCTGTTGTGTTCTCTTTATCAACTGGGGAAAATACTATAAAACTAAAGTCTTGACACTATAGCTCCTGGAGCTAAACTGGATATTCTTTGGACAGTTGAGGTTCATAAAGTTGACATATTTAGGGTGAGATGTCTTAGTGGGAGAAGACAGTAAGGATTGGTGACTCTAAGATTTTAAGTAACATATGACTGTAGAGTTAGCAATTTAGGATATTTTAAGTATTGCCTGTTGACTTCTCGCTAAGGTTAAACAGTAAGAGAAAGATTAACTGTGGTTCAGCTTGTTATGAAGGCAGAAAGTTAACAAATTCATCTGCCTTTCTAAATGAGCTAGAAAGATAATACGTCTTCTGTATACATGTGCTTGGACCGGTAAAAACGTTCACTGGTGAACTTCTGAGGAAACTGCCTTTTGTATGTAAATTAACATATATAATTCTAGTACATATTACGGAAACATACTAAGAAACAGTGTTTGGTGGGCAATCACATTAAAAGTTTCCTTAGAAGTTTTCTCAATCATTTTCTAAAGGAAAAGGCCAGTGGTTGCACAGTATAGGTGTTCAGTGTAGACGTCTCAAATATGTGAACATTGTTGAAAAAATATAATGACACTTATAATTTGTATAACGATATCCAGGTGATATTTCTGAGGTATGCCCACTTTCTGATCACCTCTTAGAAACAATGCTATTTTCTTCATTTTGCGGGAAGAGTTTCTTAGGGTGCTTTTGAAAGACAGCTTCACGGGTGCACGAAAAAATAAAAGTAATGTTAATGTGAATTCTTCTTGCCTCCATCAGCCCAGCACACGTGAGAAATGTATGTGTTGCACTGTAGGTGCAAACTACAATAGGTGGATGGATATTTACCCAAGGAAATTTGAGCCACAACCTTTCATTTTCAGAGAGCTGCTACTTAATCTCAGTGTAGCATCAAGACAAAGGACACCTCGTTCCTCTTGCGCCTGCCCTGTGAAGCAACCCTTTGTGAACCACCTAAGCGATTAGAATAATGGGCTGGGAAAAAAAAGATAAAATACAAATTTCACTCAGATCTGCGTTGGATTACTTCCTCGTGCCCCTGCCTTTATTGAGCGATTTGGAGTTTCATTAGAATTCAGAATTCCTGTGGAAAGAAAAACCACAGTGGCACGGACTTCTCTTTGAAGGGGATTGCAGGCTGACCCATCAAAATGAAAAGGCTCAATGTTTTGCTGACAGGTCCCCAAGTAGCCCTGAGTGACAGCTTCATTTCAGGAATTCTCAGATGAGGTTTGAATTGAGGGGGGGGGGGAGAAGAGGTAGTGCTGGAGACACTTTGTTCCCTAAAAAGTGTCAGTGTCAACTCTGTGGCTCACACACTGAGGGCGAGGTACAAAAGGAAGCCAGGAATCAGAATCTGCTTGCCCATCTCCAAATTTGTTTTTAATGAATCATGAACATTCACTCCATGCAAGGCTTCGTTTAAGGCTTAGAGTTCTTAACCATGTATTCCTTTTTATTACAGATATGGGGAGAATATTAAAAAAAAAAAAAAAAAGAGCTAAGAAAGAAAGCTCCACACAGAGAATACATCCAAAAGGTACAACACTCTGCCTGGACAGTTTTTCCAAAGGAATCGTGATTTACGTAAGTAGGGCGTTCTCCCAACAAGTGCTGCGGCAGAAATCTCATCAAACAATGAACTAAAGTCTACGCATGAAAAATAATAGTGTAAGCTATTTCTACTCTGATATGATCTGATTCAAAACCATGGTAATAGTGAAAAATGATGATGCATAACGGTTCTTCATAATTGTGTTCTCTCTATCCTGGGATAAATTTTTAGCGTCTCTTCTAGACACAGCACACCTGATAACACAGAGTGGGTCTCTACAATTTCGTGGATGGCAAGTGATCAGGTTTTTATATTTCTAAGGCAGTCAGTAGTCACCGAGTCACTGTGACCACTTTCCACTGTCCCGGCCTCTAATGAAAGGCAGCTTAGAAGAAACAGACAATAGTCAAAATTCAGCTGCCCCATAGAATGCCCCATCATTTTTCTCATGATGCCGTCCCATTTGTATCTTTAATCTCAAGGACAGTGCTCCCACGTATAAAGGAAAAATAACAAAATGTATGCATCTTTTCATAAAATAATACTCATAAGTTTTAGAACTCTTTTTAAAAAGAATAATAAATAACTTACTTAGAGTGCAGTAAATAACTCTGTTTTCCTCCAAATACCACCAAAATGCATTTGTAATATTTCTTATAATATTCCAAGAAGAGTAATTTTCTTGAACCACAGCAATATGGCAACATTCTTACGATGCATATATTGCTACTATTTTTTTTTAATGGAGCAACAGCTCACAGTGGCTCAGATCTGTTAATTTACCGAAGTGTGGGTTTAGGGAAAATGCTTATACTACATATGTTTCTTTTTCTTTTACCTATTTTCTTATGTCTTGCATTTTCCTTCCATAAATGTGAATACTTTACACATTAAATCTGTCTTCAAGAATACTTTTCATATGACTTCACGTTTTCAACAACTTATCATGTGTTAAGTGTCCTATAAAATTAAGAGCACAGAAAAAAACATCTTTTCTAAGGGAAAAGAACAAGCTTAAATGCCACTTAAAGTTTTAATCAATCATGATATTAGGCTTTGTATTATAAGGAGTACCATTTGTCTATAAGGCGTCTGTTAATAAAATGCAGATTTATTTTTTTCAAGCATTAATTCTATTGAACTTTTTATTCCATGTTTCCAAAATGAGAGAATTCTTGACACTTAGTTTTCTCTGGATTCTTTTATTATGGAGTCCTAAAATTTTGTGGTCCCAGAGAAAGTTCTGACCATCAAAATGAAATAGAGAGGATAGAGATTATTTAAGTAAGTTCTGCAAAAATAACCAACGAAACCATCTATAAAATACATATACTGACTTATCCAGGAAAGTAATTGTCCTCTTCATTTTTCCATTAAGAGGTAACTAGGAGTTTAATTCTTAAAGTTTACCCATAGCTCTGCTACAGTGCAGCATGAATAGAAGAAGGTATGCTGTCAAGTTTCCTGATTGACTGAAATGATTTCAGTTTCATCCTGTTGAATTGACAGCTATTTATTCAGCATTTACTATAATGGTGCTGGAGACCCAAGAGTAAACAGACTTAGTTACTCTGAAAGACAGAGAGAGGTACAGCAAACTTTCAGGCGCGTTGGCTCCGTTCTTTGGACTTGCCTGCTTTCCCCTCATATGGGGAACCCTTTCCTATGAAATTGATTTCTTTTTACCATGTTCATCCATTAATATCAATAACCCTGGCAGGAAAGAGCCACATTGGATTCTAGATCCTTATAGTGTCAGCTTATCCTTTCTGAATTAATCCTTAATATGTTGATGAATTCTGGATGAATGCATAATATGTGAAAGAATCCTTAATAAGGAGAGAACAACAGACTAGAGATGGGGTTTAGGAAGAGGGCAAGAAAGTACATATTGGTTCTGAAAGAGAAAAAAAGATAAATGAAACAGCAATGCCGGGAAAGTTTCAATACACGTTGTTCTAAAAACTAAAACATTGCTTATTGAAGATTTAGTCATGACTGTCTCTTTTCCCTGAAAATTGTGCTTGAGGCAAATTAACACAATATGCAGGTAATTAGTGTCCCTTTTATAAATTCTAACCACCTTATTACAAAATCTTTCCTAATAAGTTCAGATGTATCCTCCCAGAGTCTGTGTGTATATTTTTGTGTATGTACGTGAGCACACATATTTACACGAATGAAATTAGATATTATACTTTAACACTTAATTATATGCATTTATGCATATATGCATATGTATGCATAAATATGTACATGTAAATATATGCATGTATGTAGAATATATTCTACTCATGCAAAACGAAGAGAGCCATATATATATATTTTATAACTACATGGTACTCCACTATGGGGCTGTACTATAACTTATTCAATGCGCATTTAACTTGTTTCATAATTTTATCATTAATAAAACAGCAAATAACATGCAAAAACACCCGTGTACACATCAATATGTCACGTCACTCTTATTCAATTACAACCTACGTGTGAATTCTTAGAAGTGGAATTCTTGGGTCAAATAACATGTACATTTACAATTTCATTGAATATTGCCAAATTGCCATGTAGAAAATCAGCAACAATCTATATGACAATGTACTGTATGTTAAAAAGCCTGCTACCCCAGGTCCTTTTCAACATTGAGCATTATCACTTAATCTTTATATTCTAAAAGGTAAAACTTAGATTTTGCATGCTTTTAAAAAACTTGCAAGTCTTTCCTTATTGGTGAAGTCCAGCATTTTTTCATATATTTATTGGCATTTTTATTTCTACTTTTATGAACCAATGTTCATATTTTCCCCCAGTTTTATGCAAGTTTTTGGGTGTCTCAACTTTATTTATAGTTCATTTTTAATTTCCTAAAGGAGTCTGAGTTTTTTGACTAGATAATCAGTGTTTTGATTCTAATTTCATCTTTGCTTTTTGAAGAGAAAAATATTTCTCTTTACTTTTATATGTTGTTTTGGCATATTCTTCTTCATCATAATTTACGTGTAGCTCTTTGAATAAAAACACTATTACAGATTTAAACTAGATAAAATATTTCAAGATGCTATGATAACTACAATCCCCCCTGAAGTGTAGAAATGGACACATGAGCTGTGCAATTTGTGATTCATTATATCCATTTGAAGATTCTGGGCTAAAATTTCCTATACCATCAATATTTATTCAGTAGATGGTCAATAAAAATGGAATGCCAACTATCTATTTCAAGATTCTTGGAGAAAGAAACAGGTCACGATTTTAGCATTCTGAATAATAGTTTTAAAGCCGGGACAATTTAGAGGAAATGAAGTTCAAATTTGATGCTTTACTGGAAAGTAAAGGTCTCCATTGGCACAAACTCTTAGAAGAGGTTTAAGAAACCCTATAGCCCAATTGGTTACTTAACATATTGCTTAAAAGATAGCTGTTCAAAATTGTATCTAGTTTTCTATGCTGGCACGTAAGAATAGAATTAAAATAGCTTAATAATCAGAATTAAAGGAACAAAAAAAAATGATCACAGTAAATCACTGAAATGATTTCCAACCATGTTTTGACCTTTTACACTAGACACTTATTTTTGAAGACCTTTTGAAAACCGAAACAGAGGATGATTTAAACCATCCACATTCCTCCTGAGTTGAGCTTTCACAGACCTGAATGCTGATTGGAAATTCCTGTCCTGGTTTCCCCAAAGAAAAAGGGTAATAATGACTTTATTAATATGACATTTCAACACGCAACCCAGTGCAAAACAGGATTCAAATAAATAAATAAAAGAAGAAGAGAACTCAAACTACCAAAAAACACCAACTGCTCTGGATGCAATTTTAGCCCAGTGTGATTTTATTTGCACCCCATTACTCATAAACACCCAAATGTAACTCTTTCACTAGAACTCTTTTTGAGTTCAATGTGATAATGAATGTGAAGGGTCTAAATGGGGGGAGATGGGGAGGGGGCTTTGTGATTTTGCAGGTTCACACCAGATAGGCATTTTTTATAGCCTGAAAGGGGATGTTTTCTTTTGTTAATGGCTTACAATCAGATGAAAGGACTCATCACTCTATTTTAGTGCTCCACCACATGGCGCGTATCTTTTATAAATTACAGGCTGGCGTTGTGTGCACTTGGGGAGAGAAAGGTTGGTTTTTCTCCCTGTGAGCCATCCTGCCTAATTGTCGTATGCAAATAAAAGCAATTATAAGGCTTTTAGGGTGAAGGGATGACAGCTGAGTTTGGCAGTTGAGAAGGCCTCACCCACCTTGTTGGCATGGCAACAGGGAGGAAAAGGACAAAATGGTGAGTATACACAGGAAATATATATGTTTTGGTTTGAGGATTTTAAAATATATACCAATGTTGAAATGAACATGTCAATATGTGTAATGAGTGCCTTTGTTTAAAATATTATTTAAATTAAACTCTATTTCTCGGCCCTTTGAATGATCCTTGTCATCTAACTATCATTTAACTGCTATCATTTGTGATTTCAGTTGCTACTTTTAAAGTTCTGTGCAGATCAGAACAACACATTCAATAATTAGGAGATTATAAGTTCTCTATTTTAACAACCTTTGGAAATGCCACTGGGAGGAAGTTTTATGAAAGGAAACCCCAGGAAAGGAGATCATGCAATGTGGGAAAATGGGACGGTGTATGCAGCCATCAGTGCATAAAGTTCAATATTAAAAAAATGTTTGTGCTAAAGTGTTAAACAAGTAGAATAAATAGCATGCCACTAGCATACGAAATTAAAATGAGTCACAAATGGATATCTTCTATGGCAATTTATTTCACAATTACTCTTGTGGAAGCTTTCATGAATTAAATATGAGTTCTGTCTTGAAATTAGGTGTTATAAGGCTAAATTACAAGAGGCAGGCAGTAATTGAGGTGGCAGCAACACGGGGTCTGGTGAACTAATCTCTTGCCATGTCACGTGGCTCACCTTCAGCCAATGAGAGGTCTCCCATCACAAAAACAGAGGCAGCTGAGAAAAATTGATTTCTCATCTGAGCCATATTTGATAGCTTTTGAAATCGAAAATTGAAATTAACTAACCTAAGCCCCGCTGTAACAAAAGAGCAAATTAAATATGCAACATCGTTTCCTATTGGCAGTAAGAGGGCCTGCCAAGGTAAATTTGTAAATAGAGTTTAAGATGCAATTCGTTCTCTGCTCCCTTTCTCAGTGTAAAAGTACAAGCGCATAGTGGCTTTATAAATTATTTATTAAAAAAAATCATCAGCTGCAAATGGCCATGTGGTTAAGGATTTCCATGGAGAAAATCATTGCGTTAGGAGAGCTCACTGAATGAATCAAAGTTAAAAACCATCCACAATGAATCATGGACATTACTTAAAATGAAAAGTTGGAATATTTTGAGCTTCTTTCTTCTGAACCTTATTTTTTTTTCTCTTCCCCAAACTCAAGGAACAAATCTACCACAGATTACTGAAATTAAAAAAACAGCTGTGATACAAATATAATCATCCAACTGTCTTGTAAATAATTGTCAGGAATTAAATTTGAATTGCTAACAGCTTAACTTATGTCTCCATTGTCTTGTGCGTGATGCTTTTCGAGTGTAGCATGTTTTAAGAACTGTTTCCCTGGTGAATCTCAGTGATTCAGCAGGTATAGTTTTGAGTCTGAATTTATGAATTTACTAGATCAGATGAAGGAAATAGGTGGCACAGAGATTATCTCTTAAATATTCCAGCAGTGGCAGTGTTTAAGTTATTACTTTACTCTTGCTTGTGCCACAGACTGCCCATGATAAAGTTTGTATCATCACAGAAAGTATTTTTCTCTTTCTCCACTTTTCATTACCTGAATCTTTATTTCTAAGTAGGCAAATTAATTTTATATGTTTGAGAGAGAGTTGATTGAAGATAAAAATCATGAAATTCTAGTACCGTTCTGCCTTCCTTGTTCAAATCTGAACCATATAGAATTCAATGACAAGGGTAATGAAGGATATTACACTTAGCCTACTTGTCAACCCACGAATCCCATAAAATCATTTTCTGTTCCAATTTATTATTTTTAGTGTCAATCAGATTCCAACGAGATGAGTAACATCATTAGGTACTAGGATCAACTACTCAGCACTTTTTAAATGCAGTTTAAGTAGTTGTCATTATCCATACTAGAAGACATAGTCAAGGTTCAAAGAGGTTTTCTTTTGGGCAGAAATGTTCTTGGATAAAAGCCTGCAGAAGATAAAAACCTAGCAGTACTTTTTCCTCTCCGTTGTAAGAATCAGATCACACTGAGGCATCAGGATGGCACACATCGCTTGCAAACTGTGAGTAACATCCAGATCTCATATCTCCACTGATCCCCTAGCCAGAACTCGTGTGACATAGCTGCAAAGACTGCTTTGGGTCATTTTTTGATCCACTCCCTCTCTGCCGGATGTGCTGTGGGAGAGAAATCCCTCCAAATGAGTGACCCCCACAGGAAAGGAGGAGAGAGTAGACAGAATTGATTCAAGTGCAGGAGCATTTCCCTCATCCCTGTACTCACTTTCTAACAAATGCTTTTGTAGATATTTTTATTTGTAGTGCAGTCCACTCTAGACAGCATTTGCTACTGTAGCGGGCTGAAAATTCGTGTCCACCTGGAACCTCAGAATGTGACCTTGTTTGGAAATTCGGTCTTTGCAGATGTAATTGAGGTGAGATCTCAAGGTGGAATCACCCTGGACTAGGGTGAGCCTAACATCCAATGACTTGTGTCCCTTTAGGAAGAAAAGACATACGGAGCCAGAGGGAAGAAGGCATGTGAAGACAGAGGCAGAGAGTAGAGTCATGCAACCAGAAGCCAAGGAACTCCAGGAGCCACCAGAAGCTGGAAGAGGCAAGGAATGGATCCTTCCCTAAGAGCCTTCAGAGGAAGCTTGGCCCTGCCAACGCCTCCCAACTGGGAGAGAATAAGTTTATTTTGCTTCAAGCCACCCAGTTTGTGGTACTTCTTCCCAAATCTGTCCTAGGAGCGAGATTGGGTGCTCTAAGGAAGCACAGAACATTCACCTGAAAAGTTGGTTTATCATTTTCAAAACACCTACTCTCACCTCCTTGAACCTTAAGTTTCACTTTTATGAAATGAGGATTCTAATAGATGTGACCTCGTGGGGTTGTTTTGGGTATTAAAGGATGCATTGTTTCAGGCCACTTTGAATGTTGTCTGTTCCCTCACCAGCTCTCAGCAAGATTGCAGCTCAAAATGAAAATGCAAGCAGAGGATGGAGAGAAGGCATGCTTGTGGAAGGCAGGGGGATTCTTACATAAGAAGGAAAGGTTAGAAATATTTATTCTGAGCCTTTTATATGTGTTCTTTAAGGGTATTTCACAATAATTTAGTGTCTTATTTAATTCTCACAAAAGTCCTGAGAAACAGGTTATTCTGATAATGCCCATTTTACACAGATTATTAGGCTCAAACTCTTAGGGGTTAAATGACCAGCTTTCTAATTAACATCACTCTGACTCCCAGCCAAATTTTCTTTATCCTAAAACCCATGTCACCTTAGAGGTGCCAGGCATTGTGCAGCATCTACTTCTTCTAAATCTGTATAACGAAGAGCAGGGAGAAATGATCTAATTACTAAGTTGCACTTTCTAGTCTGCACAAGTTATCTTTTTAAAGACTATATGAACTCATGCTAACATAAACATATAGTTATAGAGACAAATAGTGTGGAAGAGATATACTTTTCAGTTCAGTTCTGAGTAAGAAAAGATATTTAAGGAAAAAATGCCTCATATGTGTTTGCTAACATTATTCCTTAGTTTTCTGATGCAGTGAGGACAGATTCATGCATCTTTTGAAAGCTACCTTAGACTTTGATGAATTTGAAAAACACCCACTCCAGAGAGCCTGGTATACTTACCATTCAAATATGCTTTTTTGTTGCTAAGATCGTGAATCCGCACAATGTGTCTTTTTGAAAAGTTTTCTATAGGTTGATCTTTCTTTCTCCTTTCTTTCGTTCATTTGTTCTTTCTCGCTCTCTTTCTTTCTTACCCCCCCTCCTATCCCTTCCCTCTCCCCCCCTTTGTTTCTCTCTTTCTCTTTGTGAATTGAACTTGAACTTTCTATGCCTTATGAGATCTATCTATCTCTTTTTTTCTGGAATGCTGCGGATTGATATCTTTCTATATAATCAATCACCATTTCTCTAAGCCAAATATCCCATGAGATGCTAGAGTTACTCCTGAGATGATGTGGTCTCTGTATTCCTTTTGCTTCTCTCTATTTGCGGATACAGGAAAAGAGATATCTATTATCATATAAAGTTATGCATGCAACAGTGGGAATAAACAAAAGGTGGTGTGGAAGCATCTGGAAGAGATAGCTCACCTGGAACAGGGGAAATAAGAAAAGGTGGTGCTTCCTCAGCTGAGACCTGGATTAGGGAAAGAGTTATTCAGGTAGGGGAGGTAGTGGTGATGGAGCAGGCTCAGGGCAGGGGTGCCAAGCAGAGAGAGAAGCATATGTGAGGGCTAAGGGGCCAGCAGAAAGAGCCACACAGTACAAGAACTCAAGGTCTAAAGTGTAGCTGGAGCACAGGTGTGGGTTAGAGGAGAGAAGCTGTGAGGAGGTTCAAGAGAGAGGCCAAAGCCATATTATGAATGTCTGCCCAATCCCGTTAAGGAGGACAATTAGAGGACTTTCAGGTACTTTAGAAAGAGAACAGTGTAATGGGAATATTCCCTGGTTGCTGTGTGGGGAATAGGTTAGAGACTGCAAGACCTCAGGCAAGGAAAATAGTTAGGTGAGCCATCTGCAGTACTTCAGATGAGCTCTGGCAAAAAGCTCTCTTGAGGTGGTGCTGGCCTGGGAGAGGGTAAAAGGGGAAAGATTTGTGGCAGACTTAGGACTTGGTGATTAGGTGACAAGTAGGGATAAAGCACTGTTAAAGAATGAAAAATAAACATCAACTCTTACACATCAAAAACAGGAAGAGGATCTGGAAGAAAATGGGAGAGATGAATTAAGAAATCCACAGGAAAGGAAATACAAGGGGCCAATAAGCATATGAAAACACACTCAACTTCACTAACAACCAGAGAAATGTAAAGTAATATCAAATGAGGTGCCATTTCACACCTATTGGATTGACAGAGGGGTAAAAAGCTGGTAAAAGTTTATTCACTTACGATGGTACAGAAATTGACATACCAATTTGGTATAATCTAGTGACGTTAAATGTACATGCTTTCTGGCTAGAGAGGTGTGTACGCTAGAGAGAATCTTACTCTTGTGAAAACGAAACACTTAAAAATTGTGAACATTGAAATATTGTTTGTAAAGCTATCTTAAATGTTCCTTGGTATTCTGCCATTTCATGTGGTAGAATACTATGCAGCAAGTAAAATTAATTAACCAGTTGTCTATTAATCAATGTGGATAGTGCTTGTTTTAGTTTGTTAGGCTACTCAATGTAGATACCATGAAATGGGTTGGCTTTTACTGATGGAAATATATTAAATTATAGTTTTGAGGCTGAGAAAAACGTCCAAATTAACACTTTCTTCCTGAAGAATGGCTTCTGGTGAATCTTGGCTCCTCTGCCGCGTGGCAAGGTACATGATGGCATCTCCTGGTCTCTCTCTTCTCTTCTGGGTTTTGTTGTTTTCATCTTCTTGCTTCCTTGGCTTTCTCTCTCTCTCTTTGTCTGAATTTCATTCTCCCATTAAGGACTCCAGTGAGAAGATTAAAACCCTTCCTGAATGATGTAGCTCATACGTTAAATGAAATAACCTCATCAAAAGGTCCTACTTGTAGTGGGTCCACACTCACCTGTTCTAGTTTGCTAGCTGCCAGAATGCAATACACCAGAAACGGAATGGCTTTTTAAAAAGGAGGATTTAATGAGTTGCTGGTTTACAGTTCTAAGGCCGAGAAAATGTCCCAATCACAACAAGTCTATAGAAATGTCCAATCAAAGGCATCCAGGGAAAGATACCTTGGTTCAAGAAGGCTGATGAAGTTCAGGGTTTCTCTCTCAAGTGAGAAGGCACATGGCGAACACAGTCAGGGCTTCTCTCTCAGCTGGAAGGGCACATGGCGAATATGGCGTCATGTGCTAGATTTCTCTCCTGGCTTCTGGTTTCATGAAGCTCCCCGGGAGGCGTTTTCCCTCTTCATTTCCAGAGGTCGCTGGCTGGTGGACTCTCTGCTTTGTAGTGTTGCTCTCTCTGAATCTCTCATTCTCCAAAATGTTTCCTCTTTTATAGGACTTCAGAAACTAATCAAGACCCACTCGAATGGGTGGAGACATGTCATCCCCTAATCCAGTTTAACAACCACTTTTAACTAAATCACATCAACCAGGAAGATGATCTCATTACAGTTTCAAATATACGGTATTGAATGGGGATTATTCTACCTTTAAGAAATGAGATTTATATTAAAACATGGCTTTTCTTAGGGGGCATACTTCCTTTTAAACCAGCACACTCACAGGAATGGATTAACTTTAAGAATAATACTTTTCTGGCACACATACAACTTCAAACCACCACAAGCACTTACATAATGCTGAGTTGATAAAAAAGCAAACAATTTTATGTCAGTATGACATTGGTTGGTCAAAATTCTAAAGTATGCAAAAGAAAGCTGAGTAAGGGTACATAACATGTATTCTAGAACTATAGAGGCAGGAACTGAAATTATTCAGGCCAAATTCATGATAAGACACTAATCTGGGGGAAGGAATAGGAAAAAGAGGAGAATATACTGGGTAAAGGATGGAATGAGGTATAAAGGGAATTTTATTGTATCTATAGTACTTTTGTCTTACTGAATAAATAATGACAAAGTGTAAGCCTTTGTTAATTCTAGGTGGTGGATATGAGAACTCGTGCTATTATTTTGTCATTATTTGCACACTTACGAAATTCTAAGATAGTGTTGAAAAAATTGACCATGGAGTTAGAGGAGAAAGATTGTGAGTAACAAAGTGAATTCAGTTTCATGGTATTTTGGGGAGAGAAGCCAGATTGAAGACAGATAGAAACAAAGGGGAGGAAGAAGAAAAGAAGGTATATAGCACTTTTCCAAGAATTTTCACTGTAAAGGGAAAGAGACCCTGAAGTTGAAGGGGCACTTTTTTTTTTAATTTTTAAAGAAGACAGGGTTGGTATATATTTAAATACTGATGGATTGGAACCAGTTCCTGAAGAAGGAAGATGGGAAGGGACTCAGAGAACAGGTGGCGGGCTGAGGGTTGAGCAGGAAAATGATGCTTCAATGAAACAGGATAAGAGTAGGAATGAAAGGGGACATCAGAATCCCATTTGGGATAAAGACAGGAAGGTATATGAGGCCCCTCAAATTGGTGGTTGAATCTAGATCTCTGAGAAGCAAGCAGAGAAGTAGCTGGGTTAAAAACATTAGGGGAGAGTTGGGAATTGCTATTGAGGAGAAGGGGAGGATTATGGGCTGGTAGGGAACAAAGTTTCTCCGGCAGAGTTGAGGGCTTGGATGAAATTAGTGATCTTCAATCTCTAGTAGCCCCAGTCTCTAAATTCTGTGATCAGCTCCAGCATAACTTAGTTCCCCAGGAGGAGACACTGAGAAGCTGAACAATTGGATGGATCCATGGCTAAGTTTCTTTCTGGGCAGATGGGACAGAAAAACTGAAGGACATGGGAGTTGAAGAAATGAGAAAAGTTGCCTAAAGTACTGTTCATGGAGCTTTGGCTTGATAGGGAAGGAAGTAAATCCAGGAGAAATTGGCAAAGAGGGGATGGAATGGTCAGAAATATGGAGGCTTCACTAAAGCTAAAATAAAAAAAGAGGAATTCAATGTTGGTCACATAGCAGGATGCTGAATTTCTATGCATTTAAGGATAGAACACCTCATAGTGATGATAAGATCCAGGATGTGGTAATGGAAGTAGGTAATGGAGATAGATGAGAAGTCACTGGAGATGAGCAGATCAAGGTTCTGAGTAGCCAAAGGGAAAGCTGTGTGGTCCATTAAGATGCCTAAAACACCTGGAATGATGACATCATCAGGGACAGGAGGGACTTTGAATCAGATGTCCAAGCCCCTGATGAATCATGTGGATGTATGTAGTGAGAGCAAGGGATGGCGTTGAATCACCTGTATCACTTCTTCAAGGGTGTGCAGGAAAAAGTCTCTGGAAGTGGTGATAACAATCAACAAGTACATCTAAATTCTGAGGTCCAGGTGGAGTGGAGGTCAGAGCAGCCTCCACTTGAGAAAGTGATAAAGGAACTGCCAGTGCATGCAAGGTCTGAAGGAAGCCCCCACTGAGGTTGAGAATGGCTTGCTGATCCTAGAACAGGATCCCAGAGGCACAGGGGAAATATGGGCCAGGAGTCTGTGTTAGGAGAGAGGTATCCTGAGCAGCACTGTGCAGGGCATGTTTCATCTCAAGGAGAAATAACGATGGCAAGGCTGTGATGTGTAATGTTTTCATCTGGCTTCTAGACTGCTACTAGAATTACTTCAAGCTGTCTCCTGGTAAAAGGAGAGTGGGAACCTCAGGATTTGAAAGAATAGGCCAGGCTTGAATGAATCACATTTGTGAAGAAATTCTAATCATTGGTGAACAAAGAGACAATCTAGAAGGACTTGGTCAGCTGGAGTCTGGACAGAAAGGGAAGGCTCCAGGAAGAGGCTCATGGCTACTGACTTCAACTTTCCCAGGGCATATCGGAGGTTCTCTGGGGCTAGGCCAGATCATAACCAAATTCCAGTTATGGAAACTCTCCTTAGTTATTAACCATATCCTTGAAATACCCAGGCATTTTTTTTAAATTTTTTTATTAATTAAAAAAATTAACAAAACATTTAGAAATCATTCCATTCTACATATACAATCAGTAATTCTTAATATCATCACATAGTTGCATATTCATCATTTCTTAGTACATTTGCACCGATTTAGAAAAAGAAATAAAAAGACAACAGAAAAAGAAATAAAACGATAATAGAAAGAAGAAAAAGAAAAAAAAAGCTATGCGTACCATACCCCTTACCCCTTGCCTTCACCTACCACTATTTCAAACTGAATTTATTTTAACATCTGTTCCCCCTATTATTTATTTTTATTTCATATGTTTTACTCCTCTGTTGATATAGTAGCTAAAAGGAGCATCAGACATAAGGTTTTCACATTCACAGAGTCTCATTGTGAAAGTTATATCATTGTTCAATCATCATCAGGAAACATGGCTACTGGAACACAGCACTACATTTTCAGGCAATTCCCTCCAGCCTCTCCACTACATCTTGAACAACAAGGTGATATCTACTTAATGCATAAGAATAACCTTCAGGATAACCTCCCGACTCTGTTTGGAATCTCTCAGCCATTGACACTTTGCCTCATTTTACTCTTCCCCCTTTTGGTCGAGAAGGTTCTCTCAGTCTCTTGATGTTAATTCTCAGCTCATTCTAGGGTTTTTCTCCGTCCTTTGATGCTGAGTCTCAGCTCATTCCAGGATCTTTGTCCCACATTGCCAGGAAGGTCCACACCCCTAGGAGTCATGTCATACCCAGGCTTTTTGTTCTGGGAAACTCACTAGGTGAGTTAAGCTTCAGAGCCATCCTACCACCCCACCTCACCCACACTTGCACATATACACACATACAGCAGTAGAAAACTTAGACTTGATAGCTTCATTCAGAAGTTTGTCATCAGAACCTAAGAATAAATTATAGCATGTGTGTAACTTTTGTATCATTTTGAAAAACAAAGATTTTCTGTTTATCAGTTCCATATTTGGTGGTATGGAATGTACCGCCATCACGTCTCAGTGCTTAGGTCATCCAAAGGCTGTGTTGTATCCCCAGTAGGCTGCCCTGCCCAGCAGTGTGTGGGCAGTGTGTGGTGCAGGACAATGTGGATTGGCATCCTAGCTTATAATTATATAACTCTAAGAGTTTCTACATCAGATTTTCCAAAAACAAGTGCTCCTGAATGACATTAACAGGCAGGAATGGGGGTACTTTCACTTCCTTCTGAGAAAGTCAAGACAGAGGGTAGGATAACTCTGTAGTCACCATCGATGATATCTTATTTAAGCATGGCCTTTTTTTTGAACATGAGGTTTCATTAGGTGATGCTGTGTTGACTGATTTTGAGGTAGTGAATCTAAGCCTCCTAGGTCAGTATTAAGCACCATAAACTAGTTTTCGCGTCACACTCAATTTGACTTTACTGGTAGAGTCTGCTTTTGGTCAGAGGGTCAGAGAAAACTAGCTGCTTCTTGTTACTATACTGCCTTCCTGAGAAATGAAATAGAATGAAATGAAGTAAAATAAAATAATATAAAAATACACGCAGTTGTCAGAACCTACACTCTACAGATCTAAGAACTCATGAAACCTCAAATCAACGAAACCATTTCACATTCGATTGGCTCAGAGTTCTCAGGTCCATTCAATGCTCACCTAAGCTCAAAGCTTCCGTGGTCTTATCCAAAGAGTGAAGGTAAACAGAAGGCCAGTAATTCCTAGAGGCCTCAAACATACTCATGAAGATAAAAATCGAAGTGGAGACAGATGTATACTGAGAAAATTTCTGTAGAACGAATTCTGCAGAGAATATTCACACTGGCCTAGTTGATAACTCTGAGAAGCCTACAGTGGCACATAATTTTGAAACCCATAGTGACAAAGAAGAAAGTGCCATTCTGTCCGTGCTTAAGAGCTTTGAAACGAATTTCTCTGTTGTTCTGTTTAATTTTCAATAGAGATATTGCTGGTAGCAAAGGAGTTTCAAAATGAGTGGGGCCGGCCGTCCCCATTAATAAACATGACTTGATTATCTGAGACGTTTGTGTGTTCACAAGGACTAAGGCACTGAAAAGTTTGTGGAAGAAGACTAGCTTTATTAGAATATGTTGATGTATACGCTCTTAACAATTATGCAGATTTCCGCAGAATGATGGTCTGAGTGAGATCACAAATTCCACAAGAATTGACTTTCTCCCCATCATGTATTATTTAGATGACAAAATCAGTGTCATAAAAATAAAATAGATGTACATTTCAATAGGTACCAACTTAAACCCCATGAAAAAAAGAAATACAGGGAATTGTTCTAAGTAAAAGTCGATGGATGAAAATACAAAGGTGTATCTTTACAGAGAAGTCTCAAAATGTATTTTAAGAGTTTTGAGATGATTTCTATTCTCATCTGAGCAGATGAGAGATTTGCTCACTTCTAAGTTTTTCCAGGCTCCAAAGTTTCACTTAAAGATCTTTTAGTTCTCCAACCTCATCAGGACCCTCCCACAGGACTGCAGTAAAAGATGACATACAACCCCCAACGTCTGCAGCCACAGTTAGGGCAGGCTACAGTTATCTAATATCACGGGGAGACATTAAGGATTACATATTGTAGCTGCTGGAATACTGTGTTATAGCTATTTCAGAATAGAGATTTATAGCAGTATTTAATTAATGCAACTAGTTTTTCATTCCTTAGTAACCATACATAAGTGTGCATATGGTTAGATCAAATTAAGCCATATAATAATGTTACAAAAGGTGACAATTTGGTGGCGGCAAATCTGATTAAACAAAACCACATTAGTGTGAGGCCATGGTATTCATTTTGACATAGGTTGTGGACACGTCTGCTCAAAATGTGCCTTATAGGTTTTCAGGCATTTCCCTTATTAAGAAACATGAAAAGGTTGAGTTTTAGGATGTAGATATTATTGGAGTTATCAATCTCAACCTACTTAAAAGTATCATGGGGCAAAATTTTGGAGCCCTGCTCCTTTTCAAATTTAACTTTTTCTACCTTTGAGAAAATTTCATGCATTTATTTTTATTGGCAATTATTTTTTTCAGAGATCATTATTATGAAGGATCAGCACATTGGGCTAGAATATTGGGAGAGTCAGAAAGTTCATTCCGATTAAAAAAATGGCTAAGAAAAAAAATCAGTTTGAAGTTAATGAAAAATTATTAACAGACAACCACAGGTGATTTTAAAGTCTTTATCTTATACTGGCTACATGGTAAATTATACTCACACACATGTCATGCGCACTCACAAACATTATTTTATATTTTTATGTTTAATCCTGAGGGAATCCTGTCTTACTACTAGTTAATTTCAGCAATAAAAAATTCTCCAGTGTCATTTCCCTTCCCACTAATACTTTCCCAATTATTTTTATTGGGCAAACTCAAAATGATCTAATTAAAGAGAGAAAGCTGCTTGTTTTGTCATAATTTTTAAATGAACATCAGAAAGGAGAGCCATGAGCTTTGGGTTTAGGCCCCAGGTTTGGATATGTACAATTGGATATCCAATTTAATTGGATACATTAAAAAAAATCAAGACTCTTAGATGGTCTGCAGAGGAAATAAATCTGCAGCCAGAAAAACCATATTAGAGGGTTTCTTTACTCCAGGTATGAATCTTTGCTATTAAATTCTTATCTTATGCAATTAAAAAAATTTAAGAATTTTCATTCTTCTGCATTGGCCTAGTCACCACCAAATTCAGACACTGGCATTTCCAAGGGATGGTGATGCACAGAGCTGATCTTACAGGCAGGGGTCTCGGAAGCTCAGATGGCACCTCCCAAGTACTTCAGTTTTCCTGATTGGCTCAGGGTGCATAACCTACTTGTAAGCGTGGTTGTGAGCAATGGTGCCAGGGGCTGGAAAGATGAGGGACCCCCAACTGAATGGGGTATTGGCAAGTTTTGCTGATGTCTTGCGTTCTAGTTTGCTAGGTGCCGGAATGCAATATACCAGAAATGGAATGACTTTTAGAAAAGGGGAATTTAATAAGTTGCTAGTTTACAGTTCTAAGGCCAAAAAAAGTCCCAATTAGAACAAGTCAATAGGAATGTCCAATCAAAGGCATCCGGGGAAAAATGCCTTGGTTCGAGAAGGCCAATGAAGTTCAGGGTTTCTCTCTCAAGTGAGAAGGCACATGGCGAACACAGTCAGGGCTTCTCTCTCATCTGGAAGGGCACACGGTGAACACAGTGTCATCTGCTAGCTTCCTCTCCTGGCTTCCTGTTTCATGAAGCTCCCGGGGAGGCATTTTCCTTCTTCATCTCCACATCTCCAAATGTTGCTGGCTGTGGTCTCTCTGCTTTGTAGTGCTGCAACATTCCCTGCTCTCTCTGAATCTCCTTCATTCTCCAAAATGTTTCCTCTTTTATAGGACTCCAGAAACTTCTCAAGACCCACCCAAATGGGTGGAGACATGTCGTCACCTAATCCAGTTTAACAACCACTCTTGATTGAATCACATCTCCAGGAAGATGATCTGATTACAGTTTCAAATATACAACATTGAATAGAGATTATTCTACCTTTACGAAATGGGATTTTGATTAAAACATGGCTTTTCTAGGGGACATACATCCTTTCAAACCAGCACATCTTGCAATCTCACTTCTCAGGTTCAAAATCACTTCCTTGCCACTCAGACTAGTTAAAGACTTCCGTTAAACAGTCTCATCACTCCATTCTTCATGATCTTCAGAAAGTTTGTAATTATATATTTGTGTGGCAATATGATAAATGCCTTCCTCCCCCACCAGTGTCGCTGACCTCAGTATCCTCTGCACAGCAGTTGGCACATAGTAGGTGCTCAGTAAATGCTTGTTGAGTGAATGAAAGCATCCATTAAGGAGGTCAAGGGTTTTCTTTTTTCGTGATTTTCAGAGCAGTGGGCTGTTCAAGGTAGAAGATTCCCAGAAACCTCAGGAGTGAGCCAGTTAATCTTTGGCTAGTGAGAGTACTTCAATTTCATGGAATGCTTTTTTCAGTGTCTTTTACGTGTTTTACCTATGCCATTTCTGTAGATGAAAGAGGAAGAGTTTTACCTATGCCATTTCTGTAGATGAAAGAGGAAGATGACTTGAAGAAAACTATCTTGGAGCAAGAGTTGTTAGTTAATGTGTCTATCAGGCAATTAGCTCTTTGTGTACTTATTTAAGTGCATAAAGGGACTCAGCCTGTGTGACCTGAAATTCCTTTTAGAGCTGGGCAGATAATATGGGCTGAATAAAAAGAAGAAGGCTCTTCTTATATATCTGTAAATAAAATGGTCTATCAATTCTTATTATATTCCTGTAAAAATCTGAATAACAAAAACAGCATGCCTGACTGTAAAAAAAATTCACAGGTAAATTAATTTGAAAAACACTTGACTCTATTGAATGTTTCACTCCTTTCCTCAAACATCACTGTGACACCAATTTAAAAATAACCATTTTGCTTGTAAAACAAATGTTATATACCATTTAAAACTGACTCCTAATAATACCTCTGAGTTTTCCTGTGTTCTGGATATATAAGTATTTATGTATACATTACTAACCCCTATTAATTTTACACTGCAATCAGTGGAGGCCTTAAATCTTATTTTTAGCTAGAAAATTGCTCCTGCCTCAGGATCCATTTCATGATAAAATTAACCTATTGATAGAAAGGTAGAATTTTAAATCACATTCAAATTTTACATCCCAGCAAATGCTTTCTCTACATGTTTTCTTCTATATAGGTAACACTGAACATGGAAATTTTATGTCTTTCCATTTTGTTGACTCCTTTAAACCTTAGCTTAGTCATGTATTTACAGCTTTATTTGTCTAATTAGAATTGAATGAAAATATTTGTGCACCTTTATCATAATCCCTTAACAATAGAGCACCTTAACTCTTTTAAAAAAGCATGTAACATTTTGGACCATCATTGGTGGTTAGTTGTTTTGATTCTTATTCTGTTTTGAGAAATATTTATTACTAGCACTGGCAGTAAAATTTACTTCCAACTTGCTAGAGATCACACACACAAAAATCATATGTCCACATTGTGTAAAGCTCAAATAAATCTTTAGTACTTTTCAAAGTTTTAAGCCTTAGAGTCAGATGCAAATAACCTTAGAATGTTCTGTGTGCCCATTGTCGGAAGGGTATTCCATAGGGGATATTGTTCATGTGACTGACAAGTCAATTATGCTCCATTCACAAATGTTTTGATGTCTGCAATATTAATAATACTGCTTTGCCCATGAGAGGTGCTACCCCAACTCCTGGCATGGAACAGTCACAATAAATGGCAGCGAATGTAATTCTAACCTCTGACTCTGTGACGAACAGCATGGGTATTCTCTGCCGCTCTGCCTTTAATTTCACTGGCATCAAAGGAAAACTCAAGCGCCTCAGAAAATAACTCTAGCCCTGTGTCTCTGATAAAATAAAATGCTTACCCACAGACATAAATTACCATGGAAATAAAAAGAGGACCAAAAAAATTACACAGTTTCCTAATGCTCTTAAATCAAAGTAGTGAAGGGCTGGGAGCAGAGCCCGTGTGTGATGCAGCCTCGCTCCTTGATGAGCAATCTTTGATGGCTTTAATCCATCAGGTTTGCCCAGCGGATGATAGGGGGGATGTTATTCAGAATTTTCAAGGATAGAGAGTTTTTGCGGTCATTTCTGTGGATGCCCACGTGGAAAGTTTTGCTATGAGCGCATTATGAATTAGATTCTTGTGGGTCAATATGAGCCATAGTTGAGAGTTTAATGGCACAAAACTATTGAGTCTATGGAGCGTGGTGCAGCAAACTAAAGGTAGGCAGCCTCTTGAAAAGGTGAGATTTGCCTGTCTGCCTGCCCGCTTCACTTCTTCCTCCCTTCTGTCCTAACTCCCTTCCTTCCTTTCAAACTTCTTCATTATATAACAATATTCATGAAAAACAAACAAAACACATAAAATAAAGCCTTCTAAAGCCCCTGCTCATTTCTCAGAGTTAATAACCGTAAAGAGTGAACTTTGCGTCTCTCTGGGTCTTTTTCTGCACAAGTCCAGGCACATGCATGTACCGATTAAAAAGTTAGAATGGATGTGGTTTAAATCATAAATGGGATCCACCGTATTTGTTGTTTGCATTTTTAAGTTGGTATGCCTTGAAAAGGTTTACATATCAGTAGATAGAGATTTGCCTACTTCCTTTAAAGCGCTGAATAATATTCCATAGTAAAGATATATTGTGTTTTATTTAAATATTCCTTCCTCAATAAAATATAGTTTCCAGTAGTTTGCTTTTAATAATAATACTATAATAAATATCCCTCTGCGGGACTCCTGTGCATGCAGGGATTTCTCTAGATTTGAAAACCTAGGACTACTGAGGCATTTGCAGTTTTACTGGGTCTTGCCGTGCTGCCCTCTGAAGGAGCTGTACCATTACAAGTGATATGGCCCTTCAGGAGATTTCCTATTATGTTACATCCTCTCCAGTTCATGGAAATGGTGGGTGTGTTGGTTATTGTAAATCTGATGAATGTGAAATCTCATTGTGATTTTAACTGCATTTCCCTGACTACCAATGAATTTGAACCTGTCTTTATTTGTGTAATGGCCTTCTGTGTATTTTCTGGTTTCATCTTTGCTTTTCAAAGGAAACATGATCACTGATCTGAGATATAATTCTCCTACCATGAAGTTCAGCCTTTGAAGGTGACTTTCATACATTTACAAAGTTGTACATTGATTACTCCAAAAAGAGATCTCATAGCCATTAGAAATCATTCCCCATTGCTCTTCCCTGGCAACCTCTGATCTAGTTTCTGTCTCTGTGGATTTTCTTTTTCTGGGCATTTCATATAAATGGAATCATATAAAATATGACCTTTTATGATTGGCTTCTTTCACTTAGCATATTGTTTTCAAGATTCATCCATATTGTAGAGGGTATCAATATTTCATTCCTTTTTGTGATCAAACAACATTGCATTGTGTGGATGTACCACATTTCATTTATTCATTCAACTATCGATGGATGTTTGGCTGGTTTCCATTTTTGGACTGTGATGAATATTGTTGCTTTGAACACTCATGTAGAAGTTCTTGTGTGAACACACATATTCAATTCTCTTGAGCACATAACTAGAGATGGAATTGTGCTGGGTCATATGGTAACTCTGTGTTCAATTTGTTTGAGGAACTGCTAGAATGTTTCCCAAAGTATATGCACCATTTTACATTCCCACAAGCAATGTGTGAGGGTTCCAATTTCTCCACATTCTTGTCAACACTTTTTATAGCCATCTTTTGATTATAGCTATCCTAGAGGGTATGAAGTGGTATTTTATTGTGGTTTTGATTTGTATTTCCCTAATGACTAGAGGGTGTGAAATGGTATTTTATTGTGGTTTTGAATTGTGTTTCCCTAATGACTAATAGAGATGAGCATCTTTTCATGTGCTTGTTGGAGTTTTATAAATATCTTTGGAGAAATGTCTAATTAGTTCCTTTGTACATTTTTTTGTTGGGTAATTTGCCTTTTTATTATTGAGTTATGAGTTCTTTATATGTTCTGGATTCAAATCTTTTATCAGATGTATGATTTGTAACATTTTGTCCTATTAGGTGGGATATATATATATATATATATATATATATATATATATAATATATATATTTTTTTGCATGGGCAGGCACTGGGAATCAAACCCTGAGTTATCTTTTTTTATGGTGTCCTTTGAAACACCAAAGTTATTTATTCTGATGAATTTCAATTTATCTATTTTTTCTTTAGTTGAGTTTGCTTTGGTATTACATTTTAGAAACCATTGATTAATCCAAGGTAATGAAGATTTATTCTTTTATTTTCTTCTAAGAGTTTATTGTTCTAGCTCTTTTATTTAGGTCTTTTATCCATTTTGAGTTACTTTTTTCATATGGTGGGAGGTAGGTTCCAATTCCTCTCCTTTGCATGTGGATATCCTATTGTATCAAAACCATTTGTTGAAAAGACTATTCTTCTCCTCATTGAGTTGTATTCACAAAAGATACAAAAAAAATCGATTTGTAAAAAATCAATTTGACAAAAATGCAAGGACTTACTTCTGAAATCTCAATTATATATATTTTACTGATCTATATTTCTATCTTTACGTCATTATCACACTGTCTTGATTACTATAGCTTTGTAGTAAGATTTTTTAAAATTTTGAAATAATTTCAGACTTACAGGAGAGTTGCAAAAATAATACAAACCTTTTCCTTGTTGCCTTAATTTTATATTGGTTTATGAAATTTACTCCACAAGCACAAGCTTTACAATGATTATATGGATACTTTACTTAAATATGCTATGGTTAAGCTAACTAAGATATTCATTTTTGGTGGTTCTAAGTGTATTGTTTGTTTTCTTAAATAAAAAAAATACAAGCCTCATACAGAGAACTCCAACATAGCCTCACCTCCTCTGATACCTAGATCAACCAATCAACCAATATTACCATCTTGCCACCTTTATGATATCATTCTTTCTCTCTCTCTTTCTCTCTCTTGAGTGAATATTTGAGAGCTGATTGCACCCATCATACTCCTCGAATGTGTACTACTTCTATGTACATTTCCTAAGAACAAGGATAACTCACACAATCACCTTAAACGCATTTATCCAAGGTCAAGAAATTTAATATTGATGTAAAGCTTAATTCTATATTCTATTTTTTTTAATGTCCCGATAATATCTTTTTGAGCCTGCTCTTCTCTACTCTTAGATCCCACCCAGTACCATGTTTTGCATATGTCATTAACCTTTTAGTTTCTTTTACTTTTTTTTAAAATTGTGGAAACAACATAAATTTTCCCATCCCAACTGCTCCCAAGTATACCTTTTAATAGAATTAATCACATTGACAATGTTGCAATACCCTCATCATGATGCATTATTAGAATTTCTCTCCACCCCAAACAGAAAACCTGCACCCATTTTGCATTAATGCCCTATTGCCTCTGGCTCCCACTCTTGGTAACCTGGATTGCACTTTCTCCTCTATGCATTTGCATATCCTCTGTTTTGGTTTTTCATTCCCATGTTGCTTAACTGTAACACTCTAAATCTATGACAATCTCATTTTCTTTTATACCAACTTAATTTCAATAGCATACATAAATTATGTTTCTGTACCCCTCCACTCCCCCACCTTTGTGCAGTTTTTGTCACAAATTACAAATTTAAATGTTAACCGTCCCAAACCATTGATTTATCATTACATTTTATGCATTTGCCTTTTAATTCCTGTAGGAAGTAAAAAGTAGGGTTACTTTTTTTCACATGGGCAGGCACCGGGAATCAAACCCGGGCCCTCTGGCATGGCAGGCAAGCATTCTTGCCTGCTGAGCCACCATGGCCCGCCCTATATTTAACTAAGTTATTATCTTTACTAGATATCTTTATTCTTCATGTGACTTCAATCAATTGTCTAGTGACCTTTTCTTTCAACCTTTTTCTTGTAGGGTGGTCTAGTGGTGAAGAACTCCCTCAGATTTTCTTAATCTGGTAATATATTACATTCTTCTTCATTTTTGAAAGAACAGTTTTGCTGGATATAGAATTTTTTGTTGGCAATTTTTTGCTTTCAGCACTTTAAATATTCCATCTCACTGACATCTTGCCTCCATGGTTTTCCAAGAGGAATTGGCACTTAATCTTGGTGAGGCTCTGTAAATTACATATGACACGTGCTTCTCCCTATGGCTTTCAAAATTCTTTCTTTATCTTTGACATTTGACAGTTCAATGGTAACATGGTATGGTGTGGGTCTATTTGGGGTTAGTCTGTTTGGGCTTTGTTGAACATCTTGGATGTGTATATTCTTGTCCTTCATTAAATTTAGGAAGCTTTCAGACATTATTTCCTTGAATATTCTCTTGCTTCTTTCTCTCCTGTTTCTCCTACTGGAACTGCCCAGTGCATATATTGGTAACCTTGATGATTTCCCACAGGTTACTCAGGCTCTGTATTAGTTTGTGAAAGCTGCCAAAATGTGATATAATAGAAATGGAATGGCTTTTCTAAAGGGAATTTATTAACTTACAAGTTTACAGTTCTAAGGCTGAGAAAATGTCCAGATTAAGGCACCAACAAAAGGTTACCTTCACTCAAGAAAGGGTGATGCCATCCGGAACACCTCTGTCAGCTGGGAAGACATGCAGCTACCTTCTGCAGGTCTCTTGCTGCTGGACTCAGTTGCTTTCAGCTTCTGTTTCCTGTGAAGTTTCCTCACTTTGCTTCTTTAGCTGGCTTTCATCTTTTGGTTTCCCTTGTCTCTTTCCATGTTCTGGCTTGCTTAGCATATCATAGGAAGGCACATGGTGACATCTGTTGGGCTCTCTGTTGTGTTTAGGCATCTGCTTTCTCTATCAGCATCCCAAGTATCTCCAACCATCAGAATCTCTGTCAACTCTGAAGCAACTGTTCTCCAAGCATCTGTACTTGTTTCTTCAAAATGTTACCCCTTTGAAATGACTCCAGTAACTAATTAATACCCATCTTGAATTATCAGAGTCACATCTCCATCTAACCAAAAGGCCACACCCAATTGTGGGTGTGGCCACATCTCCATGGAGATAATCTAATCAAGAGTTTCCACTCTACCATATTGAATCAGGATTAAAGGGCATGGCTTTTCTGGAGTGCATGACACTTTCAAACTACCACAGGCTCTATTCAGTTTTCTTCATTTTTCCTTCTTTCTCCTCCTCAGACTGGATGATTTCAATCATGCTATCTTCAAATTCATGGATTCTTTCTTCTGACAGCTCCAATAGGCTGTGGAACCCTCCTAAGAAATTTGAAATTTCTGTTACTGTGGTCTTCAGTTCTGCTTGGTTCCTCTTCATAATTGCTATCTATTTATTGATATTTTCTTTACAATCATCTATTATTTTCCTGACTTCTTTTAGTTTTTGTTAACATTTTTCTATAGCCCCTTAAGCATATTTAGGAACATTTAAAATATATATTTGTCTGGACTGTCCCAGGTCTGATTCTTCTCACTGATGGCTTCTAATGCTTTACTTTTCTCCTTTGGCTGGGCCATCTCTTCTTCTTTCTTTGTATGTTTTGGTAATCTTTTGTTGAAACTTACAAATTTTTATTTCTATTGTTTCCTCACTGGAATGTAGACTCTGAGCTGAGGCATCTTTTCCTTAAGTTTGTATCCAACTATGCTACAATAAAGCTTTCCTTGACTGCCAGGAGCCAACAAAAAGAAAAAAGGAGAAAAAGAAAACCCTTTCCAAGTGTTTGCAGATTGATCTGTGGAAGTGCTCTTCTTCAGGATTTATCCATACGAGTTGAGAGAATAGCTCCAGGTTAGAACATAGGGCCCCCCTAATCATTTCTGTGCATGTGTCTTGACTTGGACATGTGTGTTTGGTCTTAGGAGTTCTGCTTTTTACACAGATAGAAATGTCCACTCTTTTCTAGGAAATGGTTTCTTCACAATTCTGAGTACTGCACTGTGTCTTACAGCCAGCAAACTTGCCTCAAAGCTACTTGTCTCCTCTCCCACAGTGTTCTGTAAGACAGTTCTATAAGATAGCTCTCTCTACATGAAGGCAAGTTCTGGATGACGAATCTTTCAGGCTACCACCAGACAGATTGGTCAGACATGTACGGTTCCAGTATGTGCATGAGGGTTGCTCTGCTCCTTCTAGAACTGGTGCCAGGGAGGCACCCTGGGAGTGTGAGCAGGCTCAGTACCCAGCTGATGAGGATTGGGGAGGTGACAGCTGATATGCAAACACCACTTTTAAGTACTGTTGTTCTCAGCTCAATGCTTGCCCTGTTACTTCAATCCTTTAATTGTTTTCTGGAGCTTTGAGAAAGACATTTCTGCGGGTTTTCGCTGGCTGTTCAGAGTTTCTGTGAGGGGACAGAGCTTCTCATCTGACCGTCTTGCTTGCGATGAAAACAGTAATAACACTTGAAATCAGGAAGTATGAGTCCTTCAACTTTGTTCTTATTTTTCAAGATTGTTTTGGCTAATCTGGGTACTAATTCTTCTACTGGGCAGTTTTTCTTCATCTTACTGATCTCTAGGAGTTTTTTTACTATTCTAATAATAGTTCTTTGTTGTAATAGGAATTATTTTCTCCAGATCATTTGACTTTTTGTTTATTTATGATATATTTCCCATATAAAGTTTCACATTTTGATGAAGCCAAATGTATTGATCTTTTCCTCTTTGGCATATGCATTTTGCATTTAAATAAAACATTTTTCAAAATAAAATAATTTCCTTCAAGAGTTTCTTTTAATAATTTCACTTTTTTCTTATTTTTAATGCATCTGCAATTTACTTTGAATATAAAGCATAATGATACAGCTTTCTTCTTCAAATGAACAGACAGTTTTCCCAAGAGCAATTATTGGCTACTCTACCATTTTAACACTCCTTCAAAATTCCTGTCTTGTCACATATATTAAATTTAAACATACAGACATATCTATACACATTTATATCTATATAACCTCTATATATCTATATCTTTGGTTTAGGATTTTCTATTCTCTCTACTTAAGCCACATTTAAACACATGCTTTTAAATTATTTTGATTTTATATATATTGTAATATTGGATAGAAATTACCTACCCCCAACATTGTTTTTGTCTTTTGATCTTCCTTTTTAAACATTGTTTTTGTCTTTTGATCTTCCTTTTTAAATGCTCTGGTCTATCTTGCACTTTTTTGTTTCTTGAAACAAATACTATTTATTGTTAAGTTCCAAAAATGCCCTTAGATTTTGGGGTGGTGGTAGATTTTATTAAATTTATAAAACATCTGGGTGGAATATTTTCATAATTACAGTCTTCAGGATTAGCACTGAGGGGTATAGTTTAGTCCTTTACTCAGTTGGGCCTCTCATCCAAAGGCTACTGCATCTTACAAGCTCGTCCCTGTGCTCCACTCTCTACAGCCAGTGCTTCCCACTTCAGCCAAAGGGATCTTCCTAAGATGCAGATCTCATCATACGGCCGCCCTTCCTACAGCCCTGAATAGCTCCACAATGCCCTCAAAACAAGATCTAGTCTCCTAAATGTGCTTCCAGGATCTGACCCCTTATTATTTCTCTAGAGATCTGTAATTTCTCTCAACATCCCCTTCCCCATCCATAGTCTTTCCTCCAGTCCTTCAAGTTTAAAGCAAAGGCCATTTCCTTCTGAAGACCTCCTTGACCTCTGGCTACTCCCAAATGGATAAATATTTGTTGTTTTGCTGCTTATATCATCTTCTGGAATCTGATTGTCTTAAAGTAGCTTCTAAAAAGTCCTTGCATCTAGATGGAAACTGTATTGTGCCTAATAAAGCATGGTCTGAAGGTAAATATGCCGGATGTAATTTCGGCCCCGTTCCTCTAGCTCTCTGCCTAACAACATATTCAAGCTATCCCATTGGATCTTTCTGCTCTCAGCTCACCCAATCCCTCGCTGCCACCCCTTAGCCTCCTCACCAATCACGCAGCGCGCCTCCCCTGGCCCCTCCCTAGTTCCGCCTCGCCACTATATAAAGCTCTGTACTTCCGCTAATAAACGTTCTGGTGCGCGACGCCTTGCTAGCCCCATCAGTTCCCGCTACTTGTCTCGCGCGCCCTCCAGACCTTCGAGCCCCCGGGACCAGTCGGCTACCGAGTTCCCCCGTCTCGCTGCGAGGAAGATCCCAGGCGGGAGCTAGGGAAAGCTCCCGCATAAATATATTAAATCAATGCACAAACATTATTTTTACCACATGTTTCATGGCCCTTTGTTTACCATGCAGAAACATGGTGGAGATGAATACTGTAATATGCCTTTCATGTGGTCTGTGACTTTCCAATCAATTTATACCATTCTTGGGTGCTAAAGGTACTGCATACGATTATCTTCCCAGGCACAGGCTCTAGGCGCCCACAAAACTTAACAAAAGCTTAACTGTTGACCAGAAGGGCATGGAAGCCAATGTGAGTCATAAGTGAAATCCAAGCTTACCTAATTATTGTAACAGCAGTCCTGAGAGCAAACAGAAGCCAAGGGGACAAAATGTCCTTCCCAGTTCAGGTACCAATGAGCCTGTTATCTTGATAGGCGCTGAGAAGTTTATAACCCTCACTCAGTTCCCCATCTATAAACCAACTAGAGGCTCTCCCATGAGAAGTCTACAGCCCTCACTCAGTTGCCCATCCGTAAACTAACTAGAGGCACTCCCAGTGTTCTTTAAAGTTTCATCTAACTCAAACGTTGTTATTTTATACTTTTCTCCTGCTGGACAAATGTTTGCTGCATTCTGAGTTATCCGTTAAATCCTGGTGGAAGAGATTGGTCACAAAAGGAACAAGATATCTGGCCCCTGACTTCGTAAAATTTGAAATATATTATAGAAGTAATTGCTACATAAATCATTGACGTTACTTTTACGTTTTTGCACCGTGAGTTTGATAAGGATCCTATATGTTCAAAATCCAAGTATGCAGTTGATTTTCTCACCCTCAACTGCATAAGTGAATATATTCATTACCCACTCCCCAAAACCATTCCCCAACACCACAAAACACATAAAGCGAGCTTTGTGAAAGAGGTGGGGCCTCAAGCAAGGGGAGGGGCAGACTTGAAAGGGAGGGCACTAGTCCAGGTCTCAGAATCACTGTGGAGGAAGTGTAAAATCAGGAGTGGGAAAATCAAACATCAAGGAGTTTTGTTTAGGGAGAACAGAGGGAGCCTTGAAGACTAGAATTGTCAGAAGGGATGGAGTGGGGGCTGGGGGGTGGGAGGTGGAGACATTTTTCAAATCAGAATTGAATGGCAGCTACACAAGAGAAGAGACAAAGACCAGAATTAATCTTTTAAAAGAGCCATCCAAGACACAACTTAATAAAGATATTAAAATGGCTTGAACACTTCCCTTGTTTTCATAAATTAGGGGTAAAACTGGTAGAATCTAAATAGCCACCTATGAAGTGGTCCTGAAGTTAGACATTCGGTACCCAGCCAATTATATCTGTACAGTTGTCAGCGAGGCATCTGTTCTCTCATCAAAGCAATGTGACATTTAAGACACAGAGTCAAACAGATGGCTGTATTTTGCCGAACTGGACTTTAATGAAAAAAGTCTCGATTCTTTTGTTGCAGAGAAAAGGGATTATTGTGGTAGAGGGTGTTCGTCTTGGGGAAAAGATAATGCTACATCAAAGAATAGAAATGGGGAAGGGGACACTGAGATGCCTTCACCTCTCATCAAAGAGGGAAAAAAGAAACTTAGATAATGTGAAATATTCCAAATTAGCAAAAAAGAAAGCTAAAGTCAGGATGCATGTAAAAACTCCATCTTAAAATGAAGGGAGCTTTGGCCAACCTGATTCAGTACAAAGATTAAGAAATATGCAATGAGTATTTCTTCCTCTAAAAAGAGAAGGACAAATGCAGCAAGATGGGATTAATATCCAATTATCATAGGAAGAATATGATAAAATTTCGTTTTGAAACACCCTCAGCCTTTCAATTGGACATCTTCATTTTCATACAGGTTGTGTGGCCTCCTCCTCTTCTTTGTGAGGAATCTGTTCAGTGCCCACTAATCTGGGTTCTGCTTTTATGAATTTGCCAAACGGAAGTTATCTCACCCTCTGTGTCATGGTATCTTGTCAGAAACCATCATTTGGGTCTGGGTTCATACCTGTCACAAAAGCTACTTTCTACACTTTGTGATGCTTTTTGTATGACTTAAATGGTTTGGAAGCTCCTGACTTAGGATTGCTATTTCCCAAATAATTATCTTTGTAACACTTTAAAGGAAAAGAATAAAGGAGGGCGTGGGACATGGTTCTTTTCCAAAGCTCATTAATTGAATGCAAATAAGTTGTAAACTCATTACAAGGCAGGGTGCTTTAATTAAAAATGGGTACAGGGGATATAATAAAAACAACAAGAGAATGATCTTTACTTAGAATTTGATAACCCTTTATAAATAATAGTTCTTAATCAGAAGCAGAAGGGTAGCACGAGAGCTTTTGAGAATTGTTTGTAAATGCAGAGGCTTTTTAAATAACTTTTTATAAATAAAGTCACACAGAGGGAGGCTTATTCGCTATAGCTTAGAATTTATTGCCTCTGCTTGCTAAAGTTACAGGCTGCAGTGTAACATTCCAACACAGTACTCGAGATTCTAAGAATCAAGTGTCTCCAAAGAGGCTTTCATTAGTTCTTTCAGAACCAACTCAATATTTCGTGACATAGAGAGCTTCAAATCAGGGGTTTTAAGTGCTTCTTCTAATAACTACAGGCGAAGGAGAAATCAGTTTGCTTTCCTCTAACTCATAAAAATGGAACTGATTGTCAGATAAACGTAAAAAGAAGTGATCAGTGTGAACTTGACTCTGACGACTGCAAACGGTTCTTAAGCAGCCGGGGTGAGAATGATTATATGTTACTTTGGATTCATGCACTTAAACAGAACATATTCCCCACTTGATATTGGAGTCTATCTAGTTATAAAACACAAGAAGGGCCCTTCTCGATGCTCTTTTAACAGGACAAATAGAAAGTCAGTTGAGTTCTTTTCTGAAAACAAATCTTTTATTGTTCTAGACTTTGCCGCTGATAACAATTCATGCATATCCTTTGGGAACTTTCTCTGCACATATATATCTTTTAGCAAAATGAAATCATACTGTATACATTGTTTTGCAATCTGCTTTTTCCACTTCAGCAAATGTTTGTATATATATATATATATATATATATATATATATATATATATATATATATATATATATATATATACCTACATTGGGCTTAGATTCTACAGTTGACTTCAAATATCATTTACAGCGTTTGTTGAAGAACCACACATTGAAACAGTTATGCCTCCTACTTGCCTTTAATTCAGCACATTGCCTTCCTGATGACTTGTTATAGAGCCATCTGATGACGCATATGAATTTCTCTGTGACCTGTTACAGAGAATGGGACAGTTTGTGGAATGTCTCACCTTCCAGATTGGTCTGGTTGTTTCCAATTCTGCTCTGTTTGATCCGGTATAATCTGATTTATTTCTTTCCTTTCTCTCTCTCTCCTTCCTTCATTCCTTCCATCATTTCTTCCTTCATTCCTTCCTTCTTTCTCCCCTCTGTCCCTCTCTCTCTCTTTCTTGTTTCCTTCCTTTCTTTCTCTCTCTCTTTCCTCCTTTCTTTTTCTTTTTCTCCCTTCCTCCCTCCCCACCTCCCCTCTTTGTCTCTCTGTTTCTTTTTACTTGAATGTTCTGCCTTTGAATCTTTTGGTCAGACCTTGATTGTTTAGGGAATGAAATATAACTTTAAGCAGTAACTACAGTGGTTAATAAGATAATCAGAAAGCTGAGTTAAAGTTTTTACAACTCTATTACCTCATTCACTGGGTACACCTTCTTCTAGACTCATAAACATTCCCTTTGGGGACACATGACTGAAAAGCATGCTTATTTCAATATTTCCTTCTCTAGTCCTTTGCTTTTAATACTGTGTGAATACATACAGGCTTCTTTCCATAACATCCTTTAAGACAGAAAACAAAATGTGATCAAAGATCCAGTTCCTAGTGATTTATTTTGTTTCCAGAAAATGCTTTTGATAAGTGGTCAGTGTCAATACATGGTACATATGTATACAAATTTGAGATCATCTCATGGTTGCAGACAGTTATGAGTTGCTCTTCTATTTTATAACTCAGACAATCTATCCTAAATGCTGATGAAAATGAATTAGTAGTCCTGGTATCGACCCATTTCCACACAAACGTCAAAATCAGAAGTGATTTTTTGAATTTTTTCTGGGTCAGAATTTAATAAGCCTTTTTGCCAAAAATAACTGCATGCCATGCAATTATAATAATTAGATAAGAATTGTAAGGCTATTTCAAATCTTTAACAAACTAGCAAGAAGTCTCTATCGGTAGTATTGTCTGACTCATTTATTCAAATAAATGCAACATTACTCTCTGAATTTGGATATTTAGATTTATTATAATAAAAAGAGCAAGAGTCAAAAGTCACAGACACTTATGGAACCCTTACTGTGTGCAGGCACCGGAGCAAGTACTTTGCTAGGATTGTTTTATTTAAACCCTGAGGTATAGATACTATTCTTATTCCCATTTTACATGTGATACAAGAAAATTGAAAAGTTAGAATGTGTTTTTATTAAGAAAGGTAAATTTTTAAATGTGAATTTGTTGAAAAAACAGAAGTAGGAATATGCTTAATGACGTATTTTTTGAGGTATGTCTATTTTGGAATGGTCCTCTTTGGAGAAGTCTATAAAAGGGACTGTTGTATGCCTGGGAGAAAATACCTACCTAAAGTCATGGCATTTCATTTCTCAAACAGAAGGAGCCAGGAAATCAAAAAGTTGTGAACACTGTCAAACTGCCCAGCTTTGGTGAGCCTGAAGATTGCTCTGTTCTGTCTTTGAGGATCTTGTATATGAGCCAGGTTAGATTAGTGGGTCCTTTTGAAGGTCTATATCATAAATGCAAAAAACAACATCTCCCCAACTTTGCATGTATTCTTTCTACTGGGCCACAACCACATAAGATTCATCTTTTGTACCTGCCTGTGCTAAGGTCGATAGGCTGTTGCATATGTCAGGAGCATTTGTTTTGAAGACATAGTTAAAAAGACAGGTAGATAATATCCCATGAGAGACTTTTAGTTTGATGCTCTATTTCTTTTGGAATAGAAGACATACTTTTATGGTACCTGAATATCTTATGGCAAGTTTAATGATTAGTTAAGCAGAAATGAAGAATAAATTTTAGTTGTATTGTTTTACCAATTACTGTGATGCTTCACATAGTTTCAGGTTAAATGAAATTAAGAATCAAAATATAAGAATCTTAGGAAAAAACAGAGGGTTGAGGATATAAGCAATATACTGAATTGTTAGAAGAAAAGATTCTTGGAATATATGAATTTCCATAAATGTCCATGACCCAGGCAACTGTTTGGCTATGTTACTGTATGGATGTTAACTATAATACGAAAGGAATAAAAGGGGCCATTCGTTATTTCTAGAGCTTGTGACTGAGGACATTTTAAGATATTCAAATTCAAGAAAATCTATTAAACCTCAACTCTCAAAATAACATTGAAAATATTTACTAATAATTGTAATCATAGCTATCATTAATTGGACATTTACCCTATGCTAAGTTGTTTGTCTGATTAATTTATTCTCACAATAATTAAGAATATTCCCTATTTTCAGATGGGAAAACTGAGGCCTAGAGAAGTTAAAGTCAGTACTCCTAACCTAAGGTCTCACAAACAGGACTAGATTTTTCTTGGATTTCAAAGTCGGTTTGTTCTTCAGTCCAAGCTTAACCTTTGTGTTATAGTGCCTCCCACACTTTTCTTAATACAAAAATATTTGATGAAGTGTACTGAGTTATTGAAGGTAGTCATGGAGCTTCTAGTATGTGCCACACACTGTGAAAGAAACAGGAGACACAGGGACCATGACAGCTGTGTTCCAAACTCAGGACAAGTAAGGAGAACTCAAGAAAATTATTAAGACCAGGTATCAATTTGTGACTTTATTCATAGGGTGAACTTCTTGTTGTACTTCCCTCTTTTTTTTTTAAGAAAAGATGAGTAGGAGGGTGCAAACATCACCAGTTTCTAAGTAATAAAGCCACAAGGGCTTCTGTCTTGCATCAAACAAAACCAACCAGGTTAAATAAAGCAAAGACACAACACACTGTTCATTCCCCATTACTCCTTCTGGAGTTTTCATTGGGACTCAGTTGTTGGAATTGTAATGCTTGTTTGTCTGAAGATTCCCTGGGTTTTATCTTTGTACTGAACCATTAAGTGGAATGTGCTTTGTTGCACATAAAATAAACATCTACTGCTCCAATGTGATGATATGCAATTTTAGATTTTTCTAAATCCAGAGAAAAGTGTGTTAAATGTTATAATCAACATTTAAGACATGATAACTTATCATTAAGCTTTATGATACAATGGAAATTTTCATGGGAAGCACTGAATATGTTCAGTATCTGAAATTATTGCTTGGATAATACAAAAATGTAGCTTCTTCTATGTCACTGACTTTTTTGAAAAGTATCGGCCACTCTAATTTTTACCAGGGTGATACTTCCTGTACAAGTAAAAATCAAGCTTCCTGCACACTCTTTTTATACATAATTTTCTCATTTATCCTCATAGAAAGAAGCCTTTTAATAAGGCCCAGGGGGAATTGAGGCATTATTGGCCCACTGGCCTCAAATGTGCACATTGGGGATTATCGACATAGTTATCATGATGGTGAAATCACTGTTTCAGATCAGTTTCTTACTAGCCACATAGTTTCCCTTAATAGACATTCTGGTCCCTAAGTCATTTGGGCATAAGAAGAGTTGACCAGTGAATTCCAGCATTTAGCATAACGTCTAACACAGGAGATGCTCAGCAAAAAGTCCTTTTGCTTTTAATGAAATAATGAATAGATAATAGACATTAAAATAAAAACCCTCTTATACATATATAGCGAGCCACATGTATTACCTTAAAATCTTTTTTATTGTGCAGGTGCTTTACTGTGTCACGAGGAATTGCAAAACAGCATTGCTTTAATTATTCAACTTGTGTTTTATGCTGGCTGTTGTTTCAGGTTCTGGAAATTCACAGATCAGGGACCACAGGGCTTAAAAGGAGATTGACATGGACTTTGCAGTAGCAAGTAGCTAACCATCCATACAGAAATTCATAGGGTTGATTTGTGGGTGGCTATGAATGCTCTCTAGACACATTAAAATATATATATATATATATACACACACACACACACAACACAGAGATATCTACCAGAGAAATTGTAGGTTTATGAAAAAATCATGAAGAAAATAGAGTTCTCATATAACCCCATAATGCATGTAGACTTCCCTATTGTTAATATTTTACTTCAGTGTGTCTTTGTCACATTTAATATGACATTATTATAATTACATTATTAACTATAGTCCATAGTTTACATTAGGGCTCAATGATTGCATTGTATAATTTTATAGTTTTTTTAAAAAGATTAATTCTAGTAACATATATACAACCTAATTTTGAAACCCTAACTGTGAACAGCTATCAAGCCACAGAAGTTGCGTTAAGCTAGTCCACAAAAGGGTGGTTGGTCTGGTTTTCCAAACTGGTCAAAATGATGATTTCTCCAGGTTTAGGGTTGCTTTCCTGTCTGACCAACAAAGAAGGCAGGCAAAGGAAATGCAAGAAAATAGCGCAAACATGTGCATCCTCCCCTCCTTCCTGGTCCCTCACGGATGCAGGCTGGGGAGTTCAGTCACCAAACAAGGAAACGAGAAATCGAGGATTCACAGCCCCTGCGTGCGCCAGGGTGAGGTTGGTTCTGAAGGATCTACTTCACGACTTGGACATTCTTGGTTCAGACCATTGTCCAGTTTCTTCCTTGGTCATGAAGCCATTGCATCCTCCCTGGTTTCTAATATTGTCATGCCTCAGTGGATGACAAAAGCAAGAGAAATCGCAGAGAAGAGAATGCACATCTAATAAAATGAAGAACTCTCACAGTGGGATGTTGGGCATGCAACTCAAAATTTCTTGGACAAGCAACTAAAACTCTTTGTGCCCAAGTTTTCTCATCCGTAAAATGGGGTTAAAAATACTTCCTAATCTCATCAAGAGTTTGTAAGAGTTAGAGGACACCAGGCATACAGAGGGCATAGTCGGGCATCGCTAATCCGATACCATTCTTCTTTATCTTATGAGTAGTCATGCACAGTTACATAGAGCCTACATCTCTCTTATGGTGCTGCCCCCCTTCGCTCGCTGGAAGGGCAATTGAGGACTCATCCCTGTACCTGCATAATGAACTGGTGGCAGGCACCATGTTTTATTTGTGTCCAATAGCAGTTGGTAGCTGTAGCCAATGTTTTCATGTTGTTAGTTTCCTCTCCTTCATCATTTGACACTTTTCCTTTTATTAAAACGATGACAAAAATGAATAAGCATTTTTATCCTTTACAAAGCAGTTTTACAAACAGTACCTCACTTCACACTCATGACAACCTGTGGTGGCATTATTCTCATTTCAAAGATGAAAAGCTGGAGCTGAAGCATAATGGGAAACGGGGCTTAGGTGACTCAGGCGATGGCACTGGATGGGATCCCACCATGCGACCTCTCACTGCACCTCTGCCTTTTACATTTTTCTGAAGTTGGTTGGTTTTCCATAGCACAAATGAAAGCGGGGTAATAGACATAAAATGAGCAAGATCTGTGTTTTGGAAAATCAAAATGTGCACACACAACTGGGGGCCTAGAGAAAAACTCCCTAGAACCTAAAGGACCCATTCGGCCTTAAAGTTCACTTGGGTATAACAGTCCCTCCTTTCGAATCTGGAACCTATGATGCTAGAATGCGTTTTGTCCATTATCATTCCCCAAGGTTGCATTTCAACCTTTCAAAATGCGTAGCGCTTCCTGTGAAAATCAGCCAGGGGTCTGTCGTACATAGGAAAAAAAATTGTAGCCCACGGAAAAGAAACAGATCCCAAATCACTGTCCCCTCTTTTCCTTTACCTTCCTCTATTTGATCATACTGGGCTGGCTAAAATACTTGAAGGGTTAATACATAACGACCATTCTCTTCCTTTGTAAGACCAGGGACCATTGAAAAGTGTAGAGGGCGATTTATCTGTTTTCTTTTTAAAATTTTAAATATATACTATATCTGAATCCTCAAACGCATAAAAGCACAGAAATCAAACAACCATGGTTCACTCCTGGCCTTTGATTTTTATATCCATGCATGTTAAAAAAAAGAGAGAGAGAGGGAAAACCAAACATGTGTGCTGCCTTTTAATAAAGATCATATTAAAAATTCAATAAATAGCAATATCTCTGATCTTTTAACAAAAGCTTCTGGTGTACAGGAAATTAAATGAGGAAAAAAAAACCTTGTTAATCCTTTTTGATTTCTGTACATTGTAGCTAGAAGCAGAATTCTTTAACTCACAGATTTCTCCGTTTTTTTTTTTTTTTCTTTTTAACATTAAAAAAAAATCTTTTCTTGCACAAACGTTGTCTGGGCAACGCTATAAATGCAGCTTGATTCTTGGAAACATTTAAAAATAAAGAAGGGATGGTGGTGGGAGCAAGCAGTTGTGTCATTGTCTTACCCCGGTGGCCTTGGAGCAGAATTCCACCTCGAACCAGGTGATAACCTGATAGACTTTATCTTGTCTTCTCTGGGCCTCCCTGAAGCCTGCCAACACTTCGGCTGGCTGTTAGGCATTTTAAATATCCCCCCTGAGCCCTCACCTCACCCCCTTTTTCTTCTTGTCAGCTGGAATGTCTCAGAGCTGTCAGAAGCTTGTTGCTTATTGATGTTTCCGTGTGTTTTATGTCTTTTCTGAGATATGACAGGCCCTGACACAGTGCTGATTTCAATCAGGCTGCTTCGGGAGAGGCCTAAGATTTTTAGTTGCACAGTCCACGTCTCCAGCATACTTCAGAGGCCTCTGTCTAATGAAAATGTTTCAGGAGGCCCAGAGAAAGGCGTCGTGCTCCACAAACAGCAGCTGAGGAATGCACAAGGCTTGAAAACGCACATGCACACACGCACACGCGCACGCGCGCACACACACACACACATACTCGCCCATGGCAGCACCCCCTCCCCCTGCTTTTGTTATAAGAAAAGCAAGAACAGAGAGTGACCCCGCGAGCCAAAGGTTCTGACACTGAATCAAATCCCTTTAGACCTGAACTGACAGGCTGGGTCTGGCTTTAGATTACGTTATCACATCTTTGAACGAGGCTTGTCTGTACCTCAGGATTCCCTACATGGAAAGAGCTGGCGATTTTACCCTCTTGCCTATTAAGTCAAGTTCTGATGCCTTGTCGGAAAAAAAAGCCCATCACACAGAGCGTTGGAAGAAAGGAAAATAAAACAGATGTGGAAATACAACCGTAACGAACACTTTGGTGTGTGTTATTTGCAAGGCTGGCTGTGTGGGGACTAAAATATTAGGAAATGATTTTTATTAAATCACATGTGATTTCCTCAAACATATGTAAACATCTAATTTTATATCATGTTGGCTGTATTTAAACTAGGCAAATAAGAGGTTCTGGGCACCAAGGGCATTGTATGTCACCCACATCTGCACCTTTATTCCAGGGCCACCACTGAAATCATCCCCAGATACCAGAGCAAAAATGCAGCAATCTGGAATGGTTCTCCTCATGTGTCCAGAAAGTTGCACAAAAGGTGATCTAGTCCAGTGACCTCTTTTCATCTGTTTCTCCAGTTTAAAAACAGCAATGCTAGAGTCATCCAATCCTTGCAAAAAGAAGAACATTTTATTATGGGTCTTTTGGACTTGAAAAGTCAAGCAATTGGCACAAGCTTCTAATATGGCACTAACGCTCCAATGATTAGGATCAGATTTTTAAACTTCTCTGTGGGTAGAGCTCCATTTTCCTAGGTGGCAGTGCACCTTCCACATCGTCTGTGTGGCTACGAATGTGTTTGGGGAGCACCTTGATTAAATATTATTATATTATGTCAAAAGCATCTAGAATGTAAAATAGCGTTTGAAGGATAACGAGCAAGGGCATTAATCAAAAAATTGTAAAACCAAAACAAAAGTACCATCAACGGGTTTTCTTTGTAGAGGAGATGTGGAGAAGAGAAATGGATATAGGCCTGGCAGCACACACTCCTGAAAGGACCTCAGGCTATAGAGGGCCCCCAGCTATGAGCCGTTTGGGCCATTGCTTTAAAAAGGGAGATTTCACAGTAGAATCTAGATTTTTGGCTTCTTAGGAACAATCACCCAGCCTGGGGAGGGCTTCAATTAGCCAATGCTCAGCCACAGCAGCCCCTCATTGGGAGAGCCCTCCTCTTCTTGATTTTTTCACTTTTTTTTTTGGTATGAGCAGGCTCCGGAAATCGAACCCAGGTCTCCAGCACAGCCGGCGAGAATTCTGTCACTGAGACATCATTGCACCATCCACATGTGATTTTTTTTATATCATTTTTTTTTTAATTACAGAAGCTTTAGGTTTACAGAAACATCACACAGAAAACAAAGAGTTGGTTCCCTGCAGTCCTTCTAACACACATGGTTTTCCCTATTAGTGATGTTTTGCGTTAGTGTGGTACCTTTGTTACAGCTCATAAAAGAATATGATTATAATCGTCCCATTAGTCCGTGGTTTACAATAGGCTTCACAGTTTGTGTTGGACAATCTTATAGTTTTACTTATTTAAAAAATTTTTATTCTAGCAACATATTGCAACCTAAAATTTCCTCTTTAAATCACGTTCAAATGTATAATACAGGGGTGGTAATTAAATTCATGATGGGTTCTGCTGTCATCACCGCCATCTATTCCCAACACTTTTCCATCACCCCAAACAGATATTCTGCACTGATTAAGCATTAACTCCCCCTTGTCCTACCTCCACCCAACCCCTGGTAACCTGTCCTTGTTTCTGAGTTTGTGAAATTGCTTATTCTACTTATTTCATATCAGTGAGATCATACGACATTTGTCCTTTTGTGTCTGGCTTATTTCACTCAACATGACGTCTCCAAGTTTCATCCATGTGGTTGCATGTATGTTTTCATTCCTTTTCACTGCTATATAATATTCCATTGTGTGTATGTATGTATGTATATATATATCACTATTTATCCATTCATTTCTTGATGGACACTTGAGTTTTGCTCCCCGGTGGCCCAGTGGTCAGCATACAGTGCTCTCATCTCTTTTTTTTATCCTCTCACCTGAGGCTCTGGCTCCTGTAGCATATGAATTTACAAACCCCAATTTGGGGTCAGACAGGCTTGCATTTGGATTTCAGTTCTGCCACCTTCTAGTTGTGTCATTTCACATAGCTAACTTACCTAACTGCTCAGGTCCTTGGTTTTCTCAGACCTGAAATGTGAAGTAAAAAAATCTTACTTACAAATATTACTTTGATGATGAATTGACATTATGGACACAAAGTGCTTGGCTCATGAAACACATTTGAAAAATGAAAGATCCCTCTCCCATCCCCTCTTTGTAGTGGAGAGAGATGATGAACCGTGATGGTTCTGTTTTCAAGTCAAGCTCTTAACTGTGCTTAGAGTTTTAGTGTTTTTATTAAAAAAAAAATCCTCTGCCTGTAAGCAAAACTGAGTGAAAATTACCACTCCAAAAACTGTCCCTCCGCCTCCATTCCATTTTTAAAATGTTATGATATTTTTAACAATATTAATATAATAACAGTAGCATGTGTTTATTGGGTTAGTCTGTATTTTATGACTTAGTATCAAATTTATGGCTTGTTTCTAGCAGTACTGTCACTATTAATTTTTGTTTCCATTTTTTCTATCACCCAGAACATTGTCACAGGACTATTGCCTGCCCATGATAAGCAGCCTCTGCTATTATTATTTCAGGTCCGCTTATTGACAGTCAACATATAGCAATCCCAAATTATTATTATTATTTTTAGAAAAACTATGTTAGCAATTTATAATCCCTTGGTTACCAAAGGGCCCATGCAGCCACTCCTAAGAATTCCGGCATGATGTGCTGTGAAGCTAGAGACTTAGGAAAGCCGTCAGAAGAAGTGTCACCACTAAAATACCACAGGGTGGGGGGGAGGGAATGCCTTCACAGTGTGACTTTAAGATATAAATTTATATTGGTCCTGACTCATGACCCAGCCCAGGCAAACTGGGGCTGGGGAGGCAGTGCTGCCGCTGACCCTCGGAAGGGCTGCTTGGGAGCGACACGCCGGCTGGGAACGCCCAGAGATCACGGGCCTGCCAGGCGCTCTGAAAATGACTGCCAATTTGGCCCAGTCTCAGTTGACTGCATGCCCAGGAGGGAGGGAATGGCAGTAATAAAGCAGTTTAGTGGAGAAAGATATTGCTTCAGGCTCCCAAGACTTCCAGTCTATTTTATGACAACATTATTCACTGACACACACACACGGATACACGCATGCACCCGCACACACGTGCACAGACACGCGAGGGCTCAGATGATAATCAAGATATATATGTACTCTTTGGGGCAGAGAGGGATTTATGCCAAAACTGGAAATGTGATGGTTTAAAATGATATTTCAAATTATCCTAGGAGCACTTTAGAGTTTTCCTTCGATAATTAAATAACGGGAAAATGCTGGCAGTGTAACGGCCACAGACTAGAACCATCTGCACGGAGGGCTCAGTAGTCAGCCCCAGTCCTGGACAACCATTTCCATCACATTCTGTTCTTTAATTGGAAGGAGCATTTGCCCCACCAAGATGCTGTGAAGCTTAGAATTCTAAGAATCCTTTGTGACTTTTCAGAGAGTGATGGTACTTATGCAGTACAAGTTCATATTTGTGTCTGCAAGATATTACAAGACACAATAAATTATATCGGGACAGTATCTTAAAAGTAATTATATGTAACTAAAATCTGTTGCTTTCAAATATTCACACTTTTTCTTTTAAAGTAATTCTCAAATAAATAAACAAACAAACAAAATAATTCTCAAAATTCACAGGAGAGCTAACGGGTAATGGCCTGGGAGCAGTTTTAAAATTTTTCTATTTTTTTTATGGTTAGCTCCTATTTAAGGAGCAAATGTCATAACCTTATTATAGACATCCAACACGATAGTGAGAAAGATTACAACGAACATGAAGGAGTGGATTTTGCTTGCAGCATTAAGATCAACAAATATTTATCAAGTGCTTACCAAGTTGAAGAGTGGACTATGCAATTCTCACAACCGCCGCGAGAGGCAGAGGAATCGTTATTCCACTTTACAGAGGAACTGAGATTAGAGAAGTTAAACAGCATATTAGAGGGCTAAAGGTTTTTTTCTTCTTCTGATTTCAGGAATTTATTTTATCTAATATTACTATAACTGCCTACAGTTTTTTTTAACCGTTTTTAATTATAAAATATAACACATATGTACAAAGAAAGGTAAGAAAGAAAGCAATAATTTTCAAAGCACACTTTGAAATTTTAATTCAGACTTTCAGATGTTTTGCCTTCAATTTTATTAAGCTTCATGAGTCTATCATAGAAACAAACTTTTCAAATGTTCTAGAGCAGAATTTTGTTATTTAATCACCTGAAATATCTTGCATGTTCATACACTTTCTAACAGGAGTATGATTATTTTATGTAAAAAAAGAGTAATGCCAGCTAACAATACGTAGGCAAAAATAACTCGTTTTGGCATAAAGATGTTCCCTTAACATCTGCCGGGCAACGTGATGGCTAAGATGACAATAAGGAAACTGATTTCAATCCATTTTACCATGGTAGACTTTTTCACAATTTCTGTCAATGGAGATTCGAATTTGAAGATTCAATCTAGAAAATTTTAAGGGAGATGATCCGGCCTTTTCTCTCTTGTGAAAGTAACAGCATCTACAATTGACTAATTACGGGGAGAATTGGGCATTCTGTGAAGATTAAGGGCAAGCAGCTAATTAGACCCACAAGTGGCTAACAGCAGCTACAATTAGCTGTTTATAGGAACAATTATTGGTGTAGCCAATTTTGTACCCCTAAATAAGTACAGGTGCAAAATCTCACATGCCGTTAGAAATACTGTCTTTCAAAATGCTTGTCCTGTGTACTCAGATTTCTCTAATCGTTCACCTTAATGGAGAAATAACCGGAAAGATCCAAAATGTGAGAAGCCAAAGATTATCAACCTACATACTGTGTATAATGATCTTTAGGCTTGAAAAACGGTGGTTAATTTACTTTATATGCTCTCTTAATGCTTAAAGCATTAGAAGAATTTAGCTTTAGAAAAGTTTATAGGTACACGTTTCCATTCTGCTTTTGGAGGATAACTCATTGATTACTTGGTAGAGAGATATATCCGGAAACATTTTGAAGTAAGATCAAGACATGATATATGCTAAAATAGTATTGTTTAATTCCTGGGTTACCTGCTTGTGTGTGAGTCAGCATTCATTCATGTGCTCATTTCGTATGTCTTGCATACTATATTCCAGGCACTGAGTCTGCGTGTGCAGACTTGAAAGGCACCCATGGGTGGTTCTTAACTTTTCCAACATCCTGAAATTAATTTCCTGCTGTAGGCCTGGAAATAAAGATATACTCAGTGTTTTATTTTTCAGCTCAGAATGGAAGCACAATTATCTTAACACACTGCCCCTAAACAAACAGAAATATTCTCCACCCCCAAATAAACAGCAAACATGAAAGTAAACAATAAACAGCCACCTTTACATTTCAAAATTTTCTCTTTGGCTTCTACATTATATGATATAAAATTGCTATATTTTGAATACACACACACACACACACACACACACACATACACAAGGTTCTCACTAAAAAAAAGTTTGGGTTGCATTTTGTCTTGTTGTGAATCATTTCAATCGTTATTTCTGTGAGACCACAGTGCAGGCAGAAAACGATCTATTCTGGATCAACCCTGAGACATTTATTTTAAAATTTTAATGTCATCTCGTTTTGAAAAGTCAAACTTGGAAGGCCTGCCTGAGAATGGGATTGCAATCTACACATGAATGTATATTTCCAGGAATGAATCAAATTAATAAAAATTCTAAATTCTCTTGATTGAATCATCCAGGGAAACTACTGCTGGATCAGCAAGGGGGGTTATCGGCAGGTGGAGAAGTGGATTCAAGGTGAGGAAAACAGAATGCTTGGTCTGGGTGGAACCACAGAGCCAACATCTTGGCTTTGCCACCACAAAGCTTTTAGTTCTCTCCGACCTCAAGGGCAGGTGTCTCCTCCAGAAGTAACAAGATCTTTTCCTGAAACTTGCCTCCTGAAGCCACCACTTGTAAGCTTTCTGCACTGAGGCAAATTCCTTAATCTCTTGGAGAGACTCAGTTTCTTCACCCACAGTACCCGTAAAACAGGGTTCCCAATACCTCCCCCATGAGGTTGCTCTTAGGAGTGGAAGAATGTATGGCATCCACTGGGGACCTCCGCTTATTATCTGCCTCCATTAAATGAGAAGTTAGATGTCACATTTCTAAGCATTAAAAAAAATAAAAGAAACCATTAAACACCCCAAAGCACTCTTTGACACTCACTTTTTCTTTTTGAGATGCTACTCATTACAATTAACCCTACTTGGATCAAATGAGAGGTCTATAAATCAGCTTGTACATTCATTTCGTTGAAAATACTCTAGATACTCTAGACCTGCTATATAAAAGGTTTAAACTCTGTATATAAATTAATCTTAATAACCATCCATGTATGGGAAAGTACCATTGTTAGTCCCATTTTGCAGATATGGAGATTGAGTCACAGAGAAGTTAAGGAACTTGGCCAAGGTCACACAGCTATGAAGTGGCAGAACCAGGGTCTGAAGCCAGGCATCTAATGCCATATCATCTCATAAATCCACATTGCTCATGGGTGGTTCTAGAGATACAAAATGCAAACAAGTAGAAGCCCTGTCTTAGAATCTTTCTCTTTATTGGAAACAAGCCCACTGTCTGTCTGTCTTATAGTGAGACGTGTCTCTTCATGTATGTCCCTCTGCAAAACCCTCATTACACTGCCTTATCATTACAACATACTTATTGTCTGTCTTTTCAGGGAGACTGTAGGTTCCAAGAGGTTCTTCCTCTGTCTTATTCCTGCCTCTCCAGTATTTGGGTACTTAATAAACACGGGTTGAATGATGGAAACTATTCCAGGATGGAATTCAATCTATCCTGCTGCAGAGGTTGGGAAAGTACCCTTATTCCTGTACAAGCAAAATGACCCACATACATTAGAGATCATCACATGAATGAGACATTTGCAAAATACCATACACCTCCTTGTTCACTGCAGAAGTTAACTAATGAAATACGAAATTAATTTAAAAGTGTTTGCTTTTAGGAGAAACTCTGTTACCTGCATTTTGGAAAATGCTTCACAGCTTAAGAAAAAAGCGTATTGGATTTTTTTTTTCAGAGAAAATCCACGAATGCAAATTGATGCATCTGCTTCACATGCACTAGAAACTTCAAGTTGACTGGTTTATGCCAGGGATTGTTCATGTCCTCCTTCAAGACATGTACTAGTCCTAAACTGTATACCTGTGGGCATAAATCCATTAGTTAAAAGGACCTTTGGAAAAAAAAAAAGGGACCTTTGAGGATATAGTTATTAGTCAAGGTGTGGATTCATTTATAAATTGATCCTATGAATTGAGTCCGGATGGGTCTTAATCCCTATGACCAAAGTCTTTAAAAGACAAAGGGACTTTGGATGCAGTCAGTCAGAGAAAGTTGCAGAAGGAGACCAAGGAGACAGGTTGCATGTGTCAGAGGCAGAAACCCAAGACAAGGAATCCCAAGGATTGCAAGAAGTCAGGATCAGGAGGCTATAGACTCCAGGAGAAAGCATGGCCTGTCAAGATTTTGAGTGTTTGGACTTCTAACCCCCAAAACTCTGAGCTAATAAGCTCTTATTCTTTAAGCCAATTCACTGCGGTGTATGTCATGCAGCCCTAGAAAACTAAGAGAGTTTATATATTTAAGCATTCAGTATATTAATAGAGAAACTGATTACTGAGCAGGCATGGGAAGCTGGCCTGACTCCCTTCTAACTGGTACTTCCCCAAGGAATTCAGTGTTCCTGAGGCCAGGGCTGACTTGAGTTCTTCACTCCAGCTTTTGCAGAGATCATCATGCAATTTGGAACAGGGTTAGGTTTTTATGTGTCTGGCTTCTCCACATTAGATAAACCCTGGATGCATCAGAAACAGGTCAATTTTGAGATCATTTCTTTGCCTGTAAAGTTAAGTGATTTTAGAATCAGATTTGGTATGCCAGTCATGAAATACTAGAGTGTAAAATCAGAAGGATTAAGTCATCAAGACAGAATCTAGTTACTAGAAATGCAGCAAAAATTCTACTGCCTTCAAAACAGGCATCGCCATTCGAATTGGGAAAGACTTTCAAATCCTAGAGTATGAAGTGGGGAAGATTTAATTTCTAGGTAGGGCAGTGAACCCAAAATGTATATATCTGGGTGGTGTGATGGTGGCTCAGTGGCAGAATTTCTCACATGCCATGCCCAAGACCCGGGTTCGATTCCCAGTGCTTGCCCATGCCAAAAAAAAAAAAAAAAAAAAGTATATATCTGACCGAAGGAGAGACGGATGGTAACGAACTTATTTAAACTGTGGTGATCTCTAGGCAGCTATCTAATCATTACCTACCCATAAACATAATAAAGTTACATCATCAAGCCAGAAAACCATTAGAACTCCAAGAAATCCTTAATAACTAAATTTTATATTCATCACTAACAAAATTAGCAAAACTACACACCACAAATAATATGTATTTTTTAATTAGAAAAGAAATAGCAACCAATTTGATCTTAGATGCTATTATAGATTGGAAATGGTGCAAGTTTTCCTCTTCCTATCAAATATTGTTTTCAAAAAATGTGACCTGAGAAAGAAAAAGAAGAAGAAAAAAAATGTGAATTGAGCTTATTTCCCTGCTGGGCAGGGGCCCTGTTTCCAGTTTTCTCTTGCACCCTGGTAAAGCCCTCTTAGGCTCCTTCTCTTGCAGCTCAGGCATGTTGGGTGCTTGGGAAACAATGAATTTGGTGGCCTGGACCACTGTTTAGCTTCTTTTGCACACCCTGCATAAGGGCAAGTCCTTCATTAATGGAAAGACTCTTGATTTTCAAGGGAGGACTTCTTTATCAAGTGCCCATGGACTCAGTTTCCAAGGAGTCCAAACAGGCACGTACGTATGTATGTCTCGCCTTTTGTTCCTTTTTCAGACACATCCATGATTTACAGAATGTGAAGAGCTCCTGTTTTTAAGAGGCTTAATAGGAATGAGCCCTTACTGCACCTTCACAAGTGAAAAAATTACAGTTCAATCCTGGATGTGGACCTCAGGATGCTGATGGCTTGTGAGATACACCAAATCATTTCAGAACCAAATGGAAATGATCCAGTGATGGGCTACTCCTGTTTATGTGTGTGCTGTCACTTTAAAAACCCTGCTCTTTGTCAATGTAGAAACTGAATTTCAGCTGGTTCTCATTTTCGTTGACCTTTTTCTGTTGTCGTGTTCCTGGTTCACCTGACCCACTGCTTGCTGCTGTGTGTTTAGGGAATATCAACAAGTGTCATGTGAGCTGAAACCAAACACTGTCAAGAAAACTGTTGCCAAAATGTATAGGTGGCCTTCAACTCCCAGTAAAATTGGTTTTACACTTGTTGATGGCACACATTTTCGTGTTCCCACTCCATTCTGGTAGCAGCAAATTCCCGCCTTGGGTGAGACACTCTCCAACTCTACCTGCAGAAAACCAGGTATATACATCCCTCGGTTGGGAGGGAGCCTTATCTCAGGTGGCACCCAGCTGGCTGGAATGTGGGTTTCCTGTGTGGAGTAGGGCTCTCTCTGCACGCTGGCTGGTCGGGTGGGCTTAGCACTTCTGCCTCCAGGAGGTCATCCTGCGAGAAATGCAATCATGTCACCCCTTGGTCCATGCTCAAATCTTTTCAACCACCCCCAAATTCCATAGTGTGGAATGCAAGACCATTCACAGTCCTGCCTCTACCTGTCATCAGCATCTTCTCTCCCTGGACCCCTCCACCACTGGTCCTGTTCCCCACTAGAAACCAACTGTATGCATTTGTTTATGGAGTTACTGCTGGCTAATATATAAACCCTCAACCCTTGCGTATCAGTCAGGATTTTTCAGAGAAATAGAACCAAACAGTATATATGGATATGTGCATATGTGTGTGTGTGTGTGTGTGTGTGTGTAAATATATATGATCTATCTATCTATTTATTTATATGGGAATGGCTCATGTGATTTTGGGGGCTGGTAAATTGGCATTTCTAGGGCAGGCTACAGTTGGAAATTCTGATGAAGGTGATTCTGAAGTCCTGAGGCAGATTCTTCTGACTTCTGGAATCCTCACCTACTGCTACTTAGACCACTGGCTGATTGGATGAGGCCTGCCCGCATTAGGAGTAATAATCACTTCTGTTTAAGGTGAACTGATTGTAGATGCCAATCCCATCTGTGAAATGCGTCCACAGTAATAACTAAGTCCGTGTTTGACCACACAACTGGACACCACACCCTAGGGAAGTTGACATATATAATTAACCAACACACCTTTTGTCTACGTGGCAAATATCTACTCACCCTCCCAGGCCTGTATCAGTCTTTCTCCAAACATTCTTGGAAACTGGACCATACTCCTCCCCTCTGCTGTGGACAAAGGGTAAAACTAATTTGTCCATCCTGATCAGGCTACTTGGGGGCCAAATATGGACCTCATTTGAACTGCTGTGATGGAAGCTGCTAACAACCATCCTAATTCATGCAGCCTCCTGTTCATAATCACATAATTGTAGCGGGGCATGCAGTTGTCCCATGGAGAACCATACTTCTCAGCCCCTTTTGCAGCCAGGGGTGCCCAGGGGCTATGCCTTGGATACGGCAAGTATGTGTGTGCTGTGGTGTCCTGCCGAGGACAGACCTTGAAGAAGCTCACATGTGCTGCTCTCTGCCCCTTCTTCACCTTGAGCTTCAACCAGGCAGATGAGAACAGGGGATGGCAGGGAAACAAGAGGGGGGACCTAGGTTTAGAGTCTCCATGTGAAGCAGAGCAGACCCTATCCCCTGGACTAGCACCCTAGGGAAAATGAAACCTCATCCTTTAATCCACCATTGTGTCCACTCTCTCTCCCTCTCTCTGTCTCTCCTTCTTACACTCTTATATTGACTTAACTTTTGGCCTACCTGTGTGCATTTGTTTATGGGGTTACTACTGACTAATATATAAACCCTCAAGCCTTACATAGCAGTCAAGATTTTTCAGAGAAATAGAACCAAACAGTGTATATGTATATATGTGTATGTGCATATATGTGTGTGTGTGTACATATATATGATCTATCTATCTGTCTATTTATTTACTGTGTTTACTATCTATTTACTATTTACACTCTTATATTGACTTAATCTTTTACCTCCCTGTGTGCATTTGTTTATGGGGTTTACTGGTTTTGTGACCTTGGACAATTGATAAATTGATTTCTGTATCTGCACGATGGAGATACTAATGCAGTGACAACTATTTCATATGTTTTTTGTGAGGATTAAATGAGCTAGTCCATGTAAAGTGTCCAGCTTTTGTGTGTCAACAGTTAGTGCTCAATAAATGTGAGATATAACAATGATGATGATGACACTTACTGTTATAACATCCCTAGAATAATTTTTATTTTTTGTCTATGAGCAATTCTTGCTGACTCAGATTGTGAGGTCTGGGCCAAGTACCACATAACATTCATTTTCAGATCCCCAGTGCATAGGCTATACTAGATTCTCAAAAAATAAATGTTAAGTGTTTGCTTGTCCGATGAGTGGGATGGGCCTGGGATGTCAGCTTTTCTGACTTTTCTTCCTTTTCTCTGGCCTTCTGTTCAGGTTAGTGGAGGCCCTGGGATCTCCAGCCTCCCCCTACATTGGTGTCTATCTGAGGGCTGAGAAAACTCACCACTCATTGTCTGCCTGGTTTCAGTATTTCTAACCAGCGTCTATGTTTTCTAAGGGTTCGCTTGCCTACTCCTTTGCCTCCTGCTTCATTCCCTCAGTGCGTACCGAGTAGTAGTTACATCTGGGGCTGTGTTAGGGACTGAGGGTGAGGTGGTAAATAGGACATGCACAGCCCTCTTTTAATTACTCTTGCCATTCTTAAGAGGGGAGATAAATGATAATGAGTAATCAAATAAATAGACCAGAAGATGGTGGCTGGAGGACAATGTGCTAGAAAGTTCCTGGAAGAATGTTGTTGGGGATGTGATGCTGGAGTTGCTCTCTGACCCTTGTCTAGGGTCCACTCCAGGGGTTCAGCTGGTGGATTCCTCCTGGGGGATGCTCAGCCCCTCCCTCCAGGACCCCACAGCTGATCAGGTCACTCCATTGATATGAGCTCTCAGTGCAAATCTCTTGTACCCTCTGAAGAGTTAGAAACCACCAAGAGCAAGCTCGAGTTTAGGAAAGGAATCAAAAGTTAGACTGTTTTTACTTTGCATTTCTAAACATCAGGAGATTTTTCAGGTAGATTTTTCTGATTCTGGTCAGAATATGAGACTAAACAAGGGGAAACTGTTTGAGAAACTTAAAAAAACATGTTGTAATTTTACCTAGAGAGAGAAAACGAAAGGAGTAACACCCTGTTTGTACAGGGGTTTCCTGGGAATGTGTTTAGGTGCTGGCTTGGAGTTAGAAGGGTGTATTTGTTTTTCTCTGTGGCCTGAGTTCTCCAGAATGTACACGAGCATATTGAGGCAGCTTATAAGATAGTATGGCTTTCTTTCTTTTTTAATCATCATATCCTGCCCCTCCACCTCAACTGTCTGCCCCCAATCTTAACTATAGTGCGTGGGAAGAGAAGGGACATGAACTAGCATTTATTAAGTTCCTCACCCAAGTGCTCAGCTAGCACATATGTGCCTGGCTGTTTTTGTTCTGATTTCTATTGTGGTCTTCTATCTCTTGGTAAAATACTCGTCCATACATTTGCCAACTGAATGCTTAACAATTAGTACAATGACTAGTTGAAAATTCTAATGTAGAAAACTTATGAGGAGCACTTTCTAAATGACCAGACCTGTCATAATTAACCTATGCTATTGTCTGCTCCAGTCTGTTTCCAAGGTAAGGGGGATTGGCAGGGCAGTGGGGGAGTCGTTGCTTAGAGAGAAGGAGGATATGGCATTTATTGAAATTAAATAAGATTCTACTGAGGTTTCCCCTCCCTTCCCCCCTGGAAGATTCAAACTAAACTTATGGATCTTTAGTTTTTAAATAGATGTCTAGAATGGAATGAATAAAAGTACCATTGTTTGTTATAGCCCAGTCACCTCAACTACTGTTTGGACTGTCTACTCTTTTGTTAATGGGACCTCATTCTGACATTTCAGCATGGCAGGGAGTTTACGGTGAAATGTTAACCTTGAACCTCATCACCCCATCCAGTTGTTGGGCTATCGGGCTCTACCAAAAGGACATCATTCCCGAGGTGGTCTCACCTAGGATGTCTAGAGTAGCTGGTGGTTCACAGCCATGGCTGCCTGTGAGAATCAGTCACCTGGGGAGACTGGCATGGTCTGGTCCAACCCCAGGGATTCAGATTCAATGTCCTGGAGTGGGGCTGAAACTGTTCAAATAAAAATTCATTCCAGATTATTCTAACATGCATCTAGACTGACTCTCTCCACAGTGAAGACCCTTTAAAAACCTAAGGGCTCTAATGAGGTTTATTCCTCTATTTTTCCAATCTCAATGACTCCAAATGGTGTTTTTCTAACCAGTCATCCAGATGAGGATTAGAAAAGGGCAGTTATCTAGTAAATTACTGCAACAAGCCCACATTCAGAAGCATGGTGTTTCTGATGCCTTCCGGAGGCAGTAACAGGCAGATCTTAGTTGCCTCAACTGCTCTACTTTTCTTACAGAACCCAAGTCTCTCACTTTTGAAGGTCTTCAGGGCCTTTAATTCCATCACCTTTCAGATACACCAATGAGCAATGATCCTTCGCAATGTATGCAGCAAAAGGTTTCTGAGATTGTAAACCAGCAGCTTACCTGCAGTTGTTGCAGAGAATACTGTATTGGACTGCTAAGACTATAAGAATCCCATGGAAACAGACACAGTTCTATTCTGGATTTTCACTAACAGCTGAACCCTGGGTAAGTGTGCCTGTAGTTGTTTATCTAAAGTAGCAAATAGAGGGCAATATGTGTTTTAATCATTTATCTAGGAAGACAGAATTAAAGTCAAATCCTACTTAAATACAGCATCTCTATTTTAATTTTAAGGCCTGGCAGGACTCTTTCAAGTTTTCAGAAAATGGATTTCATTGTGTGAGCAGAGATAAGCAACAGTATGCAAACTTCCCAGCTTGACCACTGAGCAGACATACCACGGATAATTTTATAAATGTTCAGAGCTCCACTGAAGACCAAGTTCTTCAGACACCACTGGCAGTATAAGAGCACCAGAGATGGACCCTGTCCACCTTGATGGGCCAGGCATTTTCCCTAATCAATATTAATAAAGGGATGGAAACTTCTTTGCCTGCGTGATGGGTTCATAGTCTGTTTAGGATCATGCATTGCTTCACTAAGGGCATTTTGTTGTCATGTGTCATGTGTCACAGTCCAGAAGAAGCTCTGCCACCAATTATCCTACATTTTGTTGTCCAAGGCAATGCACACTCCCAGGAAAGAGTCAATGTACTTTCAACATTAACAAAAACTTGGAAATGCCTGACTTACAAACACCTGCTGCATGGTGAGGCCAGCCAGATGCCAGTAAAAAGGAAAGGACGTCATACAATCTCTAATTTAGAAATGTCTGGTTTTGGACAAAGGGGCCATAAGTCTTAATACCTGCCCATCTTCTTCTTTTTTCCTCCTTTCTCCCAGATCTCCCACTGTGGCCAGCTGGAATTACAGTGCTCATATTATCTAGTGAACATAGAATTATAGGAAAGAAATAGATTGTAATGAAAAAAGTTAACAGAGGACCCTTAGAAATGGAAGTTCATGAAGTGTTTTCAATATTGGGAAATTTCCATTAAAAGTCTGGCTTTTCAGCTTTTCCTTTGAAAAGGCGAAATTACCAGGCAACATCAGGACTACTCCTGTGGGACAGTCACTCACCCTGTCCAATATGCCCCAATTTCTCTTCAACCCCCGCCCTAATGTTTTAGACCAAGTTCACTTCAGTCACTGCCATTCCCTTCTAGCTCCACTCAGGATGTATTTTGTGACCCGCTCGCTTACTACACATCGCTCCTCCTTCACTCTAAAAATGCAGGAAGCTTTTACTTTGATTCCTGAAGTTCTAGCTGTCACTCACATATTTGTGTAAATTAGCCTGACCAGGTGGCTTTTTTTCAGAGCATTTATTTGAGTTTTGAAAGAGTGGGGTGTTTTTTATTGGAGGTAAGGACTAAGAGAAAATTGAGGAAATCTTGAATCGGGTGAGGAAAACGTAGGGTAGTGTGAAGCCATGGTGTGGTGGGAGGTGGAGGTGGGCCCGGATGGATGGGACAAACTTACACGGAATGGTGTCCACTTCAACTTTTGGCCTGGGCCCCACCTTCCTGGGAAACAGAGTCTGGATACACCATTCGGCCAGTCCTCTCAGAGCCGTGATTCCATTCCATATTTACCCATTAGCTTTCTAGGTCTCTTCTGGGATCTTAACCAATTCCTCATAGGTACAGTAATACGAATTATGAACAACCATTTTTAAACCACCATTTGGAAAACAATCTATTCATGTACTGATGAATGCTGAGAAAGAATAAATGAGTTAATGTATAAGCCAGGAAACCAGAACTTCACCAGTGTCTCAGGGTCACCATCAATGCATCTTTCTGTAAGGGTATGTCCTCCCTCTGTCGTGCAACAGATTTGGGGGAATTGATTTTGTTGCATTGACTTTGGTTCTTAGGCATCAATGTCTTGAGAATGTCGGCATTATCATTTCATATTACCATTTTATTTATTTATTTTTACTTAATATTATTTTGTGAGCTTGAATATCTGCCTTATTTTCTAGCCCTGGAAAGAAATTAGTTTCGTCTGATTCTGAAAATAAAACTTATCCTCCTATGTGATGATTCCCTGCTCCTGAGGACACTCACAAGCAGGGATAAAAGTTGAGAACACAAAGGGAGTTCGAAAATGCTTTACAAAATACAACCAAGCAAATTAAAACAAGAGAAGCAAATTGCTGGATTGTGAGACTGTCTTTTTGGTTGTCATCACATCCCCAGCATGATCATTATATCACTTTAGAGTTTACGAAGCACTTTACATTTTACAAGGCAATTTGAACGGCCACCATCCACCAGGAAGTGTGTGAGATGACAGGCACGATGAAATCTGTGGGGGATATAAAAATAATTACGTATCAGTCACTATCTTAAAGAAGACTCTGCTTGTCTGTCTATCCATCCAGCCATCCAGTCATTCACCTTGTCAAAGTCAAGGTGCCAGGCACACAAAAATAAACAAGATAGACATGGCCTCTTCCCTCACAGAGTTGGTAGTCTGCCAGAAGAGAAAGGCAGCTAAACAAGACATTTTAATAAAACGTGATAAACACCGTGACAGAGGAAGAAGAACGTGCTAAAGGAGCAGGAGCCAAGGGTTCAGAGGCAGTCTACAGATGTTAGGAGTTTATCGCTGAACGTCTCGGAGACCTGATGTATTTGTTGGGAAAGGTGAGAATAAATGTATGATTACTTAGCAAGCTACAGCGTTCAACTTTGACTCAAGAAGAGGTAGAAAAGTGATGGAACAGACATTAAAAAAAAAACACTGGAGAGATAATCAAGGATCTTTATTTTCTTTTAAAATGGTTTTAAATAGGTCTACAACCAAATGGTTTCTCTGCTGAGTATAAAAACGTGACATTTTAAAAAGTGGATACTCGCTGTGCGATTTACACCACTGCTTCTCAATTTTTAGCGTACATATAAATCACTTGGGGAGTATCTAAGTGCAGATTTCAGTGCAGTAGGTCTAAGGAAGCACATGGGAGTTTGCGGTGTTAAGAAGGACTCAGTGACATCAATGCTATCGGTTTACGTATCACTTTACAGAGCAAAGCTTTGGACCAGTCCGTACTAAAATTTCTCCATTCAGGTTACAAAGCTAACACAAGCCTGATTTTAAAGCATGACAGAACAGTGCCATTTCACTTAAAATATGAATTAAAATGTATTAAGAAATTGAATATGACAGTATAGTAAAAGAATAACATATATAATAAGTGCTGAAAGGCATTTTCTAAATTCAGCTGCTGTTCTTAAGGAATTCAGCAACATCTAATAAATATGATAAAATCTGCATCTCAAACCATCAAAAATCATCATGTTTAATAGTGAAATTCTGAAATGTTTTTATTCATCCAGATAACAATGCATAGACTCCAACCATCATTATTACTATTCAACAGTCTTGTGGAGCTTTTAGCTAATGTAATAAGGCAAGAAAATGAAATGAATTTAATTATTGAAAAAAGAAGAGATAAAATCATCTTGGAGGGAACTGCCTGAAAATGTAGAGCTGTGTTCCAGTAGCCATGTTTCTTGAGGATTATTGAATAATGATACAGCTGTCACAATGTGACTGTGTGATTGTGAAAACCTTGTGTCTGATGCTCCTTTTATCTACCTTGTCAACAAAAGAGTAGAACATATGGAATAAAAACAAATAATAGGGGGAATAAATGCTAAAATAAATTTAGTTTAAATGCTAGTGATCAATGAAAGCAAGGGGTAAGGGGTATGGTAGGTATAATCTTTTTTTTTTCTTTCCTGTAAGAAAAAAATTATCTTTATTGGTAGGAAATACTATTGCATCCTTGGTAAATCAAAAAAAATCACTAAAATCTATTGGATTTAATAAGGTAACATGGAGATTCATGTCTTCTCAATTATAGTAATAACCAGTTTGGAAATGGAAAGTTAAAAAGACACATTCACAATAATACTACAGAGAGATTCCAAGAAAAAAAAATCAACTAGAATACATATGATTTAAGTGAAGAAAACTTCAAAACCTTTCTGAAGACAAAAGCATAACACAAGTAAGAATAGTGAGTAATGCTTTCATTATACAGTATCATAAAATATCAGACCTTCTCAAGTTAATATATAAATTTAATATAATTCTAATTCGAGTTCTAATCATTTTTTTGGAAGAAGGTTGTGGAATGCCACTTGTGTGGAAGAATAAATATTGAAATTAGCCAAGAACATTTTCCACAAAATAATTATAAAAAATAAATAGGTGAATAGTTGTGTAGCCTTAGATTAGGAAGAGGCCTTCACAAGACACTTAGGAAACTCCAAAGCGATGAAGGAAAATAGTCATATCTGACCTTATGCCACTGATCTATCAATCAATCGATTGATCAATCTTTCAATATCTATTGGCAATAGCAATAGATAGCTACTATATAAAAGACAAAAGAAAAACCTTAGTCTGAGCAGACGTACTTCTAACATATATGATAAATTAGACAAAGAATCACCCTGCAAAATTCTACAAATTTATGAAAGACAAACAATTCAGTAGAAATATGGAAAATGGACACTGATAAAAATTTCAAGGAGAAGGAAATCCCAATAGACAATACACGTACTAAAAGATGCCGACTGAACTTCTCTCACAATGAAGGAACTGCAAATGAGTATGAGACACAATTTTTAAAATTCATTTTGGCAAAATGAAAACAGCCACAAAAGTAACATGCAACAAACTATAACATTGTTGATGATGTGAGAAAACAAGCCCCCTCATATATTGCTGATAGGAGTATAAATTACAACAACTTTTAGGAAGATAATCTGGAATAATTAAAGTTGCACATATCTTTGGACCCTGAAGTCCCACTTTTGAAATCTATCCTTTTCAGATAAAGGCATAAATACATAAAGACCCATGCACAAGAAATTTCTTATAGTGCTAGCTTTAGTTGCACACATACACACAAATAAAGAAAAAAAGAGAAAGAAAAAACCCTGAATAATCAATAATAGCAAAGTAAATGACAGGATATGTGTGGCATGGACTATTTCACAGCATTGAAAAGAATATATTATATTTCTAGCTTTTGATCTGAATAATGCCTGTGACATTAAGTGACAAGAACAAGTTGCAAATTGGAAGGAATAAAAGGGTCTCAGGTCTGTAAAAGAGAAGAACTTTATATGTCAGTATATATGTTCACATATGTTTGATAAGAACATGGGAAACAGTGTGGAGAAATTCAGAGAAGGTCTTTGCCCTAATTATCTCAGAGGAATAGATAGTGCAGTCTTTTAGGGGAGGAGAGGAGATGGTTAATGCTTTCTTTAAAATAATAACAATCATCATCACAACCAGTTCCAAAAAACACAAAAGAAGCACCAGCTGTCAACTAGAAGGAGGAGGAAGTGGGGGAAGCTTCTGGGAAAGGTGAATAGCACAGGAAAAGCCTACAGGTGAAAATGGAAATGAGCTTAGAAAGGGTACAGGATAGCATAAGATTCCATCTTCATCAGCCTTGCCATGAGTTTGGCTTGGGACTGAAACCAGTGATAAATCACTGACTGCCTTTTAAGCCAGGCAGAGACCTGGTCAGATTTGTATTTTAGAAATGATACTGACAGTGGAAGGAAGGGTCAATTGAATCTTCTAACCACAGAATGAGAAAAGGAGACCTGCTGCAAGAAGCCTGATACAATAGTTCAGTTAAAATGCTGAAGGCTGGGCAAAGGCACTCTGGGAATGAGGAGCAGGGAAAATCCCTGCGGATCACGTGCCGATGCATTTGGATGCAAAAGCTATGGGACTTTGTGACTAGTTTGATAGGCATAATGAGGGGTTAGAAAAGGTCAAAGTTAGATTGCCAAATGGCTTGATGCTAATGTAGAGTCATGAAAGGAACTCTAGGAAGGCTCCTCACATAGGGAGATAACAATCTCCGTTTGAATGAACTGGCTTTCCCACTTGTTATTTAAAGCTGTCTCCTTAGCTTAAAAGTATTGCCTCTGAAGGTGGCAACTTTGGAGGGGGTGGCGCTCATTTGAATGGTACCGTTCCAACACGTTCATTTAAAACTCGGTTGCATTGCTCTACATTCACACTCCCAAGTCTTGGAGGAAATGCCAGCTACAAAGGGATGTGATGAGTCTGTGGCTCTTACCTGTGACCTGCAAATTAGTGATATGTTCACTGTTCACTGCATTTTATCCACACGGTGGGTTTTATAGAGGCTGTAGCCATTTCAGCTCAACTAAGGCAGTCCCCTGCCCCCAACTTTGAGTTACTTTCAGAGAGAAGCCCCAGCTTCATCCTACTTCTGCCAACAGGGATCGAGGCTGAGCCCTCCCAGGACGCAGAGGAAACCTGAGTTATCAGTGTCTGCCTAGCAACTGAAAGGTGACACGTGGGGCCTTCTTTTCAACCCATTTCCTCTTGATGAGAGGAAGGGATTCTCCTGCGAGTTATTACCTGAAATAATACCATATGGTAAAATGTAAACAACATCTGCATATTCATGTAATAATTTCATCTGTTTAATTAGTTCCAGCAAAGCAGTTTACCCTCTGAGGCCCTTGCTGTCAGCTCGGCGCTCATACATCCAGGGCTGGCTGTCGGGCTTGACAGCCTTCTATTGTTCATTCTCTGCTTGCCCCTCAGCAGCTACTGTAAGTGAATCTTTGGAGGGGTGGGGCGTCTGTTCCCACCGATCCAGATATGGGGAGGGCTGGGGAGAGCTGTCAACTTGGTATAGGGATACTTAAGACGGACTTGACAGATCAGGTGATTCTGGGGAAAAAGAAAAAGATGGTTAAGATTATTTCTTTTACTTTCCTATTTGGCTGCGAGCTTAGATGAGTTCTTGAGGTAGAGGGGTTTGAGTTCTCTGCACCATGACCCCAGTGGAAAACTTCAAAGTCAGACCAACAGCACAGCAGAACTAGAGACCGCATCCCATTTTGCTTGATCTTGGGGTGTTTGGCAGCACATTTGTTTAGCTAAACATGAAGCCACAGAAAACTAGACAGATGGACTCTACAGGCTTGGGGAACTGCACAGATATCATGTTGTAAGGAAGCTAAAAATCTGAAAGGGAATAAAACACACATACACACACACGCACACACACACATACTTCTGATACAGAAGAAATGCTGGACTGTTCTTTTAACATCATTATCTGTGTCTTTCCCGTTTTTCCCAAGTCAAGATTAGAACTGATCATAAAGGTCATTTGGGTTGTGCTTCTCCACTGAGAATCCTGTTAAAATGCAGTTTCTGATTCAATAGGTCTAGGGAATGCTCAAAGATTTTGCATTTCTGACCAGCTCCCAGATGGTATCAATGCTTCTGGCTCATGGACCATACTATATGTGGCAAGGATTTAGAAAATGTACCCACTTTATGGGTGAAAATGAAAACTGGAGACATGAAGTGACGTGCACAGGAATACCCAACTTTTTAAAAGTCAAATAAAGTCTAGAGTACTCACTTTATTTGAAGCCTAGGACTCTTTACATATGGTATTCCTTTTATTAACCTCTTACACATGCATTAAAAAGTGCTGAGCTGTTTTTCTTGAGAACCACATAATAAATATGAGTAGCAATAAACATTAGCCTCTCAATAAGCAACCGTTTCTTTTGAAATCTTAACATCAGATTGACATGAGAACTGAGGTGATCAATTTGATCAGGTAGCTGCTACATCTTCTAAAGAAAAATTCCCAAATATAGTCATACTTCTAGAGGTAGACAGTTCTTATGTCAGGCTTGAAGTCAACTAGAAGGCTTAAGATACCCTGAATCAATTAAGTCATTGTCCAAAGTTGGTTTGAGCATCTTTTGTGGTGGCTAATGAATGTGTTTCTAGGAGGTAACATTGCATTTTTCTAAGAGCAAGCTGGGTGGTCCCATAATTGGGTATGACTGTGTTCTCAGAAGCCATCATAATTACTCGAAATTGGCTGCAATAGTAGTGTATACTTGTCTTTTTTCTGGGGAGAAGTTGACCCACCCCACCAAAGATGAAACCATAGAGCTAGAGTTGAGTGATTTGATTCATCTGCTCTCTATCCACATACTCATCTCAAAAATGATGTCATTTTTAAGCATACTTTCATATTATAGTTTCTTTATCATGGATCTGGTTGATTTCAATTAAAAAAAAAACCCTCATTAAACTGGGAGCACAGCAGGCTCTCCACTGCTGCTTGTCAGCAGTAAGGATTAGTTATATCCACCTTCAAACTAACTAGAAGTTGTGACTTAGTGTCACCTTGCCTTGAATTTTCACTATTTTTTTTCCATTCTAGGAAGAAATTCTACAACTAATGGAAACATTTTCCCCCTCAAAGTATAATAAAATTGTAGTTTCAGCTTCTCCTTCCATTAAGTGGCTCATATGTGGAGATTTTTATGCAGCCCTTAAAGTGATGCCTAAATTAGCACACAGAAAAGTCAATTATACTTTTAAAGCTACTGTCTATAATTGTTATGGTCTCCTTGCACATGTATCCAAATTGTTTCTAATGGGCATTTCAGGGCATGGGGGTTAATGGTATCGTAGCCAGGCAAAAATGCTGGCCAAAGCAGGGTTAATTTATCAAAATAACTTTGCATGGTGTTGTCTCAGAGCAATTTTAGAGTTCTGCAAGTCTACTTAACTCACATCTGGTCTTTTACTGTGTTATTAGATGAGGGTATACTATTATGTTGCTTAAAATTATTATAGTAGGCTATAATAGATAATTTGGTTGTGAATTGACCCAGAGTAAGGATTTTACTTCTACTTTAGAAAAATGGAAAGAACCCCTATCAAAGATGAAAAGGCACCTAATTAAGCTATTTCTGATCTCTTATTCCTTCAATTCTTTGCTTTTCTCCCTCATAATCTTGATAAGGGAACACCCATGTCCCGATTTAGTGTTCTCTGAGTAATCCAATGGTGTTCGCTGTGGCATTGGCCATGATCAATAACTAATTATTAAACCAGCATTTCTTTCCAGGGCTCCTTGTTAAAAAATTGCTTTTGGCTGAGAAAGAAGGAAAAAGGTCGTCACTTTGACATGGTCGCAAGTCTTTCAAAATCCAGTGGGCCGTCCAATTGAATTACTGTCCTAAACTAATTGATATAAATTTGAACAGAAGAATGCTTGTTACTGCAGAATCTCATAATGATATCCTTGGCAAGAAAAGTGTTAGGGAGAAAAAAAAAACTTCAGCACCAATTACAAAGCATCCACACATCACTCTAGAATTAGAAATTAGAAAACAATTGAAGTGTGTGTGTGGGGGGGTGTGGTGGTAGCTGTTGGACAGTTTGATGGCACATTCAGACTTACCATTTTTGTAATATTGTGACCACTGAGGTAGTCACCTTCTTCTATTTTTATAGTCTTAGAATGACGGAGCATCCTTTGATATATTATTTAACTTCTGATTATAACTTGCAAAGCCTTTGAATGATAGCTGTCATTTCACTGTTACCTAAGGCTCTTGATTCAGGTCAATTAGATAGGATGCTGATCCCAGAGTGACATAACTTTGAAAGCTGAGATTGTAAAAAGATAAACACAAAGCATTGCAAACATTAAAAAATAAATGGTTCTTCCCTGCGCTGCCTTACCTCCCTCCCCATTTTCCCTCTTAGTAAACTGGAGAATGACAAGAGAGTGAATAATGTAGCTTCCTGCAGGAATTCTTTTCTGTTTGTCTATTGATTTAAGCATAAGATTAGTCTAAAACTTTCCATATATAGACTCATTTTGATTTAAAGGTTACATTTGGAAGAACTGTATTCCTAGAGCTATAGAGAGAAAAATCTATTTACTCCCCTACCAGTTTCTAGGGAAAAACCTTTATGCTGGTGCTTCTAATTGCATTTCAGAAATGGGCATGCACTATGGCAAATATGCTTCCTCTTTTATTGTCAACTGTTTAGCTCTCCTCCATGCAGGCCAGACCTGTCTTTCTCCCAGCACATTCTCCATGTGTTTATTCTAGTCTAGGTTCAAAGTTCTTAGAAATTTCCTTTTCTCTCAAACTCGTTGCCTTGTCCTGATGGATTCTCCAGAAACTCCACACACACTGGATTTATTTCCCATTTGCTTAAACTGCTTAAAACTACATTGAAATATTTCTATTGCAGTCTAATTTTGAAAGCAAATTTTGAAGCAATAACTTTCACAATGGAAATTATCTCTAGCACTCAAACCTATTTTGTAATTTCTTAGAGATTCTGTTGGTTCTATTTTAGTCTGGAATATGATATAATGCTAGAGCATTTAATTATTATTATTATTATTATTATTTTTTGCATGGGCAGGTGCTGGGAATTGAACCCGGCTCTCCAGCATGGAAGGTGAGAATTCTGCCACTGAGCCACCATTGTACCACCCTCCTCATTTTAATTGGATAAATTTTATTGAAAAATTAAAATGAATGACATTCAGTTGCATATCCTTTGTACAAAATTCGTTTAGATAGCACAGCTATTTAGTCTTTATAGAAAATTGGTGACCATTGCATTTTTTTTTGCATGGACAGGCACTGAAAATTGAACCCGGCTCTCAATTTGCTACTGAGCCACCATACACTGCCTGACCATTGCATTTTAATAACCAGAATCATAATCATAGCCAACTTTGAGTCAGGTAAAAGTCTCCATTTTGTTTAGACTCTCTCATTTGACCTTAAAACAACTCTAGGGCACACACTATTATTTGGATTTCACAGATGAGGAAAATGAGACCTAGAGCTTCTAGGTAATTGCTTGAGATCCCAGAACTCATAAATGGCAGGGCAGGGGTTTGAACTGAGTCTGGATTACCCTGTAGTCCAAAGACACAACCATGTGAGAATAAGCTGAGGACTCTGAAGGCTCCCATAATGGGAGAGGCCAGGCACCAATGGCCAAATCATTTCACTGAGCTGGCTCCCCAAGGATGGGGCTGTGGTGCCATGCTGTGCACGGCCTGAAGGTGGCTGTGGTGGATTCAATTATATGCCCCAATTTACACATGCTCTTGTTCTCGATCTGCCTTCCTGTGGGATTATTTTAAAGGTATGTCCCAGCTCAACAAGGATTACTGGAACCCTTTATAAATAGAAGACATTCAGAAATAGTAACAGGAAGCCACATGGAGGAACTGGAAGTCAGGAGTCAATGGAACCCAGAAAAGAAAGGAAGGACATTCTCATGTGAAGGAAAAGCCAAGGAACCCAGGGACTGCTGGCTAAACAGAATGCTACCAAACCCAGGAGGAAGCAAGCCTTTTGGCTGCTGAAGCTGTGAGCCAATAAATTCCTGTTGTTTAAGTGAAAACCAGTTTATGTTATTTGTCATAACAGCCTAGAAAACTAAGATAGTAGCAATTATCCAGTTCACGCAAACTCCTTGAATTGCAGAACAGGGCTGAAGTCTAAGAGAAAGCATTGTAGCACTATCTTCAGGGAGAGGAAAGAGGGACTGAGCTGTAAAATGCAATTTTCTAAGGTCTTTTAGAGGAGTCTTTGAGTCCCCAAGATTGTGAGTCCTAGCTTTCCCTCCTTCCAGCAGAAAGGACCTTTGCCTGAAAAATACCTCCCCTATACCAACTGAAATACTCCACTTGCTCAATGACTTAACATCTAGGAAAATTAAGTGGGAACAGAGAAAACTGACTCATTAATGAGAATATATTTGCTTTATCAGTGTTTTGGAAGAGAAGAGAAGAGGAAACATGTTTGTGCTGAATCGTGGGCACTCCATGGCCAAAGAGGGGGTGGGCTTGGTTATTAGGAGAAGGTATTGGCAGACCTGAGAGTCACAAAGACAGAGGAAGGAGACTCTGAGAAATGGCAAAGAATCCCTAGGGCTCTCTGAATATCATATTTATCTGATCTAATTCACTGTATCTTTCTCATTCCTTCCTTCTGGAAGTGGAATCCAAAATGGCAGAGTGGCCTGGAGTTGTCCTAAGAGCCTGAGGGGGTATGTGAAGTCGAAGACTGTTCCAGATGATAGGTTAGCCATATCTATTGACAAATAAGGCCAAACTTGTTAGCTCTAATACTCTAAAGTGTATGGCTTGTAATTTCTTATTCAAAACAGGCATTTGATTAAATTAAAACCAAGTTTCAATGGTGAGCTATTTATAAAAAAACACTGAGAATGGCAACAGAACAAAAAGGTTGGCCCAAATCACTGACAAACACAAAAGGAAGGCACCAGGTTGACAATTTTAATATCAAAATATAATCCCTGGTTGGGAGGAGGGTGGTGGGGAGGCAAGGATAAGAGGAAGAATCTATAACAAAAATGTAACAGCATGAATCATAACACCTGGATAACATTGTTTTGAAAAAAAATAAAGCAAAAGCACAACTCAGGTAAAATCAGGCAGAATGAGAAATGTAGAGGGATACTTTAATCCATAAAGTGGGCAAAAATGATTAGAATCCTAGAGGATTGGAACAGTATAGATAAAGCTCTTTAAAAGCAGACTGTGCATATTAGAACCCTAATGTTCTCAAGTGAAATTTTGAGGCTCACTAGTTCTAATGAAAGAATTAGGCCTAACATTCCTCTTAATTAAAGTTAATTGCTTGTCTGTCTCTCTTATTGGAATGTAACAACTTTTTAATAAAAGACAGGCCATGTCTTTTTTACTGCTCTTTTCTTGTGGCATCAAGCTCCAAGATTTGTTCAGAAAAAGAAGTCAATAAATGATTTTTTTCTCCCTTTCTCTTTTTAACATTTTCTTTCAAATGCTTTCAAGATTACAGGACAATTATGAAAAGTATATAAATCCCATACAGATAACTCCAATATATCCCCACCCCCACCCCCAAATCTACCATTTTAACATTTTGCCCCATTTGCCACATCATTCTATCATCTCTTTATCTATCTACCTAGTAATCCATTTTCTCAACACTTGAGTGCAGGTTGTATACATCATGCTCCTTTAACACTTAATACTGCCATGTACACTTCCTAAAAGCAAGGATGTTCACTTAGTGTAACCATGTTAAATGTAGTTATCAGGTTCAAGATATTTAATTATATACCAATTTTTCATATGTCCCAACAATATTCCTTTGAACTTTTCCTTGCTATATCTCATCCAGGACTATGTATTGCATTTAATTGTCATTGTTTTTCTCTTTTTTTTCTTGAATTGTGGGGCATATATACAGTCTAAACTTTCCCATTTCAATCACTGTGAAACATATTATTAAATGAAATTATAATCATAGCCACGATATTGTGGTACCTTTTCACCTTCTGTTACTAAAACTTTTCCATCTCTCTAAACAGAAAACCTATAATCATTATACATTAAGTTGCCATTCCCCTTGACCCCACCCTGGCAACCTGTTCTCTAATTTCTGCCTGTATGAACTTGCATGTCCGCCAATATTGCCTTTGTATTTGTGGTGGGGCTTGAATTTAATATTCTAAATCTATAATAATCTTGCTTGCTCCGATGACAAATTAACTTCAACTAGGTTCCTATACACTCACTCCAACCTTTAAATAATTCTTGCTACAAATTGCATGTTTATATGTTATGAATCCCAAGTTATGATTTATCATTATATTTTATGTGTATGCTTTTTAAGATCCTGTTGGAAGGAAAAAATGGAGTCACAAACCAAAAGTACAATAGTACTGGTATCTATATTTACCTATGAGATCTGTATTTCCTCACACAGCCTTGAGGTATTGTCTATTGTCATTTGCTTTCAACCTGCAGAACTCTCTGGGATCTCTAGGACAGCTGGTATGGTGGTGACAAATGCTCTCAGTTTTTGTTTACCTGGAAATGTCTTCATTACTTCCTCATTTTTGAGAGACAATTTTGCGAGATAAAGAATGTTTTGTTAGTAATTTTGGTTAGTAATTCTTTGCTGTCAACACTTTAAATATGTCATCCCACTGCCTTCTTACCTCTATGGTTTCCAATAAAAAATTGAAACTTAATTTTATTGAGGCCCTCTTGTGTGTGACAAGTGGCTTCTCTCTTGTTAGCTTCAGCATTCTCTTTTAATCTTTGGCATTCAGCAGTTTGATTATAATATGCCACTGTATGGTTCTATTTGGGTTTATCCTATCTGAGACTCCCTGAGCATCTTAGATATGTATATTCATGTCTTTCATTAAATTTGGGATGTTTTCAGACATTATTTCTTTAGATATCTTCCCTGTCCCTCTTCTCCTGTTGGGAGTTCCACAGTGTGGATATAGGTATGCTCCATGGTGTCCCACAGGTTATTCAGGCTCTGCTCACTTTTCTTATTTTTTTTCTTCTTTCTGCTCTTCAGGCTAGATGATCTCAATTGCCTTATCCTTCAAGTTCCCTGATTCTTTCTTCTGCCAGCTCCAGTTTGCTGTGGAGCTCCTCTAGGAAAGTTTCTGTTACTGTGGTCTTCAGTTTGGTTCCTTTTTCTAATTGCCAGCTCTTTATCGATACACTCTTTGTGTTTGTCTATCATTTTCCTGATTTCCTTTAGTTCTTTGTTTATATTTTTCTTTAAAACATAAACATGTGGTCATGTTTAAAGAAACATCTGTTCCTTAAGCTTGTATCAGTTGATGATCTGGTAGAACTTTCCTTGCGTGCTGGGAGCTAACAATAAGAAAAAGAAGTAAAAAGCAAAAAAAAACAAAAAAACCCCTACAAAACCCTACCTTGGGCCATGGTGAGCTCAGCAGGCAGAATTCTCGCCTGCCATGCGGGAGGCCCAGGTTCGGTTCCCGGTGCCTGCCCATGTATAAAAAAAAATAAAATTAAAAAAAAAAAATGAAAACACCTTTCCCCACCTTTGCAGGCTGACCACACAATGTATTAAGAGAACAGTTTCAGGACAAAACACTGGTTCTTCCCTGATCCTTTCTGTACATGCCTTTTGTCTTGGGCATATGCATTTGGAATTTCTTCACTTACACAGGTACAAATGTTCACTCTCCCCTGGAAAACAAATGCCTCCTGGTCCCAGTACTGCACTGTGAGTCCTATAGCCAGCAATCCCATGCCCCAGGCAGCACGAATTGACTGCTCTCCCACAGAGTTCTGTATGGGCACTAGGTGGTTTGCTTTCCATATGCTGGACAAGTTACGGGATGGTGAGTTCTTCAGGCCACCACCAGACAGATTGGCCTAAGCATACCTGCCCCCAGTATGTGCATGGGGGTTACACAGCTCCCTCTGGAAGCTGAACCTGTGATCTGCATTTGCAGTGTGGGCAGTCTCAGCTGGTGAGGGGAAGGAAAATGCGCCAGCCAGAGTGTCATGAGATCCTATTGCTTTTAAGTAGCCATTTTTTTAAGTAGTCCTGAAGTGTCTCACTCACCATTTCTATCCATGAAGAGACTGTTAAATAACAAAATTTGAGTGACAAGAATGGAAGATAAGTGATATGTATGCTTCCAAACTCCTTCCCACTCTGTTGTAGAGTAAAATACTCACTAATGCCCCAATGATTTAACCTCTAACTCCATCTCCAAATTCATTGCTACTCTCCTTCTTACTTCAGTTCAGCTAAGTTCTTGCCCATTTTCAGGGTTACGGCTTGTGGGAAGCTCTCTTCCTGGAGCTTCTTGTTCTTTCTCTTTCAAAATTATCTCTCTTTTATCCTGCAGGTACTAGGTAAATGTCACCTTTTCTGGGAAGTCTTCACTGTGACAGTTTATCTCATAGAATTTTTGTTTATTTCCTAGTTCTTCTCATATGCTTTTTATTTAAAACACCTGGAGGCACTTTTCAAAGTCTCAGATTTTTTTTTGGTAGTCTGCAATCCTGGCTGCACATTAGTAATGCTTGGGGGAACTTTTAGAAAATACTACTGCCTGGACCCTTGCAGAGTTTATTGGATTTCTTGGAGTGGAGAATGGATGCCAGCATTTTTAAATAAAGGGACAAACGTGCTTCCCAGGTTGAGAATCACTGCCCAAAGTGAATGCATAGCATCTAATGATGAGGAAAAATTACATCTGGTAATTTCTAAGTGTTGAAATAAGAAAACTATTGGAAATAAGAAGGTTAATTATGTATTTTTTGTATTTTATGATCCTTATTCAATCATGCCTCAGGCACAAGATCACTCAGTATCCTGTCAGAACAGAAAGTAATGTTATCCTGCATGCATATAAATAGTCTATGTTTTATTATTCTGGAAATTATCTAAGCTTACTTCCTGTGTGACAGATAGAGGAAGAACTACTAAATAATGAACAAGGACAGAAATGATAACTTAGGGTTTTGAAAAACTGTTCTTGACATAGATATTGACTTACCCAAAGATGCTGTATTACTTTCATAATTGAATAATGTTTCTTATTTCCTAAAAAATTCCAGTTCTGGTTTATTATGGAAATTAAGAGTGTAACAAACCAAATTGCATTAAGAAAGATCAACAAGGGAAAATGAACAGTATTCACAGTATGTACTGGCTCTTAGACTCATGCCTTAGGAGTAGTCAGGCTCTATCTTGGTCCTCACAGGCTGTAATTCTCTGATAGTGAAAAAAAGGTGTAAAGTGCAAATAAATGCATGTAAACTACCCTCCCCATATCAAAATAGAATCAGCCTGTTGCCATCTCCACTTAAAGGAAACCTTGTTTTTGGTCTCTGCTACTTGAATTTAGATCTAAAAGATAATTCTCAGCTTCTGTTTGCCCTTTCTCAATCAATCAAAAACAGTCATGGAAACAATTATTAATCTGGATAATTATTTCACAAAATAGAAGGTGCTTTTCTGTTCCATTTACATTTCAGTGCCATTCATTACATCCCTGAATACTAATCAAAATGTTAAGCTTGTTTTAAGACAAAGGTCAACTGATGAGGACCTAAGGAGGAATTGGAGCATTTGCAATGTAAAAGAAACCTTTCAGAGAGAAGTGTTAAAAGATAAATGCAATCCGAGGTGGTGGTACCTCGTATGTCAAAGATGGAGAAGAGACCATGGGCAATGACTGGCTTCCCACTCCTGGAGTTGCTAAATTAGTAGTACATCTTCCAGTGCTTCTCTTCAAGGTGGGGACTGTTCTGCAGTGTGACATGAGCAGACAGAGAACCACATTTTATCAGGATTTGGAGGTGTCACAGGATTTCTTACCACCTCACATATTTTTCATTCTCACACTATCAAAAGCCAGAGTGCTGAAGCTACATTTTTTTCCTTGCTATTATTATTTCTGTCTTCCCTCAAGTAGTCTGTTTGGGAGACATCATTTCTGTTTCTCATCCAATTTAGCTGTCTTTTGCAGGCATGCAGCTGTAATTCTCCCAACAGCCAAGATCTGTTTATCACTGGAGACTCTTATTTTTGGGATTCCTAGTCTTGAAGGAGGACATGGCTCAGTCCAATAACCAGCCTGGGAGGGGAACTGTGTCCTCACTGACATGGTGCAAGGTTTCTTTCACTTCTGGAAGTGAAAAAACAAAACCAAACAAAAAAGCCCAAAACAAAAACACGAAACCAAAGCAGAGGTTGCTGCAACAATCTGGTATGAAATACAAGTAAGATCTCACCTCATCTTTAGTGAGACTGTCTGAGGTCTAGGGTTTTCCAGTTTTGAGCTCTAGTTTTCATCTAAGATCTCAGGGCAGGCCACAGTGGCTCAGTGGCAGAGTTTTCACCAGCTCTGCTGGAGACCCGGGTTCGATTCCCGATGCCTGCCCATGTGAACAAAACAAAAAAACAAAAAACTTAACATCTAAGTTCTCAAGTTCACAAAACAGTGACAGTGATTTCAGACTTAATGTTTGCCTCTGGGGTCATGAGTTGAGACATACTGGGGAGGAGAGGTAATTAACTTGCTTAAAAAATGGTCCCGTGTTTTCACATGGACCTCATTTCATTTTTATCACAACCTTGCTGTGTAGTCGCTCTTCTAACATTCATATCACAGCTCTGTAAATAGGGGGCTGATGGCAACTGGAGCTTCTGACCCCCTTGGCTTTGAACACCATGTCTTTGCTCTGCATCAGGTGGTTCCTCCTACCGTCTCCACAGTGAGGCCCAGCGGGGATCAAGACCCCTCCTATCATGGTCACTCTTTTATCGAGATTTCCACTCTAATGACAATGGTCTATGTTACTGGTTGCTTCTTTTGCAGGATTCCCCAATTTTGCTGAGAACATCAATGTACTAAGAAAATGAATTTCTCAGTTTCCTTTGCAACCAAGGGAAACCACAACTCACAGTTTTGGCCAAGGAGATAGCAGCAGAAGCCAGTTGGTGAGGTTCTTCTGAAGGCTACTATTTCTCAGATACAAACAGACAGATGCTGTGGTCCTTTTGTCTTTGACCACTGCCTCTTTTTTTTGCCTTGATTAAGGGCATGCCTTAACTCATGGAGTAACAGCTATTTGAGAAGCATTAAGATGAAAGAGACACATCCACGCTGGCTGAATGGAAAGACAGAAATTGCCTAGGTCTGGTGGCATTATAAAGCTGCCATAGCCATCCTTCGAGTATCCCAGTCTTGGACCTCTTAATACAAAGCAAATAATTGTAGTTGATAAGACAGTCCAGAGCCCAGGCTCCCTCCGAAATGGAATGAGTTCCAAGAACATAACAGCCTGCTTGACCAAGACAAAGGTCTAGAAAGAAAACAACTTCCCAGGAGGGAAAAGAAAGTAATCATGATGTAAAGGAGTAGGACAGCACTGATTGTATCTTAGTCTTAAACATTAATCTTAGTAAACCACCAAGTCTTAAGACCCTTTAATAATTACCTAGAGGTCCAATGCCCTCGTACTATATGGAACATCTTTGTCCTAAAATAATGTAAATATTGCCCCTTGTATTCCTGCCCCTCTACGGGGCGCTACCCCTCTGGACCACCACCAATGGAGACTCTCTCCTGTTCAAAAGTCCTAAAAAATCGATGTCTGCTTCTTTACTGGGCATGTTTTTTAATTTCACAGCAGCACTGACCATGCTTTGCAGGAACTCTGTTTGAGCCCCAACAGTTGGGTTTGTACTCTATTAGGCTAAGTACAATTCTAAGACACAAAGCTATTTTGTAATTAAATTAAATATACTTTCCCATAAATTTTTGCTGAGGGGTAGCAACAGAGAGGGCCATTAGCTATCAGATCTGGAATAATAGTCATCTCGAGCCCTTTGAGACAAATTGCTAAAATTATCCAGTCATCTAGTGATATATAATAAGCAGCCCCAAATTTAGTGGTATAAGGAAAAAAAACCATTCTATTATGCTCAAAGAGTGTATGTTAAGGATTCAGGGATTCTGTGGGTCATCGGCAGGGATGTCTCAGGTTTAACTTGGAAGACTCAAAGGGTGCAAATGACTTGAAGGCTGGGAGCTGGGGTCACCTGAAGGTCTCCTTTCTCATATATCTGGAGGTTGGAGGTTGATGCTAGGTGTAAGTTTGGGCCAAGGTGGGGTATCAGCTAGAAGCCTACACATGGCTTCTCCACATGATCTCTCCATTTCAACATGTTACCTGGGTTCCAAGCCCAAAAGCATCCCAAGGGCTGTATTGTCTGTAATGCAGCAGCCTTGCAAGTGGCAAAGCATCACTTCTGCCATAGTAATAAACCCACCCACATGTAAGAGGGGGTCAGAGCCTCTTGACAGAGGAGTGTCAATGTCATGTGAGAAGAAGAACCTGAGATGAGGGACCTTGGAAAATACAATCAGTTCAGTCATTGAAAGAAATTCACTGAATACTTGCAGGAATACTAAGTTATTTTTACACTGCTTTTAGCCAAAAAAAAAATGTAAACCCAACCTTTATCTTTTCGGTTCACTTCAGTTCTATATGTTTGTAAAAAGATTTAAGTGACTCATGAATAACAGCTTCCCTTTATTGGGATGCGACTATGGTTGTGTATGATTTATTGAGATGCTACTATGGGCTCTTTACATGTATTGCCATTTTTGTTCTCCACAATAGCTATGAGGTAAGAATTACCATTCCCTTTTGTCATGGTCAGGTTCATGTGTCAATTTGGTCAGGTGGTGGTACCTATTTGTCTGGCTGGGCAAGTGCTGGCCTGTCTTTTGCTAAGAGGACATTTCATAGAATTAAATTATGATCACGTTGGCTACATCCACAGCTGATTCCATTTGTAATCAGCCAAGGGGAGTGTCTTCTTTAATGAGTGATGTTTAGTCTTAAGTACTGGAAGCCTTTTAACAGGATTCAGAAGAGATAGGCTCTTTTTCTGCTACGGCCACTCCAGTGGAGTTCATCTAGACCCTCCATCAGAATTGTCAGCTTCACACAGCCTGCCCTACAGATTTTGGACTCTACGTTCCCATGGTTATGTGAGATACTTTTATAAATTTTATATTTACAAATATTTCCTGTTGATTCTGTTTTTCTAGAGAACCCTAACTAATACACCTGTTTATAGATGAGGGTCAAAAAAGGACTCAATAACATTCCCAGTCTTTAATAAGAGCTGCTTTGTTATTCAAATTCAAGCCTGCCAGTCTTTAATATACTTTCTATTGCTTTCTATTCATATAAACAAAACTCCACCTGTCCTATCCCTTCCCCGTTAGCCCAGACTGCTCGCAACTGAACCTTTCGCGAACTAATTTGATTCTAGCTCGTGCACTCATATTCTTACAGCTGTGCCCCTGGCTTCTTACTAGCCTGCCTGTGGACCTTGGCTATGTATTGTGATTTCCAGTCTCTCCCTTCTCTGGTATTCGGTATCCACATTTGACTCCTGTGGGAACCTCCTACTCAGACTCTCCCAGCTTGTAGATGTCTATCTCGCCCTTTCTCCTCTCTCTTCTTCTGGGTGAGGTGGAGTAGGGTGGGGAGAGGTGCGGGGGAGGGGAAAGTTTTAGGTATTTGTGATATGCTAAGAGAAACTTTGAGTGTTTTCCACTTGTAGTTTTCTTGTTCTGGAAATCACTTATAAAGAAGACAAATCTCTTTTATGTGATGATATGGTTTTGTATTAAGCCATGGCAACCATGTTAAGCAGCAGCCAGATGTGTTGGTTTAAAATTTTCAGAAAAGTCATTTGTGGCAACCCTTTTCAAACTTTAAAATCCTTACAAAACACTGACAGATTGTGTTCAAATGAAAATTTGGATGTATTAGGTGTGAGTGGAGCCTGAGATTTTGCATCAACCAGCTCCCAGGTGAAGCAGATACTTCCTCAGTTCTTGACTAGCAAAGTTCCAGGGCAGGGATTTTCAGCCTTGGCTACACTTCGGAAAACTTTGGGGAACTTTAAAAAATATTGGTACTTGGGACACACCCCCAGAGATTACGATTTAAACAATCCAGGGTGTGGCTTAGGCTTGTAAAAGCTCACAGGGTGATTTCAATGTGTAGCTGAAGTTGAGAACTACTGCTCTAGAGGGTTATACTCATTTATTCACTGAATGATTTATTGTGACCTACCATGCTCCAAGTCAGTAGTTAGGTGTAGGGATCAAATGACACTCAGCGACACATTAACTTTGCCTTTTTGAAACTTAAAACCCAAAAGGGGAAACAAATAAGAAATAGGAAAACAAAGTCACAATATGATGCATTAGTTCAATATGAAGCAACTATGAAATTGCATGCATGAACTACAATAGCAATGGAAAGAAAGTGTTAGTGGTAGGCTTTATAGACTCCTATGTGTTACTGGTGAACATTAAATTGTACTAATATTTTAAAAATTATAAATTTGTCTATATTCTTGGATGTGGTAGCCTCCCTGTCCCAACCCAAGTTAGCCTCAAGACCAAAGAATATGCCTGGTATGGAGTTTCCGATGAGTTTAATTAGGGACTAATGAATAGGAGAAGACTCTTCCCAATGGCGGCTGGTTGGGGAATGGAAGTCAGTGTTCTGCACAAAAAACAAAGAGAGAGGAGTGCCACAAGAGCAGCTTGTAAAGGTTTAGGTCCACAAGGTGTTACAATGGAGTTTCAAAAGGGTCTCATGAGATTTGATTAGGGGAGCTTTGATGACATTCCTTCCCCCTGAAGGTGTCTGTTGGCCTTTAATGTCTGTCCTCGTCATGTGGGCAGTTGTGTGAGTGATTTGTTCCCATAAAAGAGGAGGTGGCAGTTCCCAGGACCTGGAACTTCATAATTCATCCCCACAAAGGAGACCACATCGACCACAGGACAGACATTGCATCCATATTCCACAACAGTGTAAGAGACAGTAGAACATTAAGGGTACCCCCCCCCCACACAGAAATAACAACCTTACAATGTGATGAGAACTTGGGATTTCAGTCACAAATGACATTCTTTTCCAAATTTTCTAATGTGCTGAATTCTTCCAGGCCAACGGGGGATTCCACACACTCTAATTCACAAGGGCCACAGTCTGAGGGAGACCGGTGGCACTCAGCAATGGCAGTCCAGGGCACACTCAGCATTGAGCTTTTTTGTGCATTTAGGTTACTGCAGAAGCCTATTGCAAAGAGGTGTTTGCCATGATGTTAAGGGTAAAAAGGAAGATGCTTATGGGGAGCTATGAGAGGCAAATCTTGTTGATCTAATAAAATAAAAGCTAAATTTTCATTAGTAGACAAAAGTGTTCCTGGTACTATGAGATGGTTTTAGATACCACACTTTTCCCCCACTGCAATTTCAGGGAGCCTTCTGGAGTCAAATCCTTAGTTAGCCTGGGCACAATAAGTGTCCAAAGAGTCATACGTACTGTGCCTTGAGACATGTGGTAGAGGGTCCTGGGTTGGTTACATATACAACTTTTGGCCTTTGAATAGAAACTGTCGTCTAATACTTAAATTCTGGGCAACCCTGATACCCATGGGCTTAGGATTCCCAACCAACATGGTTGCATCGGCCAGGACCATGGTCAATTGACCTTATTTTCCCCAATTTCAAATGCTTGTGGCATAGGCAAGAGCAAGTTATTTTCATTACTTCATTGTGGCTGTAGTGCTGCTGGTCCTTTTATATGAATTAACAGCACCTGCATGGACCCTGTCATTACCAGTTCAATAAGAGCAGGAGTAGATGCTTGGGACTGTGAATTTGAGGCTAGTGAGGGCTGGATACAATTGGCATGTCCACTGTTGCAGAGATTGCATATCATCTTTTAACTGATCCTTTAAAAGCCCATTTACCCTTTCAATTAACCCCACTGCTCTGGGTTGTAAGACAAATGAAATGTTCATAAAAAGTCATGTTCAGTAGCCCAGGCTTGGGTTAGTTATCTGGTAAAGGGGTCCCACAATCACTGTCCACATATGTGGGTACTCCAAAGAATGCACTTAGCTTTTCTAAGCTACATATCGTAACTCTTTGGTTAGCTTTCTCTCTGTGAAGGCCAGGTACAGTCTAGTGGCCGTATCTATGGCTATAAAGGCATATTTTGTACCTTTAGATAAGGGAAGTGGCCTGATGTAATCTACCTGCCACCTGGTGACTGGAATCTGCTTGTAGCCAATGTGACTGAGTTAATGAGGAAGCATCTAAGAGTGTCACAGCAAACAGGAGGAACAGGCGTCTACATCATCCTTTAGATGCTGTCTGATAATGGACAGTTGAAATTGCTGTGCCTGTCTTCATGTAGTTTGGCACCCTTGACGTCCTGTTTTCCTATGCAACCATTCAGCAACTTTGATGTTTTCTTGCTAAAGTATCTGCTTCAATATTTTCAGGTAAAGAATCAGTATAATGGGCAGAGACATGAAACATGGTTACTTTTCTTTGTGACAGACAATCAAGATATCTTCACACATTTCTTTTTCCCATAAGGGGCAGCCAACAACAGTCCATTGCTCTATCTTCCCTATGGCCAACCACACTGTCAGGCCCCAGCACACTGCCCAGCTGTTTGTACAAATAGTTAATGTGTCTCCTGTTTCATGGACAATGACCCTCCACACAGCCATTAATTTAGCCCATTTTCTGCTTTGTATAGTCCTAGTTTCCCACCATATAGTGTCTGTGCTAGGTTGTACAGCTACTGTTATCCAGGTGGTGGGCTGCCCATGTGATGAGCCAGCAGTTTACCGGGCAGACTTAGGTACACTGCCACATCCATCAATGGTGGTCACAGAAACAGCCACCTTGACAGGATCAGTGGGGAGTGACAAATTTGTCCTTCCACATAGGAAATTGGTCCAAAGATATGTATTTCTGTACTTAAAGGGTTGTCATTAAAAATGCTGTGCTGTAGCAGTTAAGCTTTCCATGTCAGTAATGGCTCAATTGTGCACTGCCAGAGAGAGATTTAGTGACATTGTCCCATATTCCTCCCTGTATGGTGATGGTTGTTCTTATTTTTAGGACATTTCTGAGTTAGTTCTTCAACTAACGGTAAGGCATTATAGGTAGCACACAGTTGTTTCTCTAAGGGGCTATATCATAGTTTAGATCCTTCCCAGAGCTGAGACCAAAAGCCAATGGGAATTTGCTTTGCCTTTTCCTTTTGCCACAAGCCCCACCCAAAACCACTATCTGTACTGGTCATATCTATTTCGCAAGGCATATCTGGGCCCACCCATCATAAAGCCTGAGCCCATGTGATAGCCCATTTAGCCTTTTCAAAAGTAGCATGCTTTGGAACATCCTATTCCCATTATTTTTCCTTTCCTAACTAGAGAATACAAATGTTTTAAAATCCACACTAAATAAGTTATAAATTGTCTCCAATAACCCACCAAACTAAGGAAGGCCATCAGTTGTTTAGGAGTACATGGGGTGGAGTGATTTAGTACTTTGTCAACAACAGTAGAAGGAATAGTCTTAGTCTTACCTGAGCAAAGAACACCCAAGAATTTGACTGAGCATTCAGGCCCTTGTAATTTGTCCTGATTTACTGCCCATCGGCAGCTCTTGAGGTGGGCCACTACAGTCTTAGTGGAGGTTTCTAATTCTGTAAGAGAGCTACTAGTTAATATAACATCATCAACACAATGAAAAAGAGTGATTTCAGCTGGAAGTTTCTACATTTTAAAATCTTGGGTTACCAAACTATGGCAGATAGTGGAACTATGAAGCTATCCTTGTGGTAGCCCAGTAAATGTTCACTGTTGTCCTTCCCATGTGAAGGCCAATGCAAGCTGACTGGAGGGATCTAAAGAAATACTAAAAGCAGCACTAGTAAGATCCAACACAAAATGAAATTGGCTTAATAGAGCATTTACATCCTATAACAAAGTAGCTATGTATGGTAAACTGCAAGCAAAGGAGAAGTTACTTTATTAAGTTCTCTATAATCAATAGTTTCTGCCAGGCAGCATCAGGCTTCTTCACTATCCAGATTGGGCTACTAAATCAGCTGTGAGTGGGGATTATAATGCCCACTCTTTCCAATTCCTTAATGTTGGCAGTAATTTCTGGACGGCCCCCTGGTAACTTATATTGATTTACCACCATCATGAATCTGGAGGAGGATACTTTTACCAGTGACCATCTAACCTGTCTGTTTTGGACAGTTTTGACCACCCAGAACAAGAGATAGAATTCACCTACAGTAGTTTGCAAAGTGATGTTTTGCAAGATATCAATTCCCCATATGTATTCTGCAATTGAAGATATATACACTGTGTACCTTTGCAGTGGTAACTGGCCAATCTACATTAGTAGTTGCTGTTGTGTGGCTTTACTTTGGCCCCTGTACCAAGCAATGGCTTATGTAGGCCCACTGGGTTGAGACCATTTTCCATATATTAAGTTGATTCAACTCCAGTGTCCATGAGTGCCAAAACCCTATGCTCATTAGTACAGGACCAAAAGATTGTTAATTCACTATGTGGTCTCCAGTGTCCAGGAATATAGCTCTTATTTGGGGATCTTGGCCTGTTCCCAATTCAAGGGGAAAAGGAGCTTGTCATGCCTCCTCAGAAGGAAGAGGAGAGGGCCATGTAGATAGTAAGGGCCAAAACTTTCAGTCCAAGATTCTCTCCCCAACCATTGATCTGGTTGCAAGTTTATTATATCTTTGTTCCTCAGGTAATTTGTTCCAGAGCCTGACAAGTACTGCATTTGGCTGTCTATCAATACTCAATTTTAGAGATTTTGGCTATTAGACCAGCTCACATCTGCCTGTGTGATACACAGCTTAGAATGTCTTGCCCCCTTGGGGCATGACCTGTAGCTCTTACTTCAGTCCCTCTGCACCTTAAGCACTCTGACTTTCCTAAATTGGCCACAATTTAGACAGCCTTTGAAATGGGTTGCCTACTATTGGGCTAAGAATGGGTAAAAGAGTCCCAGAACACTGATTGGGGCACTATGCAGGGTATGTTCTTTATGCCTGTGGTGAAGTTTTCATTACCTGGTCTAACAAAATTAACAGTATAAATAGCATGCTTCATTCCTAGCCCCTTCAGTACATCTTGCAATTCATCTAGCATATTCCAGTGGGGAGCAGCATGTGGTCCATCTCCCATGTGGGGCCAAGTTTTTCTGCGTTGAGTTATAAGCCAATTTAGCAATGTATTGGATTCTGGCCTAGCATCCAGAGTATATATACATTGGCAGAAGGAGTGATGTGTAGTAATTGAGGCTAATTTGCTTATTTCTTTTTCTGAAAGCAACACTCCCTCTGCAACAGTGTCCCAAAGATGCAGTGGCCAATTTGGCAGGACTTTTAAAGGCTTTTTTTGTCTTTATTGATTCCCAATTTCACACAATTCAGCAATGGTATAGTCTCATGTACTAACTAAGGTCAGGAGGGAGTGCAGGGGCAGTAACAGTGGCAGCGGCACCCTCAGTGTCACCCTCCCCCACTGGGAAGTGAGGATGCTGAATGCATTCTGACTTAAGTTTTGTTGGACCAGAAGACTAACAAGCTTCATTTCCTCACTTTCAGCATCTCAGTTAGGCTGGGGCTCATCATTATTTGAAGAGAAATCAACAGGATCCCATATTTTAGGGTCTCAGCCAAGGCAAGTCAGGATAGACCTTTTTGCCCCTTGGATAGTCTATGCTTTCATACACTACCATGCTGGCATGCCAATATTTCTAACTTTCATCTACATGGCATAGCCTCTCATTTAATGAATCTTTCAAATCTGCTTGCACTATATACAAGTCCCTTTCTAACTTAAGTTCTTCTTTTGGGGGGCAACAAGGGCCTCTTCCATGACCAAACTCATAGCTCCTAGTAGGGGCCATGCAATGGTCACTGTGGCTTGATGGCTCTCTTTTTTTTTTTTCATATGAAATCCTACCTGTCCTGCAGCCTGCTGCAGGAGTCCTAACAATCCTTCCAGGGAATCCTTGGTGTCTTCATATTCCCTGAGCGGTCCACATTCATGTAGGAGGTCTTCCATTCCTCCTCACATAGATCTTGCAGGCCATCCCGGATTTCCCCCTGGGAAGTCTTCCTTCCCAGTATTCACACCTTCTGTAGCAGCTCTTTGGTTTCCTGACTGGCTCGCCAAATATTCCAACCCAACTTAGCCCCAAGACCAAAGAACATGCTTGGCATGGAGTTACCCATGAGTTTAATTAGGGACTTATGCATAGAAGAGGATTCTTTCAGATGACAGCCAGTTGGAGAATGGAAGTCACCATTCCACACAAAAGAGAGAGAGAGGAATGCCACAGGAGCAGCTCATAAAAGTTTAGGTCCACAGGATGTGACAAAGGAGTTTCAGTAGGTTCTTATGAGATTTGATTAAGGGATGGGAGATTTGGTGACATTCTTTCCACCTGAGTGTGTCTGTTGGCCTTTAATATCTGTTCCAGCCATGTAGGCATTTGCCTTCTGTGACTTTTTCTCATAATGGAGGAGGTGGCAGGGCCAGGTCTTGGGTCTTCACACTTTTTCTTAATTTTTCTGGAAAAGAAAAAATTAGCCTTGATTTTAAAATTCATTGTATTACTGTGCATCCCTCAAATTGGAAGCTCTGTGAGGGCAAAGATCACATCTGATTCTTCATTTGTTACAGAGCCAAGACTCCAGACCAGTGCCTGGACCATTGTAGGGGCTCAGTGAATATAAGCTGAATGAATTACTAATAAACATCAATTATATATGGAAGGAATAATATGAATTTTTTTTGTTCTGCTATTATAATATTGTGTGTTATAATATGCTCTGAATTATATATAGTCTGCTCTGAATTATAACATTGTATGTTCAGTGTGATTGCAGTCAAATAAAGATAAGTTTCAACCTTAACTAATTTCTGGAACAAGCTGAGATTATAAATATATAACCATATTTTCTCAAAATGATTGAAAGTGGGAAACTACTAAAAAGTAAATGCAACTGTATCAGGTAAATGTGTTTCAATGTGTGTATGAATGATTTTTTTTTGAGTTTTCACATTTTCTCCTTAATATTCTTATATTGTTTTAAAATTTACACAATGGGGAATGGGATCATTCTGCTAATAAGGACACAGAAGTTTTCTTTTGATTTCCAGTCAAACTGTATTCCTCTGTTAATATTTGGCATACCATAATGTGACCTCAGAGAACCAGTAATATTCTGTAATTTTGTAGTTACCTTGTGTGATTTTTTGTTTAAAGTCTAGCCCTGTTTCTAGACCAAAATCTTTATAATGGTAGCATCCATATCTGTAACATCCTTGACTGTTCTCAAGGTCTTGCAGGATGCAAAAGCTCAATAAAATCTATGAAATAAAGGAGGGGTTCAGGAGGTCCATTAGCAATATCTACTTTCAAATTTTCTCAGGTCAACATATTCTCTTCCATCTAATATAATGTAAACCGTCAGAATCTTAATTTATTGTTTGTTCAAGTATTAGATTGAATTTAAAATACCTTTAAAAGGAGAAATGAAATAGTCAGACATTAAGTGGAAGGGAACAGTCTTATGTCTGGGTAAGAATACCAACAAATGTCCTAAATTTTCACAACTCACTCCTATACTTGCAGGTGCAATACCAAAAATATGGGGTAGTTCTTTAATTAATAATGAGATGATTCTCACAACAGTAACCACTTTGCCATAAATTGATTACATGCATAAAGCCACATGGACTCATTAGATATTGAGATCTCTCTTCCATCAATCAAAGATTATCAGAAAGAAAGTATGTACCTTCCAATCCCAGTCTGTATCTCAAGGGCATGGACCCTGTAGATTGCATTTGTTTTTGGCCCTCATTTAAGATGATGTCCAGCTGGATTCACCCAACGGGAGACAGCACCCAGAGATTAAAGGGTGGGAGGAAGGGAGAAGCAAGAGCATGTCTCTCCTTCCTTCTCTGCTTTGAATGGCAGTTCCTCTGTGGCTCCAGCTTGTGCTGAATGAACACTTTCTATACCTGTTTCTCTAGCCTTGTGGCACTAATGGCTTCCTGTTTTGTTTTGTTTTTTATTAATTTTTAAAGCAGGGGCTGCTTTCTTGTGCTGTGTTGGGCCTCTCAGCTGTCCCATCACCTATGAAGCAATTTCTATATTATACTCATTTCAAGTTACTGTAGTGGTCACTGTTTCCCTGGTTGGACCTTGATTGATTCACGCACATGTTATCTTAGCACAGTGTCCAATAATTATTTATGGGGTTAAGATTTAATGCGAATAATTGCAGGCATTTTTTTTAAGAGAGCTGATCTGAAATGAATTAACATTTTCATAAAAATTTTGGGTCATTTGGAAAATTTTGATTGAAGACTCTGTTCTTGATATTATTCAAAATCTCACTAATATAGATAGATCACTGTTATCAATTCATCCTGGAATTCAGAGCCAGGAATATATTTGCCTGCTGACTGCAAGCTCCTTGAAGGCCGAAACTAGAGACTTTGTGTCTCTGGCACCTAGCACAGTGTGGGATGAGCACTCAATGAACAATTTTAACTAAAGGACTGATTCTATGGAGGGACTTGCATGTTTCCTTTTATCAGACATGAGAACTGTGTCACCCAGGATTTCTTTATTATTATTTTGACTCTGTGTCTGCCAGGAGGCTCTGAGGCCACTTTCATAGTCTATTAGTGTGATCAAGTCACTTTAGGTGCTTGAGTAGATTTGTTTTCTGTGTTCTTGAAATATTTTTTTTCTGTTCTAAAACTTTTTAGTTTTTATTATTATTTTTATTTACAAGCTCTTATAAATCCTCTATAAATTCCTAATAAGTGAGGATGTTGAGAAATCTGGAAAACTCAATGGATAGTGTTATAGTTTGCTAGTTGCTGGAATGTGATATACCAGAACAGGAATGGCTTTTAAAAAGGGGAATTTAATAAGTTGTTAGTTTACAGTTCTAAGACCTAAAAATGTGCCAATTAAATCAAGCCTGTAAGAATGTCCAAATTAAGGTACCAAGAAGAGGGTACCTTCACTCAAGAAAGGCTGATGAAATTCAGGGTTTCTCTCTCAATTGAAAAGGCAGGAACCAGGCATCAGCTAGCTTTTTCTCCAGGCTTCTTTTTTCATGAAGCTTCCCTGGGTATGTACTCCATCTTCATCTCCAAAGGTCTCTGGCGGCATGAGCTCTGGCTCTCGCCATTTTTGTGGCTCTAAAAAGGAAGTCTCTCCAAAATGTTTCCTCTTTTAAAGGATTCCAGTAAAGGCCCACCTAAAATTGGTGGTCATACCTCCCTCTAATCAAAAGTTAATATCCACAATTGGGTGGGTCACATCTCCATGGGAACAATCTTTTAAAACTCCCAGTCAGCAATATTGAATGAAAATTAAAGGACATGGCTTTTTGGGGTCCACCACAGATTCAAACCAGTACAGTAAGCAATGAGCAAAGAGCAGAAAATGAGTATTTCTGGAAGGCATGCAGTCAGGTTAATTTTTATTTACTCATTTATGTTTCCTCACTTTGTGTGCTCCATTATGTTTATGGACTTATAGAATGTTGATTAATTTATTCGAGTCATTCATATTCCATTTTCTAGGTAAGACCATATGGAATATAAAGTGGTGATTATTCGGGTTTTATATCATAGCTAAGAGAAAGATTTGCAACTCGAGTGCACGTGGTATAGGGCAAAGCATTTTGATTTCTAATCGGAAGGAGTATTTTCCAAGTATCCCAACCCCAGGAACAGGAGAGTTTTCTCTCATAAGTTTAGCAAACTGCATCACACTCAGATTCTTTAAGAATGGAATTATTTAGGTAAATAATAATGAATTAACCCTTATTGAGTCCCAACTGTGTGCAACTTTTTCTTCAAGGCATTTTTCATCCACTATTTCTTCACCTTATCTTCACAACAGCCCTATGATTTAAACACTATTTAAAACACTACCTCATCGTTTTATAGATGAAATAATTGAAGCATAAAATAATCAAGTAATTTCCCCATATTCACACCACCTAATGGCAATGCATGTTTTGAACCAAGACAGTCTGACTTTAGAGCTGATGCTCTTAGAGCAATATGCTGCCTGTTAGAACCACTAGAAATCTTAGATATACAGTTGGTCTCAAATTGAGAAAAATATTTACAGAGAAAACAAGACCATCACATTCATAATCAGATACCATCTTAGATAAAATTCACCCCATTAACTAATGATATAAACCACAAAGAAAAAAAGTCCATTGTAAATGGCATTCTTTTCCCTTGATGAAATGAGAAAGCTGAAGATCAGAGACACTTAGGGGCCTGCCTCAGGTCACACAGCTATTTAGGAGGAAACTCAAGACAAGAGCCTGACAACCTAGCACTTGGCCTCGGCTCTTTGGAAACATCTGTAAATTAAAAGCCCTGTTGCAAGAGGAAAATTAACTGTCTTGATGCTTAATCTTGTGCTTTTTCTGCTATTCTTATACTTCACTGCTTTACAGACAAAAGATCATCTGCTTGAGCCAACTGAACATTCTTCTAAAAAGAATGCATAATATGTTTCTGTATCCATAATGCCTGTATATTTCCCTTACAAAGAAGTACATAACTGCTGTTAAAGAGTTAAACAAAAAAAAGCATCAAGTAAAAAAAAAAAAAATCAGCCCATCCATACAGGGCCTTCTCATTGCTATAATGATATCAGTTGCAACAAGTCCAAGGCTGGACCTCATTACAAGGGTTTAATTGCATTGTTACACAGTCTCACTTCTCCTCTCTGGCCTCTTTCTCTTTATGACAGCTTTAGAAAGGAATTTCATCTTGAGGTCAAAAGAAATTAATTACTGCTTTCTTAATCTGTGCTCATCTACATTTAGAAAACTTTGGGCTTTCTACCAACATATTCTTGTCTCCTATTTGTATAGACCCAAATTTATAAATGTAATACCTCAGACCTTACTTTTTAAAAAAGTGCACAAAAATACTGGAACAGCACATCTTTAGTAAGTGTAGAGCATATCCTAAGAAAGCACCGGGTGTAGAAGAGAAATTCCTGCCAGTTAGTAAAGAGAGCAATGTTTTAAAAGTTGAAAATTATCTTACATAGAAAATTGAATTCAATAATTAGACTAAAGGCTATTAAAGTAGAGTGTTAATAATGTTATGCCAGTTTAAAAGAATGATTTAAGGTAAAAGGACCATGAATGGGTATATTGATTGGCAATAGAATGAACAAGCTCCACATTTAAATACGGTTTTCTGTGCAGCTTCTCCATCTGAGGGTGGCTTAAGTCTGGAAGGAGGTAATGGTTTTCATTATTGCATTAACAGACAAAATGTCATTTCCTTTCCTTTCTCTTTTCTTCATTGGCCAGGGTGACATGCAGTCAGTCAATGTGAAGGTTGACGATTTGGAAGTCCAGGTTCTATAGGTTATCAATAAATATCAATTTTGAATCAGTGATGAATGACCCTAAAGACCTCTACCTGGGTATATTTTTTCCTAATCAATAACACTTTTTTTTTATTAGAACAGTTGTGGGTTTACAAAATTTCATGCATAAAATAAATAATACAGGGGTCCCATAAGCCATCCTGTTATTAATACCTTGCATTCATGTTGTGTATTTGTTACAATTGATGAAAACACAATTTTAGAATTGTACTATTTACTATTAACCAATATTTAACGTAGGGTTCACTATTTGTGTAGTGCAGTTCCATGGATTTTTTAAAAATAATTTTTATTCTAGTAGCATACATATAATCTAACATTTTCCCTTTTAAACACATTCAAATATATAATGCAGTGCTGTTAATTATGATCACATCACCACTATCCATTACCCAACTTTTCCATCATCACAAATAGAAACTCTACACATTTAATATCTCAACTCTCTATTCTCTTCCCTCTCCCTGTCCTCTGGAAACTACATCAGACTCTAGGAGTTTGCTTGTTCTGCTTATTTCATATTAGTGAGATATACAATATTTGTTCTTTTGTGTCTTGCTTATTTCACTCAACATGATGTCTTCAAGGTCCTTCCATGCTGACTCATGTATCAGAACTTTATTCCTTTCTATGGCTGAATTATATTCCATTGAATGTATTTATGGCATTTTGTTTATCCATTCATTGGTTGATGAACACTTGGGTTACTTAGGCAAATGTGAGTAATACTGCTATGAACATTACTATGCAAATATCTGTTAAAGTCCCTGCTTTCAATTCTTTGGGGGTATATACCTAGAAGTGGGATGGCTTGCTGGGTCATAAGATAATACAATATTTGACTATCTGAAGAACTGCCAAACTCTCTTCCACAGTGGTTGTACCATTTTACATTCCCACCAGCAATGAATAAATGTTCCTATTTCTCCATATCCTCTCCAACACTTTTTTTTTATTAATTAAAAAAAGAATTAACAAAACAATTAGAAATCATTCCAATCTACATGTACAATCAGTAATTCTTAATAACATCACATAGTTGCATATTCATCATTTCTTAGTACATTTGCATCAATTTAGAAAAAGAAATAAAAAGACAACCGAATAAGAATTAAAACAATAATAGAAAGAAAAAAAAACAAAAAAAAACAAAAACAAAAAACCTATACCTCACATGCAGCTTCATTCAGTGTTTTAACATAATTGCATTACAATTGGGTAGTATTGTGCTGTCCATTTCTGAGTTTTTATATCCAGTCCCGTTGTACAGTCTGTATCCCTTCATCTCCAATTATCCCTTCTCTTTTTTTTTTTTTTAATTAACGGAAAAAAAGAAATTAACCCAACATTTAGAGATCATAGCATTCTACACATGCAATCATTAATTCTTAACATCATCACATAGATGCATGATCATCATTTCTTAGTACATTTGCATTGGTTTAGAAGAACTAGCAACATAACCGAAAAAGATATAGAATGTTAATATAGAAAAAAAAATAAAAGTAATAATAGTAAAATCAAAACAAAACAAAACAAAACAAAACAAAAACCTATAGCTCAGATGCAGCTTCATTCAGTGTTTTAACATGATTACTTTACAATTAGGTATTATTGTGCTGTCCATTTTTGAGTTTTTGTATCTAGTCCTGTTGCACAGTCTGTATCCCTTCAGCTTCAATTACCCATTGTCTTACCCTGTTTCTAACTCCTGCTGAACTCTGTTACCAATGACATATTTCAAGTTTATTCTCGAATGTCCGTTCACATCAGTGGGACCATACAGTATTTGTCCTTTAGTTTTTGGCTGGATTCACTCAGCATAATATTCTCTAGGTCCATCCATGTTATTACATGGTTCATAAGTTTATCTTGTCTTAAAGCTGCATAATATTCCATCGTATGCATATACCACAGTTTGTTTAGCCACTCTTCTGTTGATGGAGATTTTGGCTGTTTCCATCTCTTTGCAATTGTAAATAATGCTGCTATAAACATTGGTGTGCAAATGTCCATTTGTGTCTTTGCCCTTAAGTCCTTTGAGTAAATACCTAGCAATGGTATTGCTGGGTCGTATGGCAATTCTATATTCAGCTTTTTGAGGAACCGCCAAACTGCCTTCCACAGTGGTTGCACCCTTTGACATTCCCACCAACAGTGAATAAGTGTGCCTCTTTCTCCGCATCCTCTCCAGCACTTGTCATTTTCTGTTTTGTTGATAATGGCCATTCTGGTGGGTGTGAGATGATATCTCATTGTGGTTTTGATTTGCATTTCTCTAATGGCCAGGGACATTGAGCATCTCTTCATGTGCCTCTTGGCCATCCGTATTTCCTCTTCTGAGAGGTGTCTGTTCAAGTCTTTTTCCCATTTTGTAATTGGGTTGGCTGTCTTTTTGTTGTTGAGATGAACAATCTCTTTATAAATTCTGGATACTAGACCTTTATCTGATATATCATTTCCAAATATTGTCTCCCATTGTGAAAGCTGTCTTTCTACTTTCTTGATGAAGTTCTTTGATGCACAAAAGTGTTTAATTTTGAGGAGTTCCCATTTATTTATTTCCTTCTTCAGTGCTCTTGCTTTAGGTTTAAGGTCCATAAAACCGCCTCCAGTTGTAAGATCCATAAGATATCTCCCAACATTTTCCTCTAACTGTTTTATGGTCTTAGACCTAATGTTTAGATCTTTGATCCATTTTGAGTTAACTTTTGTATAGGGTGTGAGAGATGGGTCTTCTTTCATTCTTTTGCATATGGATATCCAGTTCTCTAGGCACCATTTATTGAAGAGACTGCTCTGTCCCAGGTGAGTTGGCTTGACTGCCTTATCAAAGATCAAATGTCCATAGATGAGAGGGTCTATATCTGAGCACTCTATTCAATTCCATTGGTCGATATATCTATCTTTATGCCAATACCATGCTGTTTTGACCACTGTGGCTTCATAATATGCCTTAAAGTCAGGCAGCGCGAGACCTCCAGCTTCGTTTTTTTTTCCTCAAGATGTTTTTAGCAATTCGGGGCACCCTGCCCTTCCAGATAAATTTGCTTATTGGTTTTTCTATTTCTGAAAAATAAGTTGTTGGGATTTTGATTCGTATTGCATTGAATCTGTAAATCAATTTAGGTAGGATTGACATCTTAACTATATTTAGTCTTCCAATCCATGAACACGGTATGCCCTTCCATCTATTTAGGTCTTCTGTGATTTCTTTTAGCAGTTTTTTGTAGTTTTCTTTATATAGGTTTTTTGTCTCTTTAGTTAAATTTATTCCTAGGTATTTTATTCTTTTAGTTGCAATTGTAAATGGGATTCGTTTCTTGATTTCCCCCTCAGCTTGTTCATTACTAGTGTATAGAAATGCTACAGATTTTTGAATGTTGATCTTGTAACCTGCTACTTTGCTGTACTCATTTATTAGCTCTAGTAGTTTTGTTGTGGATTTTTCCGGGTTTTCGACGTATAGTATCATATCGTCTGCAAACAGTGATAGTTTTACTTCTTCCTTTCCAATTTTGATGCCTTGTATTTCTTTTTCTTGTCTAATTGCTCTGGCTAGAACCTCCAACACAATGTTGAATAATAGTGGTGATAGTGGACATCCTTGTCTTGTTCCTGATCTTAGGGGGAAAGTTTTCAATTTTTCCCCATTGAGGATGATATTAGCTGTGGGTTTTTCATATATTCCCTCTATCATTTTAAGGAAGTTCCCTTGTATTCCTATCTTTTGAAGTGTTTTCAACAGGAAAGGATGTTGAATCTTGTCGAATGCCTTCTCTGCATCAATTGAGATGATCATGTGATTTTTCTGCTTTGATTTGTTGATATGGTGTATTACATTAATTGATTTTCTTATGTTGAACCATCCTTGCATACCTGGGATGAATCCTACTTGGTCATGATGTATAATTCTTTTAATGTGTTGTTGGATACGATTTGCTAGAATTTTATTGAGGATTTTTGCATCTGTATTCATTAGAGAGATTGGTCTGTAGTTTTCTTTTTTTGTAATATCTTTGCCTGGTTTTGGTATGAGGGTGATGTTGGCTTCATAGAATGAATTAGGTAGTTTTCCCTCCACTTCGATTTTTTTGAGGAGTTTGAAGAGAATTGGTACTAATTCTTTCTGGAACGTTTGGTAGAATTCACATGTGAAGCCATCTGGTCCTGGACTTTTCTTTTAGGAAGCTTTTGAATGACTAATTCAATTTCTTTACTTGTGATTGGTTTGTTGAGGTCATCTATGTCTTCTTGAGTCAAAGTTGGTTGTTCATGTCTTTCCAGGAACCCGTCCATTTCCTCTAAATTGTTGTATTTATTAGCATAAAGTTGTTCATAGTATCCTGTTATTACCTCCTTTATTTCTGTGAGGTCAGTAGTTATGTCTCCTCTTCCATTTCTGATCTTATTTATTTGCATCCTCTCTCTTCTTCTTTTTGTCAATCTTGCTAAGGGCCCATCAATCTTATTGATTTTCTCATAGAACCAACTTCTGGCCTTATTGATTTTCTCTATTGTTTTCATGTTTTCAATTTCATTTATTTGTGCTCTAATCTTTGTTATTTCTTTCCTTTTGCTTGCTTTGGGGTTAGCTTGCTGTTCTTTCTCCAGTTCTTCCAAATGGATAGTTAATTCCTGAATTTTTGCCTTTTCTTCTTTTCTGATATAGGCATTTAGAGCAATAAATTTCCCTCTTAGCACTGCCTTTGCTGCGTCCCATAAGTTTTGATATGTTGTGTTTTCATTTTCATTCGCCTCGAGGTATTTGCTAATTTCTCTTGCAATTTCTTCTTTGACCCAGTCGTTGTTTAGGAGTGTGTTGTTGAGCCTCCACGTATTTGTGAATTTTCTGGCACTCTGCCTATTATTGATTTCCAACATCATTCCTTTATGGTCCGAGAAAATGTTGTGTAAGATTTCAATCTTTTTAAATTTGTTAAGACTTGCTTTGTGACCCAGCATATGGTCTATCTTTGAGAATGATCCATGAGCACTTGAGAAAAAGGTGTATCCTGCTGTTGTGGGATGTAATGTCCTATAAATGTCTATTAAGTCTAGTTCATTTATAGTAATATTCAGATTCTCTATTTCTTTGTTGATCCTCTGTCTAGATGTTCTGTCCCTTGATGAGAGTGGTGAGTTGAAGTCTCCAACTATTATGGTATATGAGTCTATTTCCCTTTTCAGTGTTTGCAGTATATTCCTCACGTATTTTGGGGCATTCTGATTCGGTGCGTAAATATTTATGATTGTTATGTCTTCTTGTTTAATTGTTCCTTTTATTAGTATATAGTGTCCTTCTTTGTCTCTTTTAACTGTTTTACATTTGAAGTCTAATTTGTTGGATATTAGTATAGCCACTCCTGCTCTTTTCTGGTTGTTATTTGCATGAAATATCTTTTCCCAACCTTTCACTTTCAACCTATGTTTATCTTTGGGTCTAAGATGTGTTTCCTGTAGACAGCATATAGAAGGATCCTGTTTTTTAATCCATTCTGCCAATCTATGTCTTTTGATTGGGGAATTCAGTCCATTGACATTTAGTGTTATTACTGTTTGGATAATATTTTCCTCTAACATTTTGCCTTTTGTATTATATATATCATATCTGATTTTCCTTCTTTCTACACTCTTTTCCATATCTCTCTCTTCTGTCTTTTTGTATCTGACTCTAGTGCTCCCTTTAGTATTTCTTGCAGAGCTGGTCTCTTGGTCACAAATTCTTTCACTGACTTTTTGTCTGAGAATGTTTTAATTTCTCCCTCATTTTTGAAGGATAATTTTGCTGGATATAGGAGTCTTGGTTGGCAGTTTTTCTCTTTTAGTATTTTAAATATATCATCCCACTGTCTTCTAGCTTCCATGGTTTCTGCTGAGAAATCTACACATAGTCTTATTGGGTTTCCCTTGTATGTAATGGATTGTTTTTCTCTTGCTGTTTTCAAGATCTTCTCTTTCTCTTTGACCTCTGACATTCTAACTAGTAAGTGTCTTGGAGAACGTCTATTTGGGTCTAATCTCTTTGGGGTGCGCTGTACTTCTTGGATCTGTAATTTTAGGTCTTTCATAAGAGTTGGGAAATTTTCAGTGATAATTTCTTCCATTAGTTTTTCTCCTCCTTTTCCCTTCTCTTCTCCTTCTGGGACACCCACAACACGTATATTTATGCGGTTCATATTGTCCTTGAGTTCCCTGATACCCTGTTCAAATTTTTTCATTCTTTTCCCTATAGTTTCTGTTTCTTTTTGGAATTCAGATGTTCCATCCTCCAAATCACTAATTCTATCTTCTGTCTCTTTAAATCTATCATTGTAGCTATCCATTATTTTTTCTATGTTTGCTACTTTATCCTTCACTTCCATAAGTTCTGTGATTTGTTTTTTCAGTTTTTCTATTTCTTCTTTATGTTCAGCCCATGTCCTCTTCATGTCCTCCCTCAATTTATCGATTTTATTTTTGAAGAGGTTTTCCATTTCTGTTCGTATATTCAGCATTAGTTGTCTCAGCTCTTGTGTCTCATTTGAGCTATTGGTTTGTTCCTTTGACGGAGCCATATTCTCAATCTTTTGAGCGTGGACAGTTATCTTCTGCTGCTTGCGTCTGGGCATTTATTCAGATTTCTCTTGGTGTTGGACCCAGCAAGGTTGTAATATTTTTCTGTGAAATCTCTGGGTTCTGTTTTTCTTATCCTGCCCAGTAGGTGGCGCTCGTGGCACACGTTTGTCTGCGGGTCCCACCAGTAAAAGGTGCTGTGGGACCTTAAACTTTGGAAAACTCTCGCCGTCCTGGGGGTTCGCTAGCTGAAGGGGCTTGAGCCGGCCCGGGGTCCGAATGCAGGGAGGGTTGCTGGTCGCCGCAGCCAGGGAAAGAGCCCGTCCGAATTTCCTAGTCGGCCCTGGGCAACAAGCGTGGCGGGAGGGCGCCAGCGGCAGCGGCCCGCCCGAGAGAGTGCACGTTCCCCGGGAGTCACGGGGTCACCGTTCTCCGCGGCCTGGGGGTTTCCGATCCAATTGTCTCAGTTGGTCCGGGGGCTGCGCGTGGTGTGGGCGCCAGTCGCCTTGGTTTCAGGGGACCACCTCTCCAATTCTCCCAGCCAGCCCGGGAAGGGGGAAGGGAGTAACTCCGGCCGCTTGCCACCCCGCCCGGTAAGGCCCGCGCGCCTCGGCGATCTCACCCGAGCTGCTTCTCTCAGCCAGCCAGCCGTTCCAGGATGGGGTACGCTGTCTTTTTTATCTCTGTTGTGGCTTTGGGCGCTTTCTGTATCGTTTCTACTCCCCTAGTAGGTGTCCTGGAGAAGAAACTAAGATCCGCGCGTCTTACTAAGCCGCCATCTTCCAGGAAGCCCTTCCAACACTTTTAAGTTTCCATTTCTTAATAGTAGCCATTCTAGTGTGTGTGAAATGGTATATCATTGTGGTTTTTATTTATTTGCATTTTCCAAATGGCTAATGATGTTGAGCATGTCTTCATGTACTTCTTGGCCATTTGTATATATATTTTTGAGAAATGTCTATTCGTCATTTGCCCATTTTTAAATTGAACTGTTTGTATTGTTGTACAGTTGAAGGATTTCTTTATATATTCTAGATATTACACCCTTATCATGTATGTGGTTGCCAAATATTATCTGCAATTGTGTAGATTTTTTTTCTTTCATAATAAAGTCCTTTGATGCACAAAAGTTTAGATTTTGATGTGGTCCTTTTTATCTATTTTTTTTTCTTTTGTTGCTTGTGCTTTGGGTTTAAACTCTAAGAAACCAGTGCCTAACACAGATCCTGAAGATACTTCACCATGTTTTCTTCAAGAAGTTTTATAGTTTTGGCTTATATATTATATTTAGGTCTTTGATTCTTTTGAGTTGATTATTGTAAATCATGTGAGATAGAATGTCCACCTTCATTCTTTTTCAAATGGAGACACAATTTTCCCAGCGCCATTGTTGAAAAGACTATTCTTTCCCAATTGAGTGGTCTTTGGCCCCTTGTCAAAAATCATTTGGCTATAAATGTGAGGGTTGACTTTTGTGCTCTCAAGTTTGATTCCACTGGTCTATATGTCTGTGCCTATGCCAGTACCATGCTGTTTTGATTATTGTGGATTTGTAGTAAGCTTTAAGATTGGAAAGTGTGATTCCTCCAACTTTGTTATTATTTTTCAGGACGACTTTCAGTATTTGAGACCCCTTACCATACCGTATAAATTTGGTGATTGGCTTTTCCATTTTTTCAAAGAACACTGTTGGAATTCTGATTAGAATTGCATTGAATATGTAAATTGCTTTGGGCAGAATTGACATCTTCCAAACTGTGAACACAGAATGTCCATGCATTTATTTAGGTCTTTCTTGATTTCTTTTATGAAAGTTTTGTAGTCTTTTGTGTATAAGTCTTTTACATCCTTGGTTAAATTTACTCCTAAATATTTGGTTGTTTCATTTTTATTGTAAATGGATTTTTTTTTCTTGATTTCTTCTTCCAATTGATCATTATTAGTTTACAGAAACATTACTGATTTTTGGATATTGATCTTGTAACCTGCCACTTTGATGAATTCATTTATTTTCCCTGCTGTGTATTTGTTGTGGAATTTTCAGGATTATGTCATCTGCAAAAAGGGAACATTTTACTTCTTTCTTTCCAATTTGGACGTCTTTTATTTATTTTTTCTTGCCTAATTGCTCTGGCGAGAACTTCCAGAAAATGCTGAATAACAGTGGTGGCAGTAAGCTTTCCTGTCTTCTTCCTGATCTTAGAAGGAAAGCTTTCAGTCTTTCACCATTAAGTACGATGTTAGTTGTGGCTTTTTCATGTATGCCTTTAATCTTGTCAATAAAGTTTCCTTTTATTCCTAGTTTTCTAAATGCTTTTATCAGGAAGGGGTACTGGATTTTGTTAAATACCTTTTCTGCCTCAGTTCAAATGATTATTTTTCCCCCTTCATTATGTCAATGTTGCATATTAAATTAATTGGTTTCCATATGTTGAATCACTCTTGCATACCTTGGATAAATCCCATTTGATCATGGTGTGTAATTTTTTAGCGTGTTTTTAGACATGAGACTATAGGAGAGAGTGAGGGAAGGAATCCTAAGAGATTAAGTTGGAGTTATACGCAAAGCCAGAACATGTAGAACTAGGCAGCTTGCTGCAAAGAGCTTATTTTAATCACAATGGAAAGCCAGTCGAGGATTTGGAGAGCAGAGTGACATGGGCTAAGTTGTGTTTTTAAAAGGTCCTTTAGGCTGTTGTGTGGAGAACAGACTATAACAGACAAGAGTGATAACAGGGAAACCCTCCAGGAGTCTATGACAGTGGTCTAAGCTTGCATGAGGGCATTAGCAGTGGAGGTGTGGCTAGATCTAAGAGATGCTTTGAAATTCTAGGAGAAAGGAACTGAGAGAGACTGGAATTGAAATATGAGAAGAGAGGAGTCAGAGTAATTTTGATTTTGATATTTTCTTGACCTAAGAAAATAGATGAATTACAGAGATGTGGAAGTTTGAAGACAGAGTGGGTTTCAGGTAAGAGTTTGAGATACCTTTTAGACATCTAAATAGAAATGTCAGACAGGAAGCTAAATATACAATCTTGAGAGAGAGGAAAATACAGGACCAGGGACATACATTTTAGAATATATATCTTTATGTAAGTGGTGTTTAAAACCATAGGACAGAAGAAAAAAAATCTAGTAGACAGGGAAGATAAAAAAGAATGAGAAAGGGGGCTGATCATGAAGTAGCTAATTCATTCTTGCTAATTGTCATGCTTTGTGTTAATGTAGATGCTTTTATTTATCAACAGGTAGGTACAATTAGTCGCCATTTATAGCTGGAGAAATGAAGCCTCAAAGATATTGTTTCTCATAGTCATGCAGAAAATAGATGGAATAACTAGGTTTAAATCTCAGATATTTCTCAGTCCTGTGATGTGTAACAGCTTAGGTCTCAGGTGAAAGAGCTTTGGACCAGTAGAGATGGGAGACAAGAGAAGTGAGAGTAGTAGTTGTAGCTACATTGTGGTATCTTACACTTTCCTCCTTAGCATAAAGCTGATCAGTGTACAACTATACTGTGACCAACTACACTTGGTTCACCTGCTGAATTCCAGCTGCCAATGTTTGCTTTAGTCCCCTGAGTAGCACCTAAGCTTACTAATGTTCCAACCTACTAATAACACTTCCCCTAATGTCATCTTACTATGATAGCTGATATTGAAAGCTGCCATTTTTTTATTACTTCCTTGATTATTTAAAGCTATGCTGTCCAATTTGGTAGCCCCTAACACATGTGGTTATTTAAATTAACATTCATCAGAGTTAAATAAAATTTAAAATTCTGTCCCTCAATCTTACTAGCCACATTTTAGATACTCAATAGTTCATGTGGCCTGTGGCTATAGTACTGGACAGATCAGATACAGAATATCTCCTTCATCACAGAAAGTCCTCAGCTTTATCTATCTTACAGGTCTTTTTGTTTATTATAAATGTGTCAACACTATAGAAACCTGATTATTTGCGGCAATTGACCCAAAGACTCTCTTCCCTAACCTCAAAGACATATATACCTGCCCAAGGACCAAAGCTCAGTCAATAATATTATTCAGAACATGGATGGTTAGGAGGGGCTTAGACAGAGCCCAGGATACTCCCTAGGGTTTTCAGGAATACTTGTGGGTTGGGGCAGGGCATACTGTGTAGTTTGAAATATCTGACCAAAACTTGTATATGAGTAACATTCAGAATGATGTTTTCACTCTATTTGAAATCTCTTAGCCACTGAAACTTTATTTTGTTCCATTTCTTTTCCGTCTTTGGGTTAAGAAGTCTTTCTCAATCCCACAATGAGCAGGCTTATCCCTGGGAGACATGTCCCACGTTGCCAGGAAGATTTACACCCCCCAGGAGTCATGGCCCACATTGTGGGGGAGAACAGTTAGTTTATTTGCAGAGTTCAGCTGTTGCATATTGATACAAGGGAACAGGAAATAATTAGGGAAGATGAAGGAAGAATAAGTAGTTTAGACATCAGAAGTAATAGCCCTATAACCCTTTCATTGTATTTTTCCTAATGCCACACCTTCCTTTCAGTCTGGTTCAATGCTGGTCCAATAAACATTAAACATTTCTCCCAATCCCCACTGCTCTTTTCAATCAGAGCCCTCACCACATTTTCTCTTGTCTGTGCCACCACTCATTTGTGAACTTCTCAATGACATCTCTGTGTCCCCATCATGTGGTGGGCACACAGCAGGATCTCAATAATTGCTTGAAGAGTGAAAGGATAATTAGATATTACTTATTATTTAATTTTAAATAAATGGATTTCTCCAAAGTGGTTTTAATCCCATGGGCTTCAATAGACCATGTCACCCACCCAGGAATCATGAAATTTTCCCCTTGATTTGGGGATGTTGGAGCTATTGATTTAAGTATATCTCCTTGTCTCTAGTGAATGCACTGTGGGGGGAAAGTCTCTTTCCAAGGCTTAGAACATACACTGGCAGGCTATGCCAGAATTGTCATAAGGACATACGACAAAATGCTATTACAGTCCTTCTTCCTCTCCCTCCCTTGCTCTCTCCTTCTCACTCTCTCATGCACAGCTTTTTATTTTATCTGGAAGGTGCTACAGTACGAGATGAAAAACTATTCATCAAAAAAGGGTCTGGCCAGGTTAGACACTTTGGTCAAGCAATGTAATTCCACCTACCTGCAGTGAAATTTATTGCAGAATTAATGCTGTAGCATGTAAGACCATTGTCAGATAAAAATAATTTAACCTAAAGAAAAAGCAGAATTTCCATTTTGTTAACATGACAAGATTAAAACCTTTGAATAAGTGAGATAATTTAGAGATAATTCACTTCTGATGACTGAAGACAGAATGTCAGTGGACTTGGCTACACTTTTTAATCATTGCCCAAATTTGAACATATTTTTAAAGGAATAAAAAAAAGGCTACTGGTCTTCTAGGATGTGACCCTTATTTTGTTTCTGTGCTACATTAAAAATATAATTCTTTAGAAAATCACCATTAACTTGATGTTGAGACTATTTCTTAGTCCAGAGAGGAAATATTTAAAATGTTTTCTGTTTTGAGATAGTCTCTAACTGCCTTCCCTGTTAAAGGGGTCTTAGAGCCTACTTAAGTCTTTGTCACTGCCCACACTCCACAGGCCTTGTGTCTTTGAGATAGTCTGGAGAGAGGAATACAGATGGGAGAGGTGTTAATTCAGAAGATCAAGCTATACAGTTCCAAACCTCTAGAGGAGCCCATGAGGCTCTCCCCATACTCCCCAAATTCTGTTGGCCTGAGATGATAGAACAGGACAAGAAAACAATACACTTCAAGCCCTGGGCCTGGAATGCTCCCTACTAGCTCCTTCATTTCCTTTAGGTCTTTACTTAAAATCTCCCTTCCTTGATGGTCCATCACGGTAACATTTTTTCAGCTTTTCTGTGTGCCTGAAATTTTTCATAATAAAATATTAGGCAGGAGAAAAAAAAAGCCCCCTTCTCAGTGAGTCTTTTCTTCCCAAGTCTTACTCCCAAGTCCGTATTCTTAATCACTACAGATGTAAGAAACACTGATTTATACATAAACATAAACATATATATAATAAATAATATATGCATTGATTATAGAGTGATATGAATATAACAAATGTAATGCTAAGTAAAAGAAGTCAGAAAAAACCCATAATTTGTAATTCCATTTATATGAAGCAAAAAATGAGGCGAAACTTATCTATACAGTTAAAAGCCAGGAGCATGTTTACTCTTGGGAAGGGTAGTGACAAGATCAGGGGAAGGGGGTCCTTGGGGTGCCACTTATACTCTGCTTTTTGGTCTGGGTGCCAGTTATGTGTGTGTGTGTATATATATATATATGTGTGTGTGTGTGTGTGTGTGTGTGTGTGTGTGTGTGTGTGTGTGTGTGTGTGTTCAGTTTGAGAATATTCACCAAGCTGTAGATGGATCCACTTTTCTGTATATATATATTGTATTTCAGAACATAAAAAAAAAGAAATTACCATAATAACAGAAAAATTTAGAAAAGTAGAAGTACAAATGGCTGGTAACCACATATTATCTCATTAGTAATCAGGAAAATGCCAATTAAAACCATAATAAAATGCCATTTACATCCATCAGAAAACCAAAAATTGGAAAAAAGTGGATGATATTTCTGTGCTACAGAGTAGGGAAACAGATGCCGTTATCCAGAATTGGTGGGAAGTTAAATTGGTACTGCCCTTTTAGAAGACACATTATTAATATCTACCAACATTTTAAATAGATATACCATTTCACTAGCAATTCTACTCCTGGAAATTCATCGTAAAGGAAGACTAAAATACATGCACACATGAAGGGCCTGCATAACAACATTGCTTGTAAAAATCAGGAAAAGGAAACAAGTCCATTGTGGCAGGTGGCTCCCGCGGTGTGGACACTGACAGCCGCCTCCTGGTTCGACAGGCCATGTGGAATCCCCTCCCCTTGAGGATGAAAGTTCTAGTTTGCTAGCTGCAAGAATGCAACATACCAGAAATGAAATGGGCTTTAAAAGGGGGAATTTAATGAGTCGTTAGTTTATAGTTCTAAGGCCGAGAAAATGTCCCAATTAAAACAAGTCTATAGAAAAGTCCAATCTAAGGCATCCAGGGAAAGATACCTTGGTTCAAGAAGGCTGATGAAGTTCAGGGTCTCTCTCTCAAGTGAGAAGGCACATGGTGAACACAGTCAGGGCTTCTCTCTCAGCTGGAAGGGCACATGGCGAACATGGCATTGTCATCTGCTAGCTTTCTCTCCTAGCTTCCGGTTTCATGAAGCTTCCCAGGAGGCGCTTTCCTTCGTCATCTCCAAAGGTTGCTGGCTCGTGGACTCTGCATCTCATGGCTACATCGTTCTGCTCTCTCTGAATCTCTCATTCTCCAAAATATTTCCTCTTTTATAGGACTGCAATAAACCAATCAAGACCCACCCAAATGGGTGGAAACATGTTGTCCCTTAATCCAGTTTAACAACCACTCTTGACTAAATCACATCATCCAGGGAGATGATCTGATTACAGTTTCAAACATATAGTATTGAATAGAGATTATTCTACCTTTATGGAATGATATTTTGATTAAAACATGGCTTTTCTAGGGGACATACTTCCTTTCAAACCAGCACAGTGAACGAGAGCTAGTCACTCGCTTTTTATAGGAATATGGTACAAGAGATGGAATGGCACTTGCAGGATGAGGTTTCTAAAAGACTCGGACTTTCATTTTGCTGCTTCTCTCTTGCTCTCTTCCTCGCTTGCTCTAAGGGAAGCCAGCTGCTATATTGTGATCTGCCCTATGGAAACACACATGTGTCAAGGAACCAATGGTTCTGGCCAATAGCCAGCAAGGACTTAAGGTCAGCCAACAGCCACACCAGCAGGCTTGGAAGCAGCTCCTGCCCCAGCCTGGAGGTGACGGCAGCTCTGACTGCCGCCTGCATGGCTGCCTTGGGAGATGCTGAGTCAGAGAACCAGCTAAGCCACCCTTGGATTTCTGACCCACCGACACTGAGATAAATATTTTGGGTTTTAAGCTGCTGAAATTTGGGGTAATTTGTTCCTCAACCATAGATAACTAATGCATCAATCAACAGAATAATGGTTAAATTAATTATAGTAAATCCAATGTAATACCCATTAGTATTTCAAGAGAATGTGGCACCTCTGTATGTATTGACATAGAAAGATACTTAAGATGTGTTGTTAGGGCATTAAAAAAATTGCAAAACAATAAACACAATAGGATTCTATGTAATTAAGAAAGCAAACCTCTGTTTATTTATACATAATGATATTTGCTTCTAAATCTGTAGAAAAGTGTTTGGAAGGATCCAAGTTTATGGGAAAAGAATGAAGTTGGTTTAGGGACAGAGATTTTCACATAATTCTATTTATTTCATGCAATTATTTAAATATTTTAAAGCATTAATATGTTCATGCATTACTTATATAAAAATTTTTAAATATCTTTAAAAATGTGGTTGGAAGTAAATGAAAAAATAAATACATACATGCAAACTTGTATATGCCTAGAAACTAAGTGACACTCAACCATCCAGTTATTATCTCAATGCTTCCTTTCTTCTTTTCTACTCTTTTCGTCCCCATATAGATCTATAGACTTAGTGTGTTTCATAAACATTTAGGTTAAATTGGACATGTTATTGTGTAACCTTCTTTACTTATTATAAGTAAACATATTCCATGTCACTAAATGTTTTCCAATGACATCCATGTTTAATATCTGCAGAAAATGTCAACATATGGTTGTGCCTTAAATTACTCAATTAACCTGCTATTGTCATGCATTTAGGTGATTTTCAATTCTTCTCTATAGTGAATAATGTTGTGATTCATCTTTGTAGCCGAATCTCTGTGCTGTTGTGTTTATTACCTGAGCATTATTTTATATAAGGGAAATTGTGGAGCAAATGTATGTAACCAGATTTTAGGCTTTTTTATACACGTCGCAAAAAGATGACAGTGACAATAGTCGTAGAATAAATAGGAAGGACTGAAATCAGTGTTAAAATATCACTCTACCTAAGTTAAATATTGGTCCCTTTCTTTATTGCTGTGATTGTGACATGAAATAATGATGAAGATGATGATGATGAAATGTATTCAGCAGGCTAGCATAATGTACCTCCCAAAGATGGGGAAATAAAAACACAACTTTGTCATGCTTTTCTTCCTCAGGTCAATACATCCAAAACTTAATAAGAATTTTGCCAAAGAATGACTTTACAATACTGTTACTTTTCAAAGAGACCTAAATTTCAAAAGGATTTTTTACTTAAAAAAAAAGTTTTTTTGTTTTTAGCTCTTCATGTGCTATTGTAGTGTTGATGACAAACCCATCAATGCCCTAATTCCCTTCTATATTAATATCTAGTACACAGGTTTTCTTGCAGCCAACCTAACTATATAAGGTCAGTGGAATCTTTAGTTCACTGCAACGATTTCTTGAAACTGTAGTCAGACTATACAGAGTGGTTCTGGAAAGTAGAAGACGAAGGACTTCTGATTTCTAGGACCCAGAAATTAAATCCCTTTCAAAGAAAGATTTATAAATATATGTAGAATAAAAACAACATGCTCTTCTTTTCTATCACTTGAGGAAAGTAGTATATGCTGCATTTGGAATAAGGAATCCAACTTAGAGAGAATTGAGATGTTGACCTAGTTCTGGCAAACTTTAACTTCAAGAGCAGTTAAAGATGGAGGTGCAATAGAGCCAAAGTCTTTTTGTCTTACACAGATAAGCTTAATAGATATTAACATATTAAAATCAGTATTTTGGTAGAGGAGATTGTATTCATTTTTTCTGTTGTATAAAAAAAGAGATTCCTCCATAGGACTCCACTCCATCCCAAAGAAGCATGCTTTTACTAAAATCTGTAGAGGATGTGTTAAATATTAAGCAAAAAATAAAGAGTGTAATACCTTTTCTTTCAAATAAAAGGGTTACTGGCTAAAACAGTGTTTGAGAATCACTAGTAAAATCAATTCCCCATATTCTACAGGTGAAAAAAAAGCCTCAGAGAATTTTGGAATATTTCCCAGTGTCACAAAACCAGTTATGGCAGTGTCAGAATTGAATTGCGTTCTTCATTTCATTCCCCAGGTTGAGCCTTACCTATTAACATAATTGCCTCCAGTTGATCCATAAACATTTTTTCTACTCTGTAACATTACATAACCTTCTGGTAGTAAAATATAAATGTTTTCCAATTTCTGGCTAAAACCCAAGAATAGGTTCATATTAAACTTTCCAAGGTGTTCCAACTTGAATGCAACCATGCCCTGAAATCCATGGGAATGTCAACATTTGTTTCCAGATATAAGGGAACAAGGAAAACCTCTTCTAATGAAAGTTCTAACATTCAGGTATAGGTAAAAGAGGTTGCAGGTTCTGCTCAATTTTCAGTTCACTCGACCCCTTTTATAACAATGCAAAATAATCCAAGAGTTTCATGGAATCCTGGTGACATAGGAAGAAACTCCAAAATCTCTTTGAGATCTGGTACTCAAAAATTATGCTTAGTAATTAAAAGAAGCCAGTAAGAACTATTTTTAGATTAGGAAAGAGGAATTTGAATGACTACACTTGGCTTTAAGATTATACAAGAGTGAGTAAATCTAAATCATAGAATAACAGGATTGGAGGTTTCCTTACTAATAATTTCCAAGTGAAAAACTGAGGCTACTTAGGAGCAAACTTAGAAGCAGAACCCAGTTCTTTTGACTTCAAGTATAGTGTATTTTTCAGTCCTACATACAGAGGTTAAGGGTATTTCTCCGTTTTTCAAGCCAATTTTGGCTAATTTCTCCATACAGTTTTGCTGATTCCTTCCAAGGATCCCTATTGGATCTAATAAAAAGTGAATACAATGACCACTACTGATGAAAGCAATCAAACCTGGATTAGAGCATCTCCGGAGGCTTTCTATTTTTATTGCAATATATGATTTGAAAAGGTGTTGGCTCTTCTGAACTTCCTAAAATCCTAGAACTTGATCCAGTGAAGAGACATCTTTTATTTCTTAAAAGTTACCTAGTTACTTCAATAAGGGTTTAATTGAGCCAAATGTGGGTAAAAGTACTGGAAGGTAGTATTTCAAATTAATTTATTTTGTATTCTCCAGAATCAATCTAGGGGGTTTCACTATAAATCCAAAAAGTTCTGTTCCAGTGATTTAAAGATTTCATTGGACCTAAAGTGTCAGCACATGGAACCCATGTACATATGATTTTATTTGTATGTTATGCATCACTATAGGATTTGACTTAAAAAACACACATGCACACAGCATATACATATATGCTGCAAGTTATCCTGGGAAAGATGAGGAATAGGGAAATTATGAAAAATACCAAAACAGATAGATATGGCATTTTATACCTGACTTTGTATTTGATTCTTCACTCTCCTCATCCCTTTTGTCCCTCATACAATACTGAGAAGAGAAATAAGAATGGGATCTTTTCTAATCTTACAACTAAGGGAAATTTCAGAGATTCCAAATAGATCTGTTTGAATGGAATAGGAGGATAACGTCTTACCTGGGAGCTCTGGGCAGTAAGGTGAATGGTGGGTTAGAACCAGATAAAAGGGGATGTTGTAAGCCAGGAAGTAGCATCTCCATGTAGCATTGAAGACAGCAAAGGTGGCACAGGTTGTTGTATGATTCTCTATAAATGAAATTAGTACTTGAAGAAGTCATTTTTGGTAGGTACATACCGATTCAAATGGTAGATTTTGTCTCTTGATGTATTAGTCCATTTCATCTAGTTATCATATTTGTGGGCATAGAGTTCATCATATGTCTTAATGTCATTTTTTTAAAAAAAGCATTTGTCATTGAGAAATCTTCACACACGTAGTCCATCCACAGTATACAAGCAAAGGCTCACAATATAATCATACAGTCATGTATTCATCACTGTGATCACTTTTAGAACATTAACATCACTCCAGAAAAAGAAATAAAAAGAAAAAGGTGAAAACTCATACATCCCATACCCCTTACCCTTTCTTCTGATTGACAACTAAATCTACCCAATTTATTTGAATATCTTTTAATGTCTGTAGGATCAGTAGTGATGGCCCCATTTTCATTTATGATATTAGCAACCTGTATTTTTCTCTCTCTTTTTTTCTTGGTTAGCCTGGCTAAAGGTTTATTAATTTTTATTGATCTCTTCAAACAATAAACTTTTGGTTTCATTCATTTTCTCTATTAATTAATTTTCTGTTTTCAATTTCATTGATTTCTGATCTCATTAACATTATTTCTTTTCTTTTCTTCTGCTTACTTTGGATCTAATTTGCTCTTCTTTTTCTAGTTTCCCATGGTGGAAGCTTAGATTATTTATTTTAGTTCTTTATTTTAACTTAATATATTTATTCAAAGCTGTAAACTTCCTTCTAAGCACTGCATGCGCTACACTGGCAAAATTTTTGTAAGTTGTAATTTCATTCTTTGAGTTTTTTTGAAACTTCTTCTTTGACTCATGTGTTACTTTAAAGTGTTTTGTTTAATCTCAAAGTATTTTGAGATTTTCTAGCTATTTTTCTGTTATTGATTCCTAGTTTAATTGCACTTTGATCTGTGTACATACTTTGTATGATTTCTGTTCCTTCAAAATTTGTTAAGTTGTGTTCTATGTCACCGAATGTGGTTTATCATTGTGAATGTTCCATGTGAGCATGAGAAGAATGTGTATTCTGCTGTTGTTAGATGTAGTCTATAAACATCAGTTAAATCTAGTTGATTGACGGTGCTAGTCAGTATCTGCTTAATGATCTTCTGCTTACTGGATATCTAGATTGCTGCCAGAGGGGCTCTTGAAGTCTTTGACTATAACAATGGATTGTGTATTTTTCCTTGTAGTTCTATCATTTTTTGCTTCATATTTTTAATGCTCCATTTCTAGGTGCATATAGATTCAGGATTATTGTCTTCTTGCAGAATTGACTCTATCACTGTGTAATGGTCCTCTCGATCTCTGATAATTTTCCTTTCTCCTCCTTGTGTGGAGCAAGAAATGAAGGCAATAGGAAGAAGTGAGGTAAAGAAAAGGGATAATTATTATTTCAGAATGGGAGATCTTTGATGAAGACTGATTCCAACTTGGACCAATGAGATCAGGAGATGAAAATACTCTTGGGGTGGAAGTTGTGCTGGGAGATGACTCAGAGGCAGATGTGGGGCCAAAGCAGGAGTGGCAGTGGGACAAAGGTCCTGGGGATGTCTACCAATATCATCAGAGCATGCCACCCAGAAGATGAGGTTGAGAATCCAGACAGACCATCATAGTTGAGGGTTCAGATACAGAATATAGACACCTGGACATATTGGACTGGAGTGTAAGAAAAAAATCTAATAACTAAATTTAGGGGTTTGGGGGTTGTCTACAAGATGGTGAGTGTTGATGCTATGGAAATGTTGGATACCCTTAGGAAGACCATATAGGAAGGGGCTACAATGTCTAGGAGTTAGTACCCTCAAATAAAGTAAATTCATTCATCAAATGATCATGACTAACTCACGGGGAAAGAGAAAAAAGACGGATTTTACAACACTGAATTCAAAACTTGAGAAGTCAGGAAAACTAGAAATTGAGGAACAAAACCAAGTAAACAGAAAGGAGTTCTTGTGAGAGGGTTCCAAAGTTAAATCCCAATTAATCGGTTTCATTTTTTTTCACATTTTAACATTTTGATATCAGGATGTGTCTTATAATTTCAAGATTAGTTGGCAGGATATTTTCTTAGTGTTACATAAAATAATAGTTCATCTTATAATCAGTGGTCACTAAGATTCACTTGAGTGTTTCTATTCTATTTTGTGGTATACATGAAAGGAAGGACACCATGGTAAATTATAAAGTATGCATTTAGGAAGGAAAAGGAAATAGAGAAGAGAATATATAGATTTCTTTATTCAGTAATTGGGTGATAACATACTTTTAAAGAATACACGGTACATTTATTGAAATTGCCCATGTTCTGGGCAAGAAAAGAAGTGTCCACACATGTTGCCTAGAACATACAATAGTATATAATAATAATAAACTATTATTATTCGAATAATAAAACATGTGCTCTGACCACAAAACCACAAAATAAAAAAAATGATATCCAAAGAGTCCCAGATTTTTGAATATACCAAACACTCTTTTAGTAACTCATGGGGTAAAAAAGAAATAAAAGAGAAAACTTTAAGACATATCTTGATATGACAATAATTAATATAGTAAAGATCAATTATGTGAGTTGTGGCTAATGAATACTTAGAGGAAAATATATAGCCATAAATGCTGCACCATGAAAGGAAAATTCTAAAAATTATTCAGTTTAACATTCAACTTAAGTTGTCAAGAAAAAAAGCAACACAGTAAGAAATTAGTAAGAGAACAATAATGTAAGAAACTGGAAGGAAATAGAAGGCATGGAATCTGAAATTAATGAAATGGTGAACTAGAAAAATAAACAGAAAATAAATAAACAAACCTTGAGAAGTATAGTTGAGGAAAAATAAGTGAACCTATGATAAGAAAGATAGTGTAGAGATGTGGTACAGAAGTGGGAAAGAAAATAAAACCAAGCAGATATAAGCGTCATAGAGTGAAAAACAGGCTCACACAGGGGCATCAGTGGTACCTGTGATGTTTTGTTTTATTTTATTTTTTTGTTGTAGAAGTAAAGCTCTGAAATGTAATGGCAAATGATGTGATTTAGTGAGTACTTGGGTGTTCACTATATTATTTTCTTTAGTTTTTGGTATTTTAGGAATATTTCATCATCACAATGATGATACGTAAAAACCTACTGAATTTAAAAGACTGAAGCTCTATCACAGAATAACAGGCTGGATGGACTTTTCATCTGAGTTCATATTGAGTTTCCTTAGTCCTAAATTGTCAAGAAAAAGTAAGAAAAAATAACAGAACTAGGTATTTCAGGAAATTGAGTATCTATTCAGTTCAGAGTCCCTAATGATAGCAGTAATTATACATTTAAATAATAGTCAACATGTATTTAAAAACTACTTTCATGTTATATATTTGAACTCAATCCTCACAGCAATTCTGAGAATTAAGGAGAAGGGAAGTTATCTCTTCCATTTCACATATGAGCAAACTGAAGTTCAGGGAGATGAAGGCATCAAATCGCCTTGAGGAAAGTAAATGGCAGAGGTGGGGCAGCCAACTGGGTCTTCCAATATTTGGAGCCTTTTTCTTCATGTAGGCATCCAAGACACACGGGAGTGTTTTCAGTGGATGAACTAGCTGATCTCATTCCAGATTTAACAGAGGATGGCTCTGATTCCTCAAAGGCACTTTGACTGTGACTAATGAAAATTCGAGGGATGCCCTGTTTACTAGATTGCTCGGAGCCAATGTGATGCTCCAAGGACCAAAATCACTTAGGCCTTAAAGGAGAAGCTCCTGGAGGGAGCCATGTAGTTGGTGGGTAAAACTTGGATTTGAGGTTCATCTTGTCTGTGTTCAAGTCCATACATCATCCACTAGCTGGGTGAAGTGGCAGTTTCATCAACATTGAGCAGCCTCAATTTCTTTGTCTACAGACGGAATTAACAATCAGATAGTGTCCACTTCACTGTAAGGACTGTACGGGGTAATGTATGTTAAGCTTGCAGTCTGGAGTCTGACTATAATAACTGCTCAGGAAATTGGCTATATATATGTGTGTATTTAATACATATTCTATTTGTTGAAGAATATGTATTAAATACACACACATATATATGTATATTCGATTTATTCTTTTTCTCTTACTTTCTTCCCCATGAGCTCTATCAAATTCAGTATCTAATGTATTGATGCTCAAAGTTCACAGCTATGTTTCATGAGTTGACCCCTGTCAATTCAGAATGGTAGTGGGGGAGAAGCACTCAGGGAGAGAGAGAGACAGAGGAGGGTGGGGAGAGAGGACAGACAAGAAAAGTTGGAGACAGAGAGAGAGAGAAAGGGAGAAATTGCAGAAAAAATCAGCAAAACACTTGAATGATTATGAAGCAAAACAATTTGGATTTTTTTTGCAGGCTGTTCACAAATGTCTCTTGAAAAATATGACCTAGGCTAAGATTATTTCTTCAAAAACAGCAATGCAATAGAAAAACAGTCTGGTACTTTGTGTAGTAGTCACTGGGACTTGGGATCATATACAAAGGACTTGCAAATTTGTAATTTGCCATAAACAGTAAGAAGTTCCTTGTTTCTTAAGTATCAATTCCTTGTAAAAGGGTATCTTATAAATGAGAAAGCGGGGGAGCGCAAAGCTTCTAGAAAGTGTCAGCACATGTGGACCACCTGCCAATTCACTGAAGTTTTTGCTTAAGGCTTTTTCTGGAAATAATGATGAGAGGCTGTAACAAAGAATGGCTAGTGATGAAGCAGCACTATCAAATAGCATTTAATAATAGCCCTTGGGTGGTGGTGCTATGGACTGAGGTAAGTAGCTCACCTTTGGAAAAGTGGGTATAAGGAGGGCTGAAGCACAACAGTTGAGGTTCTGAGAGGTGCTGAGCTTTGATCTGCTGCATTCTTGTTTCTGAACGAATGAACCCCGGCTTTGCCAGTGCTCCAAGCTTCTGGATCTTTGCTTCTGTTCCTTCCTCTGCCTGGTGTGCCATCTTCCAGCCACCTCTGACCACTGCCTGGAGAAGCTAACTCAGCAGTTAAAAAATTAACTCGTGCATTTCTTGAACAAACTCCAGTTCCCAAGAGAGCAGATAACTCTCCGCTCTATTGCGATGGTAATAAATTTATAATTAAACTTTTATTAAATGTTTTTTATATACCAGACTCTGGTATGAGCACTTTAACAACTCAATTAGTCTTCACGATGATCCAATGTGGAAGGTACTAATTAGTATTCCAATTATATATATATATATTTATATATGTATATAAATGAGCAAGAGCAGCAAGTAATTAAAGTCAGGGTGTGGCTTCAGACTGTTTGACTCAATTTCTAGTCTACCATCCTCATATTCATAGTTATCTCTCTCATATAAGGTTTTTCCAACAATATCTGGGAGAATGTTGCTGTTTCTTGAGATGGCATTGGGTAACTAAAAATAAACAGGTGAGAAAGGAAAAGTAAGTTTGTTTCTTGGCACCGTATGTTCCTCTTTTAGAGATTTACAATACATAGACACATTTTAAAGGCTCTGAGAGATTCCATGATAAGGAAACCTGTTCAAGATTTAATTGACCCCAATATGACCCAAACAAAACTAGCCCAGATTCAGATGTTGTTTTGTTCTTTCTTCTCTTCCTCCTCTTCTTTTATGCCTCCTCCTCTTCTTTCTGTCACTTCTCCAACATACACTGGGCAAGCATGCTCTCAAGCCCACATGTTGTTTTGCATTTGTCAATTTATAGTGAAATTATTCATTTCTACTTGCAATTCTTGTATCTATCAGTGAACTTCTTGCGAGGGAAATGGTGTCTTACGTTGTTCTATTGCATCTCCATTCTCTGTGACATGAATGGAGATAAATGCAGGTTTCTTGCTTGACTGTGTTCTGGAGTGCGTCTGAAATGCTGCTTCACTGGAGAAGGGAGAGGTAGGCATCCAAGTAATTGAAAAAGGCTGGACCTTGGTGATTGATTGATCAGTTGTACCCCCACCAAGCTAAAAAGGGGATATATGAGGAACGGCCAGGCAGACTTACCCAATCCAAGGATGCTGATGATTAGTGTGAAATCTCTCTTGTAAGGATACATTTAGTTCCATTTTATTAAGGTCTGGAAGGAGGTGACACTGGTATCAGGTTTATTTTCTCTCCATAAAGGTGAATCCCAGAGATTATTGGATGTGGATGGTAAAAAGCTCTTTGGAGATACTCATTTCAGTCAATCATTTCATTTTACAGATAAAGTTGAGGTCCAGAGAGGGAGGGAAAGTGAGTGGCACAACATTACCTAAAATAGCCTCCTCTGGCCTTCTAGCACAAAACAAAACAAAACAAAACTAATCAACAAACCATGGAGCCCTGGGCATATAAGAAATCCAAAGGTGTCTTTCTTTATGAAAGAGAGCAGAAGCCAACATAGATGTCTGGGAGAATCACATGAGTCAGGAAAAACGCTGGGCTGAAGGAACCATCTATTGCTGGCTCATAGAATGCCCATTAAGCTATCTAAGGTTACAAGGCCATTTATCAATTTACTGGTTTATGATGCACACCTAGGTGCATGGGAGTGGCCCCAGCAGTAACCGAGAACTGGAAACCCCTTGAAATCCAGGGCTCATAGGCCCATGAACGTAACTTTGAGCACCAGAATCCCACATGACATAAGTTGCTAGAAGTTTTTCAAAATGGAATCTTGCTATATGGAAAGGCAGTGGAGTAGCCTTTGCTAAAGTGGTTTTAATAGCCTAAGCACCAGCTATGTCTGGGAGATCTTATTATCCGTTCACAAGAACTGCAAGTGAAAGTGGAAATGCTCAGAACCTAATGCCATGTGTTCCAAAACATGTCAAGCATTTACTACGTCCTAAGCATTTTCCTTATATTAATTCACTGATCAACATCTAATTTCATGAGATAGCTGTGATTATTATCCCCATTCTGCAGATGAGGAAATTGAGACATGAAGAATTAAGTAACCAGCCCAAAGTCATACACCCAGTAGGTGATGGAACCAGAATAAACAAATGCCCAATTTTGTTACTATCATTTCTTTCACACTTCCTACACTACGATAACTTCTTATTACTACATTTTGAGCAAAAGTTTTAGGAGGATTTATATAAGATTGTCAATGTTCTGCACTGGAGTTTGAACAATGAAATGATGACATTTGTGAAGGGACGCTAGGCTCCTTTATAGCCATAGTGTACATAGGAGTATTAGAAATGCAAACGTGTAACCTGAAGGTGCAGGAAGGAGAGGGAAGTCATGCATCTCTTTGCACTTGTAAGCCTTGACCCTTGTGATGCAGGAAGGTGTTAGGGAGGATCTGGGCGTTAGAATCTCTCTAAAAGGAGGAAATGACAGTGGGGTATATGAGATCCTGAATAATCATTCTTTGAGCAAGCCTTCTTTATTTCCTCCTTGAGAAAGCACCTACTCTGTGCAATGTGCACACAGGCTTGGGGAATGTACCTGGCGTCAACTCAGCCTCAAATGGCTTATTATACAGGAGCCCATGCACACAGATAAACACAAGAGAAGTAAAACATGATATGGAGTTTCAGCAACATGAGTCCCTTTGCCCTTTGGGAACTGATCATGGAAGAGTGGATCTTTTGGCTGAGATGTGAAGAGTGGGAACTTTGATTAGCGGCGTAGCAGCAAAAAATGATCCTTATGTACAAAGCACGGAGAACTAAAGTCTAAAAGTGAGGAAGCAGTACCGCCTTTCAAGATTGAGGGTCAGCCCTGTTCAGAGATGGATCTGGAGAACCAATGGAGAAGTAGGAGGTCTCCTCCGTGTGTCAAGAAACAGAGCACGGTGACATTCTGAGCAAAGATTAGAGGAGCCACATTTAAAGTCACTTTTAACATCCTTACGAGGCAGGTTTCCAGTGTCTGGCACATAGTAGGTGCTCGATAAGTATTAGCTGAATGAATGAGTGAAGAGCGCAATGCAAAAAGGTAATGTGCCTTCATAGAACCTCAGAGTTGTCCGCCATTCAATTTGCTTGAGGTCTCATAGTAAGTACAAGTATAGAACATGCTAGCTCGGATTCCGGACATGTGAATGCTGATATTACTTTTGGGGGGTGCCCAAAGATGATCTGGATTCTTGTAGCCTGCTATCTTATGTATAACCCGTGTCTGCTGACGTGAACGATCTCTGTTTGGGCTGCTCCAGTTCTCTTCTTGTTTAAAACAACAATGACAACTACAAACCCCAGCTCCTTTGATTTATCCACATATCCATAAAAGCCTAGCAACTGAAGGTATTATCTTTATTCGGAGGAAGTAGAACACTTTTAAGGTTCAGGAATACATATATAAAAATTGGGTTCTGAAATGGTCATTTTCCCCCCTCAGCTCTGCCATTATAGTGATCAGGCAAGCTCCGGCAAGGTAAATACTTTTGGAAAATAAGTGGAAATTTGCTGCAAATCAGTCCCTTTTGTGCATGGCCGCGGGAGCATGTTGAAATGTTTGGACACTAATACCCATTCATTTTCTTGGCTCCATAAATAAAAGCTGCCAGCTCTGTGGCGGCCGTGAAATGGTATTCTTCAGAGCCCAGCGGGAGCCCCATCCTTATTACCACTGCAGGGGCAGGACAGGCCCAAAATAGCAAGACAACTAAATCAAGACATTTTCAATGTCTAGCAAAATGACGGTGTTTTAGAAAGAACCAAAAGGTTGGAAGGAATCGGACAGCTTTTGTACTTCGTGTAATACCTTTGTTAAAAGAGTTCAGATGGGAAAAAAAAAGTAATCTTCTAAAAATGCATAAGGATATTCCTGAATATCATTTAAAATCTCCAAAGATCTTATGAAACTGTATAGCGCGTGCATTGCGGTTGTCATCCTATGACTTGAAGCTGAAGCGATATTCCATTTGGGGGCCCCCGATCATGGATTATAACGTGAGCTATCAGAAAGATTGTGCCACTCTTATTATGTGCGTAGGTTTCATGGGGGACTAGCTTCAAAAGGAGGTCAGGGAAGCCTTTGAAAGAACTTGGGCAGCAATTTTAGCCTGCAGACCATTCTCAAATTCAGATTTGAGAGGCTCATAGACTTGAGCGTATTTTTGCCATTACTGGTTTTCTTTTATCCAAAGGAGAAAATTAGCAGAAGTATCTCCTGAGAGATAAAGGTATGGCAATATCTTTGTTGGGGAGTCTCTGGGTGGGTGGGGGCTTTGGAAAAAAGTGTTCAGATGATAGTTTTCAATTTTCTTCCTTTCACTGCCACCCCACCCTAAATACTAAGAAGTACGGGTCTTCTAAAATTTTTTTTTTTGTATACTGTATGGCAGGGTCAACATTTCATTATCTTTCTATGTGAGTATCCTGTTATTGCAGCACCATTTGTTGAATTTTCGATTGTTTGTTTTTTTTTTGGGGGGGGGTGGAGTGGGGGGTGCATGGTCCAGGAATTGAACCCGGTCTCCCACATGAAACGTGAGGATTCTACCACTGAACCACCCGTGCAGCCGGTTTGTCTGGTTTTTCATTGTTTGTTCTGCTTGTTTGTTTTTGGGGATGTGCATGGACCAGGAATCAAACCCAGGTTTCCTGAATGGCAGGTGAGAATTCTACCACTGAACGACTCTTGCACCCCCTGGCCTTCTTTATTGTGAATATAGAAGAAATTCTTTCTGCTGTAGTAGCATAACCCAGAAAAAAATTGGACAGCTCTTGTACTTAGTATAATACCTTCGTTAAAAGAGTTCAGATGGGAAAAATACTAGCAAGTATCCAGACCAATAGCAATTAGTGCCGAAACCTTTTGCACGGTGCCATGTTCCACGGTTGACATTATTATAATTAAGCATGTAAGGTAACTCTTAATTCTGACACAAACTGGCCATTTTATTTATCATGATTCCAAAGTTTCCCTCGAAATGCAGACACCCGAGGAAACTTGCCAGAGCCCTTCCTGTGAACGTGCCACTCAACTTTAAAGCACAGGATTTTCAAATTGTTGAAGGTTGATAAAGAAAGGGAAAACTCTCGTTCCCTGCCCCCCACCCCATCCTCAGCTCCAGCTTTTATGACTCCGACTTTAATGAGACCCGCAAACATTACCTTGCCTAATAAAAATTCCAGTTTTCTCAGAGCTGGCTCTGAGAATGGGAACCACATCTGGTGACAACTGGAGCTAATTAATATCTTTATAGGTGTCTTCCATCCGCTAGAATTTAAACAGAAATAGTCAGGGGTGCTTACATCAAAGCCTGAGGCAACCGAGGGCTGCGGTTTGCTCTCCAGTCTGAACCGATAACAAGTAGACCAATTTTTATAGGATTGCAAAACCTAGGTGAGGAGATGGTTCACTAGGGGAGCCCTTTGCCCCCCTGCTCTGGGCATTCGATGCCTGCGTCCCTGGTTCTGTCTGCTATAGGCTAGGCTGGTTTGTTGGTTAGACAAATGGATAGGCAACCGAAAAATAACGAAATAAAAAGGGGAGGGTGGTGGTGGAAACTAACAAATTGTTATGTTTCTACTCAGACAAAGCACACAGTGACCCAGGCATACCAGATCAAGCCTCTTGCAAGGATCTTTAAAAATATGCTCTGTGAATCTGCTTGTGGCACAGATGAAGTTTATCTAACAAGACCAAGGGAAAATTAAAATGCAAGATGAATGAGCACAAGTGGTGCTAATCTGTGTCCTGAAGCGTACCAATTGGCCCAGTGCAATGTCACGGCTCTAGGCCAAACATGCAGGTGGTCGAGGGGCTTCTCTTTCAAAGGTTACCCTACAAAGAGCATGCCAGCCCTTCTCTGTGAATGTGGGCCAGTACCCCAGGAGCTCCCGGACAATCAGAAAATAATGACATCAACCTGACCATGGCTAAGTACATAACATGCTGAAGGTTCACGGGTGTGTAGTCCGGAACAATGCAAGAGAAATAAAGACACTTGCTTGGCCGGCCCCAGCTGTTATTTGCCATGCTGTGAGATCAAGGAAAGGTATGATATGGACTGCCATTTCAATTGGGAGCAGGTTAATCTCTCAATTGGAGGAGAAGAAAAAACAACAACAGAAAAGCTGGTCTCGGAATGAAAGGAGGGGACAAAGGACAATACCATTATTTGCATAATCTGTCTTTAACCCTTTACTAATAGAGACCACATTTCCTTCAAATAAGCTTAATTTTCTTTAGAATGGTGGGCAGGGAGCCCTACCACCTCCAAGTTCAGCCAATGACTATACTATCTGATATTTAATATGTATTGCCGACACTTAGGGCTTAGGGGAGACACTCTAACCGTGTAGATTAAAAGTGACAGGCGTTTCTTAAAGGAAACACTGCCACCATTTATTCTGGCCCGGCTTCCAAGGCTGACTTTGCGATCTTTAGAAAGTGTCTTCATCTTGCTGTTTTAGCTTTCTGAGTTGGAGAATGAGTAAGACTTAAGTAAGAGAGCTGAGAATTAAGCAAGCCCCACAACGCCAATTTTGTTTGGGAAAGTTTTTTTAAAATACAAAGCACTGGCTGCATGCTAGTAAATGAAAAGCTGAATTGCGGATTGTACACTCGAAACATAGAGCCAATTACGTATGAATGAGTGAGTGTGTGTGTGTGAGAGTGGGCATTCTAGAAGTCCAGGAGAATCATGGGGGTGGAGGCAGCAAAGAAATACGCAAACTAGAATCTTATCTTTCAAGGAAGTGGTAAGTGAAGCTAGACTAGAATTTCTCAGGAGGAAGGTTGTGTTCTTTGGTTTTTAAAATTTATTCCATTTTATTTTATTTTTTTCTCAATAATTTCCTGACCCACCCCCTTCTAGCCATATTTTTTCCTTCCCAAGTAAAACATGAGGACAAGAAACTTTGCAACTGTAAAATATATTAATTGACATTATTACCTGGAGAAGGAAGCTGTCCCAGGCATGTTTGTCTTTCAGAAAAGGAGCTGGTTGATAGGTTCCAGTGTAAATGTTAATTCAGTTCATTGATCCTCATGCCATTTTAGACTCATAAGGAGGTGATGGGTTGAAGTGAGTGTCCATCTAGGTGTAAAATTTTTATATCATTTACTGTGGTCATCTTGCCACAGAGAAACTGTTGAACAATTATGATGAAGAATGCATTTTTCCTCTAATTATTTCCTTTTATGATTATAAAAAGCAATACGGAGAAAAGTATATTAGAGCGGAAAACGTTTACATATTCTCAGCTCCCAGCTCCAACAGACCAACCGTGTGTGGCACAACCTTCTAATGGCACACCCTTCGAATTATCTTCACATTTTTCTTCCTTTATAGAGTTAGGATTATGTCACTTATAAAGTATGTTATACTTTTTATTCCTACTTAATATTACTGTATAGCACTAGAACTTCAATAAACGTCATTTTATTTGGCTGCATAGCACTTCATCTTCTGAGTAAAATGTTTTAGGTTATATCATATATATTAGCATTAAAATGATGCTGCTATAAATAATGATGCAATTAAATCACTTTATATAGAAAATCTTCCTTCATTTGAGATTACTTACTTAACATAAATTCCTGTTAGGAGGGCAGGGTAAACTTTTAAAAAAGCAACAGATTTAATTAAAGAGCCTCTTTACTATAAACTCTGTTTCTTTAAAAATCACCAGAGTATTGTTAGCTCTAGCTGTACGAATATAAAGGAAAATATTACAATTAATTTAAAATAACACTTAAATAGAATTTTCATGTCTGGTGGTCAGAATGGGCTGTATATCACATGTTGATAGAAATTAGGGTGCGTCAAAACTCTCTTCTATGGTTTTGGAATGACTGATAACCCATGTGTAAGCCAGGATATCAGTTTATTAATTTTCGGATGTAGGGATTTCTTTGACTATAAGCATGATTAGATATATCCCAGAAATTTTCTCGGCTTGTGAGAGGCTTTATATTTCACGGCTGTAGCCCAAAGAGACATATATCGTAAGGATATGAAGTTTTGATCTCATCATTATGGCCTGAGGACATAATGGACAGAACTTTCACTTAATATATAATGGTTTATCTCCTTCAAACTTTACTCTGGGTTAGCATCTACCATCTTGCTAATGTTTCAGGTCTAGAACGTTTTCAGTGAATGCAAACTAACCCTATATTACACAAAGGGCCAAGCCGTAGACATTTAGATAACTAAGAAGTGACCGAAGTCTTAAACCAAGTTATTCTTGATGAACTGATGCTTTCTTTGGTAAGAAAAACAGTGTTTTTGTGTATGATTATGCACAGTGCATCTGTATTCAAATTCAGTTCTGTTATTTTTATGCCTTTCTTCTCAACAAGAACAAATACTTTTTTGTTTGGGTTTTCAAATATCATGATTGCCTGAGAGTAGCTTTGGATCTTTAAAAGTTACGTATACCAAGGCCAACTAGCTAGTAAAATTAAATCGCATACTCATTAAACACATTTTGCAAATTTATTTAATATGGAAGTGGATTCAAAGTCATCAAAGTTATGGGCGCTCTGAAACAAAAGGAAAAGAACCTGAGAAATCATATGATATACAGTGTGATAGTAAAGTAGTCCATTAAGAGCACATTTTTCTTTGAACAAAAGAACTGTGGTTCATCTATTTGAATAGTTTCCATTAAAGCTGTGCTTTAACAGTATCTGAAAATGGATTTACAAAAGTCACAGATTAGATCAAAGAAAAAGAATAAGGGTGGAAAGAAAACGTAATGAAGAATCAGGAGTCACATTACAGATTTTAGAGACTTAAAATGCAAACCCACAAAAAGTATGGGTTTGTTAAAATAATAAATTGAAGCATGGAAGATTAATTTAGTAGACTATTTGCCTAAGGATTTAAGAAAGACAAACACATAGGAATGAATTGGTAGAAACATCCATCATTTGTCAGACTCTCCTTGGTTTCGTTCATGAAAGCTAGGCGGCTAGACTTTTGCCTCTGACTCTATGACGTTTCCATAGAAAACGAAAATTCGTCTTTCCAAAATCTTTGGCCAAAGTTCTAATTAGAATAAACTTTCATATTGATAACTCTGGAATTTATTCTTTGGAGGAGGCTAAAGAACAATCTTCCACACAATTTAGCTCTAATCAAGGTTTAGTGGATAAATTCACTCTCACATCCCTTGAGAAAAACCTACTTTATTCCATATGGGACTATAATTTCATAGAACTCCCTTTATTTCTTTCCATTAAAAATTATAATCACTCTGAATTAGGAAACAATTTGTATTATGAAGAACACAAAATAAATCACATAGGTTAAAATAGCCTTTCTCAGCCTTCTCGTATCTTATTTTTCACCAGTCTTCATTTGCCAGTATGCTTTCTATTTAAATGGAAAATCAGATATAGTAGTTGAGCCATCATTTTGTTTCCCTGGCAAGTAAATTAGTTTCTGAAATACATTAAATCCTATCTTATTTCATGCAAAATGTATACGAAACCACAATTTGGTGTTTTGTGATAGGCAGACCTTATAGTATTCAGAGGAGTGTGTAGAATTCCAGTTAGCAATCTGAAATGGATCCAAACCATTCTGGCCTGGAAACTTCACAAATATATTTCATCACGAAACCTCCAGTGTAGTATATATAGTATAAGCCGCTAGTATAATTATATACATAGTGAAAGCTACCAGCTGCTCTTAAGTGCTAGTGGGAAGGAGTGGGGATTAATACTAATTAATACTGGCAACTCATATTCCCATTGAATCATTGCTTCATTATTATTATTCCAGATGTGATCTTAAAATACTGCCTGGCGTATTCTTTCATTTCCTTATTATTTCCGGAGATATTTATTATAGGGGTGGGGGGAGTTGATACTGTCCAGTCTTGTATTGGAAGAACAAAGGAAATTATCTGACTATATATTCTAAGATCCAAGTAGGAATTTTGCTTCAATGACTAAAGAGGTGGGATTAGAGGTGGACAAAGAGGAAAAGAAGATCACAAGGGGAATTACTATGTATTGAGTGCCCACTATGCTTCAGACACTTTCCCTTCATTATCATATAATCCTCAGAACAGCATTTAAACACTGGCAGTGTCATCCCATTTTAGAAGGGAACACACAGACACTCAGAAAGGTGAAGTAACTTGTCAGAGATCAGAGCTCCAGGGGCAAAGTAGGGATTCAAATGTAGGTCTGTCCGACTTCCAAGTCATTCTTACTTGTACTTGGATATCATCTGGAATTTTAGAGAATATGAAAGCAAAACCCAGAATCTTTATTTTTCTGCTAATGACATTATCCAAGCTGGAGCTTGTCTTTCTGATTAGATTCCCCGTGCCCTCCCACATGGCAAATGCCAACTGCCCTCCTTTTCAGCTATGCTGCTCAAAAACTTTCTTCTGCCGGCATCCCCTCCTTGAACCAGAAAACCTGTGTCCCCTCTGTCCCTACCACCTGAGTTCTACCTCACTTGAAGAATATTTTCAAAAGCCCGTGGGCACGACCATAAAGTCTCCTTAGAACTTCTTAAAACGTCCTGAGATATCTTCTCTTCTGCCTCTGCAGAATAAATTGCAGAGCTTTATGTATGGAGGTTAACACAAATGACAAAAAGGAATCGAAATGCATTTTTAAAATGTCATTCACTTTTTTTTATGTTGTCTGCCTTCTATCTAAACACAACTTGCGTGGTGTTTAAAGGGAAAGTATATGAAGATAAACAAAGGCAAGGCGATGCCGTTGGTGCTTTTTATTTTAGTTCATCACTTGCTTTTTTTTTTCTTTTGAAAGGAAAACTTTGAGGGTGCGTCCCTGATTTTGAAAGGGTCTGGAAAACGAAATGAAAAAGAGTTGAACCAAGAACACCGAGAAGAGAATATCCACAGATCACTGCATCTGCAAGATGCCATGGCACCTCGAAAGGCTTCTCCCACTCCTCTGAAGGAGCCCACCTGTGGGAGTACAAAACCCGCAGCCTCCGGGGTTTTGCCCCTATCCTTTACATTCAGATAGCCCACAGACTTTCTGTGCTGTGCTCAATCCCGGGCTGGCTTTTCTGCAATGCACACCTGTCCATCAGAAATGGCGAGGAGGCTCCCAGCTCATTTTCCATAGGCTACTGCACCGCTGTGGATGCTGATGACTTTGGAGTGTTTTGTCTTTGACAATAAGCTGGAATCTTGACTATGCAATTGACTGGAACTACATAAATTGCTATTTGGAATGAATCTTAATATATACACTTGTGTATATGAATATAGCTCGCTGCACTTTCTCCATACATTCACGGTTGTTAACATTCTACCCATCCTAAGTGAGGAAATTTGAATAAAATGGCTGCGTAATACAGTCTGTGTTAACATCAGCTATTTAAAAAGCCCAAGGATTAAAAGTTAATTCCATCCTTTTTAATTCAAGGGACATATAAATGGCATTCTGGGTAGCGCCAACTCTTCTTTTATCAGTCCTTTCATGCTGCCTCCTCACTAATTCTTGGTTGTTCAAATGATACCTACATAATAAAAGCCTTGAGTTAATTTACTAAGATTTTACACCAGTGCAAATGAAAGAAAGGAAAGTGCTAAACAAGGCAATTAGCACTCTGTTTAGTGCACTCCCAAAATAAATGTAGGCAATTTACAATTTGGCAAATGGCACTCTATCCAGCTCCAACTCATTTATGCCTAAGGGGGTGGTACAGTTCATTAGGGGGAAAAAGTGTTTATATATATTATGCTACTGCGGCCCAACCCATTTTGTACTACAGCAACAGATGTGACTCCTCCTGAGGTTTATTAGTGTTTCTTGCAGAAAAATGCCAAACTATTATGCCTTCAAATAAATGGTCCAAAAAGAATGAATGCCTTTAACTATTGAGTATTAGTAGCTAGCTTTACAAGATGGGGAGTGTGCACGCATGTGTAGGGGAGGGTTTGGAAAACTTATAGTTGTGGGGGCTGGAGGCTCTTTTGTAGCTCTCATGCATGCATTTCCACTCTGATTCCAGTGGCTGAGAGCTGATGGAAACGCTCACTTCCAGTACGACTGACGGTTTCTTAATTGACAGGAAGGTTGCTCCAAGCCTTTCATGTTTATTCTTGTAAGCCTCTTATTAGTGCAAAAATAATAGATGTTGTTAATGCAGAATCACAACCAACATTAATATTTAAGATGCCAGTACGATAAAGGTTAAACATGTTTATACTGCTTTTGAACAAAGAGCTTTACAAAATAGTTTGGAAATAGAACGATGGACCAAATTTGGAATAATTGTGTTGTCCAAGACTGGGTCTCTCATTCTTTGGGATTTACTCTCTCTTTTAGGTGGTGAAGTTCTTAAACCTAACTTTCACATATGACTGTCATCTGGAATTGGTACTCCTGCTGGAAAGAAAATAAGACATTTTGACATCTGAGAAAGGAAGGTGCAATAAAAGTCCACCAGCCTTCACTGTATTTTTGTTGATTTCTGAGTCTTTATAGTTCCACTCAGTGATACAAAAAAAAAAAAAAAAACGAAGGCAAGAAAACAAGGCAAGGTAAAAGCATTCTTTTGTGCCCTCTAGCTGCTGGAAGCACAAATGGAAAATAAAATTTTCCAGTGATTAAATTCATCTAATCTGGCTTGGGAAACACATACATACGCAAACGTTCAGAACTCCTATGAGCTAAAGTTCTTTTTCTTTATAAAAAGCTACCTGAATAAATAAAAGTTTACCTTATTGGATTGATTGCACTTTCATTTCCACAAGACAAAGCGGAGTAATAATGCATGACGGATATTCAGAAAATTAAACTGGTATAGCCCTTCTCTCAAGCAGCTAATTAATATGACATATTTTGGACTATGTGTTACTTTGAGTATTGATCACTGATTTTAATGCTGTTTCTAAAGGAAGTTGAGTGGAATTGCAGTCCAGAATAGTGGGTTTTTTTTTCAGGGATATTATAATTGCTTTTAGAATTGATAACAAAGCAAGGATGCACACGAGAATGGATGAAAATGAATGGGGTTGTTCTGTGCACAAGCATATTACCTACACAGGTCCTTGAGAAAATGTTGAATTTGTGCATGGCATGATAGCAGTTTGGGTCCCAGTCCCTTCAATCCAGGGTACATTTCAAATATAATACTCAGTTCCCTGCACAAATCCCTTGGCACTGAAGAGAAGAATGTTCTGAGATGGTAAATGGCTTACCTGAGGGATGACTCCACAAAGGAAATATCTCTGTGCCCAGTTTATTGCACAATTCCTTTATGAGGGAGATAAGTCTTACAGCTTAACAGACACAGTCTGCTTAGAGTTGTGAAAAAGGGAAAAGAAATAGTTTGAAATTTGCAGAATTAAAAACAATGGTAATAATCTATCCAGGTTTCCTAAGAAAACAGTTCAGTAAGTGTCTTACGTTGTTCTGTGTATCTTGGAGAGTGTGTGAGTTTGGGGGAGGGGTGGACAGGGCTGGGAAGTTGAGCTCTTTAATGATTCAAGGAAAAATACAAGATCACTGTTTTTTGTGTGTGTGTGTGTGTGCTGGAGGGAATGCACGGTTCAGGGGACTTCATTGATGAGCCTCCCAGTTTTTCCCGAATGATTCTTGAGACAGTGGAGAATTCACCAGAAAGGGCTCAGTCTCAACAGATGTTCTAAGTGGCGCCTCCTGAGTTGCTCTTGTGTGGTTGGAGAAATACAGAAATCAAGCTAAATCAAATTAGTCAGCAGAGTAAGAAAATAAAGGTCAGCTCCACCAGCATCTGAGTAAACAGCCTATTCCAACATGGTCATCTTCAGTCAGGAACTAATTAAGGGTTGATTGTCCTTCTCTGTGAAATCTCAAAAATGCATGTTGGTGAATTATTAAACAAAAAAAAAAAAAAAGAAGAGAAAAGAAACAACCTCACAACAACAAACCCACACTCTGCAGTATGCCCAATAAAAAGATAGAGGACCATGATATCCAACAGAATTGAGTTTCTACGATAAAGATAGTCCCTAAATCTCCAGCTCCCTTTGTTTTGATTATAATTTTTCTTCCTTTAAGGGAGCAGAAAGTATGCTCTAAGCTTGTCTTGTGTTACGGCTCCTTTACCTTTGTCTGCCTATCTCAGCTGGTATTTAATTGGTCAGCAAAAGGAGGGAAGTCTCGTTTGAGGTAATGAATATTGACTGTTTATTTTGAAATGTCACTGTGAAAAGAAAGCCCAGCACCAAAGAGGGAAAACCCAGTGTGAGCATTTCAGACACAAAGGAGGCACCAGTGAAGTGTAGGCATTGAAAAGCAAAGCAGCTGAAATTCAAAGAACAGATGAAACAGAAATGGCTTACATGTGTGGGAATTTTATGCTATCAGTTGACAGGTGAAAAAGTCATTATTTTACCTGCTATAACCAAATGTAATTGCTTTCCTAAAACGGCTTGCTGGCCGCATGCACGTAGAGTGTTTTAATTGAGAAGCCATCTCATCTTTTAAGTAATCATTTTTGTTTCATAAAGGTAATGGGATAAAACTCAACAGTTCACGATTATTTGGATTCTAAATGGCAGAAAAGGAAAGAGAGAGGAGGTATTTTGTAGCGATAGATAGCCCTCTCCTAAAATAGTTAGGTCCTGCATTTTTAAACGAAGCTGATGGCTCTGAAAAGTTTTGGCCATGGTAATTATAGATTTTAAGGTAAGAAGGAAAGGGAAAATGGCCTCACAAGCCAAGTAGAGTCTGCTAATTACTTCAAATCAGCTGCAAACGTTATCGTTTAATAACGTGGGGCATTATTTTCAGCCTTATTTCATGATTTGAGGGTGGCAATTGAGCTGATGCTGAAACAGTGTCTCTTTAACTCTCTCAGCTCCAGCCAAACCTTTCCACAGTTCGGTTTTGCTTTTGCTGGGAGCTCTGACTTTCTTCGCCCACAATGGCTTTTATGTTATTGTGTGAATTGGATTTTCCATTCCTATATTTCCCCCAGATGGTGACCAGCCAGATGAGTAACATCAGAAAAAGATTGCAAACAGAGGACTTCTAAATGATTTAAATGCGTAGGAAGTTCTTCTAACGTCGCCAAGTTTTGTTAAATTTGGGAGGACTTTCTCCCCCTTTAGGCTTCTTGACCATTTTGCAAATTAGTGATAGCCACGAGTATTGTATTTCCAGCTTTTTTTTTTTTATTGCGTAAAAGGAGGAAAATGAAACAAAGAGATAACTATATAACTATTGAGTCACATTCATGGGAAAAATAAAAGCCTGAAGAACCGAGAGCAACAAAAAACTTGAGTTTCTGGTCTTTATGAATAGGCAGTTGTATTTACAGTGTGGCTTTACTGTTCACATGTTTAAAGTTCACATATTTGAACTTTATCATAATTGGGACCCCATCATTGCAAATTTCTGAGGCAAGAGCTCATTACCTTTCTCTTTGGATTGCTCCCAAATGGAGAAAGGGGCTTGTCGGCCCTTGTTTTTATTGCCCAACCATTCAATTATGTCTTTTAAAAGCCCAATACATAAAAGATGACATCTTTAGTCACACCCTGTGTCATACTTGAACCCTAACCTATGACACTCACCTAACGCGAACTAACAAGCTCCATGGCCCACGAAGAGTGATGACTTCTTCATTAGCAAGATCCCTTTCACCTTTCAAAACCCTCTGCTTCCCATTTGCATTAAGTGAGATTGAGACGTCTCAGGGCTCTCAATGACATTTAGGAATCACCCAAGACGAAAAGGACGTCGGAATATCCCCGGTTCACCTGCAGAGAAGATGTCATGAAAAGAGGAAGCAAAATGAATCCCCGTCAAGTTGTTAGGGCCCAAAAGGCAATTCTGCCATCGAGCATGGAGTGGGGCGATGATACAGATGCCTGTTATTACTGACATGAAAGAACCTGATGGTGTCAAAGGTGTGCCCTGACAGGAAAGTTCAGGTGTTGCTAAATTCATTAATGTGTCACTTTGAAAGGATGTGATGTCACTGCGCTGTCTGCCGGCATGAAAACTGGTCTACTTGCTCCTGTCAACACACTGGCATCTTAATTTTGTTGGCTTTGCACCTTATTTGCCATCTGTAAAGGGTTAACGGCCATGGGCGAAGGCTTCTTAAAAGGCTACTAATATTTGACATATATCATTTTAATCTGCCCTTTTCATCGCCAAGCCCTACCACCACCAAAAAAAAAAAAAGAGAAGAAAAAAGAATGTTGTTAAGTCAACACTATTTGTGTATAGTTTGCTTGGCAGGTTTTTACTAATGAGGGCTGTACAGGGACAGTGAATCTCTTCTGCTTTTTATTTATTTTCATTATTAAAGATAAAAGATAAATGCTCTCATCTTCATGAGATTATGTGCTGCCAGATAAGCAAGGTAAGTTTTGAAAGGAATTTGACATTGCAATCTCTAGACATTGGAGAGTCTTTCCTTCACTTATGGATATATTCTTAAAATTTTATTGATTTTGTGTTTTTTTTTAAGTATAAAGAATTTTTGTAAAGGGTTTCTTAGCAAATGGGATCTAAACGAAAGCTATGCATTTGACAGGATAAAGAATATTTATTTGGCAATTTACAGCTTAACTTGTATCAGACACCATTAAGGCAATTATAGTACAGAGAGTAAAGAATAAAACAAAATAAACCATTTAATAAATAAGGCAAACTATATTTTATGTGAACATATCACCAGAAGGTGTAACATTTATTTTTCTGTTTATGGTTTTGAAGACATACATTGCAGTTTAAAATTTTTGTTTAAAATTTAAATATCATACACACATATTGAAATTTCATTTGTCTGTATGGTTATCTCAAAAAGCTAAATAGTTAATAACACAATTATAAGAATATTTGTTCAACTCTAATGAAGTTTCCAAACTAATGCAAAAGGCATTAATAATGGGGATGAGGGGGCTAATATAGGAACGCCACATTTTCTACATGATTTTTTTCTTTAAACCTACAATTTTTCTAATAAAAAAAAAGCTAAGCACCAATTTTCATACATTGGCTCAAGGCAATATTTATGGGCTTAATTTGATTTTCAAATCTCAATTTTCTCCTAGAAAGTTTCAGTAGTCAGATGATAATGAGGAAAGGACACATGTTCTTTCTTGTTAGAATTATAGTATAACTGTTATTAAAATAACTTGTGGTTTCCCTTAATTTGAGTTCTTATCTTTGCCACTTATTTTAGTTGAGTAAAGATAGAATTTAGGGAACATGCTGTATTGTTACTCTTACATATCTGATACTAATGAACAATGTAACATGATTTCACGTGTGATATAGCATGTGTTTACTCTTTCAAGAAGTTTGAAGGCTTCCATTTTGCTGGTCACTGTGGGGTCGAGTTGGCTGATTCATGTGTGATCAGATTATACATTTCTCCTAGTATTCAGTCTCCTTTGAATAGAACACGATGTGCTTTCTTAAAGCACAGAAAATAAAGCATCTGGAAACAGATATATTGCTCCGCTCATTCTACCTTGCCTTTTCCGTTTCCCTAATGGCTTCAGTTAAAAATCCAAACATTCTTTCTGAGACCCTTAAGCCTGCTTTAGGAGGGGACTTTACTTGTCCTGAAATAGTAAAACATTCATTTTTTTAAGCTATCCTATTCATATGTTAAGCCAGTTTAGTGCCAAAATGCCCATAAATAGTATTTGTAAGGTGTACATATAAGTATGATTATGTTAGTTATTTTTGAACTAATCAAATACCTTGTGGTTTTTATTCTAGTCTTAGACCAAGATGTGATTTTCAGGTTTTTTTTCAAAATTCCGTTCTGTGATATGCTGTGTGTAGAGCATCTACGTGGGAGACTAGATGTTGCAAACATCCAGCTGAAGATAATGAAGGCATGCCTCTGTTATTGGGCCTCGGGTTAGCAGGGCTCACCTTCATTGATATATGGAGTGTTTAACCTAGAGAGAAGCACAGAGGTGGCGGCAAAGCTCCCCCTGGACGAGATTTTCAAGTTGATCCTGCTGGTTGTATCGCTGGTCTCTCTGGGTAGTAGGCAGGGGGCACACACTTTGGACTTTCACTTGTAGGCAGAAGGGAAATCAATCTTCAGGCCCCAAAGATGGAACTGCTGATGCAGAGAGTCGTTGAGGCATCGGAGTCTTGTAAGAAGACTCTGAGGAAATGGCTTTAGGCTGCAAGCAAGACTCTGGACTGCATCACTGGTCTGCAGAGACGTGGAGAGTTCAACTATATACAGAAAGAAAGACTGTTTATTGGCATTGGCCCTCATTGGTGTGCTTTTGATCAAGAAAGAGAAAAAACCCCAGCTGAGATGGGGGATATATCTGTATACTGGAAAAATAAATATAACTGAGATGCTTTATTCTTCACTAGGGGATGGCCTGTATCATACTCAGAAAAAAAAGATGCTCAGATTACAATTAATCATTTTATAGAAAGGCTGTTGTAGTGCCTTTGATATATATCAATGATGGCATATAGTGCTTTTTGTATAAAGGTAATATTTGATATTAATGACTGCTTGCAGTGATGTAACACTTTTCAACTTGAATTGCAAAAGTATTCTGCTAGCTAAAATCATTTTTTAATATACTACATTACATGTCCTAATGTAGTCAGAGACTGAATTGATGCTATTACTTGGGAAGTCTTTGCCTTTATTGAACCATTTTAATGAAGTGATAATTTTAAGACCAAGAATAAAAGGCACAAGAGCTTTTGCCGGGTAATGGTCAATGTGAACGTGACATGGGCCTCATTTTGGTACTCTCTTGTATTTTGAAAGTCCAATAACTACTTAGACAGTATCCATTTGTGATGCATACCGAGGTCAAGGATTGTAAAAGTCAGATGAGGGAAGCTGGCTGCTTTGAGATATTCCAGGTTTTGAGGTTTGAATTTATTTTTGGTTCCTGCAAAACCACCCCAAATTATACAATTCTACTGCTCTTCTATATGATAGAAAAGATAGTTATTTGTGCAATCAATAATAATAATAATGGTGATGGTCTCTGTTCCTTTTTTTTTTTTTTTGCATGGACAGGCACCCGGAATCGAACCTGGGTCTCCAGCATGGCAAGCAAGAATTCTGCCTGCTGAACCACTGCCCCAGCACCCTTCTGTTCTTCTTTTTAACTATGCTTAGAATTTATAAAATTCACTTGAGCAATTGCTTTGCATTAGTAAGGGCAGGCGATCAAAGCAGGAATCCTGTTTTCATATTATCTTCGATAGTTTTGACCTGTTTCTACTGTTCTAATTTGGAAGGTATGAATACAATGTTTTCTTGATGATGCACGGAGAAAATGTATCTTGTTCTTAAGCAGGATGGGTGAATTAATTGTGAGCTCTTGAAACCCATTTTTTTTTCTCTCAGTGCAGTGATGCTCTTGGAAGAAACCCTGAGAAAAGAACCCTGTAAGTGTTGATTTGTTAATAATCAGGAAATCCTAACTCTAGGAGGATATCAAAGAGGGGAAACAAGTAAATATTTGATATGGGAGAGCATCCTATGATTCGAGCCTCTCTCTCTTCTGAAACCCATGTTCAGAGTTCTTGCCAGCGAACCAGAGGCAGGAAACAGTTCAGAGAGCTGTGGAGGGTCACCTGGGCTCTTTGTCCCCACAGGCTTTCTAGGAATTTTCATTGTTCCCTTCATGTGCATTCGTGGGATTGAATGCAAAACTCCTTACATGAAATTTTACAACTGAGAATCAAGATAGTGGTCACATTTCCCTTTTCATTCACTGGGTAAAGGCAACCAGTTTTTCTGTTAGTTCCTGTCAAATGCAGCCATTTTTCAGAATGGAGAAGATCAGCAAAGGGGGATTTTGACTGGACAGCACAGAAAGCCACAGTGTATCATACTGTTCTGATGCTAAAGGATAGAGAAAAATAGAGCGCACACCTCAAGTGCTCGTTTACTGTCAGCCCTAAACTGTGTTCCTAACATTGGCTTTGAGGAGGAAATTATGACATTTAAAAGAATCTCCCATGCTTTATCAAAAGTATGTGAATATCTATAAATATTGATCTAAAAATGAGTGTAATGAATAATTTATAGGGAAATATACTTTCTTTGTCTTTCACTTTTTAAAGCAGCTTAGTTTTTTTTTTAATCCAAGATATTATGCCTAGGCAAGCAAATTTTCCCTCTATCATTTTAAAGCCATTTCTTATTTTTAGAAAACGGGTGTTATTGTCAAAGCATGTTTGAAGTTGGAAAAAGAAAAAATAATGCATGCCTTACCAAAATGGAAACATATTGTAGATGTTCTTGTTTCAGAAAAAAGTATAACTTGAGATTAAAAAAAAGTTTACATAATTTGTTGTCATGATTTTTTTTTCTATTTTGTCTTTGGTGAACATCCTCATTTTGCAGTATCATTTAAACATCTCTCATGTTTACTTGAATAAGAATAAGGAATTCATTTGTTGAAACTAATGATTCCAACCCAAAATACTTTTGCAAAATAAACAGGTGTGCTCAGCATTCTCCATGCTGTACTAAACAAACAGGGAAGTCCAATTCTAAGATGCGTTACATATTTTCAGACAATCCCAGAAGCTGGGCTTTTCAAATCATGATTCTGGCTCTTTATTTGAAATATTTATCAATATTTTCACATGGATTCAAACTCTTCTTTCTCTCTGCATATCTTTCTTCCTCTTTTTCAATACCCAATCACAAACTCATTGAAATTAATGTCTTACAATTGTTTTTAGAGAAGCCACTGAACTGGTAAACTCCCTAAGGTTCTAATATGGCTTGAAATCCATGTAAAGGCTTCTAGTCTTCTGTTTCTCCCCTTTTCGGGCTTGCCTTTCAAGATACCTTCATTATTTGCTGTTGTTATAAAATTTTGTTGCAGCGAAATGTTAGACTGCATGTGTGCTGGAACTGCTAGTAAACCCAGGTGGCCAATAACTCAGAGAGGAGAATAAGATCAAAACACATTGATGTCGCCACTCAGTGTTCCAGCGGGTTTCAAAAAGCAGCAGATTCATGCAAGCACAGATCTGCCTACCAACTGTCTGCTGACTGTGAAAGAGTAACTCAGAACTTAGTTTGGTCCTGCCTCTTTTTGGGTGGTTGCTCCGGAGCCTTAGAGTGGTTCTGGCTTCATAGATGGTGAGTGGTTTTCCTTTCTCTCCTCTGCCCTGCAGTTCTTCCAAGGGCACACTCGAAAATCCTGCTTCTCAACGGTGGGTTGGACTTGAACCCATGTTTGAGGAATGGAGTCATCACTTTAAGGGTTTAAAAAGTGGGGTAAGCATGAATGGTATGTTCGAGGTTGATTTCAGTGGGAGCAGATTTGCTGGTGTTGACTGTTCTGCAACAGTATTAGGTTGCAGGTAGGGTACCAGGGAGATGTCATGGGGAACAGGGAGGGGAATCATGCTGAGAAGAATGGACAGGACAAAAGCCAACAGGATGCGGGTGTCCTGGGGATAGTAACGAGGACAGCAGGGTGAAGATATTAGCCACCACAATGAGCACATACCGTATGCTAAGCCCTGAGTGATTTACTTGTATTAACTCATTTAATCCTCACTTTAACCCTATGAAGTAGTTTTTATGATTATATTTCAGAGATGAAGCACAGAGAGGTAAATGACTGGTTCAAGGTCATACAGCTAGTAAGGAACAAACCTGGGATAAGCTGAGGCTAAAAGGTAAGCTGGAAGTTAAGGTTCTGAGAATAATATTCTGCGGGCAACTGAGAGGAGGAGGCAGGCCAGGGAAGAAGCCCTGGGCTGCTCTATTCTGGTCCCTGTAGGTCTCTATCATTGCTTTTAAATAGGATGATTCTCTGAGCCAGTACCTGACAATATTCTAGAAAACATGACCAGCATCCTGGGTAAACTTTCACAATGTTAATGAAACAAGCTAACATGATTTGGCAAAGTAACATTTGCAGCAAGGTGCATGCTTTGTTTTTCGTATTATTAATACACAAATTTTTTGTTTAATTTTTTTTGTTAGAGCAGTTTCAGGTTTATAGAAAAAAATCACGCTGAAATACAGAGTCCTGATATTATGCTCCATACACACACAGTCCTCCCTATTGTTAACTTTTTATATCACTCTAATATGTCTGATACCTTTGATACAATTTGTACCTTTGATACATTTGATGAACAACATTATTATAATTATATTTCTGACAATAGTCCATAGTTTACATTAGGATTCATTCTCTGTGCTATACGGTTCTATGGATTTTTTTTTTTTTTCTGGTAACATATATAAAACCTAAAATCAACATTTTAATTACTTTATGTAAAATAATTTGGTGATATTAAATACATTCACAACATTGTGCTATCATCACCATTATTCATTACCAAAACTTTTCCATCACTCCCAAAAGAAACTGTGTACCTATTAAGCATTAACTCCCCATTATTGTTGATAATATATGTATTTGGCAATCTTTTAAGTAAGATTGGAGATCAAGTTTCTAGGTTTTTGCCTTTGTGGTAGGATAGTTGAAAACTAGTCATTTTTTTGTTAAGAAAAAAATAACTTTTGTATGTATGCCAGCATCTGTCATATTGCTTGCTACATAGCAGATGCTCAATAAATGTTTGCTAGTCTTTAGTGCATATTCATTAGGGCCTACAATATTTGAGAAACTATTCTAAGCTTTGAGGAACCGAAGATTGAACTAGGCACTCACTCTCAGTAAACTTTAAGTCCAGTCAGGAAAGGTAACTAATAAGACACTCTAAATAACAAATAAGATTATTTTTAATACTGATACGCACTCTGAAGAAATAGGGTAATGTGTTTGAGTGTGATGGTGTGGGATGTGGGCTGCTCCCGCCAGGATGGGGAGAGGGAAGGTGTTCTCAAGTAAATCACCTTGGCACTGACCCTTGGGTGAGGAGAAGGAGGCAGCCCTGTGAAAATGGGTGGGCCCAGTGCTCCAAGCAATAGGAAAGCAAGTGCAAAAGCCCTGATGGGGAAAGACAGGTGAGTTAACGGGAATGAAGGAGGCTGTGTGCTGGGGTGGGTTCTGATGGGACCAGGGGAGAGGGCAATGACAATGGGAGACTTGGGTAAAGAAGAGGTCAAGAGCAGAATTTCCTGATGGTTTGATTGCTCTGTCTATTTGTCTATGATGTGGCAAGTCTTCCAGCTTGGGAAGTGAAGATTTGTAGAAAATGTTCCGGGTAGAGTTTTCAGAGGGCAACTGCAGAGGATCGCATAGTTCGCAAATAAAGAAACTGAGTCAATGTGTTTCTCCACTAGGTATGTCATGGAAGTTGAGGAGTAACCTGCTGAAATATCTGGACATTTTCCAAAAACAAAAACACCAATTCAGTGACTATGGGCTATGGATTGATTCCTTGGTGAAAGTTCCCTGGTGTGTTTAATGTTTGTCTAATCACTCAAATTCAACACTGCTTTTCTGAGAAATGTAATTTAAGAAAAAGTACTCTTCATTTTCCCAAAGACTTCACAAATGACGGTTTCTAGGACAGTCCAGAGTGTAGGTATATGTAGGGAGGGGATTGAGTTTGAAAAGCATTTGGCAACATATTTGAAACAGGACCGACATTTAAAAGTGATTCACTGTGTGGGACAGCCATGGTGGCTTGCTCAGCAGGCAGAGTTCTTGCCTGCCATGCTGGAGACCTGGGTTCGATTCCCAGCCCATGCACTCTCCCCCACCCAAAAAAAAATTCCAAGCAAAACAAATAGTAGTAAAACAAGCAAAAACAATTCAACAAATGGTGCTGCAATAATGGGATACTCACAGGGAAAAATAATGACATGTAATCCCACCATACACCATACAAAAAAAAAAAAGGTGATTAGAGTAAATGCACAAGATATTTAGTGGGGATCGTTCCTCTTAGGATGCTTCAGTTTATGACATAAGTAGCCACTGACAGAAGTTCCCACGTTCTTGCCAGCACAGTGTGCTGTCTTTGTCCATGTTATTTAAGCCTTAGCAATAAATTAAGAATTGACCACTTGATAGGGTGATTGGGTATGTTACACAACGTTATGTTTGTGATCCAGACATTAGGCGTTTTAAAAACCTGTTGTCGACCCTATGTTAATCTTGTTCCTACTAAGAAGTACGACTAATGCCATCTATTAATTACAACATCTTTAAAGGATAGCTTGTTTCTATATGTTCTAGAAGGGGTACAGAGTTTGCATTAAGAGTCTCTGTTACTTGGATACACTCATGGCAGGATGAAAATGTGACAATTTAACAATGCTATTTACAACCTATTTATGTAATGTCTGTACCCTGTGCGTGGATGTATTGTTTTCATGGAAAGTTTGGCCAGCCAATGACATTAACATCTTTTTTTTTTTTTGGCGTTAGCTGTCTGCTCTAACAGAGACTAGCCTAAAGGACATAAATGCCACATCCCTCAGACAATTGTGTGAATAATTCTCCCTGCATCGGTTCCTTCTGGGTTTTGGCCTTGGCTCCCGGTGTTCACAGCATTAAGAGGGTTAAAGGTTCTGGCGTGCTGAATTTATTGTCGACATCTCACAGTTCTTAAAGGCAGGATCACTAATGGGTGACCTTGGGCTTCGACCGTTCAGACCCGAGAAGATCAAGTCTCACCCCCCTCCTGCAAGTGCTGTGACCCCTCTATTCTCACTCTCCATGGCCTAACCTTTAACTCACTGATCTTTGACCAAAGGATTAAGCAAACACCTGCTTGGGTCTGTGGTCAAAGCCTGTGGACTTGAAGACCTACCATAATTTCATGTGAATAAGCTGTGGTATTAGTAATGAAATATAGAGCAGATCTGGAGGCATGCTTACAGTAAGTAATTATACTGTTACCACATTCAACCAGATTCTGTAACAACCCATATATACAGCGAATCAGTGTTAAGTTGAATAATAGTTGAACAGCGAATCGTTAGTGGATCTACTAAGGCTTCTATTATTCGCATTCACATTGACAACAGTGCAGTGATATTTGTTCCCTAATACTAAAAAGAGGCCACATCCGCAATTAATTTTAGAATACCTTAGAATTACCATGCACGGTAATGCAAAGTGCGTTCGTGTTTAGCATGGGCACAGGGAATCGCTTCAATGATTAGATGAAAAACATATTTTCTGAGATCAGCTTTAGGGGAAAGAGAGTGGAATGGCTCCTTGGACAATGGCCCTGAATAACTACAGATAGAAAGAAGTGGACCAGTAGTGTTGTCAAAGCTTCTGAGCTGTTTCACTGGCATCTTGTAGAACAGGTTCATCTGATATGGTGAGGTGCCCCAAAATATGAGATTCCATAAAAATAAGTTTCTATAAAACACCAAGAGTTTGGAGAAGATTTGAACCACAGTTCAGCCACTGAGTAGCAATGTGACTTGACAAGTCCCTTAGCTTTTCTGTGTTCTACTTCCTAATCTGTGAAATGGGGATAATAATAGCATTTACTTCCAAGGGTTATGCTTAAGTGAGTTAATTCTGTGAAGTTCTCACAGTAGGGCCTGGAACATAGCAAGTACTATGTAGGTATGTGCTTTTATTAATTTTAAGGTATAATGTGTCAGGTGATAAAAGGCAAATTAAGAAGATATGCAAGGGTCTATAGTTAACTGTAACATTGTAATATTCTTTCATTAGTTGCAATAAAGGCTAAATGTCAATAATGGGTTATGGAATTTTTCTTCTTCAGAAGAAGTGAGAATATTTTCATACTGCTGAATGCATAACTATGTGATTATACCAGGACCCATTGATTGCACACTTAGGATGGATTGTATGGTGTGTGAATACAATGGCTTAAGGAAAAAAAAAAGACCAAGAATGTCTTTCAAATATGAATAAAGTTGTAAAAAAATAAAGTTTGCTAGTGTTAACTAGTTTAGTGTACTCTTATGGCTAGTTATTATAAATCAAAATAAAATTAAACGATTTAAGATAATCAAATAGTTAAGACTTAAATATTGTACATGTTAATTTGTTGGAAATAACTTATACATATCTGACATGTAGCTTTTACTCACTGCTTAGTAAACTTTTAACTTAATTTCTAGTTCTGATTTGACAGGTGAATATATACACCTCTACTCCAAGAGAGCAGTGACTTCCTAGAAGCTCATTGCCAAACAGAATTACACCACGTGTAAGAAGAAATATCCAGACTTCATCCCACATTTCCAAGCTTTTCTCTTTATACTAGAGTGTTCAAGACTTTCAATGAAATACCTAACTACTGCAGAATTATATGACGTCAATTATTTTTGATCGAAATGAAATCTATAGTGTTTTTATCAATATGTACTGAAATCTACTTGGTCTTATTTTCCCTTTGATTTAGGAAGGGTTCATCGTTGATTTCTAGTTTTAAATATTCTCAAACAGTGCAGCTAAACCTTAACCTTGGATGCCATCACCTGCCCCTTCCTTTTCCCATCTCCTTGGTATTTTTTTCACAGTTCCTCTTCTTTGCTCATCTCACAATTACCACTCCCATTCAGACTCATGACTCGTTGGCTGGACTGTGCAAGGTGGAAACTATTTGTGCCTCCATGCTACAGCTGAGGAAATGGAAATGCAAGTTCCACGGTGAGTAACTGGCAGAGCTGAGATTTAAATTCAGTCAGCCTGACTCCAGAGCATTTGCCCTATCACTGAGCCCACTGCCTTGCATCCTGAGTAATAAATCCATTTAGAAGGCCATGCAACTAGATTTTTACCTCCACCATGATGCCCTATTTCATGTTGCAATAGATTCAGTAAGGTATATGTCAGCTCTCTCTATAATTTCCTGAGGCCAAGGACTGAATCCCACGCGTGTGCCCTCTACGCACCTCACTTGGCCTGGTGCTTGCACTCAGCAGACATTGAAAATATACATGAATAAATAAAACCACTGTGTAAGGTTCTACACATTATACAAATAGTTTTTAGTACTCAATTTAAATCACGTATGATAAGCATCTCTCCTTGTTATTTTGGTGTCTGAGTTTACAGAACAAATCTAATTAATATATAAGTCTTTCTCCTAATGAAACATCATGGTTTCCTTGATCAGAGAGGCATGGAGATGCAAAATATTGGTCTTGATTGATTCGGTTAGATTGTTTGAGCATGGGCCACTTTCTCTTCTTGTGATGATACCGACTAACACAACCTGGATAAAGTTTTTATGTGAATCTTTTTGCTTCTATAATTACAGGGCCCGAGAATGAAGTATTCTGAAAGGTAGGGGGTTCTCATGCATAAAACATAAATGGCAAATAAGTTAATTTGCTTAATTAAAAAGAGTATGCACATGGGTGTGGAAATTATCAGAGGCTTGAGAAAGGGGAAAGAATAGGAAGGGAAAGACATAGATCCATTCATTTCTCTTTGTTTTAGATGGTGTCAGTTTCATCATAGTATTTGCTATAAATTGACAGTTTAGCAAAATCAAGATTCTGAAGAGTAGAATTATGAGTTATATGGTTACAACTTAAAAACAGCTGTATTTAGATTTTGACTATGTGCCTTCAAGAGAAAAATTTCATAAGCAAATATATGCAACACTATTTTATGGGAATTCATCTTTTCCTTAAACATATCTATTAGTGAAATGACTCAAACTACTTTTAAAAAAACAAACATACCTTGAATTAAGTGAAAGGGCCTGCTACCAATATTGTAATATCTTTAGTTAGAATTCACTATGGTTAGACAAAAATATGATCTTTCTTCTCCTGGAAGGAAGAAAAGGATTTTAGGAACAGGCTTACGGATGGGGGCATCGATGAAGAATCAGTGCTTATTCTAAGTGACTTTAGAAGCATACAGGGGTCTTATTGTCAAATGAGAAATTATTAAAAAGAAACCAACATCCAAAAGCTTTCCTAATGGCCATTTATGTTTGTGCCTATAAAGATGTGTGTATGAGAATCTTTTAAAGGACTGAAACATAGGGTTTTCAGAGAGAAATTGAATGGTATATGAATGATTTGAAAAGAGCATTCTTGAATGAAAAATGTGCATCCGTCAAAAGCATCAATAAATACGTCTTTTTCATATGCAAATGGAAATTTCTAAAGTAAAAAAGGCATTGTTTTATAAATAGTGAGATAATATTCTGGAAAAAGGTTACCAGTGATTACACAAGTTATCTCCTCCATAAAGAAATTTAGAGCTCACAGTTGCTCTTTTCATTAAAAGGAGCTTCGCATCCAGACTCATGCTGAAAGCCAAATTCAGAATTTTAATTAGAGATGATAAATAATTATATCACTTAGGAAACTGAAACTATTAGAGGCTGCTGGTACCAGACTACTGTATTTGAAGGGTCAATAGTGATAAATAAATCATAGTAAAGGCAATAAATAAGTGATAGGTGGGAAACTGGCAATCAATGTGGACAAATTCTCAAGTTAACCAGATATCATAATAAACATGAATTGGGCCACTGACTATCATGGATCTGTAAGGCTCAACTCTTCATGGTGACATGATTATAATATCCCCCACTCCCCGAATAAGGTGATTATTCTTTTAATTTTTGATGAGGTGAGGGGAGAGGGTAGGATGTAATTTATATTTCCTTCAACTAGGAAGACTTTTTTTCTATCACTTTCACTTTTTTTTCTTTTTTTAAAAGAAGGAAGGCACATTGACATCTTGAGAGAAATTACTACCCCAGAGTCAAGGGCAGGAAAAATGGAGAGACAGACTTCCCCAACCTACAGAGCCCAGAGGGACCAGCTGACGCGGAGAAAGCAGAGACTGAGCCATTAAAGCCGGGACCGGGGCTGACACTGACCTGAGACGCCACCCCACATTGTCCCACCATCTGCACAAATGCGAACTTTGCCTCCCAAACTTGGCTTCTCAATTAACATGTCCAGCTGGGGGAGAATTCCGTCATTTCCCTAATATCCTTATTGCCACTGGCCTGGCATATTAATATTAAAAATATATGTGCACAGATCAAGGATTTTCTTAAGCACTTCTGTTTTTATTGCAGATAATAGGCAGGGGGTGAAAGCGGCCACAATATAATTTGAAAAGCATAACCCTGATTAGATGCTGATTGGACTGCTGTTCTACCTTACATTTAAAACCTTTTGGTTATTAGAAATGGCTGTCAAAACCACATTCTGCATCTCCTATGAGATAGATACAAGGGCATGTGATGCTTTGCTACTTCTGTGCAAATAAATTTATAATTCAAAGTACTGTTTTCTTTGAATATGTCCTTAAGTATTAGGGAACTGTCATGTGCATCGCTGAGGTGTCGGTAAAAATGTGTCGTCTGGTTTTAATTTGTTCCCTTTTAATGGACGCTCATCATGATTTTCAGTTGTTGTTCATTTCAATGTGTTATACAATGACATGGCAAAGAAACAAATCCCACTGAACCATAGTAAGGGGATGGAGTAGTTATTATCTCTAATCTTGGGAAATACGTACATGAAAGGGAAGGAGGTTTCTCTATAATCTCAAAGTTGGCAGGGGCCATCTCCCTTTTCTTGGATAAAGGCAAACTTTCTGAAGTCTGACTTTCTGCATTCAAATCCTGGCTCCTCTCAATTTGTTGTATAACCTTGAGCAAATTGTGTACCCCACCTCATCATTAGTTTTCTCATCTTTGGAAAGGAGTAGTAGCCAACTTTGTGTGTTCTTAGGAAGATTAATTGAGATGATGTATGGAAACTGTTCAGAAAAGGGTTTGGCTCACAGCAACCCCTCCGTCATATCAGCTAGCCTCTAGGTATTTATTAGTATTCTAATTTTATGTATCTCCACCATCTGATGGGTTATTCCTTTTACAACTTCCCTAAATGTTTTTCACATTCTTAAAATGCAACTCGTGACAGGGAACTCACTAGCAGCTCCTCAGGTTAAACTTTTATACAAATTAATTTGTCAGAAACTTTGTTCTTTATCTGTGAATATCTTTGAATTATTTTACCCTTTCACCCCATTCTGCACAGGTCATAACAGAGGACCAAGCTAACGCTGCTTCTGGGGCACCCTCTTTAAAACATGTGATGATCACTACCGGACCTGGTCCTTTCCATGCTTGGGTGTCTATAGGCCAATTTCCCCAGGCTCCTCTGCAGTTGTTCACATCACACAGATTAAAATCCCCACCACTGAAAATTTCCCAGCTCTCCCTTGCTCCTTCAAGGGCTGGGACTTTTTCCTACAAACTTACCTGCCGTTCGCAGAAGAGTTCGATACAGTGGTGATGGCAAGAGCTTGGCAGCCGATTAGAGATGAGTTCAAAGCTGGGCTCCACCACTTCCCAGCTGTGTGGCTCAGACATGAAGGCAAACTTTCTCGGCCTCTGGCTCATCACCTGTGAAATGGGCATAACTTTTCCACCCTTGCTGGCTTGTATGAGGATGGATGGCAGAGTACCCAGGAAATGTGGTAGACCGATGCATGCGAGCTAGTCCTCTGAGTCACATGCTGTTCATTATTCAGGACTGGATTCTGTTTTCTGTCCCTTCTGTACAACAGTGTGTCTCAGTGGAAAAAGACACATAGTGCTCACGCTAGCTCTTAGCTCAGAAAGCGATGTGGATTTCCAAATACTGCACGCGGTGGAATAGTATGAAAGATCAGCGCTGTGTACCGTGCTAGACAACTTTATGTGCATTGTTTCTACTTAAGCCTTTCAACACTTTATGATGCAAATATTATTATCCTCAAATTGCCCAGAGGGCATTATTGTGAGTAAATGTGTACTTCCCATGATAGATGATAGATAGATGAAAGTAGACAGATGGATGGATGGATGGATGGATGGATGGATGGATGGATGGATGGATGGATAAATAGAGAGACTGATTGATTGATAGCTCACTTATACTGTCTTTATCCAACTAAATGACTTTGAGCAGGTCCATGCCCTTGCTGGGTCCCAATTAGATGGGGTTTGATCTGAATTACCTCTCACATCCTTTTCATCTCTAAGTCCTCGGTAGTCTTGTCACCATGTCCTGTGGCTTTGGTCCTGGTGTGTGTGTCCCCTACTCCCTGGGGCTCTGTGGAAGCAGAGAGTGGGTTTGTGTCCAGAGCAATGTGTGTCATCCTGTAAGGTAAACCCGACAGTGAGGGAGACACACAGAGTTTCATCCTGCAATGGTCACTAATGATCCCTAATCAGACACAATCTGAAAGGTAAACAAACCTCCAGTCCCTTTGTTTTTGTGAAATGAGATCTAAGGGTTATTGATTATTCCTCCAACCCAGGACCGATCTGTATAGATCTGGGGAAGATTGATGGCTCTTTTGATGTGGGGATAAACCGAGCCTGACAACCCAATGCCACATTAGAACTGTCCTGTCAACAAAGCACCTGACACCCGGCCAGGTTCCTCTTAATGCTTCTTATTTCCCTTTGAGAACTGCGGGTCTGTTACATTCCCGTTATCACAAGGCACGCAGCGGTATCAGGGTTCTCTGCCTGGGCGACTATGACCGTTAGGGATTTCAAAGAAATGAGAAAGGTGTTTTCCAAGTTGTATCGTTCGTATCTTCAAAGCCTCCTGGGAACCGCACTTTTACTCGCAATCACAGGGACCAGGCAATCTGCTTAAGTATGGGTGATTTATCTGTACCATATTAAAACAACAAAAAACAGACGGGGAGTAATTTAGCCTGTGCCACTGATTTTAGTGACCTTGTTTTCCACGCAAAGCCTTCCGATTTCCTCTGCTCTTCTCTTGAGGTGCTGCGTCTGGGTGAAAGGCACAGGTAACTGTCATATGTGGTTTAAAGTGAAACCTGCATACTGCAGCCGGATCTGTGGCACTGAGTGTTAGCTAAGAGGTCTGCTTATTGCAGCATCTGTGCTGCATTTGCTGACTTCCCGAGGGGCCGCATGACTGTGTCTTTAGTCAAGCAACAGAGTCCACAAAGTTTCTGCTTCGAGGAGCCTGTTATGTAAGTGGAAGGGTTTTGGGAAGGAACATGAGTCGTTACAAAAATATCGGAGGTCTTTAAACATTTACCTGGAGTACTTTAAAGATGTTAGAAGCTAAGGACATTAAGTATCCATTTGCATACATAAGGTGTTTTATTATGTCCAACTACTAAATATTTAAACAAGCATTTCTGCACTGATGTTAATAATTATATGGTTTTTTCTGCAGTTTTTTCATAAACACCAGAAATGTCCCTTTACCATGATGGCACTTATCCAATGAGAAACTTTAGACTGAATTTTTATGTGGCCCAATTGTGTCTCCATAAGCCACTCTGGTCAGAGAGGATTGGAGAGCAGGGATGGAGAACAGAAAGGGAGAGGGTCATCCAGGCATGTGAGAACTACTCATCTACTGCTGAGTGTGGGTGGGTGCTCTTGGTCACATTTTTAAATTATTTTGACTAGCGGTTGAGTCGATGGTCATGTCTTCCAACTGCTGATTGCTGCCTCTCCCAGTGCATCATGTACTGAGGCAGGTGGGAGCCGAGCTTAGCAGCATTGTTTATAGGCTCAACAGTGGGTCTGTACCGTGGCTGTGGATGGATAGCCTTCGTCTGCTGCTCTCCTCCCAGCCCTACTCACTGGCAGGCATCGGAAGGTCCTTGGACTTGATTTCAAAGATCCCAGGAAGCAGCAAGGCTGTGCCCCCGCCTGCCTGTGGTATCACTGGGATCTCCCCACTGGCCCTTGTAGCAGCTCCCTGACCCAACCCCTCCCTTGCTGGTCAGGCTGCCCCACGGAGGTCAGCTGTGATGGCCTGAACTGCTGGCAGGAGCGGTCAGAGTCAAGTCACATACAGAGCTATCATGTGATACACCTTCCAGAAGGTGTCTGGACTGGCAGACTGTTTTGTCTGTCAGCACAATTGTGGGGAAATGTTTTCAACCTCACAATATGGCCAAACACACTTGCCTGCAGCATATGTTTGGGTGTCATGGTTTACAAAGTGGCTCCTATTTCACCAGCAAGGACGATCAGGGTTCTTCCTTCCAAAACCCTTCTTAGATACTCCTCTGGGGTCTGTATTTTAAGCCCTGCAACTTCCCAGAAGGATTAGAGGTGACTGCAGTGAATGTGGTACAATGACAATACACCATTAACACCAAATGAAGGAAAGTAATGGAAGTCAAAAGGGGAAGAAGAAGAACAAATTTTATCAAGACTCAGAATCTTACAGTAATAGAACAGAAAACATTTTTGTGTGCTTCCTAAGGTCCAGGCAAAGAGAGAAGCTTGACTAGTTCTCTTCATTGAAAGGAAGCCTGTTGTCTTAAGATGAGAAGGAAACTGCTTCCTTGGCTTTGTCCTCTTAGGAAAAAAAAACAAACTTGCGGGATATGTAGGGTAAATAAAATAAAGGATATTGGACGTGTTGGTGTCTTCAATACAACCTAAACAATTGCTGCTAGAAATTAGTTGGGTCTTTTGGCGCCCCAGTTATTTAGGGGGAAACTTTTCCAGGGAGAATAATTAGCAGCACGCTCTGGGTTCCTGAGAGTCAGAAGACCTCTCTGTTCTTCCCCTCTCCCCTCCTCTATTTAATTTGTCTAGACAGAGTTGGCAAGCTACAACCTCCAGGGAAACTCAAGTCTGCCTCCTGTTTTTATAAATAAAGTCTTTTTGGAATATACTCATGGATATTTCTGTATATCGGCCATGGCTGCTTTCCCCTACAATGGCAGAATTGTGTGGTAGCTTCAAAATATTTAGTATCTGGCCATTTATAGGAGAGGTTTGCTGATCCCCGGTCAAGAGAAAGACTTGAAAAGTTTTCCATTAGAACTAAGAACTACCTGCTTAAAGTCAGCAGTCTTGGGAGATTGCTGAATCTGAATCACCACTGGCCATGAAGGACTTTGTGTAAAGAAATCGTTGCCTAGATAACCATGTGTGCCGCCTACTGAATATAGAGAATGGAGGGAACGTGACTCAGGACAAGTGAATCTATTCAGGAAGAGAGCACAAAGAAAGGATTGGGAACATGGGGCATTTTCAGGACTGATAAGCCTGGTAAGGCTTTGCAGTGAGGTTTCTGGAAGGCCAGGAGGCAAAATCGTGGCTGTCTGGTTTGCTAATGCTGTAGGAATGCGATATACAAGAAATGGAAGGCTTTCAAAAGGGAATTTATGAAATTGCAAGTTTACAGTTCTAAGACCATAAAAATGTACAGGCTGAGGCATCTAGAGAAAGTCACCTTGGCTCAAGAAAGGTAAATGTATCCGGAACTCCTCTGTCAGCTGGGAAGTCGCATGGCCACCTAGCTTTCTCTCCAGCCCTCTCATTTCAAAAGGCTTCTCCAGGGGCTTTTTCTTTCTTCATCTCCAAAGGTGTCTGGCTGTGTGGGTTCTCAAGCACCTTCCAAAATCATTCCCTTTTAAAGGACTCCAGTAAGCAACTCCCACCTCGAATGGGTAGAAACACGTCTCTGTGGAAACCACTTAATCAAAAAGTCCCACCCACTTGTCATATTCTTATGGAAACAACTTAATAAAAATGATCCCACCCAACAATATTGAATAAGAATTTAAAAGCATGTCTTTTTTTGGATGCACGACACTTCCGAACTCTCACAGTGGCAGTAGATGGCCTTGGGAAGAAGCAAGGCTGGGGAGGAGAAGGATGAGCTTCATTCCTGAATGCTGCCCATGGCCAGTTTTGTGGATGCAGAGTGGGGAATTCCACCACATTCATCAGTTCCCAAAATAGAGAGGGATGGCTCATCACTGCTCACTTTGCAGGAAGCTACCCAGAGAGAGGATCTGGCCTAACAGACATAGGGAGCTAATAATGAGCGTGGTGGTTGTAGGGTTCGATAAAGGCGCATAGATCACATTCTGCTTATTTTTTTAAACACATGCAAAATTCACTCCAAAACATAGGTGGAACTTGAATGACAGTTTAACCTAATTTTACTCCATATCAGGTCTACTACTTGTACCTGTGCTCTGTTTGTGAAAGTACCTGCAGAGACAAATACAACAATAAGTATGAAGTGAGATTAAAGGTCCTTCTCTTTCATTTTTATGTAACTTCAACTTCGCAAATTTAGGTGTCTGATGTTTTTCATCTGGTAAAAAGGTAGATAAGTTGACAGTATTTAAAACTAAATTATACCTGGAATTTCAACTAAAACTCTGTCTCTCTATTAGAGTCTTTCCTGGCCTCTGTGCTGAGTCGATTTAGAATGTGGGAAATATGCAGGATTACTTTTCATAGTTAACTAGGGATGGAGAACAGTTTCAACTCAAGCCTGTATATGATGGGTCTCATGGGCATATTGTTTTGCTTACCAAAACTTCCTATTGAGAATGATTTCCTTTTCCTTCATGTGAAAATCTATCCTTTTGAAAATCATCATGTTTTCTTCTCTTAGTACTAATTTGTAAAAAATCATTTTGGAATTTTAGTGAATCTAGACTTGACTAATGAAAGGCATTCAGTCCCTGACATAGAACTTAGTAGAAAAGAAAAGTGTTTATTGAGCTCATTCTGGATGGACTGTATCGTGTTGGTTGCTGGGGAATATTGAAGGGTAAGAAATGATTCATTCCATCAGAGCCTCTCAAACTAGTAAAGGTAACCAGGTCAATAGAACTAAAACTAGAAAGTCAGTGGTATTGTAAGTTCAGCAGATAATCAAAAATGTAGAAACCGACTTGGACCAGATGGCATAAATTTATGGAGGACATAAGATTAAACATCATGACTAATAATAGAAACAAATTAATTGTTAATATTAATGATTTGTATCATCTGCCTATTGTAGGTAAATGGATAAACTCTCTTAGAAACAAGTTAAATGATAAATATCACATTTCTCAAAAATGTTTTGTGAATAAAAACAACTTGAAAATATGGTGACGAAAAATAATGAATAGTATTTTTTTTAATGTTTAGCTTTCCAACAAAGAAATGATCTCCGTGACTCTCAGAAATATTTTGAATTTGATGTGATATGATAAATAAGGTCATTGCTTAGAAGATATGGTAAGAGAATGCTCTGTTAATATGTGGCTGATCTAGTAGTGTTACTAATTCCCAAGCTTGAGGGCAGGGATTTTGTGTTTTGTCTTGTTCACTTCTGTATCCTTAGGACCAGAAAGAGCCCTTGGCACAAAGTACACACTGAATATAAATATATGTTGGCCAAATCAAGGCAAAGAGTGTGTAAGAAGAGAGTTCTACAAAATACGAGGAACCCTGAGAATGCAGAATGACAGTGAATTAGATTAGCAGCCCCTTTCCTTCTATGCAAACATCCTTTCCAACAGCCCATTTTTCTCCAGATTTGTGGCATATATTGGAGAAGACACTGCTGGATGTCTTCTAAACACTTAACAAAATCACAAGCTGGTGACCCAAATTTACTTGTTTTCATGTGATAGCTGTACTATGTTTTAATTTAGTTTCTGAACAGTGATAGCTGGCTGCTTGGAAATTTTGTGTTCAAAACCAAAACAGTTTCTTGGGCATCTGAGACTTTTCGGATTTCATCGACAGTGAAGGTAAAAATAAGTAATAGGGCTGAGTTTGGGAGTGGCGTTCACTCTATTTTTAATCTCCATTTACAAAGATATTAGGTAAAAGCTTCTATCTTCATTTTATAATGAAGGCGGCTGGGACATCTTGTTTTGGAGAGGTAGGGGGCATTATGCTTATGAGCCGCAGGAAACTGATGAACCAAGGTGGGAGGAGTGAGGCTACAAAATGCCATTTGGGGCCATGAAAAGAGACAGAGCTCAAAGCCAAGAGCGTGTTTAAGGCAAAGAATGCAGTGTTTCCTGAGTATATCACCATCCTGCTGCCTGATGTTTGATCAGACATATCAGCTTCTTTCTTTATGCTGGTATTTATAAAAGAATGGAAGGTATTTAGTCATAACAACTATTACTGACTAGAGAAAAAAACTAGAAAGACAGCTCAGAGCTCCACATTACTTATACCGTTTTATGATTCAATTTTAAAAAAATGCAGAGATCCTGATTTTTTTCATTGTTCAAGGGCCATGAAACTAAGGCCTTTATTATAGTAATTTTGTCCTCAGTGGAAGGAAAACAGAAAATAACAATTAGTGGGATAGAGAAACATTTTGCATGGTCCATTTTCCCCTTTAAGTTAAGCCACACATTTAAAAATAATTGGGAAACTGAATTGATGTATTTAATGAGTCAGATGATTTTGACATTTCATGACTATTTATAATATCCAGGAATGTCGAATTATTTATTTGCCCTGCTGTCTTACATAAAATGCTTGCCCATTTGAAAAATCATCTGATTGAGAAATGTGAATCTTTTACTGTATGTAAAGTTCTTCTCAGGAAATCAGCCATGATTCTTGTGATCAGCTGCAGAAAGTATCAATGTTAAGGCCTTTTATTGCAGGAAGAATGTACAATATAGAGTTTCAAAATATTCCTGTCAACTGGGTGCAGTACAAGCTGTATCTTATGCCACAGACATTCCACTAAAATGTCACGACAAGCTACTGGACCCCGTTTTTTCCACCCATTCTCTATTTTACCATAAGAAAATTCAATTAATGCCTTCCACCAAATTACTATAATAACACTAACTCAAACTAAGGCCTTGGGAGTTTCAAAAGTGGCACCTTCTCTCTTTCTTTTTCTTTTAGTTTACTCTTTTTCTTCTTCTTAATTAAAGCATTATGTGATCAAAACGGGATGGGTCCTGGGGACTTTGCCTAGAAATAATGACCAGCTGAAATAGCTGTCTGACCATTTTGGAAACCTGCAGATAATGCAGATATCACTTAAAATGCACATGCATTTGGGATATGCAAAGAAAAGTAATATACAGCGATGATATCTTTGATCATGGGAAGAACTAAAAAATACAGGAACTGTTTCGAGACTGGTTATCATCAGTCCATTTTCTATCCCCTGTGCACAAATCATTTCATGCATTCTACAACCCGAGCCCCGATGTTGGGCTTCAAAAGCAATTTCAGCAGCAAAATAAGGTGCCTTTCTTCAATTTTCAAACCATTTGTACGAGGTTAGTGTTGTTTACCCACCTGGTACACTGATATTTACATACCCCTTTAAAGAAAATTGGTAGGTATGATTTATGGAGTACTGTAAGAGCACAATTTTCCATGTAGTGCACCTAATCTGAAAGGGCACTTGCAAAGGTCGCTCTGGCCATACAAATACCAAGTCTTCTCTTTGGAATAAGTTAGGATATTCATTTTTCTTGGAAAATGTCAGCAGTACCCTACTCCAGGGGTTACTTTATGCAGATAAATGCATAAGCCTTTAATCTTAGAGCAAAAATACTCTACACAAATGTAAAAGCAGTACATCTATCACTGTTAAGACCTGTAATTTGTTTTTATTTAAATCTCCAGCCAGGGCAGAATGGGCAACAGGATTGTTAACGTGGTACCTCACATGTAAGCCGAGATCAAGGCATATAAACATGCTGATACCCTCAGCCCAGGTGCCTGGCACACAGTGAGGCTTGCAAAGCCAGGGCTGATGTTCCCAGCTCCTTCTACACTTGCTCCTTTTGCAGCCAGAGGCTTCCTGGGCAACCCAGAGCAGGGGAAACAGTCTAATAACTTTCCTCTCTTCCAGCTGGTATTTTCTCTGTCCTGTAAAAGCAGATATTCAGGTGAAAGAATCTTTCTTTTTCTGTCCTTCCTTCCTTCCTTCCTTCCTTCCTCCCTCCCTCCCTCCCTCCCTCCCTTCCTTCCTTCCTTCCTTCCTTCCTTCCTTCCTTCCTTCCTTCCTTCCTTCCTTCCTTCCTTCCTATACTTTCAAGTTCATGTCAACCCAGGGAAAGAAAAATCAACAAATGATTTACTTTGTGAATATATTTATTTTTCCCAAAGAAAAGTCATGTTTAGAAAAAAATCTCCTGCACTTTCTGCAAGTATTCAGCCCCAGTCCTGAGATGTTCACATTTGCAACTGACAAGAAATGGCAGGCAGCCAATTACTATTTTTGGAATTTATGTTTTATCCCAAATTATTGTTGTATGAAAAATATTTTCTATATTAAGTTTAGGAGATGTGGGTAAAAGGTAAAATATTATTTCTATAAAATGGGAAAAGGTGGGGACGCAGGAAGAGATAAGATACTCCATTTCCCCTGAAGAGATTTTGCAAATGAACATTTGGAGTGTACGAGAGGCAGGCAGTGGCTGAGTGTGTCCCTTGAGCTTGGTCTGACAGCTCACATTGATTTTGCCATCTCAACACTGTCAGGGTAAAATGAAATTATAACCACCCACGCAATAGTTTACCTTTAAAAATGTAGATATCAATGTAGAGATATAGCAGACATCTATTTTTTTTTGATTATGGAGAAAAGTAAAAGAAAATGCAACCATATACCACCTCCATTGGATTCAAGCATCATCCTAAACATATTTAATGTGATTGTGAGTACTTAAATGGGTTTGGTGATTTTATCAGTATACATAATATTTTGTGTGCAAAGCTGAGCTCAGTGACATTAAATAGATTTTAAATATCAAAATATTTTTAAAGACCACCACTGAGTGCAGTAACCTAGGAAAGAATTACAATGTGTTGATGGTGATGAATCTGTTAATCAGATGATAAAATCAAGCATAAATTCTTCAGCTCATCCCTTCACATATTTTAGTAAAGGTAATGCAGATAATAGAGCAGCATCCAGCTCAAATCTGTGGACCCTGATTAAACTTCCAAATAAGAAAAATATAAGCTAGTAAATGTGATAGAGATGTGCAAGTGGACCAAGACAAGGCTTGGTAGTTCTTTGCCTTGCCATGATCCCCAAATTTCTGGCACACACTACGGGACTTCTAACTCTCACATCCTACTTCCTGCTCAGTATCCCCTGTCCAAAAACAAACTTCTTGGTTTTCTACTTCTAAACCAGGCCCTTCTACAATCTTCTCCATCTTACAAATGGCAGCTCCTTCCTCCCTGGTCAGGCTCAGGCCGAGAGCCTGGGAGTCATCCTTTACAGCTTTCTTCTTTTTGTTCTTCATTAGAGAAGTTGTGGGTTTACAGAACAATCCTGTATAAGATACAGGATTCCCACATACCACCCTATTTTAACAGCTTATGGTGGTGTGGACCATTTATTATATTGATGGAAGCACATTATAGCTTATACTCCATATCCTATCAGCCAACAAACGCTGTTGGCTTAGACTTCAAAATATACCCCCCCCTCCTACTTTTTTGGCTACCATCATGGGTCATGCTTTCAGCCCCATGTAGCTCCCTAAACTATTAGTTTCCACCCATTTCTTCTATAATTTCTTCTGAACATAGCTGCCAGAGTAATCCTTTTGCTCTATTAGGTAAACCTTTGCTTAAAATGTTTCATTGGGTTCCTAACGTCTTTAACTTTGAAAATACTCGGGTACAAACGCTCTACCTGTCACCTGTACCCCAACTTCACCTATCCATCATCTCTTAGTTCACACTGGTTGTCACCCTTATCTTCTTGTGGTCTCTCAGATATGCCTCTAAGAATTTTCACGGGATGTTCCTTCTGTCTACCTTCCCCTTATCCGATGGAAACCCACCTTGTTCTCCACCTCCTTCACATCTTTCCTCAATCACCTTCTAGGTAAAGCATTTTTGACAACCCCTTTAAAAAGCACGTCTCTGTCTCCTTCTTCCCCCACCCCCACTTCATTCTCACCCTCTTTATTACCATCTCTGCTTTTTTATTCCCACAGTGCTTATCACCATCTGACATAGCATATGTTTTACTTATTTTATTGTTTACTGCCTCTCTTTCCCCAATAAAATATAAATCCCTAAGAGCATGGAATTCTGTCCATTCTGTTTACTGCTGCAACCACAGTGCTTAGAAAAATGTTTAGCACAGGGTAGATCTTCAAGTGTAAACATTTGGCGGTTGAGCTGAAAAATGTCTTTAACTACTTAGGAAATGCCAATAACTTTATAGCTGTATTACTTTCCTCAAAGAGTTACCCTGAGAATGTAAAATCTTCAGGTCTCACACAGCTGCCTTGACATGTTATTATTTCTTTATGAAACATATGAACTATGTGGGAAATCAGAGATCACAAGGAGCCTCACAACAGCTCAGGCTAACCTTGGTCTCACATCATCACTGAATGGATTAAGGTCTTGACTCTTGAATGTGGAAGAACTTAAAAGATAAGAACCCTTAGGAGACAGAGCAGAAAGATGAGGTTGGAATTCAGGCTCTACTGTTTACTAGTTATGTGATTTCATGTGAATTACTGGGCTTTATGATCCTCAGCTTTCTCATCTGTGAAATAGAACCATTCAACAGAAACTTCTGATAGATTTGTAGCAAGGATTACATGAGATAATGTCAAATTCTATGTAAAACTTAATGAAATGTACCTCTCATGATCATCACTGAAATCACAGTAGAAATACAGTATCATGCAAGTAGTACTTGATTTAGGGAAATGAAAGCGTAAACCTTCCTTCACATAGGGTCTGCCCTGCCATGTCATAGGAAGCAGATCAGTAAACAGCCACCATCGTTATTGCATGAATTTGAGCAATGCCTTGATTCCATGACCTAGCTGATAGAAATACGGTCTCCTTCTAGAGTCTACCAGTATTGAGGATGAAATTAAATTTCATGGTCATCACATGTGCTATAGTTTCAGATGCACAAATCCAAATGACAAAAATAGGTAAAAAAGGATGCCACTTGCTTTTCTCACTCTAAGATGGAATGTGGTAGATTGAATTATGTACCCAAACATAGATGTGTTCTTAATTCTAATCTGCATTCCTGTGAGGGTGAACCCATCGCAAATAGGACTTATTGAAAAAGTTATTTATTTTTGTTACACTGTGGCCCAACTGAATGAGGGTGAGCCTCAATCCTGATTACTGGAGAGAAGAAACCAGAAGATTGAGGGATAGGTCACACAGAAAGAAGCTGGAATTCAACAGAAACCAGAAGGGAAAAGATATCTCCATGTGATGAGAGGCAGAAACATAAGCCAAAAAACTCCAAGGATTGTCAGTAGTCAGCCCCAGAATCTTACATACCTTGAAGGACACACACATTGCTGATATCTTGATTTGGAACTTCTAGATGTCTCAAAACTGTGAGCCAGTAAATGCTTGCATTTAAGCCAACCCGTAGTACGGTGTATGTAATAGAAGTCTGGCAAACTAGGGCACAGGTTGGCAAATTATGGCTGATGGGTAAAACCCCACCCTCTGCCTGCTTTTGTACAGCCCATGTACTAATGATGTTTTGTTTGTTTGTTTATACATTTAGGTGGCTGAAAAAAATTTTTAAGAATAATATTTCCTGACATATGAAATTCAATGAATTTGAATATATGAAATTCAAATTTCAATGTCAATCAATGAAGTTACCTTGGAATATAGCCAAACTTATTGACTTATGAATTGGCTATGGCTGCTTTTGTGTCACAAAGGCAGAGCTGAGTAGTGGAGACAGAGACCAGATGGCTCAGATAGTCTGAAATATTTACTATCTGGCCATTTACAGAAAAGGCTTGCTGACTCTTGGCATAAGAAAATCTGGTAGCTCAATTTGATGGTGAACCTGGTTTCATTTTTGTTGTTCTGGTAGCAAAAGGAAGAGTCCTCTACATAGGGCGGCCACTTCTCTGAATTACTGCTGAGTAGGTTTCGTGTATGTCACCAAAGAACCCTTTGTGTGTCACAGAAAAACCCTTTGTCACTCAGATGCTCATTTTCACTCTCATCTCCCGAACAAAATAGTAGTACTCACTTTATGTCTTCTGTAGAGAAAGGCAGATGTGGGTGGAATCCTTTATTTTTTTATATATACTGCCTTCTAATGTGGTCCTGGGCCCCTCATTGGTCTCAAAACCTAGCACTTTCCCAGAATTATGAATTAATTTCCCCTCCTTCTGAATGTTGCATATTGTCCCACAAGTATGCTTTTCCTGAGATGTCAAGGCCTAGTAAAGTCAGGAAAAGTGGGTTTTCTTACTCTGATTTAACTTCTTTTCTTTTCATTTTCCCTACAAAATCAAAGCCAGACTTTAGCCTGCCTCCGTCTCTTTAAAACTCATCAATTGATAAGTTGTTAAAACAGAAAAGCATTGTGTTTTCATTTGTGGAAAGGGTGCAGGTGGGGAAAAGACAGGTTGTGGGGAGGAGTTGGGAGCTTGAACATATGTACAAGACTGGCTTTGGAGTCCTGAATTTTATGATGCTCCCTCTCTCCTCTCCTCGGTGGATGCAGCTGCTGGGCTACCCGCCCAGGGTCTACCCTTCTTGGCTGCAAGGCTCTTGATTGGAGATGAGGCTGTCTCCACAGGCCCATGAAGCTCTCTGACCTCTATTATGAGCCCTGTGACAGCAAGGAAATACCAGACCTACTTTCCCAGTTCCCCCTGAAAAGGGCCCTTGCAGCTGGAGGCCTGACATTCCCTGCATTTCTGGTTTAATTAACGTCTAGGAGATGAACTTCGATTCCCACCCACAGCAGCATAAATTAGATGAAATTAAATGCTGTGCTCTTTTGTAGTTCTGCTATTTTTACCTGCTGGCCACTATTTCTCCCTCCAACAATACAATGATGTAGTATTGCTACAACTGCATCCTCGAATGACTCATATGACCACATACAATTTTGTTGCTGGACATGAGATTCAGCAGGCCTCTGGGTTCCTTAGATGTCTGCACCATTGTCTGGGTTTGGGACTGCACATTGTCTGGGTTTGGGACTGCACAGGGAAGAGGACAGCGTTGGGATCAGGAGGCAGGGCTCAGGATCAGTCTCTCCCTGGACAGTTCAAATTTGGGGGGTGATGATTTGTTCCAGGTTGGAGACAGCCAGTCCTGTGATACCCGAAGGGACCTGGCACATGGGGGTTAAGTTTTGTCTCCGCTGAAGGCAAAGGCTCCCTTCTCACCTCCTGCTAGGCCATCTCATTTTCTGTCCACTGGAGAATGGACAAAACCGTATTGAGCTTGCAGACTCTCTAGGGTCTCAAGACTGCTGTCATCTGGGGCCTGGAGCCTGGTCCCAGTTCAGCAGGAAGACACGTGGGTAACAGAAGAGAGATGCTTGGTGCAGGGCAACAAACATGCTCTGAGTTACTTCAAGAGAGGCCATTTACTGCAGTGATTTTTAGTGTGAGCCCTTGACCCTCCCCATTTGTTAGCTCTGTGACCTTCAGCAAGGTCACAGACCAGTTATTTAACTTCCCTTTCCTCATCTATGAAAGGGGCAAAATAATCATCTGATTTTATAGGTTTGTGGTGAAAACTAAGCAAAACAGAAGATATATGGCCCTTAGGTGTTGAGTCAGTGTTTAAAGCAGTTAGGTTTTGTTGATGCTATGGCTGCTACCACGATGATCAACACATGCCAGCACTGTCACAGGTCCAGGGCGAAGACTGTTTCTCTCTTTGCCTCCGGGGACCTCCTAAGATCATAGACTCTCTGGCTTCATAACAAATAAGAAAGGTATGGCATAAAAATGTTGAATTAAGCAGAATTTAGTTTGGCTCAACATGAGCTCCTTGAGTGCCAATAGAACACTCTTGCTGCTAAACGTGCTAAATTGCTCTCAGATTACTTCCATAAGACTACAGCACCTAGAGTCCCAGAAGCTATGCTTTCACTGGGAAGTTGTGTTCCAGTGCCGGGGGACAGTTCTGGATGTTTTTAAAGGGTTGCTGACCAATTGTGGAGCAGTCAGAAAAAGTTGACCAAGAGTGCAGGGGGGCATTAGGGAGCTTCTCCTGAGAAGGTATGGATTGAGTGAGACTGTCTTCTTGAGACCCAAAAGACTAAGTGACGATGTAATTGCCACCAGGGAAAGAGGCAGTCTTTGGGCTTTGTATATTTTTATAACAGCCTGGGACTAATCAGGAGATGTCTCAATGAATAACTTTTGAGCCCTACTTTAGGACTAAATTTTGAATCGGTGAATTGGTCTCAGTGAAACTTCCCTTCCTGGGGAGTGGTGTGAATCTGTTCATTGGAATGGTTATCTTTCTGACAGGCCTTTGAAGGGTATCCTTAGAATTGGGAGGATAGACTACTGGCATTTGTGATCTCTTTGGAATCTAAATTCTGGGAATAATTGGCGTTTTTTTTTTTCCTTTTTATAGGGAGAGACTTATTTATGTGGGCTTTGTGTACTTAACTTTTATCTGTTTTTTCTCATATCCCACACTTGCTCAATGGGTCTGAAATATAAATTTATGTGACATGCCTATCAACAAAGCAGCTTTTACACTAGAGAGTGTTCTCTGGGGAATCAGAAACATTAAAAATGCATATTCTCCCATCTAAGAAAAAAAAGAATCCCGTATGTTCTTCAAAAGCAAAATAGGGAAAAGAATTCATATGGAAATCCCTGTGTTTGAACGTGAAGTGTGACAGCCATTTCACATTGTTGCCACACAGCCACCCAACATAGCACAAACTGGATGAGCTTCCAAACAGGCGGTTAGTTTGCCATTGAAGCATGACCAATGTCTCAGCTAAAATAAGCAAACAAGCGGCTGAACATGTTAACATAATTTTCTATCATTTCTATTTGATGGGGATTGGGTGGAAAATCTGGGATGCAAGCCATGATGTAGATTTTCAAAATTGATTAGCATTTTTTGGACATTGGCAGCCATTTCGGTGGTGTTTCAATGTGAGTTAAAATTGATTAGTGCTTTTGGAAAAACGTGTACCAAATTGCTGTGCAAATTGAGGTAGTTCCAGCATGGGATGATGACAGGATAAAGGCATTCAATATGAGAGCTGTGCGATGAAGGCCTCTCAAGAGAGACAGATCTTACTGGAGAGAGTGTAAATGGTTCTGCACAGTTTTAGATTAGCTGTTGGTACTTGTCGAACACTTAGACTCTACTTGTGACAATGTGTAAAATGGGTTGTATGCTTCTAGGAGAAAGGCTGTTTGGCTCTTTGTCAAAATAGTAATCATGTTACTATTTTAGTTGTTAATGTGGAGGCACTATATAATTTTGTGGAGAGTCCATTGTGATCACGTTAATGTCCACTCTTCTTAAAGTTTCAGTGGTTTTAAGAATTGTGATAGCAAATATCCTGCCAATTCCAGATGATTGCTAATAGGGATGATAAATTCATTGTAGTTTGCAATTCCTCGACTCACTTCTTGTTTCCCATACACAACTGCAGTTCTTTGAGCCACTGTGTCCCTTTTTTGTTATTAAATACAGGCGGAAAGTTAAGAAGTGAGTCATAGCAGGGAGCATCTCAGAAGAATGAGAACCTTCAAAGGTCAGCCTTTCTTGCTTGTCAATAGTTGACATTTAAGCATCTATTTCAGACGTTGCTGATAATGTTTTTTGAGATAGTCAAGAGGAATTGCTGCTCTGGTATGCAATTATGTTTATAATGAGATGCAAAAATGCAAATATGGTGGTACGTGCCTGTTCTTCGGAGTGCCTTTTGTCAGAATTGCAGGCACCATGAGACTTTGATAGATACCATGTCACTGTGAAGAGTTGGAGAGCTGATAGCTTTTAAAGAAGCATCTATAGCATGATATCTCTAGATGCTAATTAGCAGGAACCTCCAGCAGTGTTAAATGTAGAGGTCATTTGTTTTTTCTTGGTAAATTCTGACATCTTCATTGAACCAATTTCATCAATAGCATTTGTCAGTAGATGCAGCAACATCTTTATCCTTTTTATTTAAAGTGCCATATAGAAGGCATTGTATATTTATAATTGCATCTATTAGAAGGCTACTTTTGCATGATTGATTTTTCAAAGTTCATTTAAAATGTAAATCAGAGTATAGCCCATTAACTGACTCCATCAAGTACTTAAAAACTGATATCTTTTTAATATATGATTTCCATCTTTGCATTTTGTGCTTTTGAAAATAGAAAATCAAAGAAGCTATATGGATGATGGCTAGAACATGATTGCATATTATGGGCTATTCTAATTGTTAATCTGATGTGATTTTCAAGCATCATAAAGTGATTACAGCTATAGAAATGCTATAATGAAGAGGACATAAAGCAATCCTTATTTCCAGAGATTTGTTGTCCACCAGGCAAATTATTTATACTGAATTTTACAAGGGCCACAGGAAGTGATGACATGAAACAGTGAAGGTTCTTTACTAACATGCCGTTTAGAGAGGAATGAGAGCTGAGGCATATGTTTCATAAACTTTTGATGAACGTTTTCCCCAAGCCATGCTCTGGCTAGGTATGTGTGAATACCTTCATGCATGCTGCTTGACACTCCCTTCAGACATAACAGGGTAATCAGATATAAAAACAAACCATCACTTTATAAAATGAGTAGGGGGTCATGTAGAGAGAGATATAAAGGCAATGAAATGCCGAGGAATGGGTCCCATTTACCAGGTGGACTGGCTTACAGAATAAGGGCTTCTGCCTGTGGGCAAGCTTTTCTCTCTCTTGTCTACTTAATTGACTTTCAATGGGGTAGAAGAATGGCCCTCTTCTTTCTGTCTGCACTAAGTAGGACATGGGGTAGAATTTGCAAGTGCTCATTTCTCTTCTTTTCTGTGTGATTCTGGATGTCTATAAGAGGCCTATCTGAACAAGCTGACTCCATGTTGGATGCAGAGATGTTGTAAGGGCAAGAACCCTTACTGCAGCTGCAGCCTCAGTCACAGAGCCATTCTCCAATGAAGCCCTGTATTTGAAGAAGTATAAGGTGACCTGTCTATATACAAAGGATCTCATCTCAAGATACGTTCCACAGCATTCAGAATCCTAGAAGGAAGAGGTGAGAGGTATCCTGAACCCCTTACATATATGATGAGCAAAACCTCCCATAAAGGCTACAGTTTGGAGAAATGTGCAAATATCAGTTCCATCTATCAGCTGTTTTCAAAGGATGATTCCTTGATAGACATCTGAGAATATAAGTGGTAGTGACTTGGCAAGAATCATATTCACACCACAGTTTCAGGAAAAACAGATAAGCAAAGAATAACAGAGAATAAAAGAATGACCTCAAACACAGGCAAGGGAGAGGTGTGGAAGACGGGTGGGAAGAGGTACACGACAAAGCCTCATGTATGAGGAGCGCTGAGTTGACTCAGATTCACTCCAAATTCACAAGTCCACGGTTCCACTATGGCAGCAGATTGGGAGGGAGTATATGCTTTTCTGAGAGAGCAACATCACTTTCCAGTCTTTCCCAGGATCTGCAATGACACTACTCCCAGGAGTTGATCTGGGTTGATGGCCTAACTGGAATATCAGCTCCAAGAGGTTTTGTCATCACTACTGTGGTAGCTGGCACAGAGTAAATGCTTAATAAATGTGTTGAGTGACTAGGTAAAACGCTGTTTGAATATTATATATATATATAATATAAGTACATATATAAATATAAAACAATATATATTTATTTATATATAAATACATATATAATACATATATATAATATATATATTATATATGTATTTATATATATCAATACACATATATAATATATCTATCTATCTATATATAAAACAAGTATGGATGGTTCAACAGCAAGTAGAAGTGAAGTCAGAGATTATCTAGCCCAAGATATTTTCCAGTGGTAAGCAATAGGTTACACAAGAAGATGCACCTTAGCTAGTACTAGATTCACAATTACGAACTACCTTTCTATTTTCCAGGGGAAGTTACCGCTCAAGAAAAGGCAAGGAAGTCACATTATATGAAGAGCAAGTGAAGGAACTGTGGAAACTGACCCAGGAGCTGAAAATACTTTGAATACCATGAGCACTGTCTTCAGCTGTGTGAAGAAAGGTCATAGAGGTGAGAAAAATTTTTTGTTTTGGATGGCCTCAGCAGCTCAGATTTAAGCCAATGTATGCAAGCTTAAAAGGATAGACTCAGTCTAGGAAAGACACATTATAGAAGGTGTGGAACTACAGACAAGATGATTCTTTGTGGACCTTTTATGTAAGGGATTAAGTACTAGTTAGGGGGTTGGACTTACTTGCTCAACTGCAAGATCCTTTTCTACCCCACAAGTGAAAACAAAAAACTCTTACAAGAGGATTTCCAGGAAATGGAAAACCAAACTGATTATTCAAAAATAAGTCACCCAGGTTTGCTGGAAATGGCATAATTTTGCCTACGTTTCATAGACTGGTAACCTAGAATCAGGAATTTCAGTGCCTCTACGAACAGTCATGAACTTCAGCAGGTTTCTGTTGTCAAAAGTTTGGCTAGGTCTCCTCCTCTTCCCCCATACTTCTAACTGCTTTCCCTTCCCCAGGAAGTCTTCCAACAGAGGCATACTGTTAACTTTGAAGACCTGGCTACATTTTGGGGAATTGAGAATAGATCTGAAGGTGTTGATTGCTGGTCCTGCACTCTTGTATCAAAATCCCATTGGGTACTTATCTTCCCTTAAAATGTTTGCTCAAGTTTCATTCACACCATGGCTATCCATTTTGGTACTGCACTAGCATGCTGGGGAATATTCTGTTGGAAAAATGCAGAACAGAGAATAAATATGCATGTTACAGTCATTTAATTTCACAAAAACTACTTAATTTCACAAAAACTACTCATCAGGATCAAGATAGCCATAAGGGCAAAAATTGGCATCAACAATGTGAATATCTGTGGTGTTGAGTCTGGGAAATAGTAATCTGATGAGAAAGCAAAAGAGTTTGGGTTTGTGTTTTTCTATTTAAATCATCCGAGTTTCATTGTTAATTATGAGCTAGTTTCACATTCTGGACACACATATTTTTGACTGGCTGTCAAGGATTCTATAGCCATAAATTGTATGCTTAGGCCCCTACTTCAATATAAAATTTTCATTTCAGAAAATAAATACCTCTGATATTGCATTTCAGGGTGATAATTGCACTTCTCAGGTGTATAAGAGAAAGATGATCTACAAATAATAATTAAAAAGTTGTGCCCCAAGGGAATGGGATGTCAGATATGAAATTCAAACATGAAATGCTAGATTCATGGTCTTGACCTTGTTCCATTGTATTTGGTACTATAAATTCTAAACACATTTGTGCTTCAATATTTGGAGGTGAGAATTTGTGGCGCCTCAGGTGGAAAAAAGATACTGTTCCCACTACTATTTTAAACTATCCAATTGGTGACCATAACTTCTTCTCCTCAGTACTTTAAAAATGCCAGACTATTAATATTTATAAGTAATCAGGTCTGTGCCTTCCTCTGCATTTTAGAGGCCCATGGTTGGGAGAGTGGAATACTGACTTAGTATTTCCTGTCCCACCTTGGTCCATGGTTAGAAGAGGGGTAGATAAAGCTGAGCTTGAAACCTGATGATTTTCTGTCCACACCTGATCTACAGATATGTTATGCCTGGTCTGTACATTTTTCAGAAGTTTTAAAATCAGGTTCTCTCACTTACAAATCAGAAAACATCAAACAAAAGTCTGGATTTCTGGGGTTTCTTGGTAGGGTGGTGAGGGTAGGGAGATTGGCTATATGAGCCCGTAGATCAACAGAACAGTGATTGGAAGCATTTGAGTAGTGCCTGCTGCCTGGAAAGGGCCGGGAATGCTTCTGCTTATCAAAATCTCCATGGGATATACATTAGTCATTTCATTTCTGCTATCTACCTGGCCCCGTCCATACTCGAGTATGTGTTTGACTTTGACATCAAAGCAAGTCATAGCCATGCCTGTGTTTCACAACTATAAATAAAGCCTAAGTTCACAAAATGTTGGCACAGGGTCTCCTATGTTTCACGTGCTCTGCAAGGGACCAGGGCAGAGGTTAGAAACATATGATTCTTCTCTCAAGGCCAGCCTGAAAGACTAACATACAGATACATAATGATGGCTAGCAGAGAATGTACTGCAATAGAGGCATGCCCAAAATGGTCAGAACCAGAGGAGTGGTGATTCCTCCTACTAGAGATGGCAGCATCTGGGCTAAGCCTTGGCCACCAAATAAATATTTTCTATGCAGGAAGAGGAAAAATACATACCAGGGAGAAAGAAATACCAGGAGCAAAAGTGAACAGAGGCTTAGGAGAATGGAAGGTTTGGGGGGGAAGGATGGGGAATGATGGGAGATGGGACTCATGCACCAGGCATCCTATGGAGTGTGGGCTTTATCTTTTGTGAAATAGCAACTTCCTAATTCCCTGGGGCTGCTGTAGCCAAGTACCACAACTGCATGGCTTAAAACAACAGAGATGTATTATTTCACAACTGTGGAAGCCAGAGGTCCAAAATCAAGGTGTTTGGCAGGGCCATACTTCCTCTGAAGTCTGGAGGGATATGACAATGGCTTGCTGGAGATCCATGGTGTTTTTTAGCTTCTGATATAAGTCAATCTCTACCTCACATGGCTGTCTTTTCTGTCTGTTTCTAAATTTTCTCTTCTTATAAAGATGCCATTCATAATGGATTAGGACCCATCTTAACGAATATTTTCTTCAAAGACCCTGTTTCCAAACAGGGTCACATACATGGGACTGGGTTTCAGTACTTCAGCATATACTGAACACAATTCAATCCATAATTGAGGAGGGAGGGGTTGTTTTGATACCACTGAGCAGAGAAGAAATCCATTAGTTTTGCCTCTAGAAAGAAATCTTTGCTTAATTGTTTAATGTAGGTTGATGACTTGGAGGAAATCTTGTCTATGGGTTAGCAGTAAGGCATCAGCATAATGTGTCCCATTCAGTTCCATTCAGCAGCAGGATTTGTTGTTTGTTTTCTGACTGCTGTGGCATTCTGTGTGCCTGGTTGCACCCATACCCATAGATAGCTATCTTAATATATTCGATGGCTGCCAACAGTGGCAATTCATAACATCAGTGCATAGGTTCTCTCTTTGCCATCACCATATGCTGCCAGTTGAAGAATAGGAATAAACAGATTATGTGGAGTTTGTGTGCTGCTGCCAAGAGACTCCATTGGGTTCCAAGGAGTGCCTGGAAATCTCATTACTGCTACGAGAGTATTTTGAAATTCAGTCTGAGGTGATAGTTTCAAATGAAAAACTCCCACATGTGGGGATGACATCAAGAGAGGGGCACCCCTAACCATAAGCACAGCTATCCTGAGACATGGCAGCCAGTCGGTGGATCAATGATGTGTCTGAGATGCACTGAAGGCAGTGTGGTAGCCGGTTCCCCATGTGGAAAGGGAGAACCATGTTGCTGGTTGGTTGTGCTGTGGAGACAGGCTGGACTGTGCACGGCAAAGATGAGTGCACATCACAAATTGCCTGACTGCTCCAGTCTGAAGGTGTGGGTTACTGCACTCTGGATGGAGGCAGATGGCAAACAGTACCTGGAAATGGCCCCAAGCAGTACTGTTATGTTCAAAACTAAGGGCCATATGTACAACTTTCTGAAATGATGTGGTATATTGCCATTATGGTCCAAAGACATTTCTTAGTGTGTCGGTTTCAATTTTTCTGGCAGGTGCTCAGTAAGCGCATTTCATCCTCTGTGTGCTAAAAATCACAAAGGAAAAGAAGAACATGGTGTTACTTTCCATCCCACAGACTCTGTACATGTTTCTTTCATAGCTTTTATCATGCTCTATTTTTGTTTCCTCTTTTGTCATCTCTACTACATTATGGGGCCCTTGAGGGCCATCTCTTTTCCCAAGAATCATATTTCACAAATTGGAGGCTTGTGGGTATGCAGTTTTGTACCAAGGTATATGGCAAAGGCAGAACACTGTCTTACTCAAAGATTTTGGAAACCATGCATTTTCATATTAAAATGGATGAATATATTAAGGTGCACAGTATGATATTTCATGGCATGCAAAAATGAAGCAAAGATTTATGAGAAAGTTTAGCTTGGGTTGGGCTGCTTTGGGATAAACTCTTAGACTGGCCTATGGGATAAGCCCTTAGAAAGGTCTCCCTTCATGCACACTGTGATTCAGAGTTCTTCTACAGCTCTAAACATAGGCATTGGTTACTTAATACTGACTTGTGTGAAGAAGGAAGAAAGGAAGAGATTGGTCAAATTTGGTGTTCTTTTTGGCTATATTATAGATGGAACACATGGCGAGTTAAGCAGAGTCAGTCATCAATTCAATATGCAAGTGGGACAATTGGAGAGTTCTGCTTCAGTGTTAAAAACTCCACCTGGAAAATCAATTCCATGCACATCGACCCCAAAGGGACTTTGTGAGAATCATGGATGAAGAGACACAGATTCATCTCTGCTATGAATAAATGAAGCCACAGGCGTGCTTTTGGAGGTTCCAAATAAATGACATGAGAGGTCATTAAATGAACACCTTGGGAAGAGTCTGATTCACTACACACACTTCGTGGCTGAACAGTGATGTTGCTTTATCTTCTCACACTATTGAATTCCTTCTCATGATTTTGTCATTTTTTATATATAGTTTACTTGTTTGCTAGATATAACAAATCCATGGCCATCCACCCACGCTTCATCCTGACCCCTCATATGAGAGACTGATAGAGGTAGCACTATTGTTGTATTTGAATTGGGTCTCCCAAAAAGACAGAGTCAAGCCCTAATCCCCAGTCCCAAGAATATGTCCATATAAGGAAATAAGGTCTTGGCTGGTTAAGAAGAGGCCAAATCAGATTAGGGTGTGCCTAATCCAATATGACTGGTTTGTTTTTAAGAAAAAGAAATTTGGACACACATAGGCAGACATTGAGTAAAAAGGCCATGTGAATATGGAGGAGGCAGAGATTGGAGTGATGCATCTACAATCCAAACTCCAAGGATAATTGGTAAACACCAGAAGCTAGAAAAGAGAATGGAAGAGTACCCTCCATAGTTTACAGATGGAGCATGGCCCTTCTGACATCTTGATTTCATACTTCTAAATCAAGAAGTTTGTAGCACTTTTTCATGATAACCTTAGGAATTGAAGACAACTATAGTCTTAGAAAAGTGTCGACTGGGAATTCCAATTAATTTCTTTCCAGTCTAAATGAATACTTTATGCTCAGAAGCATATATAATTGTGGTTGTTGGGAGTTTTATGCAAGCACTCATTAATTGAATACTTTTATTGAGCATCTAACATATGTTAAGAAAGATACAGAAATAGTATCTTGAAAATACATATGACTCAAGGGTGGTAGTTAAAAATGGATAACTAAGAATGACTATTTCCTCATCTTACATATCTATTTTATATTCTAGACAAGAGCTGTGTAGCTCCTTCTTGGTGAGTGCGGGAGCTGTTATTCATCCATTCTCATCTGTGAGTGGAGGAAACTGAAGCACAAAAGAATGATCTGCATTTCTTAAACGCCACCAATTTTCCTACAGATGAGAGTTCTTCTAGGTTTCTTTCTCTCTTTCCCTTCTTAATTATCAAGAGTCAACAGGAGAAGCTCCTTCTTCAAAGGAAGCATAATCATGACAGTTGCTGGTCTTATAGGAATAAAACTAAATCTCGTGGGATGTCTGTGGTTATTAAATGAGGTAAGATAATGTATCGAAAGCCCTCAGCTCACTGCTTGCACAGGCAAAATAGTCAACAAGTATGAGTGTACCACCTTTTCCCTCAGCACGTGTGTCCTCCATAAGAATGGTCATGGCCATATTGCTGTCCTCTCTCTGCACTTGCCCCTGGCAATTTCATCCATGCTCCAGGTTTCAACCACCATGCCAATGCATACAATTCGATATGTGTCCCCTATTAAGACCACTCTTTAGAGTGTTTAATCTACTCTTGATCTGCTGTGGACCAGAGCTCTTTGGAGTTCCTACAGGTACCACCAACACCATGTGTCCTTTTCCTCAAATCTCTTCATTCTTAGTCCCCATTCTCCCATTTTTATGACACCCATTATCAAGGTCTGAAACCATCTTCAAAGTCTTTCTCTTCATCATCCACAACATCAAATCAGAGGACTATACCTGTAAATTCTACATGTTTTCCCTTCTCTCTATCTCTACTTTCCTAACCATAATGTGAATCCTTGTCATTATGTGCAGATGTGGAGTTATTATTAAAGTTGTCATGTTAGTCTCCCTCTCCCAGGTGATTTATTTTATTTCCTGACATGATTTCTCCTAGGGCAACCTTCTTGAAGTGTAGCTATTACCCTCAAACCCTTTGATAGTATATCATTGCCCCAGGTTAAGTCCAATCTCTTTGATTTGGCTTAAAAACCCTACATGATCTGTCTCTAAAATACCTTTCCAACCATGGTTCTACAAGTTGACCTCCTAGAGAAGATCCTCCAAAATACCTGTCCACTCTTGGTCCCTTTCTCCAAATTTTGATCCTTTCCTTCTCTCCAGACAAAATGTCCGTCCCTCCCTCCTTCTTTGGCCAACACAGCTGCTTTCAAAGCCCCCAGAGATTCCATTCCCTCGTCACCTCTTCCTGATCACTGCACCTACACGGGCTCTTCTTCTTCTCTGAATGCACTTCGCAAAGCACTTAGGAAACACTAGATAAATGAATAAACAAGCACATTCATGAATGAACAAATGGATAAGTGAAAGAATATATCATCTTTTATATAGTTGCCAAATGCAATCAACATGGTGTCATTCTAGTTATCTCCTGCTAGAAAAACAGAATCTCAAACAGTATTTCTGGGAAAAGCAGAAAAATCATCATTCAATAGCAACAGCAACAACAATTTAAAACAAAAACAACACACAGTATCCCCCCCAAGTTCTTGATATTTGCTCTCTTAGAATGATATTTTCAATGAATGGAACCATATCCATGGACTTGTTCCATGTGTTGTATGTCATCGTTTTGTTCTCTTCCATTGATGTGTGTACCTGTCCTTACCCCAATACCACATTGTCTTGATTTCTGTGGCTTTATGGTAAATTTTGAAATCAAGGAATGATTTGTTCTGTTTCACATTTTTGTGGGCTTCTAGGCATTACATTGACTTAATTTATAATGACTTGAATGTGTTACACTTTCAGAGATGTAGGAAAGATGGGTTAGTCAACTAACTATTAGAAGGATGAATCTGTGGGCAAAAACTGCTAGAAATATTATATGCATACATTGCATATATGAATGTATGCATACATTTTATGTCTGTATGTGCGTGTTTACTACTACACTTTTAAAAAACATGACATTCTCTTCCTTCCTGCAAATTGAGGTTGGTGCTGAGGGATTCAGCCCTGTGACTGTTTTGTCCCGAGAGGAGCTGTGCTCTGCGAGCGGGCCCCATCGCCGCTGGTAGGTAACTATGTGATATATAACTTGCAAGCAGCCCTGCTGTTTGTTACTGGCAATTAATCTCTTGGTGCCTTTCTTCCATTCAGACTAAGCCTTTATGTTCTAAATCCAGCTATTCTAACGCTCCCCACTTGTACTGTGCAGAAAAGGCTCAGACTGACAGATTATCGCAGGGCAGTTAAGCATGTAATTGCTCAAATGAGTTAAAATCCCTTCAAATATCTGTCTTTGTACCTCATCACACCACTTCATGGACTCAAATATTTGACAATTGATGAAGATAAACTAAAGGGGCCTTCATTAGCTACCAACCACCGTGACAAGCTTCTTTCAGCGAAAGGCTGGTGAATTTTGGAACTTATTATCTACTTAAAAACTGCAGGAAAGCAGAAAAATACTTCAGTGAACTTTAGAATAGAGAAAGCTAGAAGCTTTATACATGGAGGCTGGGGGTCAGGAAAAGAAAAAAAAATGACCCAACATGGTTTGCTAATCTAAGGCTGTACTTCTTAAAAAACGTAAGATAAAGCGGGCAGATGCATTTATCCAATAAAGGAAGGGAAATATTATCACATTCTCATAGGCACCATCATTAATGACCATGTGTTAAATGCAGAGGTAATTACAGCAGTACAGAGGGGGTGGCAGAAATCCAGTGCTGTGCAGAGGCCCGGCTTAGTGTGGGGTGGTAAGGCAGCCAGCAGCGATCAGCCCCCCCGGCTCCACGACCAAGTCAGGTGCTTTGCTGAGCGAGTGTCTCAGGAAACTCATGGAACTTTGCTCTGGCATAAACCCAGCAAATCCTCTGACTTCTGGGGACCTCACTCTTCTGTATTAGGCTGCTCAGACCTGATGCCAAAACAGGTGCTAATATGACCAATGGGCTTCGGGGTATGTGAGAATAGATGCCAGAATTGAAGCTGATGGCCTGGCTTCTAACGACTGTGAGATTGTCAGGCAAATTGGAGTTTTTATTTTCTGATCTATGAAATTCATATTACATCTTTTCTTTTTTTTCTTTCTTTGAGGAGTCCATGAGCAATGTGCTTGGTGCAATATTATTGCATTTCATAAAATGAGGCCATCAAGAATTTTGTACCACAGAGAGCCATTTAATAGGAACTGGTAACTGGAACAGATAAAAATTAAATAAGCAAACAAAATAAAATCCCCAAACAATAGACATGGAATAAAAATGATTAAGAGTGATGACTTACACGACTTTTTTTGAGGTGCTGGTTGTCCTGAGTGTGGTTGGGTTGACTGAGAGCTGCAAGGGACTGAACAAATTCTGTTCCCAAGCAGTGTTTGTGGAGCATGGACTCACCCCAGTGAGCCTTTTGCTGCCCTCTCCCTGGTTAGTCATTACTGTCACAGCTAGTTAAATGGCATAACTGGTTAAATAACAATGGTGAGTGGACATCTTTGAATGGGTCCTGACTTTATTGGGAATAAACACTAGCATTAGTGTTTGATTACTGAACATGATGATGGCTTTTGTTTTGAGATAATAGCTCTAATTAAATATTTAAGCAAGATGTTCAAAGAAGAAAAGACAATGTTAAATTATTAGGCAGACCTATTGATTGTACATTTTTTTAGTCTACCGACCACTTGTTACTACACATATACACATACATATACATATGCACACATATACATTAAGGTGACACAAAATCAGGCCTTGTTTCTCTGATACTCTGCCCTTATTGATGAGTTGAGTCTTGCTTTGAGTAGCTACTTTCTGGTCTTAGTTTGTAATCAACGATCAAATGATCATGCAGGTGATTATATCTCATCAGCAAAAGTGTTAGAAATAGAAACAAGATATATAACTTGAATATACTGCCATATCTGAATATTTCTGAATATTCACTTTTTGCGAAAGCATTCTGCATGGAACTTTGAGTGACCATATTTTACATTTTGTTTTGTTTTATATTTCATTTTTTCTGTGTTGAAAAGTCACATGCATAAGATTTAAATGGTTTGATGATTGTGGTAGCAATAGTTGTTTTCATGTGCAAGAACAATTTAGACCTTGCCAATTACAAAAAACAGAATGATAATGGATATAAGAATGAATAGTATATATCAGCTTAATCAGTTAGAAGGACATTTAGGAACCAATAAATATTCATAAATTTTTACTAAAATACAAGGCAGAATAATAGGAATGAGATGTCATAATTCCATTCTTTATAGACTTCTTTTGGGCTACCATTAAAGCCCTAGGAACTGTATTTATAGCTATTTCATTTTATTTAGACCATGAGTCCTCCAAGAAATAAAATAGAAGTTGCCAAAATTTGAGACAATGAATTAAAAGCAGAACATTAGACCAAATTTGAATAAAAATTTCACAGGAAAGAAAAACTCCAAAGTTATATATAAGAACATCCATGAAGTATAAAAAGAACATAGAGCGGGGATGCGAGCGTTGATAGTTCAGTGGTAGAATTCTCGCCTGCCTTGCAGGAGACCAGGGTTTCATTTCTGGTCCATGCACTTTCTCAAAAACAAATAAACAAGCAAAACAAACAAACAAATAAAAATTCGACAAATGGTGCTGCAATAACAGGATTCTCACATGGAAAAAATAATGAAATGTGACTCTGCCATATAGCATACAAAAAAAAAAAAAAAAAGAGTATAGAGTATATAGGAAAGAAACCAAATTTGAGAAATCAAGATAACTGCCCCCAAATACCTCTACTCATCAGGTACAAGAGTCCTTTTGGTATTGTAGATACAGTGACCACATTTAATCACCACAAGTGTGAACTGACTACTGACGGTCCTGAGAAATGACCATTTCTGCACCATTGTGTCATACTTAAAATGTGACACCAACTTTTCAATAACTGCATTGAAATATTCAGAAATAAAATTCCACAATTATTTTGTAATCCAGAAATGCATTATCTACTGGTGACATTTAACTTTAGCCTTGACTTTGGCTGATCTAGGTATTAAATATATTAATTACATACAAGATATTATCATGGAAATGTCCATCAGCTCCTTTTCTACTAAGTTTTATTTGCTTTAAGTTGTGAAGAGATCTGGATTTTTAAGTGGATTCTTCGAGAATTTTGGATATTTTAATAGTTTTTATCCTTTCATCTCTTAATATACATCTTGGGTCTATACCACAGATGTGACTGAAGAGGTGGCTTAAAAAAATTCTATTGAATTTTATTTGTTCCATTCTAAATCTATATTGTTTTCATCATTGTGAGATTGGCCAGTGCTTTCATTTTTCCTGCTTTCTTGACAGTAATTTGGATCAAGACTATTCTAGATTTAGAAAAAGGTATTGAGTACTTTCTTTTACTAGGTCTAAAGCAGTGTAAAAGGATTATCATTTTAAGGATAGTTTGTTACTGATTCTTCAGAAAGTTATTTGGCAATCCTGGCCAAGGCACACTACCACTTTTTATCATCAAGGTATCTTGCATTTCCAAGTTCTAAGTGTCAGTTCCTGTTTTGTCTGCCCCAGCTCTCTGCTTTCCACTCTGCTCTCTCTGCAGTATTCCTTGTTCCACGGAAACATCATCACCTTTTGTACCCTTCTGCCTTCAATCATGTTATTTCCTCTGTCTGGATGACCTTTATTTCATTGTCTCCTTATTACAATTCCAGTTGCTCTTCAACATCTCATTCAAATATTCCATATACCTTATGAAGATCTAATCTCCCTAGCCTATCTGGGAAACCAGGGAGAGAAAATAAAATGGGATGTTCTTTTTACACTCCACTATAGTGAGGTGTGTTCTTGACAGCTTTAAGTTAAATCATAGTGAAAATTGAAGGCTCTGTCAACATTTTGCACATCTGCCATTTATAAATCACAGAACTAAAAGACGGAGTTTTGTCAGCAGGAAGGGCAAATGTAAACCAACCAAGCACAAGGTCAGTGTCTGGTTCACAGCTATGTCCCCAGTACATGGAAAAAATTAGTTGATGTGGTTGGTTTAATTATATACAGTCCAAAACCACACATATTTGGCCATCTGTGTTCCTATGGGTGTGAGCCCAGTGTAAATGAGATCTCTTTCAAGATGATGTTTTAGTTAGGATGTGGCCCAATTGAATAAAGGTGGGCCTTAATACGATTACTTTATAGGCAGAATGTATTCTGAAATAGAGAAACCTATGGGAAGGTGCTGACAGCTAGAAAGCAGCATAAACTTGGAAGAGAAAGGAGAAAACATCACCATGTGAAGGAACCCATTGCCATCCAGTCAAAATGCTACTGACTGTGGGAGGAAATAAGCCTTCTAAACTCTGAAATTGTGAGTCAATAAATTGTTGTTTAACCCAATTGATTGTATGGTATTTGTCATAGCAGCTCAGGTAAATTTAAGAAAGAAAATATTTGCTAAAGATGTAAATTGTACTGATAAATGAATTAGTGCAAGTATACATATGGGTCTAAGTAGTCTATTAGGGTTAATAGGAGAGATAAAGCTGACATATGTTGTACCATATCAGCATGTATATAAAACATACATATGTATGTATGTATGCATGTATGCATGTTTTACTTTTCAAGTTATATTAGCTAATTTCTTCCTATCATCATTCTCTTTTCTGTGTTGTGTATAATAGTATATAAGCTAGTTGTATGGAATATACTAGAATGCAGGCATGAAGATATATTTTTGAATTGAGTTATGTTTGTTTTTATATTCTAAATTAAAACATACTCTTTAAATAGAAAAAAAAAGGTGTTGAATATAAAATTTAATTATTATAAAATGTAAAAGGAAGTGAAGAAATGGAGAAAATATAGATGAATAGTTGATCTTTTGTCAGGTATAATAGCAAGAGAAGAAATCACAAAAAGATGAATTGATTTTTTACATTTAAAAGTATTTTCTCTCTCCCTCTGTCTGTGTATATATATATGTGTGTGTGTAAGTAAAAATGGAAATAAATGTATAATTACAGTCTCAGAAGAGAAAGAGATAAAAAATGTGGGAAAAAAGCGTGAAGAGATAACGGCTAAGATTTTTCCAAAAATAACAAAAGACATTAAACCAAAGGACAAGAAGCTCAGCGAAGTCTGTGCTTGGTAAACATTACACAAACATTCACACACATGCCTGCACACATGCACACACACATTTAGGTACATCATGGTTAAACTTCTGAAAACTGAATTTGAAAAGAGTATCTTAAGAACAGAAAGAAGAAAAAAAAAGAGACAGTAAAGCAAAAGAGATAAAAACTACAGCAGACATCTTATTTAAAATTATGAAAGCCTTAAGCAATGGAGGGAATATTTAAAAGTACTGAAGGAGAAACTGTCAACTCAAAATTCTACACTCAGTGAAAATATCATCCAGATATGAAGATGAAATAAAAACTTTTTTAGAAAAACAAAAGCTGACAGAATTTATTGTCAGTAGGGCTGAGCAACCAGAAATTCTAATCTCTTCACACAGAATGAGTATAGCACAAGATAGAAACATGGACTCACAAGAGAAATTGCAAATGTGGACTGGCAGAAATTAAGGTAAGAACTTGAAAATTTAAAAAAAAATTGTTTTTAAGTTTAATTGGATCTCTTGGACTTCTGATTTGGAGACCATGGAGAAGACATTTTTCCTATTTTTTCCCAATAATGGAAATAAAAATTCTGGACCTTATATATAAAATAAAATAAGAGGAATCAAAGGTGGAGAGAAGAAGGCAGGTCAGATAGGGATCTTGGGACCCAAAGAATGACATAGACTAGTGAGTTTCCTAGACTTTTTCTTTGCTTCATATATCTCTGAGTTGGAGCTTATGAATGTGCCAATACGTTCAGGACAAAAGAAAAAGGAAAAACATCAGCAACAACACAATGCCATAAAAAAATCCTGCTCTCTCTAACTGAAAGATCAGAATGTGTCATCCTGACAAGATGGAAAACTTTTAGACAATACAGCTCTACAATAGTCAAACATTACAAAGAAAACTGTATTCCCAATCTCATCCATGACAGCAAAGGCCAAATTGAGAGCCTAGACTTTCACTCTCACCAAGCTGTGTCAAGGCACTACTGGGTTGATACTAAGGAAGCCAACTAGAGAACTAGGACTTTCCTTTCTCCTGGGCAGTAATGAAGCCCTCCTTTAAAAATGTCAGTGGCAAGTATGTAGGGAACCTGGACTCCTGCCTCAGTCCAGAAATAATGAGATGTTCTTTCTTCTATCCATTTGGGTGGTCTCAGAGGATAACTGAATGAGAGGACTTTGATCATTGATGAACATTTGCAAGGCCTTCCTCTACCCTAATGTCAATAGAGTACCCACAGGTAGCTGAAAGTCTCCTCACTGAGTGGGGAACAGGAACTTTTACCCCAACCTGGAAGTGACAAGGTGGGAGCCCACCTCTTCCTGATTGTGTGGTGTCAGAGGATGCCAGGTGAAAGAAAATTTTTAAGTAAAAATCTAGAATCTTATAATGTCCAAGTTATATAGTTTTTAATGGAAAATCATGCATCATATGAAGAACCAGGAAAATCTCAACTAGAATGAGAAAGTAAAATCAATAGATACCAACACTGATATAAAAGAAATTTTAGAATTATCTGACAAAAATTTTAAGGAAGTAATCATAAAAATTTCAACCAGCAATTACAAACATGCTCGAGACAAATAAAACAATATGAAGTCTCAACAAAGAAAAAAGAAAATCTCAGTAAAGAAGTAGGACATATGAACAAGAACCAAATGGAAATTTTAGAGCTGAAACATACAATAACCAAAATTAAAAACTTGAAGGATGAGCTCAGCAGTAAAATGTAAGGGTCAGAAGAAAGATAGTGATAGAAATTAGCAACCTGAACAACAGAGAAAATACGTACTAAAAAATAAAAGTAAGTAAGAGCTTTAGGGTACCTGTAGGAAAATAACAAAAAATATATGACATTTGTATCATCAAGAGTCCCATGAGGGATATGAAAGAGGATGGAACTGAAAAAATACTGGAAGAAATAATATTTAAAAACTTCCCAAATTCTGCAAAAAACACAAATCTACAGTCTCAAGAAACCCAAGTGAATCTCAGACAGAATGCATTCAAAGAACTTCACAGCAAAAAAAAAAAAAAAAAAAAATTCATAATCAAACTTTTGTAAATGAAAGACAAAAGCAAAAATTCATGAAAACATCATCTTCCCAATAAGGGAGAAATAATTCCAATGGCAATAGATTTTTAATCAGAAACCATAGATGCCAGAAGGAAGTGATACAACATTTTTTAACTGTTAAAAGCATTGTCAAACTAGAATCTTATATCCAGTGAAAATATTCTTCAGGAATGGAACATTCTTGGATGAAGGAAATTAAGAAAACTTGTTACCAGAAAATCTACCCAAAAAGAAGGTTCTCAAAAAAAAAAAAGAGAACCAATAAAAGGACTCTACAACAGCAGTTAGGAAGAAAAGACAATGGTAACCAAAACATTGGTTTAAAAAAACCTCCTACTTTTGAGTTTTCTTAGTTGTATTTAATGGTTTAAGCAAAAATCATAACACCGTCTGATATAGCTTTACATGCATGTAGAGCAATTATTTAAGGCAATTAACTGCATTATAAGCGAGGGAAATAAAAGGAGGAAAGCTTTCTGTACTTCACCTGAAATGGGAAAATGATGACTCCAGTTGCACTAGCTTGTGGATGTATATACGCCACAAAAGGCCATGCTCTTTTAATCCATCCCTGTGGGGGCAGACTTATTGTGGGTGGGACCTTTTGGTTAGGCTATTTCAAATAAGAGGTGATGCAGCTCATTCAAGGTGGGTCTTAATCCTTTACTGGATTGTTCTGTGAAGATGATAAAAGAAAGTAAAAGCCCAGAAAGCTTGGAGAGAAATGGCCCAGGAGAAACAAGCAAGAACCCATAGGAGTTGAGAGAGAGCCATTGAAACAAGTACCCAGGAGGAAAGGCCCAGCAGAAATCATCATGTGCCTTCCTATGTGGCAGAGGAATCCTGGATGCCAGCAGTCTTTCCTCAGAGAAGATATCTTCCTCCTGATGCCTTAATTTGGGCATTTTCATGGCCTTAAAACTGTAAATTTGTAGCCTAATAAATCTCCATTGAAAAAGACAACCCATTTCTGATATATTACATTCCAGCAGCGATAGCAAACCAAAACATCAGTAGGCTGTATTAAGCTTATACATAATGTGATGTCTAAAGCTAGCACTAAAAAAATACACAAAGGAATACACTCAAAATACTATAAATAAACCAAATAGAAGATCTAAAAATGTTTAAATAACGATGTAGTAAAGAGAAAACAGAGAAATGAACTGCAGAGAGAATAAATGGGCAACAACAAAATGGCATACTTAAGGCCTATACTTAAAGCCTAACATATCAATAATTATATTAAATGTTCATGTATAAATATACCAACTAAAAGATGGAGATTGGTGAAATGGATTTAAAATCATCACCCAAACAGATGCTTCTACAAGAAGCTGACTTCAAATATAATCTCGTATAGACAAGTTAAAAGTGAAAAGATGAAAAGCCAAACATTACGCATTTCAAACAGTCAAAGTAAAGCAGTCATTTTAATATCAGGTATCGTGCATATACTTGTAAGCAACAATACAGCCAAAGAGGGGCATTATGTAGAGATAAAAGGCTCAATTCACAAAGACATAATAATGCTAAATGTGCATGTAACAAATAACAGGAATTTAAAATACCTGAAGCAAAAAACTGATAAAAGTGGAAGGAGAAATAGACAAATCCACAATTCTAGTGGAAGATTTCAGCATCTTTCCCTCAACTAGTCCACATTTATGGAACATTCCTTCAAACAGTAGCAGCAGAATATACTTTCTTTTCATGGTACATATACCAAGGTACATTATCTCCTGAGTTATAAAACAAACCCCACCTTCTTTATAAGAATTGAAAGCATACAGTGTATATCATCCAATCACAGTAACTCAAACTAGGAATAACAACTAAATACAGGAAAATCTCTAAGCACTTGGAAACAAAGCAACAAATTTTTATAAAATCCATGAATCAAAGAGAAAATCTCAAGGGAAATAGAGAAAATAATCTGAGCGAAAGTGAAATTCATGAAACAAAGCTAATTCAGAGCTGAGAGGAAAATTTAGCACCATATAAAAATAGAACAAGCCTTCAATCAATAATCAAAGTTCCCATCTGAATAGCCTAGAAAAAAGACAGCACACATCATGACTAAGTGGATATTTATACAGATACAAGACTGAATCAGTATACAAAAATCAATCACTATATTCCACCATATTAACAGGCTAAAACATCACAATGTCATATCAACCAATGCATAAAAATGGCATAATTCAACATCCATTTATGGTTAAAGCCACTCAAAAATAGAAGAGCAAAACATCCCCAATTTGATAAAGAACACAAAACTTACCCTATTGCTAACATACTTAATGCAATGGTGAAAGACTAAACGATTTTCCCATAAGATGAGGAAATATCATGGATGTCCCATATCTCCACTTTTATTCAACATAATACTGGGGATTCTAGCCAGTGCAATAAGACAAGAAAAGCAAGAAAAAGCTTATTGATCAAAAAGGAGGAATTAAAACTATTTCCTTTCAAAGATGACATGATTGTATATGCAGAAAATCACAAAACAAAACAAAACAACTTCTAGAACTAAAAGCAGTTCAAGAAGGTCACAAGATAAAAGATAAACATTTAAAAATCAATTTCATTCCCATACAATAGCAATGAACATGTGAGCACTAAAATTAAAAATACAATATTGTTTGAAATCACACAGCAAAAGTGAAATAGGTCTAAACTTAGCAATACTTTATAGGATCAGTATACTGAAAATTTCAAAGTGCTGATGAAAATAATGAAAAAAATATGCCCTCACTAAATGAAGAAGGATACTGTACTCATGGGTAGGAAGACTCAACAAAGAAAAGATATTGATCCTCTCCAAATTGAGCTTAAACACAATTCCTATTAAAACCCCATAATTATTTTTGAGGGCATAGATAAGCTCATTCTAAAACTGACAAGGAAAGACATATAAACTATAATCAAAACAATGTGGTATTGGCTAAAGGATATACATACATATCAATGATATAGAAGAAAGAACCCACATCCACAAATAAATGCATGCAAATATATATATATATACATATATATATATATATATACACACACATATATATATATATTTTTTTTAACATGGGCAGGCACCGGGAATTAAACCCAGGTCTCCGGCATGGCAGGCAAGAACTCTGCCTGCTGAGCCACGTGGTCCACCACCAACTGATATTTAACAAAGGTACAAAATAATTTGATGTAGGGAAAATAGCCTTTTCAACAAATGGGGCTGGTGTAAGGGGACATCCATAAAGCACATGCAAAAATCCACTACTTAAGTCCACACAAAAATTAACTCAAAGGGGATCACAGAGTTTTAAAAATTGATAAAACTATAAAACTTTTTAGCAAGAAAACATAGAAAAAAATCTTCAGGATCTAGGGCTAGTCAAAGAGTTCTTAGACTTGACAATATAAGCACCATTCATAAAAGGAAAACTTCATAAATTGGAAAACTGGGAGAAAATATTTGTAAAACATGTATCTCATAATGCACTAGTATCTAAAATGTATAAAGAATACTCAAAAAAAAAAAAAAAGAAACACTGAAAAATCATTCTAATTAGGAAATTGGCTAAAAATAAGAAACACTTCATAGAAGAAGATGCGTAGTGTCAAATAACCACATGAAAAGATGTTCAACATCATTAGCCATTAGGGAGCTACAAATTAAAACCACAATGAGATATTACTACATTTCTATCTGGCTAGCTAAAATGGAAATTTTTGACAATATCAAATGCCTTCAAGAATGCATAGAAAATGGTTCTACTTACATTGGTGGTGATAATATAAATTGGTATAGTCATTCAAAAAATGTTTGCCAGTTTCTTACAAATGAAACATGCAACTACTATATGAGCAATTATACCTCTGGGCATTTATCCCAGAGAAATGAAACCTTATGCTCTCATACGCAAAAAACATCTGTATGAATATTTATACTAGTTTTATTCACAATAGCTAAAAACAGAACAACTCAAATGTCCTTCAGTGGTTGAATATTTAATTAAATGGTGTTACATGGTGTACAACTCAGAAATAAAAAAGAACTTCTATACAAATGCAACAACCTGGATGAATCTCTAGAGAATCTTCTGAATGAAAAAATTCTTTCCCCAAAGCATGCATGTTGTTTGATTCCACTTATATAACATTCTTAAAGTAGCAAAATTATAGAAATGGAGAACAGTATAGTGTCTGCTGAGGTTAGGTAGAGGGTTAATATAGGAGGGTATAAAAGTGAGACATGACGGATCTGAGTGGTGATGGAGATGTTCTTATCTTAACTGTTATCAATAGTAATATCCTGGCAGTGATATTCTACTATAATTTTGAAAGATGTTACCATTAGGAGATACTGTGTAAAGGTATGAGATCTTTATTATTTTTGCAACTGCATGCAAATATGCAGTTATCTCCAAATAAAAAGCATGATTGAATAAAAATAACTGACTGGAGTACAAACAGTAGCAATGTGTTACATATGTAATAAAAATATGATGAAAATGACACAGAGAAAAGGAAAGAGTAATTGGAAGTATGCTATTTTATGGTTCTTACACCATACAGAAGGTATATATTTAAAGGTAGACTGTTAAAAGTTAAAAATGTATATTGTAAACCCAGGAAAATGACTAAAAGTCAAAAGGCAAGAGTGGAAATAAAAATTATGAAATCAGTCCAAGAGAAAGCAGGAAAAGAGGGGAAAAGGTCAGTAAGCAGAAAATAACAAAAATATTGATAATTTAAAGCCAACTATTTCATTACTTACTTTATCTGTAAATGGATTAAGCATCCAATTAAAAGTAAGAATTCGTCATGCTGTATAAAACAGCAAGACCCAACTGTATCATCTACAGGAAATTCACTTAAAGATATGGGATAAAAAGAAAAGTATGGGAAAATACAGAAGGCAAACACTTATTAAAAGATAACAAGAGTGGTTGCATTAATATCAGACAAAGTAGAATTCATATGAAAGAATATGGAATAAAGGAAGAATTTACATAACAATAATGAGATTCAAGGCATATTAATACTAACAACAGAATTTCAAAATATACTAAGCAAAACTGACAGAACTGAAAAGTGAAATATACTATATTGCAGGCCATAAAAAAAACTTCAGCAAAATTAAAATAATTGAAATCATGCAAAGTATGTTTTCTGGTCTGGTGTAATTAAAATAGAAATCAATAATATAAAGATGTTTGGAAAATCTCCAAATTATTGGAGAATAAGCAATATGCTTGTAAATAAACTATCTGTGAAGAGAAAGTAACAATGGAGGATAGAAAATATTTTGAATGGAATTTAAAGTAAAACATATAAAAAATTATGGGATGAAATTAAAGTAATATTTACAGGTACATTTATAAAATTGCCTGCTTGCAAGTTTGAATGCAAGTTTTCAAATCAAATCACCTTAGAAAATTGGAAATATTAGCATGTTGAATCCCACAACATACAAAAAAGAATAATGCACCATGACCAAGTTAGATTTACCTGAGGTATTCATAGTTTCCCGAGCATTAAGAAATCAATCAATGCCAATATACCATATCTATGGTCAACTTTATAGATATAAAAACCAGCATTTGATGAAATTCAGTATCTATTCATGATTAAAAAGATGTTAAATTTAAGAAGGAAAATTCCTCAGACTTATAAAGGGCAACCCTAGAGTAGGATCTACACAAGAAGGATTGAGGGATATGCTCACACAATGACCTATTTTAAAATAGCATAACTTTATTCATAATCATAAAATCTGGGAAGAACACAGTTGTCCGTTAATCAGTTATATCAAAATGTATTACTATTCAGCAATAGAAGAAATGACCAATACATGCAACTACATGGATAAATTCCCAAAACACTTTGCTAAATGAAAGTCAGACCAAGAACATCAAGTGGAGCCACGGAATTTCTTCACTTACATCTCTTTAAGGAGAATCTGTTGTGTAGATCATAACTGAATGACAGCCCATGCAGTGGTCTCTTTGGATCTACCCTCAAGCTCACACAGAGACCACCTCTTCCTGGGCTGCTCTTAGCAAATGAGTGAGCACGGGTTCACAAAGTTGGTACTAGCCCCAGCCCATGCTTGCCTAGAGTGGGACTACCCCAACAGACAGCCTGGGTCTCCCTGTCTTCCTGGTGAGACTGAAGAGATTGTTTTTCCTACTCAATTTTTCCTTCTTTCTCTTTTTCATCGTGCTGGACTTGCCTTGTGATCTGAAGACTCACTCACCAATTCCTGCTCTTGCCATTTTTATCTTTAATAAGAATTGCCCCCAATAAATTTCATGTACATCTAATGCCATCTTGGTGCCTGCTCATCAGAAGACTTGAATTGACACAAGGAATTTATATAAGGGGGTGATCACAAAAGGGTATAAGGAAATCTTTGAGGTTATGGAAATATCCTTTACCTTAATGGAGGTAGTCTTGCCATTATATATGTTTGACAGAGCCATATAAATAACTGTACATCAAAAAAATGGTGAATTTTTCTGTATGTAAGTTATTCTTGTAAGTTGGTTGCAAAAATTTACATATGTTTCTATATACATGTTATATATATATTTGACTTGGGTTCCATAATTTGGGGACATTGTGGATGAGTGCCTAGAGAATCTGGGAACTCATTGAGTTGTTAAAAATGTGTACATGTACTTAGGTTCATTTTGGGAGGAAGATGATCTGCAGCTTTCATTAAATAACCTTTGGATTAAATAGTAAAAATGCTTAGGTAGATAGCTTTAGATATGGTAAGGGATATAAGGAATAAAAGTTCCATTTCCCAGCCTGCCATCTGTCACCTCATCATTGATCTTATGGTCACTCCCACCTTGATGACCTGTATGATTATTTCTATCCTAGTCCAGACTTTTGTTAAGACTATCACTGATCACCATTGTATAGCTTGTTTATTTTGATCACAAATTTCCTTTAGTTGAAATTTCACCATATATAACTTTCCTTACCCCATCCTCAACAAAGCGGTGGTGGCATTAGCCTTTAGGTGTAGCTTCATGTCTTTCTATAATAGAAGATAACTGGATGAGCAATGAATAGTCAACACTCAACTGTTATCAAATCACCCAATGTTTGCAGACATATCAATTTCATCTAAGATGATTGGTATAGATAGAAGGCCTTATACCTTACAGGCTGGTAGAGAATGCATGCAGATTAATCATGACCGATATCTGCATTCAAACCTTTGCATACCTCATTTATGTTTTCTAAGCTCCAGCTTCCTTATCTGAAACACAGGATAATAATAATAACGACCCTCCCTGGATTGATTGAAGATTTTAAAAGATAATCATGTTGCATGAGATAAAGCAGAGCCCAAAGGACAAATCTTGTATGGCCTCACTCATTTTGTTATGACATGAAATGATTAGAATAAGCCAACTCATTGGGTCAGACTCTAGAATATTAGTTTGCTAAGGGGCAGGCTGGGTGTAGAGAATAGGGAGTTAACGCTAAAAATGTACAGAGTTCCTATTTAGAATGAAGAAAATGTTTGGTAATAGATGGTGATGATAGTAATAATAGTATTGTGATGTAAGTAGCAGCACTGAAGTATATATTTGAATATGGTTCAAAGTGGAGGAAATTTAGGTTACATATATGTTACCAGAATAAAATGTTTTTAAAAAATCCATGGAAATATGCTACGCGAAACAGCGAACCCTAGAGTAAACTGTGGATATAGTTAAGGATACAATTATGAAAATGTGCCTTCCTCAATTGTAGAACATGACAGCAAATGCAAGGTATTAATAATAGGGTGGTATATGAAAATCCTATATCTTATGTATGCATGACTGTCCTGTAAAAACACAACTTCTCTTTTAAGAAAAGGCAAAACAACCACTGCAATATTTCAAAATCTCAGTGGATATTATTTATTTTGTGGTAAAGCATAAGTTGACTAGTTTTATCAAGCAGCCTTGACACTTGAGAAAAACACTTAAAATTTACTTTGGGGTAAATTAATAAGGCTAATGCAGAATTGCCATCGTGCATTTCAGAATGGAGTAACATTTTGTAAAGAAGGGATCTGTGACTATTTCCTTCTACACGGAACTGTTTGAACTTTTAACCTCTTGCTGAAGTTAATCACCCATGATCTCTTGAGTAAAAATGTTTTTAACATGAAATAATACTCCATTGAGATGTAACAAACTACGTTTTAATTGTAATTGATTTGCATCAAAAGATAAAATGAGTTTATTAGGGCATGCTATTAGAATTACCGACAAGGGAATATATTTGTTACAACTAATAATGAATGAGCATGAGATGAAAGATCATTTACATTATTTATTTATGGAAGATTATTCTAAGGTATGAAACAAAATAAAATTTAAAATCCAAGATTATTCACTTAAAAAAACTTAGGTCTATAAGGATTAGAATTTTATTCGTTATCAAAATTGCGGTTTTGTTTGTTCCACAAATATTAATTTTCTATCCATTAAAAATAAGTACACCTGTTTGGTCAAAGAAAACCACGTGTTCATTTTATGCTTTGGTTTAAGCCGTTGATGTTTCTGGACATGTAAATAATTATTCACAGTTGGGCTTGGCTCAGAGAATGGGTTTAGTAAACCCTATATGGGAACAAATCTCAGACAGGGCAGTACAGGGCTTGAGTAGCCCCCTTCAGCCTTGGCTATTTAATTATTAAGGTAGCAGGAATGGTGACATTGCATCCTTTGTTATTTTTATTTTCTGGTATTTTCACACTTCTTATGTCCCTTAATTGCTTTCTCTATATTCATTTTTTACCCTAAGGTCAGGTTTGGTATCGGACATATCAGCAAGAGCATAAGAGAGCAATAGCAAAGAGTTGAAAATAAAGAAATTTGAACTCCAAATTTTAAATTCTGGTTTTATATTCATTTGTAGTGTTTAAATGTGAGGGTGGAATAAACATATTTTAATACGAAACAAAAGATTTTATAAAGCTTGTCCCACATTGACTCTTTTTGTAAGAACTCTTGGAGGGTATAGTTCAGCAAGAAGAGAAGTGGATTTCAGGAGACGTTCTGGCATATGGGAAGTAAAGGATGCAGTAAACTGTACTGTTGTCCAAATAATAAAACAAATTATCCACAACAAGATGAAACTAAAAGTCCAGAAACATTTCAACCTGGAAGGTGGGAGTTGAGTAGGGTGATTGGAGAAAGGTAAAAGTATTCCAAGCTGTTTTTCCCCTTCAATGGGGAAGATATAGATATTGATAAGATATAAGAATTGAAAGAGAAAATAAAGATCAGAGTGGGTTTCAATATCTTAGGGATAAGTAAAGAGAAGAACAAAAACACATCCTAAAACTAGGTCCAGACGTTTTCAGAAAAGCATTAACCTTATCTTATACAAATTATTGCAGATAATAGAAAAAGTGAATTATAGGTCCAACTCTGTCTTTTTTTTTTTAAGCTAGCATAACTAAAACTGGATAAAAACAGTACAAGAAAGGAAACTCCAGGTTCAATAAAGTACTCTCTGAATGCACCAAGAACAAGCAGAATTTATCCCAGAAATTTGAAGATGGTTGAACATAAGATAATCTGGTGACGTAATTTGCAGTTGACCTTAAGAAGAGAAAAACTCTAACAATGCAGAAAAAGCATGTGGTAATCTGCTCTATTTACCAAAGGTCTATAAAAAACTTTCTGCTTAAGGAACTTAGAAATGTTCTCTTAAAAGTCTGAAACATGACAAAGATTCCCAGTCTAGCCGCAATTTTTCAGTTTAGAACTAGAAATCTTAGTTATGAAAACAAGAACAGATATTAAAATAAGCGATATGAGGCATAAAAGGTAAGAAACAAAATTTCCATTTTTGCAATAATATTTACATATAAAATTCAAAATAATCAGCTGGTAAGCTATTGGAATGAATAAGAGTTTAGCTAGATACCTTCAATGGAGAACTGTATATGCAACTCAATATTTGTCCATTAAAATTGAAAAAAAATAGGTTAGAAAAAGTAATAGTAAATAAGGTACTATTTAGAATGCAAAAAAATCACATACGATTTAGGAACTATACAAATAATGTACAAGATTAATATGGAGATAAACTTTAAAGTGCACTAGAAAACAGAGGAAAAGCACCATATAAATAGAAATATTACCATGTTCTCCAAGAGATGGTGTCCAAAGCTGTCCTAAAAATTCAATGTATTCTATACAGGAATTTTTAGGAAAAATTGAATGTTTATATAAAATTTATGTAAAGTCAAAAGAAACTATGGAAATATAAAGAAAAGAAGAGAGCAAAGATGGGCATGGGTAGGTATAAAAGGGGTGGGTAGAGTCAGCTATACTGGGTATTAAAACCTAAAGGAGTAGTAATTAAAGTGTGAAAAGGATGCAAGAATAAGCAAATTGCAGAGTGACAACAGTTTAAGATCTAGAAATAAATCCATATTTATGGGAATTTGGCATATTATAGCATTGCCAGGGTTTACAAATCTATGAGGGATTGGAGCATTTTAAAAATGATGCTGGGAAAAATTGGTTCATTATAGATAACTACTTTATACCACATACAAAAATGAATTCCAGTTCTGTTAAAGCCTTAAAGTGAATGTTGAGACTATACTACTGGTAGGAAGGAATGTAGAGAACTATTTTATTACCTCATCTTTTAAACAAGATAAAAAATATAAACCATAAAGGGAAAAATAATGGATTTGATGATATCACAATTAAAGATTTATATCCGATGAAGGCTATCACAGACAAAGATCACAGACAAATAACTCAAAGATCACAAATAACTCAGAGAAGATGCTTTTTTTGTCTGCAACTATCAAAAGATGAATATCTATTATATTTAAGTCCTGTAACTCAAAGGAAAAAGTAAAACTCATCAAGAAGCCCTATAGGAACAGTGGGTAAAGACCATGAATGGACAATTTACTGAAAGGGAAACCAAAATAAGTAACGAGTGTGTGAGGGACATACCCAATCTCACCAGGACCTAGAGAGGGTGGATTCCAAGCAACTTGGAAGTACCACCTGGCAAAGTTGGATATTCTCAGGTGTTGGTGGAGTATTGCTGAGCAATACACATGTGTCATTCATAAGAGGAGAAATTGATGTAGCCCTTTGAGAGGATGACTGAGGTGTTGAGTATAACTGCACGAGAAGATATTGCATGATTCACTTGCCTCTTTCTTTTTTATATACTCCAGAGATACTCATTCATATTTATGCTCATAGAGACATGCGTGGGGATGCTATCCCAATCTTTACGTTTATAAGACAAAAAGTTGGCATTAAACCAGGTGTCCATTGATAGGAGAAAAGTGGCATGAGGGCTATGTTGATGATAGAATACCATACTGCAGGCAGAGGGAAAGTAACATCTAACAACATGGGCAAATTAAAAAAAAAATGCATGAAAAGGCAGGAAATAGAATGTAAGAAAAATAAAAAAATAATTTATATAAATTTACAAACAAAAGAATATTTTGTTTCCAAGGACTCAAGTCTGAGAATGGAGGGGTGAAAAGAGATATGTGAAATGCATGAGAGCGAATGCTCATGGGGCATATTTGACGGGTATGAAGGGAGCTTGGGGGCCCTAGTGGGTCACTAATCGAATCCTTCAGACAGCATGGCCATGCACTTCATTATTAATTTGCTTCCTCTCTGGATTTAAACCTCTTCAGGATGATACAACAGAGGCTTTGGTCCATTCTCAGAGAAAAATAAGGACAAAAGGAAAAAAAGCAGTTTTACTTTTCACAAGAAAACATAGTTATTGAACATACTAATCAAATGACATGACTGTGTACTTGCCAACTTTTGTCTTTTTTTTAGGGGTCATACATCCTGTAGCTTTATATTGTATCCTTGAATCTCCTGCTTAGCCTACATAAGTACTTCTTAAAAGTTCCAGTGAATGCAAGGTTATCTTCTAATTTCTGACAGATGAAACTTGGCACAAGTTGTTGACATAGGGAATTAAAAAGTCACTGGTTCAGGTTGAGAAACTTGAGTGGGGATATCTGCAAAATTATTTATTTAAGGGTTCACTGACTTTCATAAGGGTTCACTGAATTGTAAGGAAACATTTTTGGTTTAAAAAATATAAGAACTGCTAATGTTGCTAATTAAATTAAGGTAATAACATCACAGCTATTATCTGACAAAAAGGAGTATATTATTTATACAGATTTCATAAACTTCAGATCTATTGTCTGAATGAAGGAGTCATGCATAGCAATTTAATGATTCAAAAAATAAAATTTAAACCTTTAGAGGTTTAGTTTAATTGCATATTCTCATACTTAAGGAACAGCATGAGGTTTTTCCATAAGTCATTGTTTATTTCATTAAGGATAATTGCGGTCCTTGTGTTTAATGGGTTTTACTAGAATTTTCTATGGACACTAATGTTGTTTTTACTTTATTTGGCAATATGGGTAAACCTGACCCTTGCATTTAAAAATGCACAAAGCATGGAAATGGGAAAGCCAGAGTTGTGTTTCTCAATAACAAAGACACAACTTGACCTTACAATTTAGCACTAGTCCAGTTCAACAGTAAATATAATCAAATTACATATCGTGACTCAATCTCCAGGGCATTTAGGTTGTAATCATTCTAGGGTGCTTGGACTGTCCATTTTGTGCAATCAGCAATGTGTTGTTCTCACCTGAACACCTCAAGCAAGGTCATCAACAGTGAGTATACTTATGATTATTACAGTGAGTTTTGCGATGCATCATTTTGAAAAGCTCAACATCTTAATGCAATTCATGAAACTAGACTATTTGTGACCCTGTATTTAAATATCTCGAGTGAGACTTGTTACACTAAAGATGGAATTTAACATCTCTGTCAGATTTTTATAAGTTTTCCAAGACTACCCAATTCATATCAGTTTTCCCTGCCCCTAGATGATGTATTCCACCTTTTCCTTACAAATAAGACAGAGTACAATGGGGGGGGGGGTAGGGAAAAAAAGAAGGGAAATTAATATTACTTGAGCATCCTTATTTTCACGTTTTTTTGTTTCTTTGTTTCTTTGTTTCTTTCTTTTTTTTTTAAGAAAGATTTAAAGATTCCTGGGCAGGCACCAGGAATTGAATCCCGGTCCTCTGGCATGGCAGGCAAGCATTCTTGCCTGCTGAGCCACTGTGGCCCACCCTCTTTTTTTTTATGCCGTATGGTGGAGTCATATTTCATTATTTTTCCACGTGAGTATCCCATTATTGCAGCCCATTGTCAAGTTTTTGTTTGTTTGTTTTGCTTGTTTGTTTTTTGGGAAGTGCATGGACTGGGAATCGAACCCGGGACTCCCGCATGGTAGGCGAGAATTCTACCACTGAACTACCCTTGCACCTCCTTTTCATGTCATTTTAACTAAAAAAATGACAGTATTCTCTCTATTTTGTGGCTGATAAGATGGAATTCCCAGTGTCAAAAACCCGTCAACATCACATGGTCTTCCAAATGTAGAGCTGGGATTTGATCTAGTTCTGATATCTGAAGCTCTGGTCAATCCCCTGTTATGAGAAAAAAAAAAAAGAGATGGAGGAAGAAAGGAAGACAGATCTTTAGGTATTCAAATTTCTAATTTAAAGAATAAAACATACAACTTTGTGCTGTTAGGAAGACACAAGTCCTTGGAGCGAGCAGTGCCTCAAGATGACAGGGCTGGAATGTCATCTAGGTGCCACAAGCTTAGAAGTCACTTCTGTCCAGATGGAACATTGGCAGAACAGGACACTGAGGTTTACCTCCAACACCCTCAGAGAACCTACAAGTCTCACTTGTTGCAAATTCATTTCATAACAGCTCTGAACAGGCATTTATTACCACATGTTTTTGATAGATTATCAAAGAGAATAAATACTGTATTTTGTATTTCCCTCTTGGTTCATAAGTCTTCTCACCCTTGGAAAACACTATGGAATGAGAGTCTCTTCTAGTTTCTTGACCTTTCTGACATTGCATTAGACCTATAGATTTGTGCATACCAAGTGTACCAAGGGGTCACAGGTGTTTCATTGGTCTTTGGGACAACTGTGTATTAGATGCTTAATTGATAGGTTTTGGATATATTTTTAAAAAATGAAAAATTCACATCTCTTGCATGAAATAGAAAATGCTTTATGTAGCATAATTTTATACCAATGCTTATAAAGTATTTAGAACAGTGTTAAATACATAGGTGAAATAAGAATAACAGCTACCATTTATTGAGTATCTAATATGTCCCAGTACTTCATATTATTTTCTCACTCCATAAGTTGGCTGTTTCCATATCCATTTTACTGATGGCACAACTGAGGCTCCTTCAGTTTAGCATGGTTAAATGATAATGCTGGGAGGGTTCTTTTTGGTTATTCAACAACTATTTTTGGATACCTAGTCCTAGGGACATGAATATCTAGACAACTGATATTTCATAAAGTCTTATTTCCTGATATCTGCATTGGGAATGAGAAAACATGGTTCAGACTCAAGTGATTTACTCAAGCCCATTTGGAAGCATGTTTCTACTGGCAAATAACAGCTTTATACTTTTTACAGGATCCCTGTACTTCTTCCAATCTCTCCCTGTGTTTTCTGTCACTATTGGCCTCTTGCTAAGACACTCTCCACTTTCTGTGATTATTAAAATAATTTGACACCTTCTTGATGATTCCATATCCAAGTCATTTTCCCACACCTTTATCTCAGAGCTTCAGCCCCCTTAGCCCCGATGTCTTGCAGGTGCTTTCCACTTCATATGGACCGGGCTGTAGCTGGCATGGTAAGGTGCCAAGAAACTTTCCAACTTCTAAATTTTAAATCCAGACTTTTGCCTTTCGGACAACATTCTTAATCTTACTTTTCCTACTCTCTTCTATCAGTGTGGGCTGCTGTTCTTTCTTATTACAACTTAACAGCAGCTAGATTTATTAATGTTAAAAAAGCACTTCCGGGGTGGGCCGCGGTGGCTCAGCGGGCAAGGGTGCTTGCCTGCCATGCCGGAGGACCCCGGTTCGATTCCCGGCCCCAGCCCATGTAAAAAACAAACAAACAAACAAAAATATAATAAAATAAGAAAATGTTTAAAGATGTTTCCCTTTCTTCCATCCTTCCTTCCTTCTCTGTCTTTCTTTAAAAAAAAAAAAAAAAAAAAAGCACTTCCTATTTTTCAGGAACCTGTTTAAGCCCTTTACAAACTCTCTCATTGTACATTCATGCTTATCCTGTCCAGTTCAGAGCTGGACAGGGCTGGGATTTGAACTCACTTTTCTAAACTTATCCATGCTTAATGTCCTATACCCTTCTTTATGCTGTTTCTCACTTTATTTGCACCCCCCCGCCCCAGCCATTACTTCAGCCATATTCTTGCTGGTGCACCAGTGTTCCTTCTTTCTTTGATATCCAGTGACTTCCCTATCACTTCTTTGCGCTGTCTTCTATAAATTCTACTTCTGCTTTTTCTACTTGCAGCTGGTAAATATAGCTATTGAACAGTGGTTTTCAGATTGTATTTCCTGACCCAGGTTATAAAATCAGTTTAGTGTACTGGAAGATGCTGTTGCAAAATCTGAATAGAACCCAGGCTACTCTGCATGTTGTAGAGCTGAATGTCGCCTTGTGCAATTTTTGTTATCCATTTAGGGAGCATAATATATAGGAAGGTGTGGTGGTATAAAAAGTACTGATGAATTTGGGGATTTAAAAAAATGTTTGAACGCAGTTGCTGTAGGAATTCTGTGACTGTAATTATGGGTTCCAACTGTGACTTCCTAACACATACTTCCCCTAGGCAGTGCTTTCCTTCATATAGACTGGCTCAAATCCTATCATAGGTAGTGCTAGTATTATCTATTTTCTTCAAGACCCTAATCTCATATTTGGCCCTTTTACTCTTAGCTGGGGGCCTTTCTCTTACCTTATTAAGATGCTCCCACTAATTTTCCTCTCTCTGTCTCTTGATTTATTGTTACTTTCTTCTGAGTTAAATGTATGCCACTATTCAGATACTTTAATATTTCCTTATTATTTACATAATAAAATCCCCACGAATTGCTTGGCAGCCCTGACCCTCCATGCTCTGCTGCTCTGTCCATCATTCCTACTTCCTAGCTTCATTTCTCATGGTTTCTGTTCACTGGCCTTCTTGCCTCTGCTCAGTGTGTCCTCTGTTTGGAGTACTTTCTGCTCTACCTGTCTCTGCTACTTGACTTAAAAGTCACCTCGTGAAAGATACTTCCCCTCTTTCCTTAAGTCAGGAGCCATTTCTCTCCTCTTTATGTTGCTAGGACACTTTTTGGTCCACTTTAACTTTCCAATACAACATTCTGGCTTGCCACACAGTTAATTGCATGATTGGCATCGCTTTGCCACTAGATAATAAACACTTGGGCCAATTCCAAGGCTGATTCCTCTTTGTATCCCCCACAATACCTGCGGGAAGGGGAAAGGCCCAATTTAGGATTTTCTTGGGCTCAACTAGACAGATCACATGGCTACCGCAGACCACGCTAGCCTCTACAAGGCAGGAAACACACAAACACACGGCATTTCTCTGCGGTGGATTTCATCTTCTGAAGTCCACACATCTGTCTGTCCAAGGGTGATTCTTAGACAACTTACTGCTAGTAAGGTATAGAAGCAAGCTTTAAGTCCTACTTTTTATGGTTTCAAATCTTGTGCACACTTTTTCTATACCACAGATTGACTAATTCAGGGTCAGAGAGAAAGAATGCAATAACTATTTCTTACCAAAGTCTTCATATTTTACTAGCTTAATGTCAGCACCTGCATTTTTTTCAGTGAGGTCTTTTCCATCCGATATACAAATGGGTTTGTCCGGGAATGGTTATCTCCAACATCCAGAAATCCAGAGTAATGTAAATTATCTTTATGAAATATGTATATTCAAGATAGCCTCAGAGCAAATAAATAATAAAACCACAACTTTCAGTCACTTTTTATCTGGCAAGTCAATAACTCAGCCTCAGATTCTTTCCAAAGGCATTAGATTTGATGCTTCCCAAATTCTTTTCCACCTTTAACGTCCTACAAGGAAAAAAAAAAGTCTGATATCTAATTCTCCTTCTGCTATACTTCGCATGCCTAGATGGCTAATGAGGAAGCAAATATGAAAGTAGCTGAAATGATGACTTTGTTTTCATTGTTTGAAATGAAGGTCTCTGACCAGAAACCTCTTCTTTGGGTGATAAGGCTCTGCTTTGAGCAGAACATTCACCAGAGATGACTTTTAAACACACTCCAATGAGTGGATCCATCATTCAGTGAAGCAGAGAATTGCCCTCAGAAAATATGACCAACCTCTCAAAGGAGATTTTTAAAGCACATCTAGTGTTCATTTTGAAAGTTTATTACCTTCACTATATAAAAGAGTTTGGGGCTTGTATTTATGTGTGAGAAAAGCAATTTTATATGCAGAGAGGATCATACAAGTGTGGCAGAATAGAAATTACCTTTTTGAATTTTCTAAAGTGATACCCCTAAAGAAATTTCTATTCACATTAAAGGCATCTCATCTTCATCTTCTCTAAGAAACTTACTCATCTTGTTATTTTAAATTGGTTGCAAAACGCAATTATACATTAAAAATCTTGTAGCAGACTCTCTCAAATGCAGTAGAGCAGTAAATACAAATTTCATTTAAACATTAATCTAGAAGACATTATTTCACTCTCTTAAACCTCAATGAGATTCATCTTTAGGAAAACACACCTTCAATGCTCATTTTACATCCCCGTTCTAAAATCGTAAACTGATGTAAATTTCTTTTTCTTTAAGCCATTCTTAATTAATTTAAGATTTTATGATTTTTAAATTGTTTAAAAATTTTAAATCACATTTTCTGTGCTCCCCTTAACAGAAAAGTGTCGATAACAAAAATGTAATTTTTTTTGGTATTTTCTCAATACAAATACGGTTTAAAAATATTAACAGTTTTGTGGAATAAATTTTAATAGAGATTTTCCTTTATGGTATCTTCAGTTACTTCATGCATGGAAAGGACACCCCAAAACCTGAGGCCATGTGGTCATTTTTGTATTCTATCTTTAAAAAGAAAATACCTTTCCCACTCATTAAATAACCCATCCAATTAAAAAATGGAAGACATTTTTCTACATTCTAACTGATTAACTTTCTACTGCAACATTAATCCAAACTTTGTAAGCAGCAACTTTTGCTATTTCAGACATTTTTATAGCCATTTATTGCTGACCCAAGTCCTAATTGATCTACCTGTACAACTGACATACTGCTATCAATGAAAATGCCAGCAGACTATTGGATATGCAAATAACTAGTCAATGCCTCATATTATGGCAAGCTCACCCTTGACCATATGTTAATTCAATACAAATTTACTTAGTCCCTTCTATGTGGTGATACTCAAAACTAGACTTGCAAAAAGGTAAGGTAAAAGTGCTAAGACAGAGCGTCTGCTCCCCAGATATCTATCCATTGTTTAGCAAAGGTGTTAGGTTCATAATACGTTATGATTTAAAAAAAATCATGTCCAGACTAATGTGGGAACATAAAGAGTGTGTCTTTAGTTATTCTTATCCTGATAAAACTTAAACATTGTGAATTTATGCTGCTGTCAGGAAAGGTGTCAAAATTTGCCATCTCTAGTTCTTCCTTTCTGATCGCTACATTGTCAACCCACAAGTGTTTTGTTCAGAATTCTGAAGTAGGATATAAGAGTGCCTTGCTAAATGCCTTGCTCTGTTTCTCTTCTCAAGCTTGTTGAGTCATTGAGCTTCTCACCAGGGATTTTTACAAGCTCTTATAGTGTGTGGGGACAGTGTGAGTGCTGTCTCTTTAGTAGGCTACCTGTAAATTCTCTGGTCAAGTGTGCAACTGTCAAGTAAGGCCAGAGTGGATACATGAACATTTAGATGAGCAAAGGCTGTTCTATTCTTTGCCACTGTCCAAACCAGTTTCCAGAAATCGAAACTATAAGACCTGGCACAGAGATATGTAGGACTTCATTTTGGGTTCACTTTTGGTAGTTGAGGTCATGCAAAGCTGTCAATAAATGATCCATGTTAAGGTCTTCTGGATTTGGCAACTAACAGGCATTAGTTCTGTTCTAAGTCCTTTGCTGGATTTTGAAGAGAGGTATTAATCAGACACAGAATCTGCACTTGAAGAGTCTTCCTAGAACATGTGGGGCAAAGACTTGACCAACTCTGGGAGACCCTGGTCAGTGCTCATTTGGGACAAAAGTATTTGATAGAACATTCTGGACTAGGAAATAGTGACTCCCTTGAAATTCACTCATCCTGCATTATTTAAGACAACCGTGATCACTAAAAGAAGGATGGAGTAATTTTTCTGTCATCTCATGAGCCTATATGTTCCTGAGAAAATGGGAAGCAAAATTTGAACATGGTTTGGAAATTAAAAAATTGGATCATTTTCTTGGAATTCCAGGTTCTTTATGATTGTATTGTTTAACTTTTGCAGTAGAAAGGTTAAACATCCATCCAACCTGTACTTAGTAATCAATAGTTCTTTTTCACAGTTATTATTCATGAGATTAGATATTTCACATTTTTGTTAACCATTCATCTAAACTATGGCTCTTTTCAGTGTACTTACTAGCTGTTGCATTTTGGAAAACATTTGCAATTTGCAGTTTTAAAACAATTCTCAAAACATCAGAGTATTGATTGTTTCAAACCATTTTAAGGACAGTAATGTTGGATTTTAATTTGGTCCTGTCTTGTATTTTAGGAATACAGTGTAAAAATCATTAGCACATGTTTTTTTTTTAATCAAATTTTAGTTTGCTACTGTTTTTACCATCTGTTAAATGTCTATTTTGATGTATAGGTTTTCCCGAGTTCATCACTTAAGAGCTTCTCCAAATTAAAATTTTACAAATGACAATTAGAACATGACTGAAGTTTGCTGTGGAAGTCTGGAAATTCTGATGCTGGCCACTGGATAGTGAAAATGGAAACCTCTGCTACATGCTTCTGGCTTGTGCTCTGAGTCCATCATGAGGACATATACCGTGCAAATGGCAATTAAACAAAACAGCCAGAAGATTTCACCAAGAGGGTATGATTCCTTATGAACAAATGTAGCCTCAACAAATGGCTAATTTACAGCTTTCGGAAGTCAAAGGGAAGCAGTCAAAAGGAATGCTTTTGATGTTGTGCACTTTTTACTCATTTCCCCTTGAAGGTGTCATCACCGTCAAAGAGAATTTATTAAGGTTCTTGCCCAGATGGAACCGAATTCAGTAATTTGCAGAGCCTGTTGACTCATTGGAGGCCTTCTCTTATGACTCCTGACTGCCCTTGATGACTGTGATTGATGTAAAATGTAGATAGTGTCTTGCTGTTTGGGTATCTAATAATGTCCAGAATTACTACTGTCAACTCCCAAATGCCAACAATGAGCCAAGCTTTGCTTAGAGGCTTTTCCTGATTCTACTACCCTATAGCTTCAACCAGATGCCTACTGATGACTGTTTTTTTTTTTCACCCCCAGACAGTATACCTACTAAAGGCATGCTTTTATTCTGTGGTCGGTCCTCCACCCACATTTTCATAGCCTCAAGGTTTTGTCTCCAAGGCGATTTCACCATTCTTTTTTGGTTGGTCCTCCTCCATGGTCCTGCCTCAATACACAGCCATGGAGGATTTCTGAGATCTGTGCGTCTGACAAAGCTTTGATTTGTATTTTATCTCCTCTGCAGAGCTGAACAGGCACTTTTCACATACCTTTCTAGAACTCCAAGTGCAATTACTAGTGATATTGCAAATAGAGTGGGTATAACTATTATAAATTTTACTCCTTAAAAATACTTAGGTTCAAGTACTACTACATCCATTTACTTTTTTCCTGAAGGGGGGTGGTGTGGGAGATGGTGGAGGTTAATGAAATCTGCCTTTGAGTTCCCATCTGTTCCCTTATGCAAATCCCAGGGATGATTCTTCCTTTTCTGGTCTTTGGGTCACAGTGTACACTGATGTGTCCGGCATGAACGCGGTCCACTGAGAGGGGTGCAGGGGTCATTGCTAAGGTTGGGAGCCTGAGCCCTGAGGCCGCAGCTTCCCTATCAGCCTGCAGCCATTCTGGGTCCCCCCACTTCCCTAGGGCACTGGGAGGGCTCTGGGCCAAGACCTTGAGGTTCCATTTAATTTTTTTCCAAGTTTGGGGAAAGCTATCTAAGCTTTCCTCTGCTGTAGCCCTCTCCTCACTTTCATCCCTTCTCTTAAAATAATCACTTCCTTTTGCCCCTAATGAACTTCATTTACTCAATGTTAACCTCACTTTCTAGAGATGGGGTTAGGGAAGCAATATGATAAAACTTTTTTTTTCTCTTACTTACACTCTATTAAATAGCCCTGCCCCAGACAACTTCTTAGCACAGCTCACCAGCCACTTAGACCTCAGGCTCAGTATCCTCTTCCCTTTCAACCCTGTGCTCCAATTCTCTCAGGACTAATTTCCCTTTGCCTTATTTTTCTCAAGTCTTCAGAAAAAAATCTCTCTTCTCTGTATTCTGTTTGTCCATCTTTTAATTCCCTATGTCTTGCTCCCTTTTTCTTTAGTATTCTCTTACAGCAAGTGACTACCAAGTCACATATAATGAAATTGAAATTCTTATGGTTGCCGAAAAAGTAAATTGAAAGAGGTATAGATATATTCAATATGCCAAAAAGAGGGGGAAAAAACGAAAAGAGAAGTGGAGGGAGTATGTCCATGTATTAATTCAACAAACATTAGCTGAGCATCTACCCTGTGCCAAGAAGTTTCTAAGCCTTCGGAATAGATGAGGGAAGAAGATCGAGTCTCTGCCCTCATGGAATTTACAGTGTTTGGTGAGAGACAAAGGACAAGTTTTCAGGCAATGATGGCATTGACTTCTGAACTATGGAGAGAAGCATGGGTGTCAGTGGAGTCTTAGGGATGAGACTATTTCCTGGACTGGGGGAAATCCCTGAAGACTTTCAGGAGGAAATCAAGTCTAAGGTGCGTCCTGAAGGATGGTGGTATGAGAGAAGTGATGGAAGGAAGTATATTCCAGGAGTCAAGGACATATGGCCAGGTCAGGAAGTTGTGGGAAAAAATATCCTAATAAAAGATGGCTGGAGCATATCCAGCAAGATGTACTGTGGTTGGAGACAAGCTTGCAAGTTGGGAGGAGAGAGAAATGAACATAGCAAGTTCCTCTAACCGCTTAAAGTATCCAAAAGCCACACAATTCAAGACCAGCCCATTGAAAATCATCTCAGTGGGGGATATTGCTTGCCCTCCTCCCCTTAGGTGAAATCGTGGGCAAGTCCCATAATTTTTCCAAAAACTTGCAACTCTTAAAATGTCCTCCAGTCTATTTTAGTAATAAGACATACCTTTTCCAGTAATTATAAATACCAAGTTCCTGTGTAATAGTCAAAACAGTGAACTTCATTTAAAACTTTTCCCCTCTCTTTCAGTTCAGGGCTGAGAGAATAGTCTAGGGCTAGAAACTATAGTGGAATACATGGGTGAAGTTAGCTTCTTTCTATTTCCCAGTTTGGAACTTTTCTTCTTGCTCTTTATCATGCTGGTATTGGCTTCCAACCCAGTGTTTACTGGTTTGGACTGAATCTGGATGTGGCATGTCCTGGACTTGCTGAGTGCTCAGAGCCTACTCTTCTGTGGGACCTTTTGAGTATTCCTTGGATTACCTGACAGGACACTTCTGTGCTTTCCATTTCATGGGCGAAGTGTGTCCTCAGGCCAGCAATGACCTCTTCTCTTCAATCAAATGCACTTCTTCCCCCTGCTTTTAAAGCCATCTCTCTTCTAGAAACTCTCTTGCACATGGTTTAAAATGGTTCCTGGCTGATTTTTCCTCTTGAGTGGCAGGCATGCCTGGTCAACTAGACACAGTGAACCATCTCCACTCCCTTTCTGCAAGAACAGCTAGCTTCCAATGAGCCCTGTTGCCTTAGCCCAAGCTAAGCCTTTCACCTATGGGTTAGACACCAGTGCAGTGTGTTTTGCAGAATCCAAGGGACACCTGCCAGGTGCTCTGAGTGGTTCCATCAGTCTGAGGCAATGGAGAACACAACTTCCCTTTCCCTGTAAGGAGGAAGAAAAATGTGACAGCACTCCAAGAACTTTCTCCAAAGAAGTCCTTTTCTTTTCCAGACCTCAAAAATATTTTTTATATCCTTAATGTAGGTGCTGGACGAAGGATCACAAAAGTGGTTTTTGACTACCTTCTTTGCAAAATAGGTCCTCATTTTCAAATACAGGTGAAACTTCAAACCTATTATTTTTATTTGACCTTTCAGGACCTCAATGAAACCAAGAGTTCTATGTCAATATCCTTTAACACATACTATGGAGTTTGGGCTTTATCTTTGTTACAGAGCCTATTAAATAAACTTTGATAATAGCCCCAAATGTGGTAATGGGGCATGAACCCTGAAGCGTGATGGGCATGTCCTTGATACCTTCCATTACTTTCCCTCCTGCCCTTCACAGCAGCCACCATTAAGAGGAGAGGATGGGTCTCTGCATTCTGGTCCCTCAAAGGCTACCCAGGTTCAAGGGACAAAGTTACTTGAATAAAATTGAATTGGAATAAGGAAAGTAGGTGGAAGTTTCTATACAGCTTGTCCACAGTCTGAACCCTCTACTTTATCTTGTGTTTATTTCTTCTCTTTATTCGCTTCAGTTACATTGGGTCAGACACATGACCCATGGCTGGGGTGAGGATACCAGAGTAGATTAGGAGTAGATTAAATGAGGGAGAAGTGGGCATTCTCTGGAGCCTGAGTAATTTCCATGATCTCGACACAGCTTCTTCAGCTGCTTCCTATATGTCCTCTAGTTGTGCCTCTTTTCTAAAATCACCTCTCTTTTCTTTTTTCAGGAGCCATGAATTGAAGATGAGCTGGGCACAGAGTGCCATGCTTATGGCGTCCATCTGCTGCCCTTTAGTCCCTGACCTCCCTCCTCATCTGTCTGTGACTCTTGTTCTGGTGAGTCACCCAGCTGATCACATCTCTCTCTGTTGCTTTTTCCCCTGCTCTGTCTTCAGTTTTCTCCATCCCCATGTGTCTTGTCACCATTATGTCTCTCCATTTCTCTTTCTACTCATTTACTTGCCTGTCTCTCCATTTCTTTCTAGTTTGTCAGAGTCAAGATCTCAGTGTTTTTCTGTTTTTTACTCATCTAAAGTATTTCTTAGACCAGCAAGGATGGCTGGAACCTACATTGACCAAAGTGGCAATCAGGGAACAGAAGGAAGGGAACAGGGTACCACTTCACCACCCAAGTGGGCAGAACAACAAGATTCAGCCCAAATCACCCTGTCCAGGCAAACTATCTGGATATCCTACTCCTGCTCCCACACTCATCCTTCCCTATCCCCAGCTCCCCTTCCCTTCACCTCTGTAATCACTACTGATAAGGAGGAGGATTTCTGAAGGTGTCCAGCTCCTTCGTTCATATCCTCACTGTCTGACTCTTCATTCTTCAACTGGAAACAGCAAGAAATCACCAACTCTCTTTTGTTTCATCCCTACTGCTGTTTGTAAATGCCTATGGGATGGCTCTTTAAAGGATACGCTGCCCATCCAGGCTCTAACTGCTCTGTCTGCAGTCTGTCCTCAACCTTCTCAGTATTTTTTCTCAAGAGAGAGGAGGCTCCTCCTCCGTTGACTTTGAATTCCCAACACTACCAGAAGCCTGGCACAAAATAAAGTTCAATAAATGTCTGTTAAATAAAGTGATTATCATCAATTTAGCATTTAAGGTTTCTCAAATGTTATTTGCATCTACGAAGTAAGTTGTAGAAGACAATTTAAGCATGCAGGCAGGATGAGAAGATTTGAACATACAGAAGAGAAAAAGGAAAAGTGTATAAATACTAAGATATTTGCTTAGAACATGAACCTTCAAAGTGGAACAGTTTCCGTGAACAGTTCTGCAACTGCTGTTGGCTTCCCAACAACTCTATATCTTCACTCCATAGGACCCCACAAAGGAGTATATCTTCTATAATAAATGAATCAAGAGCAACCCCAGAGCCCAGCCGAAGGAAAATCTGGGTCCATCTTCCAGGTTAAGCCCTTGATTATTGAACTGGATTGTGATGAGACCATTTTTCAAGCAATGTCTCCTGCTCCACTGCTTTGTTTTGAAGCTGTAAATGTGTGGGGAGGAGTTTGAGAATGCTTGGAATGGCAGTCTCCTTGGGACAGGAAATTGTATGCTAGAGTTCAGCTTCTGCTCTTTTGCCTTCTCTGAATCTCTCCAGGCCTCGGATAAAGAGCTCTTTACCTATGTGCTCTGCTGACATTCTCTATCAGCAACCCCCCGCCCTACAACCTTTTTATCTCACTGCTCTGTGCTCCAGAATTTCTCCCAGCAGATGCTTCCAATTCTTTTGCTATTTCTTTCTATTATACTCTCTCTCTCTTTTTTAAATATGTGTATCTTTTTCTTTCTTTGCATTTCTATTTATCTCTCTTTATACCTATCTTTGTGCATGCTTAACATTCTTTTCCTATAGTGGGGACATCCTAGCTCATCCATTTGTATATTTTCATTTATAAGAAAGACAGAGCACAAAGATGCTAAGATGGAATGGGATAGCAGAGATGGAGTTGGGTACCACCTGATTATTCTCAGAATATGACCCATTGAACCAGCTTGGGGACTGGAGAGATGGAGAAAGATTTCCTGCCTTCTCACTCCTTTTGTCATGTAGGTTATAGTGAAGCCCTCTACCTCTTGTTCCTTCTGATCTTCCCTTTTCCTTGATCACTCTTCTTAACTGACATCTTCATCAGACCACATCTTCTGACATTCTCCCCATCTGGGTCTCTGCCTTCCAACTGGGAACTCTGATAATGTCCCACTCCAATTGTGGATCATACTAATAGAATTATACCCAGAAAGGCTAACTCTTTGGAGGAATCTCTACTTCTTGTCAGTCCAGGGAGAATCTACTTTGTCAGCAGGCTTCTTTCTGGGGGTACATCATACCCAGCCTCAGTCCTTAATGAACTAGGATGTTTAAGAGATTAACTCTCTAGGTTAACTTGTAAACTCAATCTCACCTTTAAATATTTTGGAAGGTATTGAAAAGTGAGAGTAAGTGCTTTGGGAGGAAAAGACACTTTCTCATTCAGTGTTGTATCTCTAAGGCTTAATAGAGTCTCTGACTCATACTTGGGTTTCCATAGACATATTTTGAATCACATTAAAATATTAATATTCAGTTCCTATATTTTATGTATATAAGAGGTAAGGAAATCTGTAGCATTCCTGGAGCAGAAATGGTAAAGAAACCAGGATGTAAAGGCTTGGATAAAAGTAGGGAGAAAACACGGATAGAGATCCATGAGTTCTAGAAGAGATCGGGTATAAGTTTTCCATTTAAGGCATAGCTTTTGTGTTTTGGAGCATGTGCAAAGGAGGAATCCTAATAATTTCCAGGCAATGTGAAGTCAATGATTTAGAGATGGAAAAAGTTCCCAGAAGATCATGCATGTCTTCCAAAGTAGATGCAGTTACAACTACAGCCTTGGATCCCCCCAAAATTTAGCCTTAATTTTACAGGTTTAATAAGAAGTAAAGGAAAGAACAATGTCCACAAATGCTCCCTTCAAAATAAATATTCTCTCTCATTTGCCATATGAGGTCATTTCAATCAAGAAACAGGACTCCCAAGGATCCACAAAGCAGCAAAATGGTGGTCCAAGGCTCAATGGGAGGGAATGCCTGCCAGAAGAGCCAATTCAAAGGAGTCAGCTGGGAATCAAGGGTAGGTAACCCAAGCCAGGGGTTAGTAAGTGAGGAGAGTAATCCCAGAGTAAAGGAAAGGATAAGGTAAAGGGTGATTTTTGGTGAATGTGATCAGAGCAATACACTCCACTCACAACCTTTCTCTGTCTTTCAATAATGTCCCACAGCATCAACAATGAGTTTATGCCCAAACAGTGGTTGGAAAGCCATTCCTTGTCCATCCCTGGTTGGATATATGTCTATTCCAGGAATGAAAGGAAACTCAAGTCTGACCCTAATTACTGTGCTTTTCTTTGGGGGCATAGGGCCCCTGGTCCATTTGATTTGAGAATGACTATTTTGAAGGAAGAATTTGTTAGTCTAGATCAATTTGATTATCTTTAACATTGCACCTGAGTGATGGCCTGGCTGAGAACCAAGTAAAGATGAAGGACTCAAGGGAACAGCCCACAGAGGAAGAAATGTCAACAGTGGAGATCTGGAGGACTTGAACTCCTTTAACACCTCCCCTAACCACAGCCTTCCCTCTCTGCCCCATACCTTCCCCTCCAACCTCCACACACATTCCCCAGTTTAGGTACACCAAGACACTCTAGTTAGAAGTAAGGCCCTTACTCCCCTTTGCTGAAATGTCCTGTTTGCTCTTCTCCTCTTTGGTGGCCTTAAGGCACATTCCATGTGGACTTCCCCTTTCTCAGAAACTTATGGTGAGAATTGAGAGGAACAGGTGAGCCTGATAGAGATTTCCGAGGGCCTGACTATCACCGTTTTTCCTTTCCATCCATGTTCTCTTCCCCTGATTGGAGCATGGTATGTGTTCCTTGAAAGGGAGGCCCTGTGCCCCCAACAGCCTCAGTGTCTGATCCTGCCTCCCCGGGGCCACTGTGGCCACACTCCCTGAACATGCCTGCCGTAGCTCCCCCTCTCTCTCCAGGGCTCTGCTCTGCTTCATGTCTTTAAGCATCTTGTTCCCAAACTTCCTGCTGCTATGCTTTGCTATTTCTTTCTGTACTTTGCCTTGTTTCAGGATACTATGTCCTGCATCCATCAAGATCTGCTAAAAAAAATAAGGAAAAAATTCCTACTGGTTGACAAAATGGGGACCATGAGGCAAAAAAAGGCACCATGGATGTTCCTGGGAGAATAAAACGACCTCCTGTTACTCTCTTCTCTTTTGTGTGTTGCAATTCATTAACCAGGATCTTCTCATTTCTCCTTCTCTTCCCTCTTGGATGCCTCAAGGCTCCACAGTCTAGAAAGCGGTTGTCCATAAAGGATGAGCTCCTTACCCACTGCTGTCTAAGATTCTTCTATCTCTATTCTTCAACTGGAAATAGCAAAGAGTTCCTGATCCAGTCACCGTATTTCAATCTTCTTGGGTTTCAGGAGGGAGTAATGTAAGAAGATGGGCTTTCACAGAAGCCAAAAAAACACTTGACTCCTTCCAAGCTGCCACCTCTTTTTTTCAAAAGACATCTTTAGGAAACTGACCTTTCATCTTCCAATCTGTATTAAAAAATGTCTAAGATAAAAGTGTATCAGGGGAAGAAATCCATCCAAGTGTCATCAGCCTTCTGCTTCTGAGAGTGAGAGCATCCTCCTGCTTCCAAGTCCTGACCTTTTGGAAAAACCCTCCACAGAGTAACAGCATCCTGCTCATTGTACCTGTACTGCTCACAGGAAGGGCCATTTCTCTCCACAGAAGTGATCGCCAGTCCTTGCAGTCTTTATGGCTGACACTACGGACCTGTGGTTCTTCTAGTTTAATATTAGAGTATGGGGGACATTGCACTGTACTTCATATAATGCTGTATCGTTATACACACGACTCTCTGTATTCCCCCATCAGACTGTGAACTCACTGAAGGCAGGGAGGTCTTGTAAGGCAAAGACTTAGATCCTTTTCTAACCTACAGCAAATTTACTCATGGGGCCTACAGAATATCCGAGAGAAACATGCCTCTTGATGTTCCCTGTATACAAAAGCAGCTGATTAAAGAAAGCCCCTTCAGAATAAGGTGAAGAGCAATCATAAACCAAAGACCCAAAGTCTGGGGACCTTGCTTATTGAACTAAATTATGATTTAGACATTTTCTAAGTGACCCACTGTTTCTCTGAATCCTTATCTGTAGCCTCAGCATTCTAGGCTGCATACTGTCTTGGAGGGCTGTGCCTGAGACCCATTTTGAAGCCTTCCTTACCTCTTGACTTCTCAAAGTTTCTTGGGAGTCAAAGGAGTAAAGTGAGAAGTTGGGCTTTCACAGAAGTCAGGAAAACACCTGACTCCTTCCAAGCAAGCACCCCTTTTCTTAAAAGACATCTGTAGGAAACTGACCCTATATCTTCCGATCTGTATTTTTAAAAATGTCTGCTATTAAGATAAAAGTGTATCAGGAGAAGAAAACCATCCAAGTGCCATCGCCATCAGCCTTCTGCTTCTGAGAATGAGGGCATTTACCATTATTTATGTAGAAATTCTGAGATTGGGTAGGGAGGAGGAGAACAAGTACTCTTTCTCAAGGATCCTTGGAAAGGAGAGCCAGTCAGGAAGATAGGAGACCCAAGGGAAAGAAGGAAAGAAAGAAATTTCTCAAACAGGCTCAGGACTGGTCTGGGACAGGGGTCTCGGTAGAGCCTGAAGTAGCAGCCTGGGGATGAACTTTACCCAAAGATAGTCCAGAGGTGCAAGGCAAGCCTGGCGGACTCTGTGGTTCTCTATAGGAGCAGTTCCTGGGAGCAGCAACAGGGGCTGAGTCCTCTAAGGTCATGGGTATCTCTCCTATAGCTGCACAGAGTTTCCATCTCCACTTTCTCTAGGAAAGGGTCCTTGAGATGGGGGCAAGAGACCCAGCTAGTCCAGAGACCTTGGGCCTCAATTGATTGAGGAAGAAAAAGTGGCAGGTTCACATCCAATTAGTCTTCCAGTCCTGACTTTTTTTTTCCTTCTTTTTACTCTCCTCAGTTAATCTGGGTTCTAGGTACCAGAACAATTAGTAGCAAAGTGATGAGGCCACTATATTTAAAAGGCAAGTACTGTACAATCTCTGTATCAGATAGAATCTTGAGGGTCCCTTCCCAGGAGAACCGTCTCCAGCCCTTTTCCATCCTCCACTGAAAGTTCCCTCATTTTCTCTGTCTCTGAACTATGAAATTCAGAAGAATATGATGATTATCCTGGGGAGCTTCCAGACTGAGGTAGAGTGTGGCCAACTACTTTCTATTTGCACTCTATCTTTTTCTCTCTGTTTCCGTGAATGTGTTTCTCTGGCACTCTTGGTGCCTTGTTCCTATCTCTACTGTCTTGATTCTTGTCTCTGACATCATCTCCCACAGATGCTCCTGTTTCTTCTCTCTCATTGTTGCTTTCTCCTTCTCTGTCTCTGTCTGCAACTGTAACCAAAGACTTTCATTCTCTCCATTGACCTGATTTTATAGGCATTGGAGTCATCCTCCTTTGCACTCTTCCCCAGAAAAGAATGCACCATAGAATGCTAAGGCAACTGCAGCAGGGAGAGCTCAGACCCCACCTCAATCCTATCCACCCTCTACCAAGAGAGTGACACCTACATTCCTCCCATGCCCAGTTTATGTCTGTAAGGAGGCACCAACGTGGTGATGTTCCAGTCATCCCACCCCTTCTTGGTCCCCTCCATGAGTTGCCCCAAACTCCTACCCACTGCCCATCATTTGGGCTGCCACTGTTTTCGTGGGACCAGCTTCTAGACCACTGCCCTTTAATGGGGGACACCAAAGAGGCAATTTCCAAACACAACCTCAGCCCCTGTGAACATTGACATCTGTGTTAGTTAGATTCAGTTGTGAACTTGGCCAGGTGAGCATACCTAGTTCTGTTGCTGCGGACACAAGCCAATGGTACATGAACCTCATCTGTTGCTAATTACATCTGCAGTCAGCGAGGAGGTGTGTCTGCTGCAATGAGTGACGTTTGACTTAATTGGCTGGTGCTTAAATGAGAGAACGCAATGTAGCACAGCCTAGCAGCTCAGCATTCCTCATCTGAGCACTAGCAGCTCAGCCCGGGCCTTTGGAGATGCAGAAAGAAGTCACCCTGGGGAAAGTTGTTGGAACCCAGGGACCTGGAGAGAAGACCAGTAGAGACCATCTTATGCCTTCCATGTAAGAAAGAACCTCAGTGGAAAGTTAGCTGCCTTTCCTCTGAAGAACCAACAAAATAAATCCCCTTTTATTAAAAGCCAATCAGTCTCTGGTGTGTTGCATTCTGGCAGCTAGCAAACCAGAACAACATCCCTAATATGTGTTTCTTTGTGGCTTCCCTGCTCCCCTTTCTTTCCCCACTCTTTGAAGGTCTCAGGAAATATCTTGCTCTTGTCCCTGATAAGTCCATGTGACATCCTCAGAACCCTGTATACACCTGGGGTCTCCAACATTTTATTTTGTTTCCCCACATTGACATGGAACCTCAAATAATTGTTCTGATCCCTAAAACACTAGTCCAGCTCGAAGCCAGATGTCAGGAATTTGAACATCCAAAGTGACATCTCCTCTTAAATTATGAGATCTCCGTGGGCAAAGGTCTAGTCCACTGCTAGCCTTCCCTAAAATATTTCTAATATAGATGATTGTCTAGTGACACTTTAACTATCTTTAGCATATGAAAGGATTTTATTTCTAAGATGTGATATAGGAGAAAGGCAATGGAGTATCTGAGGCCTGACTAAGGCCCTGTTGAATATCTGTGACCATCATTGTTCCTCGTGATATTTGGGCTGTTTTGTTTCCCCGTACGCAGTAAGCTCCTTGAGGGCAGGAACTATGTCCCATTCATTGCTGTTCCCCTGCCACCAAACTAAAATTAAGTAAACTTTTGTAAAAATACACCAATGTATTAAGCACTAACTGTCGGGGGAGGTGTAATGAGGAGAGAAAAAGAGGGTAGATGAGCATGACTTGTCTTGATGCCATGTGTTGTCGGCTGTGTCATAGTGGCAAGTTCTGGGAGTCCTGTGTCTTAGATTCCAAGGAAAGGGGACTATTTGACTCTTATTCCAAAGAAATAGAAAAAGTGGCATGTCTTGTACCATTGGAATAGTCAAAGCAGCTGCTCCAGAGTAAACCACCATGAGAACCTGGTTGAAGAGAGAATCCTAAACCTAACCCCTAACCCAGCCTGCTGCTCATTTCTTGAATGGAATTGTGATTTGGCCAAGCCCTCGCATCTCATTCAGGAACTCTGTTCTCCCAGCCACAACTGCAGCAAGGGAGCTTGTACCGGGTCTTCCCAAATCCCTTCCCTATTTAGTGCCCACTAGTCAGCAGAGGATTTGGGGTGCCTCACTCCCTTTCAGCGGCCTTGGATCAGCTAGCTCCCCTCCCTGTGGGGCTTGGAAGGACAGAGCACACCTGAGTGGTGTCAGGACCTCATGGCAGAGTCTAGAGGGGTGCCTGAAAGGGGATCCTGGGCATATGCCTCAGTGTATACATTGCAACTGCTTATTCCATGTAATTTCCAGCCACGGAATTCTCCTGCTCCTCTCCACAGGAAGGGCTGCCCTTTTCCCAGACTGCTTGCCCTGGGCTCAACTAGGACCATTTGGAACTTCTCAAACCCTGGATTCTCAGAGCTGCCATGGCTCAAGGGGAAGGAAAGTGGGAAACTTCCTGGGCTGAGGTTACATACGATTTAGGGTACTGCATCACCCCACCTCTCAAATAGCTCTCTCTCTTCTTGATGTGGACTGTCCAGCCAGGTCCCTCTCAATGGGAAACGGGCAATTTTTAAGAGGCATATCTGTCTGGGTAATACAAGGTATTGTGCTGCTAATGCTCATCTCCTTTGAGTTGAGCCTTCTTCAGGCTGGGAGACCAGGGGCCTTGTTTGAGAGTGGAAAGAGGAGCTCAACGACTCTACTGATGGCATCTGGCTGAGGCTGGGAGGTAGGGAAAACTCTGGCACTCCTTGACTTTCCAAATGGTCTTGGCACTGGCTGAGGATAGACATCCCAGCAGACCCTGAGCTGTACCTCCCAAGCTGGAGATGAACTTTCCCCCTAAGTCGGCCTGGGAGTCTCGGTGGGCCATGTTACTATAGCCTTAGAATCAAGAGGAACAGGGAGTACTGACGGTGAGTGGGCATCAGGGGGAACTCTGTGTTGTTTCAAGTTCCCCAGTACTTCCCAGAAACAACTCAAAAAATGTGAAGTGAAGGGGTCCTGAGGGCGACATATGGAGCCTAGATGCCTCATCTGTCTAAAGAGAGAAAGGAGGAAGGGACTCTGGAGCAGTAGTGCCAACCTTGGCTGTACTTTTTTGTCCTGGCCTCCTCCTCTTTTTCTCTTCTTCTGTACCATACTCAAGGAGAGGTACATCCTGGAATTAGGAGCAGACAGAGAAGGGTAGGCCACACCTAGGTACATACAGCCACCCCTGAGTTCCTGCTCCCAGTAGAGAAAACTTCTCTTGCCAGACTCGCCCTCTGGTGGGCTAAGATGTTCAGACCACCCCCACTCCCCTACCCCCTAGCTGTTGCCTCCTCCTCCCTTGAGGCTCTGCTCCTCAAAGCTTCTGCTTCCTTTGGGCAAGGTCCTTTTGACAACTCATGCTGCATTCCTCTCCTTGTCCTAATTTCACTCTGACTTGGGTCCCCCTGAAGGACTCTTCTTCTGCTCAGCTTTTGTTCATGTTATTTCCCATCATGATTCTTTTTTCTCTTGTTTCTTTCTAGTTATGTTCTAATTTTTTTTTCTGCCCATCTCTCCAGAATCCTGACCTCTCTGGATATTGAGACTAAGAAAATACCCCTCAGTTTGGAATCATTTCTTATAATTGATGAACTCAGACCATGTCTGCAGGGAAGTTTCGGGCCCTAACTCACTCTTGCCCATCCTCCAGGTCTATACAGAGACAGTTGCCTTGCTCCCATGCCCCGTTTCTGTTTGAGAGGAGGAGGCACCACCTTGGTGAAGTTCCACTATTACCCCACCACCCCTTGTTGGCCCCCTCCATGAGCTGCCCCAAACTCCTGTCCATTGAGCATCATCTGGACTGCCACCGCTTTCATGGGATCAGCCCCTGGACCACTGCCCTTCAACTAGGGACACCAAGGAGGCAGCCTCCAGACACAGTCCCAGCCCTTGTGAGCACCCACATCCCCAAAGCATGGCTCTTTGTAGCTTCCCTGTCCCCCTCTCTTTCCCCACTCTTTGAACATCTCAGGAAGCATCTCACCCTTGTCCCTGCACCCCTTTCATCAGGGACCTTTCACACTTTGGGGCATTTTCAATGGCACCTGAGAAGCTATCCCCCGTTGAATAAGCAGTTTCCTTTTCCCCACCATCCATGCTGCTCCAGAGAGGGACCTCGATCCTATGGACAAGTGTACTCTTATTATAGGCCAACTCCTGAGAAGACAAAGAGAACTTTTCCTCTAGTTTTCAACTGCCTGCCTGGTCATAGGAAACACTCATATTTCTATGATCCTTCTCTGAGAGCATTTTTTTTTCAAATAATAAATTTTCTCTAAGTAATTTTCTTTATCTGTGTGGGCAGGAACTTGGGGATAAGCATACCTGACCCTTGGCCCAGGCCTTGTACATATTTCTGATGTTTTCATCCTTATCCTGTCACTCTTCCCTTTCTCACTGTGGAGGAAGGTACTTGAAAGCAGGAACTTTGTTTCATTCATCTTTGTACCCCTGCTGCCCAGCAAAGCTCAACAAATATTTGATAAAGCAATATGCTTACAAAAGAGTGAATTCCTAAACAAATATCAGTGGAGAATGGCTACGGGGAAGTCAAAACAGAAGTAAGAGACACCCTGGCCAGGACTTCATGGCTGACACAGGGGACAGTTTGGAACTGATTACCGAAGGGACCTCCCAACCAGAGCCTTTGTCCCAAGTCTCCTGAGCCTCTATCTGAGTGAGTACCCTACAGCAGAAAGACCAAGGTATACTCTTAGAGCCTATGCCTGAGGAGAAATCCCAAACCCACTCCTCGAGTTTGGCTGGCAATTATTGAGCCACCTTGAGAGTCATTGAGCATCGTCTCAAGGCCACCCCCCTTCTCTGGGAGTCTGAATCCAGTTGCTTTCATATTGGAAGCCTTGTCTCCATGCCGGGGCACTGGGCCCCTGAAGTCATGGAGTGGTGGGTAGTAGGTCTTCTCTGGGTGTCCTCTGGCAGAGAATGAGGTAGAAAGCAAAGTGGCAGTTGTTGCTGCCAGAGGTTTACTGAGCAGCCTGCCAGGGGCTCTCATGGCGGGCAGGGTAGGCCTTGACTCCCTGCCTCTACTGCTTGGGCTTATAGTTCCCCAGGCAGCCTCCCCGGCAGAGGTGGCCCAACTTCCTCCTCAGCCAGGGAACCACTTCTAAGCCTCCCAGGAGGACCTGCCTGGGCTGGGATTGCAGAGGCCCAGGAAGGCCCTTGAACATGTCCCTGCCCGCCCCCTACTCCTTCCCCAGGCACTGTACTGGATGCTTAACCCTCCACCATTACAGTGGCCTCTACTGGTTACAATTAAGCTATCATTTCTTTCTAGAAAAGATGCTTGGTTCCCATCCTTCCATCCCACCCTACCTAGTTCTCTACCCTTGTTTTGGGGACTGGGCTACAGGGATGGTTAGGGAAGGGGGCAAAGAAGAGACAAGGGCACTTCTGGACCTCTCTGTCCTCTTTCCATCCTGCCACCCATCCTGCTTCCTGCTGGCTCCCTTTTCTCGCTGTCCTGCCTGCCTCCTTCTCAGAATGACCTGGAACAAGGGGACATCTCACATGACTCAAGGCTGGCCTGGCCACTGCCCTCCAGTGGGCTGCTTCTGCACTTCAGCCACCACCAGCTCCTCACCTCGACTCTGTCTCCCCAGGTCTTGGCCCCTTTGCCTTCCCTCTCCCTCCCTCACCTGCCATCCCCACCCTCCCACTCCCCATTCTCCTTTACTTCAGATCAGTCCCCCTTGCTTTCAGCCCCATTGCCCCTAGCCTGCCAAGAAGTTCTCACCTGTCTCTATCTTTCTACTTAATCTGCGTAAGTCTCTAAAGTTCTACACCCCCTTGGCCCACCCTGGGCGCTTAGTCTGTGGGATTCTTTCTTTTTCTCTCTGTATTTGTCTCCTAAGGGCCCTTCTTGTCCTCAAGGACTGGGGCCAGTGGGGACAGCCTGACTTGGCTGAGCCCACTCAGGACGTCTCTGCTGCTCTGACCCCCTACAGTGCACACCTTCTCCCCTTGGAGTCCTTTAATAGCCCAAGCGCCTGAGCTGGGGGCCCAGCTGTGGGGCATCTGGGCACGTGTCCCACCCCTGGGCATCCATCATCCCTGTGGACCTGCCCCCTAGTCAGCCTTCTCCGGGTGACACCAAATGCCCTTTATCATGTGTGTATATCTATATGTAAATGATATAGATATGAATTCACATTTTTTTTCAGACCACATTGTGAAAAGTTGTCTGGGCAGGCCCAAAGATTTCCAGTGCCCTCTCTGAACTCTAATTTTCCCCTAGGAGACTTGGGACCTATGAGGTTTCCCCCTCTATGTCCTGGAGCCACTGCCCTTCCCCAAGAGTACAGAACAGTGAGTGGGAGGGGAAGGGGTTGGGACTGGAGCCCCTCCCCCACCCTAGCCAGTGGCAGTTGCTCCTGCTGAGCTCTCCAGGCAGCCTGACAGTTGGCCAGTAGAACCTTTACTCCTTCCATATAGTTCTTGGGTGTAGAACTGTCTGGAAGCAAGGGCTTCTGAATGGCCCAGCTGAGGCCCCCTCTTCAGACCCTGTAGCACTGCTTCCTCTGAGCCTGGGAGCCAATTTGGGGCCTTCTGGGGATCCTCCTTGTGGCAGTTTGGGAGGACATGAGGAGTTGTTTTGGCAGGGACTTCAGGGTCCTGGAAAAGCCCCTGCTTTTGCCAAGAATGCCTTCCTTCCAGATGCTGCCCTTTCCTGGACACCTGATAGCTACCATTAAAGAGTCATTGCTTGGAGGAAGGAATGGCTCCTATTCAGCTATCACAGTTCTGGGGGAAAGAATCTCCATAGAGTCTCCACCAAGGAAGGCAGCCTGCTTTTTTTTTTTTGTCTCATTGTGAGTTGTTAAGGCCTCTCAGGCCAGGAGCTGCAGGACTACATGGAGACAGGGAGGTAATTAAAGCAAACAAACATTCCTAGTACACCTTGAAGGGTTCCAGAGCTGGAGAAAGGGTCTGAAACAGAGCACAGGCCAGATTTCCTAAGAAGAATTGAAGGGATCTTTACGCTCTCCCTGGCTGGGGATGAGCTTTTCCCAAGGTAGGAAGTTGGGGTCCATGAGGCCTCAGGGTTGAAGGGACACTCTATTCCCTCTAAGGGTCCTGTTTTCCCCCCTGTAGACCCTTCTAACCCCAGTTCCCAGACGCTGTGGCATATCCCAGCAGCTGGAGGTCTCCCAGGAGCAATCTTGGAGACCTCCAGGGCCCAGTGCTGCCTGAAAAAGATGGCAGGTGGCAGCACTGAGTCAGCACCACCCATGCCAGCACCGTAAGCTTCTTTCTTTCTTCTCTTGTCCATGTCTCCAAACCTGGATGGCTGCTGCCTGGAGTGGTAGGAGAGGTGGAGGGCATAGCTACTCAGGAGCTGTAAATTGGAAGAGAAGTCTTGGGTGCAACCACAGGGACAACCAGCTATTTACTCCTGCCCTTCTCCACTCCAGGCTCTGCATTCTCCCGGCTCTCTCTAGCCCTAGCACCCTAAGCTATCTCCCCAGCTGCTACTGCTATTTTTGTCTCTGACCACAGTTTCTTCTCTTCCGTTGTCTCTTTCGGTTAAGATTCTCTCTCTACAACCTCCCAGTCAGTGTGGGTTACAACTGTGCCCATGTAATGGTGCCTTTAGGCCCAGGACAGCTGGGTGGGACCTTAACTCATCTTCCATGGACCCCAAGGTGCTGAACAAATCATCTTTTCTATATGGCCCAAAGTTTAGGAAGCACTATTTACTACTCACTTTCCTTTGTTCTGTTTGTTTCTTGTTCTTTATCCTCCCACATCTGGATGTCTTTCTCTGTATACTTTTCTGCCTTTTATCATCCTCTTTTTCTTCTGTTCACAGAAAGAATTGGACCCCACGGGATTGAGGAAGGAGTGAAGAGCCAATGGGGCACCTTAGGTGCCCAGATCACCCTCCGGATGACAAGGAGGAGGAACCTTTCCACGCACATTGCTGTCCCTGAGAGTCAAGAATCTCGTCCTGCCACTCCTCCCAACTCCAAGCTCCTCCCCTGGTCCTCACAAAGAGACCTGATAGCTTAGGGGACCCGTCCCTTTTCCTTTTCCCCTCACCACCTGGCCCTCAACTGGAAATGGCAACGAGATGGCTCCACACGAGTCCTCTCAGTCCCCAGTCGACACCATCTTCCCACATCCCCTTCTGAGCTGTTCCCAAGAAAAACTCATCCTTTTGACTGGTCTCTTGAGATGTTATGCTACTCCTGGAATGGTAAATCCAGAGTCTTTACTCAGGGTCTGACCCCAGTGTTTTATTTGCTTCTCAATCCCAGGCTAAGGTTAAGGCTGCCCTCCCTTCACCTTCTTGATACCTGTCTTTCTTGAATGGTGAGCTCCTGAAGAGCAGGCTGCAGTATCTCATGCATTTCTAGATGCCTGGAGCTTACCTCAGAACTCAGCACACATGTGCAGGCTGTGCTTTTTTAAAATAAAATTATTTCAAAATGCCATATATAAATATTGAATTTTTTTTGAAATTGGAGATAAGAGAGATTGTAGAAAGCTTGGGAAAATCCCAATATATTTGTAAAGAAAGATGGAGAGGCTGAGGAGAGAGCAGGGCAGGTATGTTTTCATTCAGGTCAAGATTTAAAGGTCGAGTTTACCTAATAGGGAAGAGATTTTGCCACTTGGTGTGCACTGATTTTGAGGGCACTTCATGAATTTCATATTCAGGGACTATGATCTATCGTGAAGCAACCTACTGTGAGCGGTAGTCATTACTAACACACTGGATAAAGAGAAATCCCTTCAACCTCTGATCAAAGAGGAATTTTATTCTCTTCCTAGGTAAGGCTCAAGGAGTACTTGCTGAAACTGAACTGGGATTTAAAATATTTATCAATCACATTTTCTCTTTGCCCCCTCCTGCTATACCATTCCATTTTCTTAAGGGATATGTCCAAGCTAGTTTCCTAGTGATGGTTTCAAAAACTTGAATCTAAACATTGGTACTGGGTCTCTAACTGCACAAGTTTCGCAGATTAAAGTTGGAGGGAAATAGTTTCTCCAGTGAAAGATTCTGTGCATAGGTGTACATGTGTGCATCGCGTATGGCTTGAGTTGTGTCAGTGGGTTGGGCTCAGTGACCTCCAAGTACATATAGCCTCAGTGCTAGGATATCAATTTCTTCTCCTGCCTGAGACTGAAGAGGATTTTCTATTTTGGTAATGAATAAACAGAGTTTGATAGTTAGAAAGATATTAAATCCAAGTCTTAGTACAGAGTGAAAAGGTCCTACGAAGGATGTCTGATGACTGACGTGGTGGGTCACGAAGGCCCGTGGATTCTGCCTCTCAAGTAGTTTTCGAGTGTTATCCCTAGTCTGTCTTCTCACTGCCAGTATGCACTTTAGATTTTTAACCCGCTCTTTCTTCATTCTCCATGAGTCTCCAGAATGGTCTTTCCAGAACTTGAGTAGTATGATCAAGTTACGCATAAGCTAAAGTCTCATGGGACTTTCCATTGTCCACAGAATAAGGCTCTGACTCATTGGCCAACCAGTCTCAATTTTGGTTCAGCCCAACTCTTCCTTCCTCCTGCTTGATTTCAACTACATGTGAGTACTCAGAATTCCTCAAAGCATACCTGGAGTTTTCCAGTGTCAGTGCATTATGACCTTTCTCCTCCTCTACCTGGTGAACTCCTGATCATCCTTCAAGGTCCAGCTAAAGTCTCCCCTTTCTTGGGACTTGTAAAATTGAGAAAGGCACCATCTGGGTTCACTGATGGCAGTATATACTTTTTAAATGGCTTACTGTTCTTTTATGGTTCTGTCAATAGATTTTGAATGAAAAGTTACTGCCTTGTTTGTCTTCCTATTTGTTAAGCATAGCAGAGTGTCTGCTCTATCACACCCTCTAAGTCTATATTTGCAGAGATGGCAGAGCATGCATAGATTTTGTGGCTTGTAGCCCACAAAGTCAGGGCTAGAAATGGGAATTTCTTCAGCTCGCCTGAAGCACTGCTGCTGACAGAAGAGCAGGACATTTCATTTCATTCATGACCAGAGCTGTCCCCTTAGAACTGAGCAAAGATCCTGGGGTCTTAAGGAGCCCCCAAGAAGTTGGGAGGGCCTTCAGGTAATTTGTCACAGGGCATGAGTTCAGACCGATGTTGTTCCAAGGCCCAATATCTCAATCCACAAAGGCTCCATGGTCCATTCAGATCCAGAAGGGCTGCTGCTTTTGTGCCATCCTTGGCACAATCTCTGTGCCTGGAATCCAGCTTCCCCTGTGAGCCATCCAGCTATGTCTCCCAGGGCTTCGAATCTCCACACAGCCCGATCTGCGATGCAGCGAGGTTCCCATAGCAAGTATCTTTTATCTATTCAGGTGGAATTTCTTTTTTGTCAACTAAGAGGCTCCCTCTCTTCCTTTGTGATAAGGAAACATGATCTCTTCTATGAGTTTAGGCTTTTACAAAAATCATGAAAGTTTTTGGTTTTAAGTAGCTCCTTGCAAAAGACCCTGTGGCAAGAAACCTTCAAGGGCCTGGCTTAATATGGTAGGAAAGTAAGATGCAGGAAAATCAAACAAAAATGACTTAAAAAATTATCCTTACATAACTGATTATCTACCTGCCCACTCAAAAATTCACAATTTTCTGGAATATGCAAGCAAAAACAGTAGGAAGACCAAATGACTTCCACTTTTTTCCCTTCCTTTCCCCATATTTCCTAAATGTTTTATAATAAACATGTATCACTTTCATAATATAAAGCATTTCCATTTCAAAAGAACACAATAAGAGCATTAAAGCAATTTAAAATGTCAAAAGACTGGGAATCAAATTCCAGCTTTGCTACCTTATCTCGTCAAACCTCAGTTTGCTGATCTATGAAATTAGGATGATAACAAGCTTTTGTTTTCTGAAGCAAATGAGCTGATGTGCATAAAGTTCCTGACATGACCTGGTCCATGGATCTCACCCTCCCTCATCTCCACCACCTCGCCAAGGCCTCACCCATGGGAGATAATCAAAAGTTGCTGAATATATAACCCAATGAAGAGTTTAGTGAATCCGTGTGCCAAACTCTACATGTATGATTCCAAAAATTAGATCACACTCTGTAAACGAACATGTTCACCCAAAGCACTGATCTCTGTTAGCCTGTGAATATATACATACATACATTTATACATATATATATATATATATATATATATGTATTGTTTTTTCTTTAAACCAGACTGGCTTTCCATTCATAGTATGACAAATTACATGGAGAACCTTAAAGACCTAGAGGAAGTGCTCCATATCACCTGTTATAAGCTCAACTGTACACATGTCCTGTATTTGTTTATGTTTTTACTACTTTATAATTATCTGAGCACATACATTGTATCACTATTTAGACCTAGGACCACATGGTAAGGTTACATACATATTAACTACGAGTCTTTCTGTTTGTAATTTGGCCTTTACGAAAGAGGGAGTGAGGATCACGGTCAAAAGCTTCAAAAGGTACTCAAACCTGATATGTCACATCACCTAATATCTCAAAGCACTGCCTTTGGTAGAGTAGCACATTCAGACTAGTATAAATACACAGCCTGCTCTACCTTTTTCCAAAACATGTCTGTACTATCTATTGTAGTGTAACAAATTAATGCAAATTTATCAACTTAAAACAGCATATATCTATTATATCACAGCTTCCATGGGTGAGGGATTTGGTCATGATTTAACCAGGTTGCTTCAGTGTCTCTCAGAAGGCTGAAGCCAAGATGTTGGCCAGGGATAGGCATGCCCTCAAGACTCAGATGGGAGGGGATCTGATCTGCTTCCAAGCTCAGGTGGCTATGGCAGGATTCAACTGCCTGCTGGCTGCTGGCTGGAGGTTGACCTCAGTTCCTTGCCCTGAGGGCCTTTCCATATGGTGGCTTACTTCATCAAAGCCATCAAAGGAGGCAGTCAAAAGAGGGTGTCCACTAGCAAGACAGAAGTTACACTCTTTTGTAACGTAATCAAGGAAGAACTATTCCATCACCTTGGCTGTATTCTATTGGTTAGAAACATGTCATAGGTCCTGCCCACACTGAATGTAAGGGGATTATAGAAGGGCATGAATACAGAGAGGCAGAGAATCAGAGGTCATCTAAGAGCCTACCCATTATGATGCCCAAAAGAATTGGTTTTAAATTCATGGTGGGTTGAAAACAGTCCATCACAACACACACTCCAATCATAGTCAAACCCTATGGATATGCAAGAACAGCCATATATCATCCATTATCATCTTCTGCTGTGAGAATGCTGCAGAAAATGCTGTTCATGTCACCATTTGGTGCATAGGCCTCCATGGGGCTACCTCTTTGGAATTTGCTTCTGGAGAAGACTTGACTTTCCCTGAGAACTGGAAGTTCTTCTAAAGTTAGCAATTCTCTCTCTGGTCATGTTTCCCTTTCACACTGATCTCCTGGAGGTTTATCTCTAACAATGACAACCCTTGTAATTTCTATTTTTTATTTGTTTTCTGACCTTGCACATGTTTTGTTTTAATTTTCTTTATGTTTTGCAGCTATTTTACTACACATAATCTTATTTGAAGCCATCTAAATGAGGTGGGATATAAATCAAATAGGGTAGAGGTCGAGTCTTTAGGCTTAGCATGGTCAAAACATGATAGAATTGAATTCCTAAACCTCCATCTGTCTTTCAAATGAGGCACCTGTATATTCTGTATTTTACATACCCTCTTTATTTTTTAGTGTGAGGGCTTAGTAGAAAACCCACTTAAATTTCCTGTTTATAATATTTTGAAGAAAAGAAGATCAAAATGAGTCCTAATTTAAAACTGATGTTTTTAGTTGGTTTTGTTGAAAGTGAAGGCTTAGAGACTAGATAATAACTAGGAGGTTTATTTGGACATGGAGTACAGATAAGATCTGAAAAATACAGCATTCATTCATAAGAAAACTTATCGAGTATTTATTAAATGCCAGAGAGTAGGTGATACAAAGATGAAAAAATAGAAAGTACCATCCTCGTGACTGTTGATGAGGATTGTGAAAATTGATCCTGACATTATGTAATGGAGTCTTCAGAGGTGGGCCCAAGGTAGTAGGGCCATAACAACTCAGTTAACAGAAACTCAGTTAACTTCTAAAAGTGTATCAGAAGATAAATATGAGATGTTCCGGTAAATCCAGCACATAGATGGCTGCATATTAATCACCAATATAGGCTTCTTCCTAAGCTAGTCAAGGTTCTGTTTTACAAACAATTATCCCACCCTTTCCTGAAACATGAGGAAATCACACTGTGTGACTGGAGGTGGGGTGTAGCCTGGAGAGTGTTCTTCCCTAGAGACTCACCCAGCATGGGGCCCTCTAAATAATGGTCTTTCCAGACACAGCCAAGTTGTCCTACACATCTTGCAGGTGTATCCCCCTACGAAGATTGTCAGCCTAGTCTGTCCATGAAATTTGATAGAAAAAAATATACATTTTCACTAATGACTGATTTGTAGCATTCCTTTCAATTACGAAGAAAGAAAATAAATCATGGTAACATTAGCATGTTTACCACCAATAAAAGTCACATATATTTTTAGATCACTTTACAGTTGTTGGTATCTTAAAATGTAATTTACACTCTCTGCTACTTCAAACCATGATAGTTATTAGTTCCTGTTACTTAATGCGTTAAAAAAGAAGCACACATGTTGTTACTCTATCATATTTTAAAATTATATTTCTGTAACTATATTTGAATATAATGGATTTCCTCTATCACCTATTTTATTTTAAGGATTTAGAAATATCATGTAGAAATAGGTACATAGTCTTTACCAAATATCAAGGGTCTGAGACATGAAAAAGTTTAAGAATTTCTATAGGTATAAACTGAGAAAAGACACACACACACAAAAACGCAAATAAATGGAGAGCACCAAGCTCCATGGACCTCTCTCCTGGAGGCAAGATCCTGCCTCCCTTTTACTGAATTCTGTGAAAGAACAAGGTAGTTTTGGGATGTAGAGGCACTTGGTGAGGCTAATTCACTGATGGGTTCCAGGGTTGAATACAAGCTCTGCTTTATGCTTAGCCCAGCTCGTCATCAGAAGGTAGTTCTTTCATTGCCCCCCAACACTGCATTTTAAAAGCATTTCAAACCTACGGAAACGTTTCAAGAATAGAGCGATGAATACCTATGTATGTTTTGCTGAGATTTATTAAATATTAACATTTTGCGTCTTTTGTGCACATTCTCTCTATAAAATCTAATATGCAATCCTTATTCTTACTTTCTCTACTGCCCCAATATTGCTTTTGTTTTGTTTCTGTGACCTCTCCTCCACCTCTTCCTTTAGTCCACCAGGACATCTCAACTCCCAAACATGCCTTTCAACACCAGAAGCCCGAGGCTCATAAGTCTCCCACTCCTGCTCCCTCACTGTTCATCATAAAGCCCTGCACAGCCTCCCCTCTGCCCCTTCACAGTCTCTCCCCCACTGCTGAAACTCTTTCCCTCTGCCCTCTGCAATTCACAACCCATCATCAGCCAAACTCTCTCCGTTCTCAATTTCACCCCAGAATGTTTCCTACTACTTTTTTTTTCTTTTAGATTCAGAATCCTATCCATGGTCATACATTACTTTTTTCTCAAGTTTCTGTTAATTAGTAAATAGTTTTTTAAGAAATGGCCTTACTTCTTTGAGCCTGCGTTCTACATTTCTTAAAAGGGGAATTCATGACAAGAATAACTTTCACAGTTGTTCACAAAATAAAAGATACACACAAGTGCTTTAGAATCTCTGAAGGAAGTGCAAGTGGTTATCATTCCCATTGTTTATTTTAACAGTTGGAGACAAGATCCAAGTGTTATTTGTCTTTTTACCTCCAGCCCTTAGTCCCGAGCCCAGCATCTGCTCTGACTGTAATCAAGGTTTGTTGAGTGAATGACTGAACTCATGCGTGCATGGATAGAAGAGCAACATGATCCTCAATTCAGGCTCTGCTGTTGGAACGTGCCTTCTTTGATGATGTGAGCATTATCAACAGCTTTTCCCTAGTCGTGAAATGAAGACTTTAGGTGGATAGTTTAATTTCAGGTACCATTGAGAAGTCACTTATAAGTCTTCTAAATTGTTTACTTTTGTCATGAGATCAGAATTCAACCAGAGAAATAATAGACCATGCTTTAGTTCTTTAACTTTTTAAAAGAAACCAACTTCATCAGATCTCTGACTAATGATTTTAATAGCTAGTATTGATTATTAGTTCTTTTTAGCCCATTTCCACTCCTCTCTGAAATACAGAGGCCTGTTCCACACCATGGGGATGGGGGCACAGCACCCTGCAATCTCAAAATACTGCATAAAATTGTTTGGCCCCCCTTTCATGCCAGAGATGAAGTCTGATTTTTTTTTTTTCTTTTATGGGATGTTTACAGTACCTCATTGTAAAATTTTGGTTAGCTATTTGGTCATAGTCATAGGTTATATGTAGATCAATGTTAGGTAAAAATACTATATGAAAAAGGAATTTAAAAAATATGAAATAAATATGAAAATTAAAAAAAAAAAGAAAAACGAAGAGAATAATATTGGATACCCTGCATGTGTAACAAAAGACATTTTAAAAATAACCTTTGAAATTCCCTATTGGTACTTATTAGCCTGTGGTACACTTCTGCTGCCTTTCATTGTTGTGCTGGTTTGAAAGAAATATGCGCCCTAGAAAAGACATGTTTTAATCCTGATCCAATCCCTATTCAAGAATGTAGGTTGGATTTTTTCATTAGCTTATCTTAATGGAGCTGTGACACTCCCAGTTGTGGGAATTAACTTTTTGAAGATATGGAGATGTGACCCCACCCATTCCAGGTGGGTCTTGATTAGTTTACCGGAACCCTTTAAAAGAGGGAGCGTTTTGGAGAAAGCCTGAGAATGACGAGAGCCCCGGGAGAGCCATGAGAAACACGGGAGTCCTCACAGCCAGAGACTTTGAAGATGAAGAAGGAAAATGTCCCCGGGGTAGCTTCATGAAATAAGAAGCCTGGAGAGAAAGCTAACAGATGTTGCCATGTTCACTGTGGTGTGCCTTTCCAGTTGAGAGAGAAACCCTGAGCAACATGAGCCTTCTTGAACCAAGGTATCACTTCCTGATGCACTAGATTGGACATTTCTCTAGTCTTGCTTTAATTCGGACATTTTCATAGTCTTAGAACTATAAACTTACAACTTATTGAATTCCCCTTTTTAAAAGCCATTCCATTTCTGGTGTATCACATTCCGGCAGCTAGCAAACTAGAACGATTGTCTTTTGTGGCTTCTGCAAAACTTCCTTCAAACTCCCATTTGATTTCTTATGCCGACCCGAATATATTGAAACTGCAATGGGGAAAGTTGTGATGTGGAAGGGATAACTGTAAGCCCATTATTCCCTAAAACGTCCTATGTTTCAAAATGTTTGCCCTATCCACTTAAGATCATCAGTTCAAACCAACAGTTCATTTCAGATTAACCAGCTTTACAGATTCAACTCATCTTTGGATGGCTGTATCTACCATTTCTGATATGGAAGTCCGGATATTCTTATATTTTTCTAAGAGGGAGGAAAGGAAAAAAAATAACAGTTATGAAATACCTTGAATAAGCCATCCCCTTTCACACATTATCCATTTCACTCATTGAAACGACCAGCCTATATCAATGCTTATTTTATGGATGAAAAAAGTGAGGTCTGGAAATTGAGACTCAAGCTGGAGGTCTCACGGCTAAGAAGCTGTGCCTATTTTCACAGCTTACAGCTCTGCACTCTACCACGCTGCCTTCTACAAAGTGACCACTGGCATAGGCTTCTCCCAGATTCTCTGCAAGGCTGAGCAAATGGTGTTTTATCCACTCCCCCACTAAGTCACTCCAAACTAATTACATTTGCACGTACTGTGGGAGGCTTTGTGCAGATAACACCTTTACGGTAATCCGATAATGTCCAGTGCACAGTTTTATCTTCACTTTTGTTGTAGTTCATGTCATTGTGCAGAATTATGACCCCAAGTAAGTGAGTAGTCTCAAGAGAGAAGATTAATTAAGCTAAAATCAAAAGATATAAAAAAACCTCCCAAATATCGTCAGCATTTATGATAAAAAATTGCCGTGTTTTTTCAACATGGAAAAAGTGTGAAAGGCAATCTTGGTGAAATGTAACTTTTGGCCTCATCTATACCAAATAAACCATATGAAGTGGTATAATTTTAATGTCATTTAATTAAGCAGTATTAATGTTATCAAACCCAAAAGGCTTTTAAACCTGAATTAGTCATTCTTTTACAAGAAAATAAGCAATGTTTCTACCTACTAATTAATGGGATGACTCAAATGTCCCTGTTTCTTTAGATTTGTATGAGCTTAAAATACTCTTTTATCCACAATAGGTAGAACGTCAAAACTAGCTTTTGGATTATTTTAAAGCTTAGTAAGATCACAGTCTTTCCTGAAAATATGTCCAATCTTGACAATGCATTAAACCTTAAGAAAAGTTTAATTAACAAATGTCAGAATGTGTTTATTCTAAAAAAATGATATATTAACAATCGTTCCTATCTCCCGAGTCTAACAACATCTTAACCCTTAGGGGAAAATACAAAGATATTTTACATCTTAACATGGTTTATGTTAACTAAAATTTGATGTTTTAAAACTAAACATATAACCTAAAGCAGAGCAATTTTTTTAAGCATTTCACTGTTTCAATCTGAGATATGTGTTCTTATTTATTTACAGATTATCAGTTTGCTTAGTTTATATAATTAGAAGCTTGTTCTAGTTGCAAAGGTTTCCCTGTCCAGCTGAAGCTACAAAGCCAATTTAAGATATTGTTTAGCATTTCTGTACCTCATCTTTCTCATCTAAAAAATGGGGATGATTGCATTTCCTCATAAATCTCACTATGTCTTCAGGGATTGAAGTTGCTTTAGTAACTTTGAGGGGCCATGCTAAAAGTTTATTTTTGTTTGTTTTGTTTCCTTTTCAAAAGATGTACATATGCAAAAATAAATAAATAAATAAAAAGCCTTGGAAAAAAAAGAAGCATAGAGATCAAATCAACCAGATCTCGTCCTCTACAAAGACACACTTTAGAATACTTTGTTTCTTTCTATTGTTGTGTGCTCATATAGCAATATACTCGCGTATTTTTACAAAAGTAGGATCATATTATTATTTTCTATTTTATCTTTCCATTTAGTAATCTTCCTTGTTATTATTTTCAGGTTTATCAGTTTTGCATGTATCAAATTTACTTCGTCGACTATCTCTTCGTTTAGCTTATTTTTATTATTTCACTGTAGTAAACAACGATGTCATGATAACCCGTGTAAATGTATCTTCAGCCACATACCTGATAATTTCCTTTAAGATAGAGTCCTAAACGTGGACTTGCTGAGTGAAAGGGCATGCGTATTTTTTTAGGGGTTTGCTACCTATTTTCAAATTGCCCTCAAGAAAGGCTTTTCCAATTTACACTATTACCAGCAATGGATGAGAGTGCCAACTTTCCAACACCCTTGTCAGCACCAGGTATTTGCATAATTTTAAATCTTAATACAATGTTAGTTTTATTATTGTATGTTTCTCATTGTCCCTGGTATCATTCTCCCCACCCCCCTTTTCTTCTTTTGTCCTTTCTCACCTGCTGGGTGAGAAAACACAGGTTGTGAGACTTGCAACTGTCCCTCTTTGAACTAGAATTCCTTTCTCTAGAGGCTCAAAAAGCTGTTTCATAAAGAAATGTGTTCAAGCTCTATAATTTTAAGCATCCCAAATCAAGGCATCACAATCATCACTGGTGCCTTGTAGGCCTGAGGCCTACAAGGATATCCGGCCAGCCTAAGGAGAACAGTAATATATGCGCTGTTTTCTTTTTATTCCCTTTAGCGACCTGTGCCTTTGGGATGTCTTTGAGGTGTTTGATGCTTTCCTCATAGCTTGAGTTATTGATCAAGGGAGCAAAGGAGAGTGCTAGAGATGGCGAGGAGAAGTGTTTTTACCAGAACTTCCAACCTGTGTGGAAGGGAGCTGCCCACACTTCAAATAATCTCATGAGCCTTGATGCTCGTGACAAAACTGATCCCTAAGAAAAAAGTCTTTATCACAGCTGGAAAACCAGGGCAACCTGGCACTTAATGAAATAAAGGAAAGCATTGTGGAGACACACTAGCAGTCATAAAGAATTCATGTGATTGTTGCAATCACCCTGCTCTGCTATTTCATTTTCAGTTCAACAAATGGCACTAATAAGAGCATATTGGAGGCAGTCGGTCTCCAAGGTCATTGTGGCAGTCAATAGGGCAGTTCACCAGGTTTTCCTGGCTCCCCTCCCACAGAGCAATTGGTAGATTTGAACTTCCTGGTGCTTTTAGGGTGGGATGGGGTCTTGTGACCACTTCTGGTCCATGGGTTGTGAGATGAGGTGAAGTGAGTCACTTCAGGCTGGAACACTTACTAGCCTGTGATTGACTCTTGACTTCTTTTCCTCTGCCACAATGACAAGCAGCATTCCAGGACCCCAGGTGGGTACACAGTGGGGCAGAACTTGCAGCAGAGCCACAGAGGAACATGCAGCAGAAACGAGAAATAAACCGGCATTGCTTTAAGACAAAGAGGTGTTTGAAGTTATTTGTTACTGTAGCACAACCTAGCCCATACTGGCTGATATGGTCACTTTGAAGGATTTTTCCCTGATGAATATTTGATGACAACTACAAAACTTATGAAAATAAAGGTTGTCCCTGAATAGAGTGAAAATTGAATTTCTGATGAAAGAAACATAAAACCATCTTTAAAAGCTGAAAAAAATAGTCTAAGCAGTCCCCGGCTCTCATTCTTATTAGCAGTTTCTATGCCAGATTCTGTTCTACTCAAAATAAAATTTGGTATTCCAAAATTAAAAATGAAGGAGAAGGAGTGATAACACTGAGTATCTGCTATGTGCCAGCCATAGTGCTAGATAGGTTCTATGTTTTCTTACTCTTATAGCATCACAACTACCTCAGAAGATAACTGATACTTCTATTTAATGAGAAGGGTAACTGAAATGCACAGATTGAGAAACTTGGGATTTAAGTCCAGGGTAGTCTCGTTTGACTGCCCTTGACATTTTCCCTTCTTACAAGTGTTTTACTACTTTGATTGTTTATGCATTCTTTCAAAGACATAAAATATCCATTACTTACACAAATGAACAAATATACTACCTTTTTCTGTTCTGGAGACAAAAGAGAAACCTCGTTTGAATCAGATCCAGGAGGCATCATGTCCTGGGATTGCTGACACCATGAACTCTGCTGAGACTAAATTACAGTGGGACAAAAATAAAATGTTTCCAAGGGCTTCCTCTCTAAATGACTGTCTATATTTTTCCTGACTTCAGGTGTTATCATCTCAGGTTTACATTCTGCCCCTTGTCCAGTGGAGCACTTTGTTAAAGGTCTCTGCAGCTGATTTTGCTTTTGCAGTAGTTGAAACAATTTTATATTTGAAAGCAGAGGTACCGGTTGAAAACTGCTAGTTATAGGAGCACTCTTAGCTCTTAGAGCATCCTTCCTGCTCTGGATGATGATTTAACTTGTACAAGAAAGAAGTGAAGGAAGAGGTAGAGGGAGAGGAGAAGGAGGAGGAGCAGGAGGGTAGGGTAGAAAAAGAGAATGACTCATTGTAGCCGAGATTGTCAAACTCTTCCATGCAGTATGTGGGGTGTATTAGATTCTCTCTGCCTCTGTCCCTCTCCACCCAGAAGTGTCTGGATCTTTCGGGAACATACATGGCGAACTATTTCATAGCCATATGGATACAGCAACAAGGAATATGAACCCTTAATCCTATTCAGCCAATCTCTCCAATGGCCCCTAAGTCCATTTTAGGCAATCCTATTTCAATCTAATACATATTATTCTTTCTCAGATCAAATGTATTAGCAAACACATATCTGTATGTAATATTTTTCAGATCACAGGGACTCTCTTCTTTGTAACATGGGAGACTATTTTTGCCTCTTAATAGTTCAAAATCCTAGAGGGGAGGAAATGAGCCCCCTTCCTCCCTAAACTATTTTCCCATCTGCAAGGCTCATGTTCAAGTCAAAACGCCTCCAAAAATCTTTTCTTCAGCTTTTCTGTCTAAAATATCCTCTCTGTCCTCCCACCCATAGCAGCACAGTTTCACCCACTGTCACCTCCAACCTGTTTGTAAGCATTCAGAAGGGCGTGTACAGGTGAGAAGAGAATGGTCTTTGGGACCTGTCAGAAGCTGAATTAGAATCTTTGGACAAATTGCCTAATCGTCTACACTGGAGTTTGTTCCTCTGTAAATGGAGACAATAAAAAGCTACCCCATGGTTGTTACACAGATAAGACAGGATAATGCACAGAAAGGGCTTCGCCCAAGCCTGGTTCAAATATGGTCAGTCCCGAAGTCCTTCGTCACAGTCCCTTGAAGGCAAAGGACCTTGCCTTATGCCTTTGTCATCTCTTCGTTCTGAACAGCATTCACAGAATGCTGAACACATAGGGAGCACACAATCAATATTTTCTGAATTAAATCATATGAGGCCATTACACAGACACTGCCTTCGGAGAAAATCTCTGGGTGGCAGTCAGCATCCAGACCTGGCCTGTCAATCAGAAATGTCCTTTGAAGTCCGGGGGAATCTTTGATATAAAGGAGTTAGAACTCAACTGATAAGCATGGACACATATGAATCACACCAGATCCCAAGAGCATGTGAAAAAATCCTGGAGGTGGGTTAAAAACTGAGTCCTTCTTGACATCTGTCGCTCTATGCATGAGAAACACTATGGATTATTTTAACTGGGAAAAAATACATTGTGTCGATTGCACTGGTGGTTTAGGAAAGGATTGGTTGAAAGGCAGAATATTCACCTATAATTAAGAAACAAAATATGTTTTCTGTTGCTGCCCTGAGGTGCTTTCTTTCTTTTTTTTTTTTTTTTTTTTTGCCTTTTATTTTTGTGTTTTCCCATTTCCCTATTGATTTTAATTAATTTTGCCCTGGATTTATGAGCTTTGTGAACTTGGAGGTTTTTCTTTTTTTATTTAAATAAATAAAGTGAGCTTGCAAGTTTTCCCCAGATCACCGGGCTTTAATATTAAATTACTGTTTTCTGGCAGGATCATCTGCAAAACTCTGATTTTGCTTCTTCTTCCGTTCCCATTCCGATAATTGTGGCTGAATTCCCTTGTCTTTAATATGCCATATATTCTCCACCTGGCAAAAGATTCAGCCAGATACAGATAATAAATACCCCGTAGACACACAGACAGAGAAACTGCTGTAATTGCTTTCATAATGACTTGGAGACATCAAAGGAAGGCAAATAATGGTATTTAACACTGTTTCCATTCTTTAGCTGAAATGTAATTTTATAGAGTTATTGTCAGGCAGTACAGTGAACGTACAAGCACAACTGTCATATTCAGCTCATATTAATTAGCTGCCCACGAGAGGGCCAGGCAAGCAATGGCAAAGTTCTTCTCATTTCAGATGGTCTGATATTCAGACAGAACCATAAGTACAATAGCTTGATTAACATAGTTGCTTAGATCAGGTTTTCCCTGGGACTATGTCAATTGGCATTTTGAAGAATCAATTAATTAGCACTCCAAATAATCCATTCTTGGGTTAATGAAAGTGTTTTGTACAGCTGCAAAAAATTACATGAAGAAAAACCAAACCTTTCCAAAGTGGCGAGGAAAAAGATTTATCTCAGAGAACTGTATTGTCCATTTCAAAATGCCACAGAAAATGTGTGTTTCGTTTTAAAGCCGTGGTAGTGACACGGACAATTTTAGTCACATTTTCTTCGTGTTGGCTTGGAAAAAGGGCAAGCGGTGGAGGCCGTGGTGGCATGGAAATGAGAACTTGTATTTTCACTGTTTTGTCTCGTAAGCACATTACTCATTAGGGTAACACAGGGCCAACCTTTTGCATACCATCAGCCACCATTTTAAATAATCACTCTTTGAAGGAAATATGCTCCCTAACATTTAAAACATGCCATTGTACATGGATATCCCTTCTTTTCGAAGTTCGAGATTTAGGGCTCAGATAAACGAGAATTACAAACCAAGGAAACATTTACTTTTAGTCACAGTGGTTTAACTTAGAAATAAAATAGATTCTTTACAATGAAGTTTGAATGATCAGAACCAAGCTGTGAAAATATCAGAAACCTTTAACATCATTAAGATATTATTTTTTCCACACCTAGTCAATTCTCCCTTCTACGGAAAAAGAAAGTATAAGTCTTTGCTTTTTTCCTAACTCTTAGGGGATTCAAATAAAAAAAAAAGCTACACTAAACTAAACACTTTTATGGCAGGACTTTCTTATCTCTGAAATTATTTAACTAAGCCTATAAATGAATAAAGTAGATCATTTGGTGATTTAGCTCCCTCCACCCTCCAAAATCTTGGAGCAGATTATAGATGGTGTTTATATAACATTTCCTCCTTCAGAAACTTTCACATTTATCAGCATCCCTGACATAAATCATCTTAAAATCATATCCAATGCCCTTGAATGGTAGGCATAAAATAAACGTCTGTTAAATTAAGCTAAATGAGTTGTAACAACTAAAAATGATTTGGAATGAAAACACTCATCATTTTGAGTGCTTTTTTTTTGTAGTTTGAAAAATATGGTTCCTCATTGACAAAGAGCTAGTAACTTTCCAATTCAGTCTCATTCTTGAATGTGATATTGATTTAAGTGAAAATCAGCATATTTAAAACACACCCAAACATGTGGATTGCTTTCCTTCTTTTATCTTAGTGTAGTCCATATTAATAAAGTGTTGGGATTTTGATGATGCCACAGTGCATTTTCCTGCTTATCTGTGAATGAGAGTTTAGAGGTAGTAACATGCTAACAGTGTGTCTTAAAAACCTGATAAGCCAATCATGCATCAAAATCAAGTATACATAAAGGAAAAAGTGGAAACATCCAGAAAAAAGTAGAAACAACCCACTGTATCTTTCTATTGGCATGAATATGTCTCCGAGGTAAATGTCCACTTTTAAGGTGCCCCGATCCCTGTGCCAGGGCTGTGGTTAATGGGAAAGAGCCTCCCTTTCTGGGGTGGTTGAGGTCACAACCCACGCCTTCGTAGTCTCCGTCCTTCAAGGTGATAGAATCAGGGGCTTGTTTTGTAATAAGACATTTCAACACATGCTAGTGAGACCCAGCACTGCCTGCTTATTGCTTATTCTTTATTTTCAGGTTCTCTTAGAAATGTAAAATGGCAAAGTTTAGTTGTCACTGCTCGCTGTGGACTTCAGCCAGAAATGAGATCTATTGCTTATTTTGCTAATCAGCTCCTTCCATATCTGCATGTTCATTTTCTGATAGCTGATGAGGCGACAAGGTCGTTGGACGTACAAGTACTTATTTAAAAACAGACATGAGAGTGAGATAGAGGTTAGTTGGGTCTATCAGAGCTGTCAATCAATTAATGAAAATTATTGAGCAAGGACACCATGGGGGAAGTGAACAGAAGGAAGGAAAATGACCATGGAGACACAACATAGGGAAAACGACAGAACTGACTAAATGTGCTCACGTGAGCGCTAAAAACAGACATGCTCACATCCCAAGTGAGAGACTGCTCTGGGGAAGCAAGGCGCCTGGAGCTTGTGCTTTTGCCCAAAGGCTGCCTGCACGGGGATTTTGCTTAAAGGTGCACCCCAAATGGTGGAGGAGAGGGCCATGGTGCCTACTGAGGCTTTTATTGATGTGCCCACGACCTGTGGCAAAGATTTGAAGTAATTAAGATATGCCCTGATCCACTCCCAGATTTCTGTAAACACAAGCCAGAAGAGTAAATAAGGCACCCTTGTTCAGGGACAGAAAATCTGGGATGCCTTTACCTGTACGATATGACGCACCTGTACAGTAAAACCATGAAATATCAGGAAGCGCTTACAGATCTCTCCACACAGCCATTTGCACACCACTGTACACCATGTGCTGGCTCCGGACACACATACACCGTTTAGCAGCACAAAAAAGAAGTAATTCATAACGTGATCCTTGGGTATATATAGATATATATATATCCTTGGGAGAGAAAGCTAGACAGAGAGAGAGAGAGGGAGGAAGAGAGGAACGCGGGGAGAAAATTTGCCAATGTCCTTGTGTGAATGAAAGATAGTGAAGGAGAAAAATGAAAAGGCTGCAAAGTCAGAAACGAGGAGATACTGACACCAAATCTCTGCAAAGCGTTCAAAATTCTCCAGCTGCCACGCTTTTAATTTGCTACCATTCTAATTAAAATGCAAATTAAATTTATAATTAGCATCAGTGCTTTCTAAAGAAACCTCCTTGTGCGCTGCACAAACATATGGGATGATGCTGTAGTGTAAAGTTTGTAAAACAGAAGTAATGGCACAAAGTGGTGGTGGGGGGAGGAGGGGATTTTTCTTTTCCCTGGGAAATAAGTTTTATGCTGGCTCTGGGCTGACTTAAGGGGATGGCAGCATCTTGCCTGCTAAAGGAGGCTGGAGGTGGGTGAGTGTCCTGTTGCAACGAAAGGATTGCTAGATGTGGGAGATGGGCTGGGGTGTTACTTTCTGTTGAATCAGGTGTCAAGGGTTAACCTGTGTGTCATCAGGGCTGTATAGGAGATGCCAAAAGGCAAGAGGGGTCAAAGCTTCTAATCAAAAAGTCTATGGCCAAAATTAACCGCTGCTTGCTTCCAGATAATTAATTAAAAATTGATGGGAAACAAAGTACCCACATTACTTCACGATTTGCACACGTATCTTGTTTTCAAGGTAAGCTGTCTTCCCAACTTGCTCTCTAAAGCTGAGCGTGTGGAGTTCAGTCTGAGGCATTAGCCAAATGTGTAATTGACGGGGCGTTTAATTTTACCGAGCTGCTCACAGAGTGTGCAGATTTCAGCACCGTGGTCCTTTAAAAGTAGTACATAAATCTGGCATTTCTGGTACTTTTCAGCAGGAAGATGGTTGTGTTCAATGAGTCTCACGGCTGCAGAAACAGTGCTGCTTGCAGCTGTAGGAGGTGACTGAAGAAGAAATGCCATGGAACCGCTCTTCTATTCATGATGCTTTGGTTCCAGGAAATCTTGGTGAATTGAAAAAAAAAAATCTGCAAACCTCATGGCAATTGTGCTTTACTTCCCAGTGGAAGGCCCTACCTGCACCTAAATGTCTTTAATATTCCAGAGACTCCCCTTTATCTATTAACCAGACTCTCCATCAGATATTTTAAAATTTGAATGTAACAGGAATGAATATTTCATAGATGTGTGTTAAGCTGTTATTAAACTATAATGTAAAGCAGGATTGTAGGAATATTTTTATATGTCAAAAAGTCAATTAAAATGATAAGCCTGTAATATCACTATTGTAGTGCAGTACAAAAATTCATTTCATATGCACGGGAGGTTTTCAACCACCTTGCATTTGGGGGAGAGGCAGGACTGTTACATATTCAGAGGCCTGTGTACTTCAATTTCATTAGTAACACTTAGGTCCATTTTTGGCAGAGATTAAATGGAGAGCGATGGAGGATAAATCTTACCTGACTTGCTTTTATATTTAGTATTACAAAAACAGCATTAGGCATTCTTGGAGGTAGGTGCTTACCCCAAAGCACTGCTGATTTATTTGGAAATAAATGTCAATCCTTGGGAGAGAAAGGTGTCTATAATAAAATCTGTAGGAAGGCTGACAGCATTGCCTTGAATAAAAGTGATATGGTGTTTTTTGGAGAAAAATAACATGCAAAACTGAAGATGGAGGAGGGAATCAGACTGATTATGAAACCTAGTAATATAGCGTTTAAAAAATACAGCCTCTTTTTGGTAAGCTCTGTGCAAGGGAGTGTTTTTGCTTTGTGCTTGCCGATTTAGGAAGAAATATTAATGAGCATAATTGGTTGGATTATGTTGGAATGCCTTACAAAAAGTGAAACGCTTTCCCAAACTTTCTTTGACCATCAATTCTTCCTTGGGCAATGGTCATTGTCAAAAACGGGATGTTAAAAGATGATCCGGTTAACAGGTTTGACCAAACTCAATTAATCAAGACTTCAAAGGAAGGAAAATAATTCCTTCCACTAATACCGTGATGAAAGAGGTCTTCTTATTTTCACAAAGTAGAAGTTCCTTATTTTTTCCTAGTGTCTAAGGAAAATGCAAGCCTCCTAAGTAAGTCTTCTGTGTGACAGACAAAGGACCAAAAACTGTGGCATAAAAGCATTTCTTTGTTCAATTTCTAATTGTTGTCCTTCTCGTATTCAGAAAATGAAGTCACCTTTGTCGCAGTTTCATGAACCGCTGGGTAATCAAAAATTATTATGCCGCCACCTGTTGTCTGTTAATTATTCTGAGAAGATACTCATAAATCATAACACCGGACAATAAATCAAACTGTCAGGACCCAGGTCAAAGGTTACCCATGAAAAGTTATAGGTCATCCACAGGGTGTGAAAGAGCAGGGTTTTAGAACATCACTCATTGTCAAGCACTGTTGGGAGAAGTGCCATCAGAACAAAAGGAAACTGAAGGACAGAAGAATTCCAGCCAGGGGACAGCCTCTGGCCACAGACACAAGAGAAGGGGACCAACATTGCACATCTAACTTCCAGTAGGAGACAGTCACCATAGTCTAGTCCAAAGACACGCTGTTCCTCTGGAAGCTTGTTGCATTATTCCTCTTGAGAAAATCTGTAGAATTAAGGATTTGCAACATAAGTCCCTTCAACTCCTCTTTCTCATATTTCCTAGCCTGCTGGAGAAGTTTAAGACCCGCTGCATTTATCAAGACGATCGCTAGATGTCAAATTGTCGGTGACAGGAGGAAGCTTCGGCACGTCTTATTTCCTAAATGAATTTCGTTTGAATATATTTTTCTTGTGGTGTGACAAGAACACGAACTGCGTTTAACATTTTTCGACTCCTTTAGTTTCAGTCCCCTGTATTTAAAGTAACATCATCACAGAGCCGGATGTGTTGATGGATATCCTTGATTTAAAACCTGGCTAGGGGTAAATTATTTCTGATGTAGTGGAAGCAACTTTAGGATAAGACATAATAAAGACACAGTAATAAGGCAGCTGGGAAACAGAACTGATGTTCCAGTTGGGAGATGCATTGCCTGCTGCTTGAATTAAATTCTATAAAGTGTTGCTGTCTTCATTAAAAATTTCTCTCTAATATATTAATGTTTTTTTCAATTTGTGTTAATTTGTTATTTTCTGCTCAGATAACCATGGCTTTCCTCCAGAGGGAAAAGGGTAGAGACAGAGTGTCAACTTGAGTCTTATCTTTTTTTTTTTTGAAAAAAGACAACAAAAAGTAATTCTGAGCAAACCAGAGATCTCAGAACTGACCATCGAAAAACTGTACCCCAAAACATAATCTGCTCCACTTTTGTCCTTCAACCTGGGAAAGCATTATCATCCCATTTTTAAATGAGGAAAGTCAGTTTCAGAACAAGAGGATAGGTAGTGGTGGAGTTCAAAGCATATTCACTAATCCAACCTTAACCGTGGATTCGAATTCGGATGCATGTTTCAAGAAGTTTAAATACTAAAATCACCGCAAAATGCCTTGTGGATACTGAAGTCCACCATGCAGTGAATACATTAATTAACCACCAACAATTGTACATTCTGACAATGTCATAAGTGCAGGGGTCATGTTATTTGGCAGTCCTCTCATCATAATAGAACTTATTGAAGCTCTTCTGATAATCTTTAAAATGTCACTGTGTTAATATTTGGGCATGTTTTTCCAGAGAGCTCGACCAGAAATGGTGATCAGTGACTTACTTTCCCAGTTTCCTTTCTGAGTAGAGCTGAGAGCTTTCATGACTTGAGAAATATCCATAGGCGACCTCCAGAACACGTCTTATATAAGGTATGGAGAGCAGAGCCTGAAGAACACAAGCTCTTTTGGCAGCAGGATCAGGAGGCTTCTCTGTCCATGTTTCGGTAGTTGGAGTTGTAGGAGTATAGCCCCTGCGTGATGGGAGGGGAAATGTTACAATGGACTAATATTCTCAGAACAATGGTTTTTCTGTGAGAACCAGGGAAGGACATACCTGTTGGTGTTCCCTCTGAAGTAACAGATGAGCCACCAGCAATGGGAACAACATGGAGACTTCCTGACCTGGCAACTGGCTGCAGATGCTGGAGGCACCATGCATGGTGTAGCTCACACGGGGTCTGTTCCAACTTCCCATGTGGTCATGGCTGAGGAATGCTTTCACCCACTCGTTACTCCCTTGCTACCCTGACAGCCTTGTTACTCATGGCAAACACTCTCCTATTCGAGGGTCTCCCCACTGCCTGGGCTGCTCTTCTCCAGAAGGACCTCTAGCTGCTCCCTCACTTCATTCAATTCTTTGCTTGATAGGAGAGAAGAGTCTCTGACCATTGTTTTAAAAATAGCTCCCCCTTCACTCTCTGTCTAGTTACCATGCCTTATTATTATTATTAGTTTAGTAACACGTAACTACCTGGGATTATGTATATGATGCATAAAAACAAGGAACTTGTGATTTTTGTTCCTTGCTACATTCCCAGATCAGCATGTGAATGGGAGACCTCACAGTGTAGCTGTGAGCTCATTCATGTGAAGTGTTTAGAATGGTGTTTGGCATTAGCAGAATTCCAAAAACCTTGGCCACCGTGGATGAAGACATTGAACAAAGGGTCTTCATCCAGGAGCTGTCGGAGATATCAGTGAACCTGCCTGGGAAATTTGAATTTTGTACATGTTCTCTTTTGATGGTCCCTTGATTTTTTTATTCTCTTTTTATTTTAATAAAACATCATTCTGATATTTTCTTTCTAAAACAGATCAAGGCATGGGTGTTGGTATCCTTCAATAAAATACAAAAATGCTGTCCCAGTGTCTCTTTGAAGAGGTCTAGTCCAGTGGCCTAGGAAAGATCTAAATGGCCTTGTGTGTCCAGGTACCACTGAGCCAGGTTCACATGAATAGAAATGCTTATGCAGACAAACTCTTGCCTCTGCTACAGAACCATGGGTGTACAATGTGGTTTGTCCCTACACAAATGTCACAATGGCGTACTCCATTTAGAGCCCTTGCCATACATTAATCAAGAATATCCACTGCGCCAGACATTGCATGAAAGGCAAGGTATGTTCTATTGTTATCATGATTCCCATTTTACCAATGAAGAAGCTGAGGCTCAGAGAAATTGTTTGAAAATAACTCAGTGTTTTAAGTGTGGAAACTCTCTCCAATGAGGAGTGGACTACTAGGGCAACTTGGTGACTGTCCAGTATTGGACAAGTTACAATGGCTTTGCAGAACAGTTTTGTCATATGTTCAATGAGGAATTTAGACTATATTAGCATTTGGCAAACAATGAAAAATAATGCATATATGGCTCAATGCTTGTTTGTGTTAATTAAATTTTCTTGGAGTACAACCATGTCCTTTCATTTACATATCATCTATGGTTGCTTTTGTGTTACCACGGCCGAGTTGAATAGTTGTCGTGAGGATGGCAAAGCCTGAATATTTATCTGGCATTTTGCAAAAAGAGTTTGCTGGGACCTGGACTAGATGAACTCTAAAGTCTCTCAATCATCTAAATCCTTTGACTATATAATAGGAAATTGCTGCTAAGCCCCCAGAATTTGATAAATAATTGTGTGACAAGTTTACTGCCCATATTTACAAACGTGCTATTACAATTTTTAAAGGATCTAACTAGAACTAGTTAAGTATATTGGGTGATGAAATTATTGCCCCTCCATTGTCAGTATTTTTATTCTAAGGAAATAGCTAACATGCCTCATAATAGGTTAAAGTATTGTAGGATATTGAATTCCCCCCTATTTAAAAAGATCCTTGATATGTATTTGAAACTGAGTTGTGAGTTTTGAAATATTTTAAGCAGTTTTATTTCAAATGTATTAAAGTAGTAAACATGGAAAACGTGGTCCAATTTGAAGCAGTTTTTCTCAAAGGTAGGAAGGCAATTTTAAAAATACAATGTGAATGTTTTATTTTATTGTTATTTCTCCTAACAGTTTATTTGGTATTTGTTATATCCAGGAGAAAATGCCCCCCAGCTACTGAGTTCAGGATAGCAGTAGTTCCACAGACACTAATGGGTGAGGACTATTGGCTTATATTGCCAATGTTCTAAGGAAATTTCCTGCTAATATGTCCCAGTTATCATTTTAAAAGCATTTTTTATTGTGAAATGTATCATATGTACAAAAAAGCAATAAATTTCAAAGTATATTTTAACAAGTAGTTTTAGAACAAATTTCAAAATGTGGTATGGGTTACAGTTCCACTATTTCAGGTGTTTCCTTCTAGATACTCTAAGACATTGGAAACTAAAATATCAATATAAGGATTCAGTAATCATACTCATCTGTTAAATCCTATCTTCTTTGATATAACTCCTCCTTCCCCTTTAATCCGTATCCCAATCTTCAGGAATATTTGTGCAATGGCCATTCTAACTTCATGTTGAAAAGGGGTGTAGACATTATGGGGTACAAGGGTGCAACTGGCTGATGTTCTTGGAGAGACTGGTAACTCTGGTTTCAGGGCTTATCTGGCCTAGGAACCATCTGGAGGTTTCAGGTTTCTAAATAATAAACATAGTGAGTCAAACTTTTATAGAGTCTCAGATAGAGTCCTGGGTACTCCTTAGAGTTTACAGGAATACTGCTGGTGGGGGCTCGGCATACCATGGCAATTAGCAAGATCAACGCAAAGCTCGCATAGGAATAACCACCAGAATAACCTCTCAACTATATTTAAAATCTCTTAGCAACCTATACCTTATGTTGTTACATTTCTTTTCCCTCTTTGATCAGGTAGGCATTGTTGATTCCATGGTGCTAGGTCCAGGTTCACCCCTGGGAGTCATGTCCCACATTGCCAGGAAGACTTACATCCTTGAATGTCATGTCCTACGTAGGGAGGTAGGATCATAATTTTACTCGCAGAGTTGAGCTTAGAGAGAGGCTATATCTGAGCAACAAAAGAGGTTCTCTGGAAGTAACTCTTAGGAATTATTTTAGGTAGGCTTAGCTTCTCCATTACAGATATGTGTTACCTAAGAGCAAGTCTCAAAAGTCAAGGGCTTAGCCTAGTAACTTGGGAGTCCCTAATATTTGAGAGAGTATCAGGTATTTTCCAGGTGGGAAAGTTTAATAGTTCTGTATATTTTCTCCAGTCCTTCAAAGGACTTTGCTGATACATTTTCATTATCTGCCTAACACTCTCTGTAGTGTACCTGAGTATTACATTAAGCTATAAGAATTGCAAGACCTCATTCCCAATTCTAGGCTCCATGTGTTTAGGTTGTTTAATTGAACTGGCCAGACAGGTTAAGTTAGATTGTGCGCTACAGAAAATTTAAGTTTTGGACAAAATAAACCTCTCTTCCTTTGGTCTCATACAGCAGGTGAAAGTTCAAAATATAAACAATATCATCCTTTACCCTGTTTCCTGAATTACCTTAGCTCCAACCCTATCAGCTTTGTTTTTATCTCTAAAGCCTGATCTCTTCTTCAGCTTCCAATAGTTACTGTATATAGGAATTCTGAATTTCAGAGCTACAGAACTCCAGTTTTGAGTCTTAAGTGTCACACAGGTACCCAAAGTTCCAGGAAAATACCAGGTTATACATGGATAGCATTAAGTATCTCGGAATCTAGAAACAACACATAAAACTCAAGAACAAATGTAACTGCTGTGAGAACTTGCAATCTAGGCCCCCATTTTCTTCTAAATATTTTCTAAAACAGACATTACAATATTTATCCTTTTGTTTCTGGCTTATTTTGCTCAACATAATTTCCTCATGGTTCTTTCACCTCATCACATGCTGCCTGGCTTCGTTCCTTTCTGTAGCCACTCAATATTCCAGTATATGTGTACATCACAGGTCGCCCTTGTTTCTCAATGTACCCTTCGGCCACCTCCATACGTGGGTATCATGAATAACATTGTCATAAGCGTCAGTGGGCAAATGTCTATTTGGGTCCCTGCTTTTAGTTCTTTTGAGTATTTTTGCAATGAAGGAATTGCCTAATCGTAAGACGAGCCTCTATTTAGGCTCCTGTGGGTCTACTATATTATTCTCTTGAGTGGCTGCCCCATTCTCCCACCCCACCAACACTGAATAGATATACTTCTCTCTCCACATTTTCTCTACTGTTTAAATCTTTCTATTTATTTATTTAGACTCTGCTGGTTTTGTTGAAATATATTCATATAGCATGTATTCTATCCAAAGTAAATATTCAATGTTTCACAGCATCCTCACTTAGTGCCATAATCATCACTTTCAATTTTAGACCATTTTTGTTGTCCAAAGAGGAAGATAACACATAGACACACCCACACCAAAGAGAAAATCCGAAACTCCCTTTAACTCTTGTCCTCATCTCCCCAGTTATTTATCCTCGGTGTTGTTGTGAACTAGTGATATACTCCTGCTAAATATTGACCATATCATGCATATACCCTTCTATAAATTTGCTCTTTGTACAAGTGTCATACTTTTGAATTAGTTCATGTAAGAAATTATTTATATATGTAGTGCTAATCAGAGAGGCACATAGCTCTAAACAATGCTTTTCAGTCTTATTCTTTTTTCTTGTGGTACTATTACTTATAAACCCATTGATGAACTACCATCATCTCTAACCATTCCTATACTTTTAGGTTCAATCTCATTAACTAGTCTGACATATTAGTTAATTGTCCCCCCTTCTTCAGCTTCTATCTCTAGGTCCCCTATACTCTACATTTTTAGGTTGAGTTTACATTTTGGAAAGGGTTCATATTAGTGAAATCATACAGTATGTGCCCTTTTGGTTCTGGTTTATTTCGCTCATCATTGTGTTCTCAAGTTCATCCATGATGTCATATGCTTCAGGACCTCATTTTTCTGACAGCTGCACTAATATTCCATTGTATGTATATACCACATTTTGTTTATCCACTTGTCTGTTGATGGACTCTCAGGTTGTTTCAATCTTTTGGAAATTGAACATCTGTGTGCAAATGTCTGGTCATGACACTGCCTTTGGCTTTTCTGGGTATATACTAAGTAGTGGTATTGCTGGATCATAGGGCAACTCAATACTTAGTTTTCTAAGGAATTGCCAAACTGTTTTACATAGTAGCTGTACCATTATACATTCCCACCAGCAGTGCATAAGTGTTCCAATTTCTTCACATCCTTTCCAATATGTGTAGTTTCCTGCTTATACAGTGGCAGCCATTCTTTATAGGTGTGATATGATAACTCATTGTGGTTTTGATTTGCATTTCCTTTATAGCTAATGAAAATGAACGCTTATTTTTTTGCATGGGCAGGCACTGGGAATCAAACCCAGGTCTCCAACATGGCAGGTGAGAATTCTACCACTGAACCACCATTGCACTGCGAAAATGAACATATTTTGATGTACTTTTTAGGCATTTGAATTTCCTCTTTGGAAAAATGTCTATTCATGTCTTTTGGTCATTTTATAATTGGATAGTTTGTTCTTTTGTTGTTGAATTAGATGATTTCTTTATATATACTAGATATCAAACCTTTATGAGATACATGGTTTCCAAATATTTTTTTTCCATTGAGTTGGCTGCATCTTTGCCATTTTGACAAGGTTATTTGAGGCACAGAAGTATTTGATTTTGAGGAGTTTCCATTTATCTATTTTTGTTGTTGTTGTTTCTTGTGCTTTGGGTGCAAGGTCTAAGATGCTACCTACTGCTAGGTATTGAAAATGTTTCCCCATAGTTTCTTCTACAAGTTTTATGGTACTGGCTTTTCTATGTAGGTCTTTAATCCACTTTGTGTTGTGTTTTATATAAAGTGTGATGTAGCGGTCCGCTTTCATTTCTTTGGCAATGGATATCTAGTTCTCTCAGCCCCATCTATTGAAAGACCATTCTGCCCTGTTCAGTGGATTTGGGAGCTTTGTTGAAGATCAATTGACCGTAGATCTGGGGGTCTATTTCTGAACTCTCAATTTGATTCTATTAATCAGTATAGGATCGTGTCATCTACAGATAATGAAAGTTTTCCTAATTCCTTTCTGATTTGGATGAACTTCATTTCTTTTTCTTGCTTGATTGTTCCAGCTAGAACTTCTAGTACAATGTGGAATAATAGTGGTGGCAGTGGAGATCCTTGTCTCATTCTCAATCTCAGGGGAAAGGCTTTTAGTCTCTCACTGTTGATTATAATGCTGGCTGTGGCTTTTCATATATGCCCTTTATCATATTGTGGAAGTTTATTTTGACTCCTATGTTTTGAAGTGCTTTTAGCAGAAAAGGGTGCTGAATTTTGTCAAATTCTTTTTCAGTGTGAATTGAGATAACCATACGATTTTTGTCTTTCAACTTGCTAATATGTTTTATTACATTGAATTATTTTCTTCTGTTGAACCACCCTTGCATGCCTGGAATAAACACCACTTGGTCATGGTGTATAATTACTTTAAAGTGCTGTTAGATTTGATTTGCAAGCATTTTGTTAAGAATATTTGCATCTATATTCATTGGGGAGATTGGCCTGTAGTTTTCCTTTCTTGTAGTGTTTGTCTCCAGTGTTGCTGCTAAAGTGATGTTAGCCTCATAAAATGAGTTAAGTAGTGTTCCTTTTTCCTCAATTCTTTGGAAAGTTTGAGCAAGAATAGTGTTATTTTTGGAATGTTTGGTAAAATTCCCCTGTGAAGCCATCTGACCCTAGGATTTTCTTTGTAGGCAGATTTTTAAAAAATATTTTTATTGACAAATCTTCACACACATACAGTCCATACATGGTGTACAATCAATGGCTCACAATTTCATCATATAGTTGTGTGTTCATCACCATGATCATTTTTAGAACATTTGAGTCACTCCAGAAAAATAAATAAAAAGAAAAAAGAAAAAACTCATATATCCCATAACCTTTACCCTTCCCTCTCATTGATCACTACTCTTTCAATCTACTGAATTTATCTCTTACCCCCTCTATTGTTTATTTTTAATCCATATATTTTTTACTCATTTCTTAATACCCTGGATAAAAGAAGCATCAGACACAAGGTTTTCACAATCACACAGTCACAATGTAAACATTATATTGTTATACAATCATCTTCAAGAGTCAAGCTAGCAGAACACAGCTCAACAATTTCAGGTACTTCCCTCCAGCCACCACAAACTAAAATATTGGAGGTATATTCCCTCCAATATACCACAAACTAAAAAAGGATATTTATATAATGCATAAGAATAACCTCCAGGATAACCTCTCAACTCTGTTTGAAATCTCTCAGCCACTGAAACTTAATTTTGTGTCATTTCTCTTTTCCCCTTTTTGATGAAGAAGGCTTTCTCAATCCCATGATTCTGGGTTCCAGCTAAATCCCAGAGTTCTGTCCAATATTGCCAGGGAGATTTACACCTCTGGGAATCATGTCCCATGTAGTGTGAGGAGGGCTCTGAGTTCACCTGCCAAGTTGTCTTAGAGAGAAAGGCCATGTCTTAGCAACAAAAGAGGTTCTCTAAGGCTGACTCTTAGGCATAATTATAAGTAGGCTTAGCCTATCTTGTGCAGAAATAAGTTTCATAGGAGCACCTTCCAAGATCAAGGGTTCAGCTTAATGATTTGGTTGTCCCCACTGCTTGTAAGAATATCAGAAATTCTCCAAATGAGGAAGTTGAATATTTCCTCCTTTTCCCCAGCCCCCAAGGGGTCTTTGCAAGTACTTCTTTATTCACTGCCCAAAAATACTCTGGGATATATTGGGGCATTACAATAGACAAACCAACAAGATCTCATGCCCTATTCAAGATTTCATGTACTTATGGTGTTCAACTAACTTGACCATAAAGTTAAATTATGCAATGCACTACCCAAAATATAAATTTTGCACCAAATAAACATCTCTCCCTTTGATCTAACATAAAAGTTGAAGTTTTAAGTAGGCATATTTTTGGTGACTGATTGGATCTATTTATTTGTAATTGGTTTGCTGAGGTCTTCTATTTCTCCTCTAGTCAGTGTATGTTGTTCATATGTTTCTAGGAATTTGTCCATTTCATCTAAGTTGTCTAGTTTCTTGGCATATAGTTTTTCTTTTGATTATTTTATGTCTTGAGGTCCGTGGTAATGATACCCTCCCCCTTTCCATTTCTGATTTTATTTATTTGTATCCTCTCTTTTTTTATTGTTCTCTAATTCATTTATTTATGCTTTAATCTTTGTTATTTCTCTTCGTCTATTTGCTTTAAGGCTAATTTGCTGTTCTTTCTCTAGTTCCTCCAGGTGAGCAATTAAGTTCTCAATTTTTGCTCTTTCTTCTTTTTTAATATAGGCATTTAGGGAAATACATTTCCCTCTCAGCACTGCCTTTGCCACATCCTATGTTTTGATAGGTTGTACTCTAATTTTCATTCATCTCTAGATATTTACCAATTTCTTTTTCAATTTCTTCTTTGACTCACTGATTGTTTAAGAGCATGTTATTTAACTTTCATATATTTGTGAAAGATTTGGTACTTTTGTGGTTATTGCTTTCCATCTTCTTTTCATTTTGGTCAGAGAAAGCACTTTGAATAATTTTAATGTTTTAAAATTTATTAGGACCTGTTTTGTGCCCCAGCATGTACTCTACCCTGGAGAATGTTCCACGAGCACTAGAGAAGAATGTATATCCTGGTGTTCTGGGGTGCAATATCTATATATATATGTTAGGTTTAGTTCATTTATCACATTGTTTAGGTTCTCTACTTCGTTATTGAAACTCTACTTAGTTTTTCTATTGATAGAAGAGACTGGTGTATTGAATTATTATTGCTAAAACATCTATAGCATCCTTCAGTTTTGTCAATGTTTGCCTCATATACTTTGGGATTCCTTGATTAGCTGCATAAACATTTTTGATTGTTGTTTTCCTGGTGAATTGTTCCTTTTATTAATATATCATGTGCTTCTGTGTCTCTTGTGACATCTTTGCATTTAAAGTCTATTTTTTTTTCTGATATTAGTAAAGCTACCCCTGCTTTCTTTTGATTAAAGATTGTATAGAATATCTTTGTCAATCATTTTACTTTCAATCTATTTGTATCCTTTGGTCTAAAGTGAATCACTTTTAAGCAGAAAATTGATGTGTCATATTTTTCAATCCATTCTGTCAATCTGTATCTTTTAATTGTGAGTTTAGTCTGCTAATACTTACACTTATTACTGTAAAGACAGTTCTTGAATCTACCATATTATCTTTCGTTGTTTTTTTTTTTTTTTTTTTTACATGGGCGGGCACCAGGAATCGAACCCGGGTCCTCTGGCATGGCAGGCAAGCATTCTTGCCTGCTGAGTCACGGTGGCCCTATCCTTCGTTTTTAATTTGTCCTATCTATTTGTTTATTCCTCTCTTTTTATCCTTTAAGTCACCCTTACTAATGTTATTCAATTCTGTGCCCTCCTTCAGACCTCTCTCTCATGTCTTTTCTTTTTTTCCTAGCCAACAGAACTGTCGTTGGTATTTTTTGCAAGGGTTGAATTTGTTAACAAATTCTCTCAGCATTCCTTTGCTTGTGAAAATTGTAATCTCTCCCTCACTTTTGAAGGACAACTTTGCTGGATAAAGAATCCTTGGTTGGAAATATTTCTCTTTCAGAATCTTAAATATATCATACCACTACCTTCCTGCCTCCATAGTGGCTGTTGAGTTGTCCAAACTTAATTGTTTTTAGCTTCCCTTGTATGTGGTGAATTGCTTTTCTCATGTTCCTTTCAGGAATTACTGCTTCTCCTCAGCATTTGACAGTTTGATTAGTATGTGTCCTGGAGTGGGTCTAATTGAATTTGTTCTATTTGGAGTTTGTTGGGCTTCTTTGATTTGAATATTTATGTCTTTTATAAAGGTTGGGAAGTTTCCCCTAATTATTCCTCAAATAATCTTCCTAGCCTTTTGCTCTTCTCTTTTTCTTCTGGAACACCAGTGATTCTTATATTTGTGTGTTTCATTTTGTCCTTTGTTTCCCTAAGATTCAATTCAAGTTTTACCAACTTTTTCACCATTTGTTCTTTTCTGCATTCAAATTCAGTTGTCCTGTCCTCTAGTTTGCTTATTCTTCCTTCTGCTTCTTCAAACCTGTTGTTGTGTGTCTCTGGTATATTTTTAATTTGATCTACATTATCTTTCATTTCCCTAAGATCTTCTGTTTTTCTATTTATTCCTTCAAATTCTTCTTTATGCTATTCTAGTATCTTCTTGAACTCTTTTATGTCCTTAACTAACACATTGAACTTATTTGGGAGATTTGGATAGATGTCTTTGATTAGCTACTCCAAATTCTGTTTCTCCTCTGGTGTTTTAATTTGGTCACTTGCCTAAGCCATATTTTCTTACATCTGCATGTGCTTTGTAATTTTCTGCTGCCTTTGATTTTTTGATGCATTTTGATGCATTTGATTGTCTTGAAAAGTTATTTTGACAGTTGATTTCCCTCATTCATCTAAGATTTTGTAGTTGCTTGGGTTTGTGTTGAAGGTTTCCTTTCACACTTGGGTTGTCAGTAATTCCTCACCAAACCAAGACTGGGACCTCACATGTAGGAGATTCAACTCTAATTGGAGATCTGTTAAAAGCTTATAAACCTTAATATAACAGCAAATATAAATGTACTGTATACACTAATTAAAGGCTTAAGAGAAAACCAGAGCCCATCCAGAAGCAATTTATAAGAGAAACACCTGAAATATAAGAATGCAAAAAAGGCTAAAGCAAAAGATGGAAAAATAAAACTGAAAGTAAATAAGTATAAGTCAACTAATACCATACCTCGTAGTCTCTAAGGAAGGAAGCATTACGAGAAACAAAGAGAAAAATTTTACAAATATAAATACAAATATACAATGGAATAGAAATGTAATGATTTTGAACACATAAATACTGAATAACTTAGCTTCAAAATATGTAAAGCAAACCTGACAAAACTAAAAAAAGAAAGAGACAAATCTATAGTGATAGAATTTAACACATCTCAATATTTGATAGCATTTAAAAAGAATTGGCAAAGCCATAAAATATTTAAGCAATATTTTTCTGTCTTCCATAATCATTATCTTTTTTTCTGATTGCTTAAATCAACGTAACTTCTGTTTTCCTTGTGACATCTTCAACCCTTTACTTTAGGCTAGTCATTCAACATGTCTACTCTTTTCCTTAATTTTAAAAATTTATTTATTAGTTCATTAATGGCATGATTGCAATTTTCAGTTAATTTTACTTCCCTTTCAACTCGTTATGTGTTATTTAAATTTTAAGTTCTAGTTTAATTGAATTTATATGATTGTTGTTTTTCTACTGCATTAGGAGAATTGTCTACTGTGACTTTGTCAACTTTTTAATAGATTGGGGTCTTTATTTGCCTTTTAGAGGTAATTTTCCATCTTCTTTCTTTTTTATGGAATGTTTGCATATTGTCCATGTCATTTCTTTTTTCATTTCACGTAGGAAAGTTCTCTGTATAGATTTCCATTTGTTCTGAAATGGTGTGAGTGAATTCTTCTTGACTTACATCTATTCTTTCTGAGTCATGTTTAACTTCTCTGAAATAATTTTCCATAGTCTAATCAAGGACGGCTTCAGGGAGAGGGAGAAGCCATACCCCTTGACTAAAGCTGAATCCTGGTTTTGCTTTTGCATCTAGACTCTATACTCCCTTCTGATTTTTTTTTTTTTGGGTCGAATTTTCTGTACCATGGTCAGTGCACCTAACAAGGTGGGCTGGCCTCATACCTTTTCTCCAGGATGGTATGGAGCCCTGAGCCTACTGATTTGTCAGAGAGTTAATCAAAGTTATTCACTTGCACCATTTTACTCATCTCTTCCAAGGAACTGTTTCCTCTTTCCAGGTAAATGTGGTCTCCAATTTTAGCTCTAGTCTAAAAACTACAAGAGTCTAGGGTTAGCAACTCTGGGGCCTGGGAAGGAGATGGGTACCACATTCATCTTTCTAGAATTGCACTAGAATCTTCTGTTTTTCTTTTCATGGTTTCACCTTTTAGTTTTTTTTTTTTTATATTACTATATGCTCCTTAGTGTAGTTGCCTTTGGTAAATGTTTTATTGTTACTATTATCATTATTATTATTACTACTATTGTTATTATTGCTTTGTAGGTTTGGGGAGGAAAGAAAGCCTATCATCCTTCTTAATGTTGCTATCTGTATTCAGAAATTCTGCTTCTGCCTTTACCCTACGCGAAGAAATTTATCTTGTTGGTGGGCATGCTTCAATAAGTCTCAGAATTGAAAAAAAAATGGAACCATTTGGATAATACTGTAAGATGGCTCCTTGATAAATAACTTGCAGGTATCATAGAAGAGGATGGACAAAACTGAAGACTAAAGTACAGCCTAGCCAAATAGCTCTGGTTAATGTATTGGCTTCTCTGGTCAGGTTATCTTAATAGATGTCCTGGGGAAAGCACTAACACCAAAGAAGTCAGGAGATATACAATAAATGAGAGTGAGGTTTGATAAGAGTGGAGGCCAGTGTGTCGATGTGGGACATCAGAGAGGAGACCTGGGACTGATGAGGGGATGAGTACTTTCAAGACTGGTCAGTGGAGCCTTTTGAGATGCAAAATGTTACAGGTTGTTCATCAGCAAATTAGACAAACATGAAAATGTGAACTAGACTAGAGAACACAGCTATTTGAAAAATGCATTGGTGCAAATCTTACCAGATTGGAAGATATGGTATTAAACCCCCAATTTTCATGCCAGTCAGTAAGACTACCTTACTCCACCCCTGGTCTGCTTTTCTAACTTACTTCTTCTTATTTTGCTAGATGAATGTTTGTAAACTGCCTCAAATCTTTATTGGATTAGATGGGGTATAAAACAGTGTGCATTTTAATGTCTTAGTTATGTTGTTGTTTAAAATATATTTTAAAAACCAAGTCCTCTACTCTGGGTTAGTGCTAATGCGCTTGTAGGTTTTCTGGTTAACTAGACACTTTTCCCATCACTTCCAATGACTAATCACTTGAACACACTTTGACATTTATTGGGTAACTTCTAGAAATCCTTTTCAAAAGATGCCGTTTGGACTCATCTTTGAAAAAAGTTGCAAGAAAATGCCATTTAATCTTGGTGGTGGGGCAACGATTTTGCATGTTTGCAAAATAAGCTTCCTTTTGATGCATTTGGCTTTACTGTTTATATTAATTAACTTAATAGCAAGTGTGAAGATTATTTATAATGCATTAAAAATCACTGGACCTTAAGTTTTTCCCTGGTAGAATCAGAGACTTGAATTTCAAGATGAGTTTGCAAAAAGTTTAGCTTGCTGGCATGCAAATTCACATTTTTAGAAGTGTGGTCCTTGGAACACAAATGCAAGTTCGAGATGGAAAATAAATATGCATAATATTTTACTCAGAGAGTAAAATTAAAACGTTTTATCTAAAGTAGACTTGTCTTTCTGTTCATGCTCATAAAATCTATATTATGTTTCATTGAAGAGATTTATGCATTCATTTATTCACCAAAGTATGTTTTTATTGCCTACCATATCTAAGAACTAGGAATCATGGGAAATATAAAAATGAGTCATGTTTTAAGATATTGATCTCCAAGATTTCCTCTTTTAGAACATCCTCACCTAATTTTATGTAAAAAATGTAAATAATGAATATCCTCATTGCATTTTCAATTTAAATCCTCTTCCAATGTTGTTGCAGTTTTTTTTTTCTCTGCTTTCCACAAGTTGAGACTTGAGCACTTTTTGTATAGCATTGGTTTTTTTTTTTTTTCTGATTGGCTAGTCACATACCATGGGTGGCAGTGAATTTCTGATTGAAGTTTATATGGGTGATTATTTAGCCAAAATTCAGTCTAGTTCTTCAAAATTACCCAATCCCTGGAACCTGCATTACCTATTATTCACAGTAAATTTATCAAGCAAGCAAGTATGTATAATGTTGGGTATATCACATGTAAAATTCAGCTGACTGGTAAATGTCAGATTAATGATTTAAAGTTGCAATTTAAACCTCACGTGGAATGCACTTTATTTTGCTTTCTTCTGTTCTGCAGATTTTACTTCTGTTGATATGAGGCAGGTGTGCAGTAGATCAAAAGTTAGTGGAAGCAGTATAGTAATCAACGTATCTTAACCAACGGAGCTACTTCAGGCCATAATTATTATAGATACACAGAACAGGTTCGCACCTATGTTTTCTCCTTAATGCATCTAAAATAGAGTCTGAGACTGCATAGTTTCCATGAATGCATGTGTAATGTCTGTTTGATAAGTGTCTTCTCACACCCTGAGGACTTTTATAGGCAATTTGCATTTCACAATGAGAGAAATCAGCTGGAGAAGGTTTATTGTTTTGTGTAATAGAGAGGAGTGTGAAAATATCCCGGTTCCACAGATGGCACTTCTCGTTAGCCTTGAATGTATACATGTGTAAGAACTGTCTTATCTTAACTAATACAGCCACCAAAAAGGCTATTTTTAGAGATGAATTCACAGTTTTGTTGGTTTGCAATAATTAGTAGAACTTTTTAAAGATAGACAAAGTACTTATTTGAACTCCTGGCTGTGGGGTGACTTCATGATACTAGGGGGGAAATTTCCCTTTAGGTTGATCTCTTTAAAACTAGAGATTGTAATAATTCTATAATGTGATCAGCCTGATTTTTAAATAACTCAGAAGACAAATTAAGCACTGTACAGTCAGTGCTGTTGTGTGCGAACTTCCCCTTTCTGACAGCAGTATACATATGAAAGCATATGCATATGTGACTCAAAAAAACTATGGTAATAAAACAAAAGTCTGTAAAGAGAGTATTTGAAAAAAAACTACATGCATATAAAAATGCATATTAATGCCCAATAAAATCTTGTTAGGAACCTCCCTTTCCTTTCAATTCATAAACTTAGCTTGAGTCTTATACCATTCTATCTTCAAGTTGAATTTCACTTCTAAATTAGTTGCAAAGGTAGAAGAAAAATGATTCCTATTGATGGACATTGTGACTGTTCAATGTAAATGAGTATTTATATTTATATTTCATGAAAAAACAATCACATATCCTGGTAGTTCTCAAACTTTTGGTCTTGGAAATTTTTCACTCTAAAAAATTATTGAAAAAAAATATTGAAGATGCCAAAGGGATTTTGTTAGTGAGGGTTATATCTATCAATATTTGCTATATAAGAAATTGAAATTGATAATTGTTTCAAAATATTTTTTAATGAGTAGACTTAAAATAACATTGATAGGGGCCAAGATGGAGGCTTAGTAAGGTACGTGTGTCTTGGTTCCTCCTCCAGAGCAACTACTAGGTGAACAGAAACAGTGCAGAACAGCTCCTGGGGCCACGGCAGGGAATGGAAACACAGCATACCCCAGTCTGGACTGGCTAGACTGACTGCGAGACTCTGCTGTGGTGAGATGCCCGGCAGCGCGTGCTTCCCCGAGCTGTGGCAGCTGGCGGCCGGACTCCTCCCTCCCTCCTTCCTGGGCCGGCTGAGAGTCTCGGAGAGGCAAGTTTCCCAAGCCGCGGTGGCCAGCGCCCCTCTTTTGCGGGTGGCTTCCTGGACTGGCTACGAGTCTACCAAGCCGCGGTGGCCGGCAACCAGCACCCCTCCCCCGCGGGTGGCTTGCTGGTCCGGTGGCGAGTTCCCCAGGCCACGGCGGCGGCTGGAGACCAGTGCCCCTCCCCCACAGGCGGCTTCCTGGTCCGGTGGTGAGTTCCCCGGGCCGCAGCGGCCGGCGATCGGCACCCCTCCAAGGAGAGGAGGGAATTTCTGACAGTGGCAGGGACTAGGTCCAACCAAACACCAACAGGGGAATTAATAAAGGAGCCACAGGGTCCCCTCAAGCCGCGGCGGCTGGCGCCCCCACCACGCGTGGCCCCCCGGACCAACTGAGAGAATTGGATCGGAAATCCCCAGGCTGCGGAGAACGGTGACCGGGGGATCCCTTCCAAACACGTGAGACAAACGTGTGCCACGAGCGCCACCTACTGGGCAGGATAAGAAAAACAGAACCCAGAGATTTCACAGAAAAATCTTCCAACCTGTTGGGTCCAACACCTAGGAAAATCTGACTAAATGCCCAGATGCCAGCAGAAGATAACGGACCAAGCTCAGAAGATTGAAGATATGGCCCAGTCAAAGGAACAAACCAATAGTTCAAATGAGATACAGGAGCTGAGACAACTAATGCTGAATATATGAACAGAAATGGAAAACCTCTTCAAAAACGAAATCGATAAATCGAGGGAGGACATGAGAAGACATGGGCTGAACAAAAAGAAGAAATAGAAAAAACTGAAAAAACAAATCACAGAACTTATGGAAGTGAAGGATAAAGTAGAAAAGATGGAAAAAACAATGGATACCTACAATGATAGATTTAAAGAGACAGAAGATAGAATTAGTGATTTGGAGGATGGAACATCTGAATTCCAAAAAGAAACAGAAACTATCGGAAAAAGAATGGAAAAATTTGAACAGGGTATCAGGGAACTCAAGGACAATATGAACCGCACAAATATATGTGTTGTGGGTGTCCCAGAAGGAGAAGAGAAGGGAAAAGGAGGAGAAAAACTAATGGAAGAAATTATCACTGAAAATTTCCCAACTCTTCTTAAAGACCTAAAATTACAGATCCAAGAAGTGCAGCACACCCCAAAGAGATTAGACCCAAATAGGCATTCTCCAAGACACTTACTAGTTAGAATGTCAGAGGTCAAAGAGAAAGATAGGATCTTGAAAGCAGCAAGAGAAAAACAATCCATCACATACAAGGGAAACCCAATAAGACTATGTGTAGATTTCTCAGCAGAAACCATGGAAGCTAGAAGACAGTGGGATGATATATTTAAAATACTAAAAGAGAAAAACTGCCAACCAAGACTCCTATATCCAGCAAAATTATCCTTCAAAAATGAGGGAGGAATTAAAACATTCTCAGACAAAGAGTCACTGAAAGAATTTGTGACCAAGAGACCAGCTCTGCAAGAAATACTAAAGGGAGCACTAGAGTCAGATACGAAAAGACAGAAGAGAGAGGTATGGAGAAGAGTATAGAAAGAAGGAAAATCAGATATGATATATATAATACAAAAGGCAAAATGTTAGAGGAAAATATTATCCAAACAGTAATAACACTAAATGTTAATGGACTGAATTCCCCAATCAAAAGACATAGATTGGCAGAATGGATTAAAAAACAGGATCCTTCGTTATGCTGTCTACAGGAAACACATCTTAGACCCAAAGATAAACATAGGTTGAAAGTGAAAGGTTGGGAAAAGATATTTCATGCAAATAACAACCAGAAAAGAGCAGGAGTGGCTATACTAATATCCAACAAATTAGACTTCAAATGTAAAACAGTTAAAAGAGACAAAGAAGGACACTATATACTAATAAAAGGAACAATTAAACAAGAAGACATAACAATCATAAATATGTACGCACTGAACCGGAATGCCCCAAAATACGTGAGGAATACACTGCAAACACTGAAAAGGAAAATAGACTCATATACCATAATAGTTGGAGACTTCAATTCACCACTCTCATCAATGGACAGAACATCTAGACAGAGGATCAATAAAGAAATAGAGAATCTGAATATTACTATAAATGAGCTAGACTTAACAGACATTTATAGGACATTATATCCCACAACAGCAGGATACACCTTTTCCTCAAGTGCTCATGGATCATTCTCAAAGATAGACCATATGCTGGGTCACAAAGCAAGTCTTAACAAATTTAAAAAGATTGAAATCATACACAACACTTTCTCAGATCATAAAGGAATGAAGTTGGAAATCAATAATAGGCCGAGTGCCAGAAAATTCACAAATACATGGAGGCTCAACAACACACTCTTAAACAATGAGTGGGTCAAAGAAGAAATTGCAAGAGAAATTAGCAAATACCTCGAGGTGAATGAAAATGAAAACACAACATATCAAAACTTATGGGACGCAGCAAAGGCAGTGCTAAGAGGGAAATTTATTGCCCTAAATGCCTATATCAGAAAAGAAGAAAAGGCAAAAATGCAGGAATTCACTGTCCACTTGGAAGAACTGGAGAAAGAACAGCAAACTAATCCCAAAGCAAGCAAAAGGAAAGAAGTAACAAAGATTAGAGCAGAAATAAATGAAATTGAAAACATGAAAACAATAGAGAAAATCAATAAGACCAGAAGTTGGTTCTGTGAGAAAATCAATAAGATTGATGGGCCCTTAGCAAGATTGACAAAAAGAAGAAGAGAGAGGATGCAAATAATTAAGATCAGAAATGGAAGAGGAGATATAACTACTGACCTCACAGAAATAAAGGAGGTAATAACAGGATACTATGAACAACTTTACGCTAATAAATACAACAATTTAGATGAAATGGATGGGTTCCTGGAAAGACATGAACAACCAACTTTGACTCAAGAAGAAATAGATGACCTCAACAAACCAATCACAAGTAAAGGAATTGAATTAGTCATTCAAAAGCTTCCTAAAAAGAAAAGTCCAGGACCAGACGACTTCACATGTGAATTCCACCAAACATTCCAGAAAGAATTAGTACCAACTCTCCTCAAACTCTTCAAAAAAATCGAAGCAGAGAGAAAACTACCTAATTCATTCTATGAAGCCAACATCACCCTCATACCAAAACCAGGAAAAGATATTACAAAAAAAGAAAACTACAGGCCAATCTCTCTAATGAATATAGATGCAAAAATCCTCAATAAAATTCTAGCAAATCGTATCCAACAACACATTAAAAGAATTATACATCATGACCAAGTAGGATTCATCCCAGGTATGCAAGGATGGTTCAACATAAGAAAATCAATTAATGTAATACACCATATCAACAAATCAAAGCAGAAAAATCACATGATCATCTCAATTGATGCAGAGAAGGCATTTGACAAGATTCAACATCCTTTCCTGTTGAAAACACTTCAAAAGATAGGAATACAAGGGAACTTCCTTAAAATGATAGAGGGAATATATGAAAAACCCACAGCTAATATCATCCTCAATGGGAAAAATTGAAAACTTTCCCCCTAAGATCAGGAACAAGACAAGGATGTCCCCTATCACCACTATTATTCAACATTGTGTTGGAGGTTCTAGCCAGGGCAATTAGACAAGAAAAAGAAATACAAGGCATCAAAATTGGAAAAGAGGAAGTAAAACTATCACTGTTTGCAGACGATATGATACTATACGTCGAAAACCCAGAAAAATCCACAACAAAACTACTAGAGCTAATAAATGAGTACAGCAAAGTGGCAGGTTACAAGATCAACATTCAAAAATCTGTAGCATTTCTATACACTAGCAATGAACAAGCTGAGGAGGAATTCAAGAAACAAATCCCATTTACAATTGCAACTAAAAGAATGAAATACCTAGGAATAAATTTAACTAAAGAGACAAAAAACATATATAAATAAAACTACAAAAAACTGTTAAAAGAAATCACAGAAGACCTAAATAGATGGAAGGGCATACCGTGTTCATGGATTGGAAGACTAAATATAGTTAAGATGTCAATCCTACCTAAATTGATTTACAGATTCAATGCAATACCAATCAAAATCCCAACAACTTATTTTTCAGAAATAGAAAAACCAATAAGCAAATTTATCTGGAAGGGCAGGGTGCCCCGAATTGCTAAAAACATCTTGAGGAAAAAAAACGAAGCTGGAGGTCTCGCGCTGCCTGACTTTAAGGCATATTATGAAGCCACAGTGGTCAAAACAGCATGGTATTGGCATAAAGATAGACATATCGACCAATGGAATTGAATAGAGTGCTCAGATATATACCCTCTCATCTATGGACATTTGATCTTTGATAAGGCAGTCAAGCCAATTCACCTGGGACAGAACAGTCTCTTCAATAAATGGTGCCTAGAGAACTGGATATCCATATGCAAAAGAATGAAAGAAGACCCATATCTCACACCCTATACAAAAGTTAACTCAAAATGGATCAAAGATCTAAACATTAAGTCTAAGACCATAAAACAGTTAGAGGAAAATGTTGGGAGATATCTTATGAAACTTACAATTGGAGGCGGTTTTATGGACCTTAAACCTAAAGCAAGAGCACTGAAGAAGGAAATAAATAAATGGGAACTCCTCAAAATTAAACACTTTTGTGCATCAAAGAACTTCATCAAGAAAGTAGAAAGACAGCCTACACAATGGGAGACAATATTTGGAAATGACATATCAGATAAAGGTCTAGTATCCAGAATTTATAAAGAGATTGTTCAATTTAACAACAAAAAGACAGCCAACCCAATTACAAAATGGGAAAAAGACTTGAACAGACACCTATCAGAAGAGGAAATACAAATGGCCAAAAGGCACATGAAGAGATGCTCAATGTCCCTGGCAATTAGAGAAATGCAAATCAAAACCACAATAAGATATCATCTCACACCCACCAGAATGGCCATTATCAACAAAACAGAAAATGACAAGTGCTGGAGAGGATGCGGAGAAAGAGGCACACTTATCCACTGTTGGTGGGAATGTCAAATGGTGCAACCACTGTCGAAGGCAGTTTGGCGGTTCCTCAAAAAGCTGAATATAGAATTGCCATACGACTCAGCAATACCATTGCTGGGAATCTACTCAAAGGACTTAAGGGCAAAGACACAAACGGACATTTGCACACCCATATTTATAGCAGCATTATTTACAATTGCAAAGAGATGGAAGCAGCCAAAATGTCCATCAACAGACGAGTGGCTAAACAAACTGTGGTATATACATACGATGGAATATTATGCAGCTTTAAGACAGGATAAACTTATGAAGCATGTAATAACATGGATGGACCTAGAGAACATTATGCTGAGTGAGTCTAGCCAAAAACTAAAAGACAAATACTGTATGGTCCCACTGATGTGAACCGACATTCGAGAATAAACTTGGAATATGTCATTGGTAACAGAGTCCAGCAGGAGTTAGAAACAGAGTAAGATAATGGGTAATTGGAGCTGAAGGGATACAGACTGTGCAACAGGACTAGATACAAAAACTCAAAAATGGACAGCACAATAATACCTAATTGTAAAGTAATCATGTTAAAACACTGCATGAAGCTGCATCTGATCTATAGGTTTTTGGTTTTTTTGTTGTTGTTGTTGTTGTTTTTTTACTATTATTATTACTTTTATTTTTTTCTCTATATTAACATTCTATATCTTTTTCTGTTGTGTTGCTAGTTCTTCTAAACCAATGCAAATGTACTAAGAAACGATGATCATGCATCTATGTGATGATGTTAAGAATTACTGATTGCATATGTAGAATGGTATGATTTCTAAATGTTGGCTTAATTTCTTTTTTTCCATTAATTAATTAAATAAAAAAGAAATAACATTGATAAATTCAGGATATGTTAACATGCATAACACTTTTTTGGGGTGTGTGTGTGTGTGTGCATGGCCTAGGAACAAAATCTGGTCTCCTGCATGGAAGGCTAGCATTTTACCACTGAACCATGCGCGCACCCAAACATGCACAAGATTTTAAGTAGGAAAACAAAATGGTAAACTGGGTAGCATTGGTGTTTGTTTTGCAAATCTCTTTAATGTCTGGCTTATTAGAAAACAGCTTATTTTCAATATGTTGTCAAATGCTTTTTGATTGAAGTATATGAGGTACATTCTGTTTCACACAGATATCTAATTAGAAGATAGAGACGTATTTTAATAGTCCTTTCCAATAATTGTGGATGTTCTTCCCTGATAGCATACCAAAACTCAGCACAAAATTCTAAAAAGTTAATTGTAAAGTGGAATCTGGAATTGTATTAGGAAACATTTGCTACTCGGTTATATTAACATTATTTCATCTATCCTCCTGTTTGAATGTAACTCTTATCTAAACCTGATGCTGTATCATCACATCAACTATTTGCAATATATCAGCTCACTAAGTTATTTAGATATTACTAATGTTGATATTAGTAGATATGATCAGATAATACTAAACAAAAACATTCACTGATATTATCATTGATAATCAGAGAAATCTAAGTTGTGCAAAGCTCTTAAGCTTCGGTAGTGGATACGAAATTTACAAAATTCTTTGCTTGGTACCACAAGTATTATCTTTGGCAACCAAAATGGTCAGTTGTTTTTCTTGAAGGGATAGATGCACATAGTTGGTTTTCCAGAAATTATCAGCCAAACACCCAAAACACTGAATAACTCTATTTTGTCTCTGAATAATTCTTTTAATTAAAAGTAATGATTCAGAAAAATAAAGTGCTTTTTAATTTAATTTTATTATCTTATTGTATTTCTGAAACAGTGCTTTTTTAGTGACAACCATTGTACTTGGTATACATCAGAGGTGCTTTATGACTATTTTAGCATTCATCAAGCAGGATATTAACACAAAAGACTTGTACTTAAGTGTCAAAATCTAATACAATTAATGTTTTTACATTATTGCTTTATCAAGGACCTACCCCAGTGAAACTGGAACTGCATTCTTAATTGTGAGTGTGTGGTGATAAAGAATACAATGACCAGACAACAGTGGCTCAGTGGCATAATCTCACCCGCCATGCCAGAGACCCAGGTTGGATTCCTGAAGCCTGCCCGTGCAAAAGAAAACAAACAACAATAAGCATTAGTACAGTTTGATGCCACTGCTTTGCTCTTGATGCCACTGCTTTGATCCAAGCAATGGCACTATCATTTTAATTTTTTAAAATTTTTAATCCCCCATTTCTTTTGCACCGTCAGTGTAATTGTTAACATTGAAAAGGTAAATAAAATCTTAATATTATTATGAAAATAGTTTTGAACTTACAAATCCCCTGAAAGTGTCTCAGGGATCCCTAGTAGTTCACAGATCACACTTTGAGCACCATTGGCATAGCTAATCACATGGAATAAATGCCCCAGTTATGTCTAAGTAGCTTTCCTAGTAGAAGAAAAAAGATTGCCTTACTTGAAGTGTTCTAAATTCTATCACCTATTTAACAGCAGCTTTTGTTTATTTTATGAGTCATGATGAAATCAGGAATACTTCTCTAAAAAATCCAAAAATCCAAATAATAACATGTTTCATTTGTTATTTTATTAATCTGGCTGGAATCCAATCAACATGAGATAAAATCATACATTGGTAACATAAAAAAACTAGGCATTTTAATGCAAGTAGGTCCATACAGTCTAATGACTTAACATAGAGAAATGTTTGCAGATAAGAGAGCAAGAGGGTAACAAACACTGAGGAACCCAGGCATGATAACTGCTTAGCCAAATTGCTTTAGGAAGGGCCCAAGGATATGGTACTCAAAACACAAAAGGCCTTACGGCTATACCTCTGCTGCTACTTCTAAGTGGGTGTGATACAGCTGGTTCTGGGAGTACAAAGCAGCTGGAAAGTGGTGCCAACTCCTGAGCTGGGGCAAACTTCTAAATACCACTGCTGGTGGGACCGTGGTAAGGAGGGCCACAAAGAGAAATGCAAACACATCTTTCCACATGCATCTTAACTGCCACACAACAACAGTTCTAAGTTTTGTTCTAAAAGGAAGATGGTCTTCAAAGATGTTTCTGCCCTCTTTCCCAAAAGCAGATACTCAAAAATCTACTTCATGGGAAAAGTGACTGACCCATATTGAAACATGTTTATTTCTTTTCCAAATACAATTTAGGAGACAAAATACAAGAGGAAGAAGGAAAAGTTAGCTGATAGATATGAATACATGCATACATACATACATACATACATATATATATATATATATATATATATATATATATATATATATATATATATTAAGAGGCATGCCAAAGAATTCCTTGGGTTCCAGATGAAGTCCTCCTGATCCCATTGCATTGCAATAAACCAATTTCTCCTCAACCATCAGGGCAAAAAAATCCTCAGCCAATAGAAGAGTTCCTTTCTTTTTTAACCTGTTGATTCAGTGACATGGAAACCCAAATTAGTCAGATGGCCGTCTCAAATTCCAATTAAAGAAACTATTGCTTCTTCTTTGATGAAATCATACTTATTTTCGGAACTAAAACCTCTAAGCCCAGAAAGTTCAAATGGAAGAAACATTTCTATGAATGGATTTTTATGGGTAATAGAGAAAAATGTTTCCCATTTTCATCCCTTGCTTCTGAAACTTCTGTATTTGGGCTGTGGGAGAAACTACCCCTTAGTTACTCTGTGGAGAATAAACTGCATCCTATAAATGAGATTGCCAATATTTCAAGGTTTTGTCTCCAAACTGAAACCATTAATCTGTGTTTTCAGAAAGCTACTCCACCATTTAATCAGACCAGGTGCTTCTGAGTGGTAGGGTACATGGAAAGATAAAGCACGTGGAAAGGGTGAAAACTATGTCTCTGTCGAAGTAGTATTAGGGGGAATATCGAGATAGTTAAGATGACTATTTTGGGAGGAAAAGCTGGCTGTCATCCATAGAATCTGTAATCATTTCCACGGGATTATTGAAAATCTCCTCTACAATTAGTCACCATTTGGTGATCATTTACGTGAGATGAAGATAACTCCAGACTCCATGTCTATTTTGAGAGCTTCAGCTATGAAATTTTTCCCAGATATACTTGTCAGCAATCTTCCCTTCCCAATCTCTAATTCTTCAGCTACACTGATGCCCATCAAATAATGTGAATTTATATCTCTGACCATTTCTCAGTCCACATAAAGTAGATAAACAAAGGTAATCCTCCACTGGGAGATTTTCCTTCACCACTCTCTTTCAGGAGCTTTCCTGTTTGTGTCTGTAATAATAAAAAACAATTCTGGTTGGTGTCAAAATATTGGGCAGAAACATCGTAAGCCTCACCCAAGTTTTCTTCTTCCTCAGACATAATCAATTTCCCATCAGGTCATAGGTGTGGATTGAGCTAGAAGAGGCAATGAAACAGTTGTAGGTGACCGAGGAGTCTGAGATATTTATTCATCTGACTTCAAGATCTGTTAAAAGTTGATCTTAAATGCCATGCTCACTTGATGATGGAATTGCCATTGCACACATACAACTTTATGGCTTCTTGAACTAGACACCATAAGTTTTATTCAGGGAAGCTCCGGTTTCATGGTCACTTGATATCTCATGATTTGCTTTTCAGATTCTTCCAGAGCCCAGCAACAATCTACCAGCTCTGTCTCAAAATAAGAATAGTTATCTGCCAGAGAGTGCATACTTCACTTTGTTCCAAATCTGTATGGGTCCCTGTAACACACTTATTTGCCTCAGCTGTATAGGGCACCGGAAAATCTGCTATGTCACACAGTTGAATTAATAGAGGAGCTTGTCCTATAGACTTTGTGATGAATTGTTTTCTTTTTTCCCTAGTCCTCACTGAAACCTGGCTAATTTATAAGGTATTCAATAGATGGGTCATATTGGCACACTCATACATTGCCTATATTGCCTCTAAAAAACATGGAGGCCTTACATGCACTCTGAGGTGTAGCAACTGTCATTCATTTAGAGGGACCTTCCAACATATACCAACTCATTGGGTCTCCAGAAGTTCCACCAAGGTGAAGCTTCACCAACAACCAGGAATTTGCATGATATTTCTTTCTTATTCTCTGGCCCATAAGCAACTTAATATCACTTAAGACATTTGTTACTTCCTGCTCATTGAATCCATTCAGCATGTTGCTGTCAGAGTGAAAGGGACCAGTGTGATGTTTCATGGGGTGCACTTATGATCAAGGTGTTTGTGAACTTGGTTATGTCCGGGGACAAGAGACCAGACATAGTCCTGAGAGAAGAGAGTCAAGGTACACTGCTGTTCCTGACAGGTGAAAGCAAACTGTTGGAAATTAGTATAGTGAGAAAAAAAAAGAGATAAATATCTGTGTTGTATGGTTGGAGCTATTTATTATAGCAAATATTTCATGTCTGGAAAAGCCACTATAATTGAAGCTACTTCCAGATAAAATTTATGCAAATCTACACCGTTCTCCAAGGTCCATTGCCTCTTACACAGGCCAAAAGACAGTATTACAGATAGATATGGGGTCTCACCTTCCCTGCACCTTTCAAGTCTTTGATAATCACACTGACTCCTGTAACCCTCTTAGTAGTAATCCTTCTGCTGTACATTCCTGGTAGAAAAGGAAACTCCCAGGGATTTCTCTTAGTTTTTTTTTTTTTTTTTTTACTTTAGGAAACTTGTTGGTTCTCTGGCCCTGACCTGAGGTGGTAGCTTAAAGCACAGGGTATTTAGCCGTCCCTGTAAAAAACTCTTCAGTGCATTTGAAAACAGTTAATTTATCCTATAATTCTTGTGGTTATCATTGCTACATAACAGCAGATGCTGCAACTACTTGGTCTTCCAAAACACTGCTTCAAAGTCACTTCAGTCCAAGCAATCAAAGGTGATATTTAATTAGTCATGGTACCATTGCATGACATGACTTACCAGCATCCTCTTTTTCTTTGGCAATTAGCTTGAGGCCAAAAATACAACCAAATCAATCCTTGAACACCTCCTTTGAAGCTCTGTTACTGAAACCATTATGTTACCAAGTACTGTGTTAGTTAGTGTCCTATGAAGAAAACAGAAACCACACTAGATAGTTCAATAGAGCTGATTTAACTTGGCTACCCAGGTGTCAGAAGAGTTAAAAGGCAAACACAAACAAACAAGAAAGCAAACAAAAACAAGTAAAAACTAACACGGAAGCAACCAAGAGACAATAATGGAAGGAATTGGCTCTCTGCTCTAGGGCTAGGGAAACAATGAGAAAAGATTGAGATTCACGAACATTGGAGCTTGGAAGAGGGGGTCCCACTGAGATACCTGATTATTTGTGGCTGGTACCTGTGAAAAAGTGTAAAATTGGTTCTGATTCCATCTGGAGACCGGAAATAATGGCTGCTAATAAGCCCAACTAGCACTGCAGGCGCCAGCTGTATTGATGGGGTTTGCTGACAGAAGCAGGGGAAAAAACAGTAACAACAACAAACAAACAGGAAGGAAGTCCTTTTTTCTCCTCCCAAATTCCAATTTTCCTCCACTGCCTCCTGTTGACAGAATCTATCAGGAAACCAGCTAGAAAAGGAACCTCGGGGGTTGTAGTTTTTGCAAAGCCTCAACCTCACCATTACACAGTGCAGTACAGAAGGAAATAAGAGGTAATACATAGTGGCAATATGGACTTCTTTTATAATGTCATAGCAGTGATCTGAATCACTCATGAAGTTAATAGTACACGTCAGGGAGAGGCTCTGTGTGAAATGCTAGACATGTAGGCTCAGAGAGGATCTTGCTTATCTTTTTCCTTGCTAATTCTACAATCTTAAATTATTTAGCTTACACGAGCTTCAGTATCCTCTTTTATAAAATGGGGAAAATAATACTCATTATCTTGCATGCTTGTTGAAATGATTAAATGACATAAATGAATGTAAAGTGCTTAGTATTTATTGTGCTCTGTACATGAAAAGCACTCATGTATGGGTTATTAATTGAAAAAAAACCCTACAATTTTCTTATTATTGGTACCCTTTTGGGTCAGTAAAAGATACTTTATTTTCTTTTATTAAATAATTTGCAATGCAAGGAGACTTTGTCTTTAAAGCCCAAACACAACAGATGATTAAAAAAACTAAGGCTGAAGCCAATTGATTTGTTGTCATCAATTATTTTCCTGAAATTTTCAGCTTTTCAAAAATGTGGCTTCACTTTGTATAACAATATATAGTGTCTTTACACTTTTAATTGATTTATTAGAGTTTTCAATCATTTCTCACATAGGCTTGGCAATGAGAAGGCATTTGTCAAAGAACTTCGCTGGTTTTAAAGTACTAGCAAGTGTGTTATTATTATAATGTTACTGAGAAACTGATCCAGAGAAGCTGGTGAATGTTAAACCCACACATATAGCAGTTCTCCTTAAAGGTAGTTTAAATTTATTTTTGAGATGTCTTTAAGGCATTTGCTTAAGCTAATATATGATCAAGATCTTTAATAGATTTCACTAATGAAGGCTCTGTAAGGTATGTGCGATGGAGAAAGCTCATGGCAATCATTCAATTCGCTGTTGACTCTACTTCATTCTTATCTTCCCTGAAGTTGCACATTGATAACATTTTCTCCTTTCTAGGACACTGTCAAGGGATGACTGATCTAATGAATCTGGAATTTGGGGGCCTGAAATTGTGTAGGGATTATCAAATTCAGAGAGTCAAAAAAAGCACTCACTGGTCATCGCAAGGCTCTCTGGGTCTTACTATCATCTGATTAGACAGGACGTTAAGAGTTTATGCAGTCTGGTAATCCAGGAGTTGGGTAAACTAGTATATCTGCAAGGAGAAATAGCAAGTTCTCATCTGAAACAAATGAATTTCTTATTTCTGTGAATTCTATCAAATTCCATAGTTTGGGCTCCAGGGCAGGCATGTGTCCAGCTTTAGTGGACAAAGCCTCTTTGATGCTTGAGTGTGATGCACAGCTAATTAGCGTGTAGGATTGCCCAATGCCCAAATACTAGGTAAAAGAAAATACTTAATTTCTCGTCTAGTTCCTTGTGTTGTAATTAGTGGTGATAATATCAAAGATTTGGAAAGCACAAAAATATGAAATGTTAAGCCTGTGCATACTTCTAAACTTTAGGAAAGACCAGGACTATTTTTCCATGGGTTTAGAGAAAAAAGTGAGTCATGAAGTCTTAATTCTCCTTCCAAATTTCTGTAATACTTAATATTTAATAAAAAGATACTAAAGTAAATAAAGAAGCAAATTGTGTAATTTATATTTTTAATGCATAATATGCATTCATTCAGATAAATAGGAAATGACAGATAATGAAAAGAAGAAAAACATATAGGATAATTAGTAACTTCCTAAGCAAGTTCTGTAGAACATTTTTAATATGGCACATATACCTTATTTTATATATGCTTCTTTTAGAAAATTTAAGCTTGTGTGTTTAAAATTTACCCTGTATAGAATCCAACCACACTGAGACAAATGCAGTGACCATTTTTGTGCACTTCTTTTCACACATATATGTGCATTCTGCAACCATACTGCACTTAACGAATTTATTTTACTGTTTGCAATTTATTTCAGTTTTATCCCTGTTCTCATAACCCTCTAGAGAACAATGCCCTGCAATGTGTTTTTCTCAGAGAAGTGGCAGAGGATAAGAGGGACAGTCATCTTTGCAGAAGTACTTCAAGTCTCTGTAGGGTTCATCAGCTCTTAACCATTGGGCAGTACAAGCCACACGGCCAAGCCAGAAGTCAAGGGGTGAGGACTTACTTTCTCCCACCAAACATCAAGCCACAAGGCCAAGCCTAACTTCAAAGTAGAGAGGAGTATGCTTCTCCCATGACCATGGGGTAGAAGAAGGAAGTAAATATTTCTGACAAATTATCTGATCAACTACATTGTTTATTTGGGTAGATGCTTTTGTGAAGCGTCAGTTCAATTGTTTTGTACACTTCTCTACTTTTTTTTTTAAACCCTGTGCACATATTTTATATTGATTACTAATATTTTTCTCTAAAAAAGATCTATTTTTATCTACAATTACACAGGAAGAAAGATGAGAAGGAGGGAAAGAAGTGAGAAAGAGAAGGAGGAAGGAAGGAAGAAGAGAAGGAGGAAGGAAGGAAACAAACGAAAAACATTAAAATCACTGTGGTAATTCTGTTCGGATAAGTCAGTATGTACTCAAATAACTTACGGCATTATTTTGATGATGATGTGAGATAACTTTTGTAAACTGGTATATACAAGTAAGGTGTTATTATTATTTACTTAAAATATTTTCTAGTCATCAGTAGATTTTACTTTTACCTAAGACACAAAAAGTGCTTTATTAGAGTTCATATAGATGTAGTCAGTGATCAGGAAGGTGCGTTAATACTTTTTTGATACTTAGTGGGTAGTTCCTTGTCCTGGGAGCACTGAGGCTTCTGACCTTGCCTGGGAGCTAGGACAAAGGGCTTTACATGTAGCTCTGAGTTCACCCAGTTAACTCAAAAAGATGTGGAAACTTTTTGAATCAACTTTCTTGTGAGTGAAAGGGTAGGGATTTTAGAGCTCTGTGCTATCCCCTCATCACAAAAAATGCTGGTCATATACATGATCTACTTCTTGATACCCCTGTTCTCAATGAATGCTACTATCTTTCTCCAGAAAGACCTGATTTTATTCACCGTTGTGAAAGAAGGAGGGGGGGTCATGCTAAACATGATCTTTGCCATCGTCCTATTACCTGTTCTCGTAAATACACATTCAAGTATAAAAGGGCATGAATTAAAAAGTTGTTTCCATAAACCAAAACATTTCATCTAATATCCTGGAGCCATATTAACTGTTTCTGTAATGTTTCTGCTGCACAGAGCCACCATTAGTCATGAGAATCTATTGTTCATTAACTCCATGAAATGCTGTTACTTGGTTTCATGCCATCCAGTCAACAAGCTAGCAAGTCGGCCATCATTTAGAAATGGAGCTTTAGTGCCCACAGTCTCCCGATCAAGAAGGTGGCTTCCAGAGGTGTTCCTCAAAGAAGTATCCTTGAATTGTCTCATCTTCCTCTGAACTTTTTATACTTTCACTACTCCCCCGATATTGTTAAAGGGAAAATACATCTGTATTTGAAGGAAGGAGTAGATAGGAAGTGGAGTGTCTGCCTAGTAGGCAGTACCTCCCATTCTCCACTCCTTTTCCTGGTGCTATTCTGCTATAAATTGGATTGATTGAAAAAAAGAAAGAGAGCAGTTTAGGATCTTAAGGACATTATCCCTGAAATCTGTACAATCTGTTTGCTTTTAACAAATGCAAATTTTTCTGATCTCTATAAGCATCATTCTCTGGAAATATAAATATTTCTCTTTTAGCCCTGCCTCTCTCCTTATGTTTAAGACAGCTCCTCAGTAACCATCTATCTTGGGGTTTTACCCTTTATGGTTTGTTTAGATTTTCAATTTCTTTCGTGGAAATTCCCACAAGTAGGGATTTGCACCTTTAGGCTACGGGAGCCCTGTCTCTTTTCTGATCTTCATGTCCTCTGTGTACCATGAGTAGGTCTTCCTGATTCTCCTCTGATAGAATAACCCAGATATGTTTAATAAATACATCAAGAAGTTTTGTTCTTGTTAGAAAACAACTAAAACTCACAAAGAAATTAACACTATTCCTTTAACTCTGAGAAATTAAAAGGAAAAAGTTCATCTACTATCTCGACTACATTAGACTCATTCTTGCGAGGGTGTTTTTTGTGAGCTTGAAGTTCTTGTTACTTGGACTTATGTTTAATATCTAAATTGCAAGTCACCTCCCTGCACCCCATCTCCCTTACCCTCAAAGCACTGATTCCCTTCCAATTTATGTATAATTTACTTCCTTATTGGGTTCATTTTCTTTCTACCGCCATTGACCTGCAAATTTATACTAGGCCTGCGGGTTTGTAAGTTTGGTTTTCTGCTGGATCCCCAAGTGCCTGGAACAGTGTGGGGATCAACACAGCGTTTGTTCTAAATGCTAACTGGGGACTGGGGATGGGGCAGTAGCTGATATTTTTTCCCTCAGCTTCCATCCCTTTTCAGCTCCATCCATACCATCTTCTCCTGGCTTCCTCATACCTATCTCAGGGAGTACAGAAAGTATTAGACTTTGCCAATCTGTCTCAGATTCTGTGGGGGGTATGGTGGTAGTTTTTTAATACTGCCTCAACTACTGGTTCCTCTCCATCAGAAATCAAAGATGGCTTGCATAATGTCCTTTGAATGCCTATGTTATATAAACTCCCTGGAGCTCTAAGGAAGAAGAGTAGATACACATGAATGAGTTTCTTATATCAAAGAGTGTAGAAACTGGTAGCTGGGCACTGAGAATGGACTGGGGCACAGACTTGATCCTAATTTTTCTCTAGCCCTTATTAAATATGACTAGTGGAAATAAGATATACATTTGGTTCCTGAGGTTCTAATTCATAATTCATCAAAATGCTGATTTATCTTCATGTCATATTTTCAAAGCATTGCTAAAAGATAGCCTTTTTAATTTTATTTTTTATGTGTTGCTGTTTATTTAAAAAATTCTGTTTCTTGGGTACAGTGGTTTCCAAGTATATTCACAACTACCCAGTCTCTTCAAACTATACTTTCTTAAATGTTGACTCTTAGACTGTATTTCACCAAATTAAAAAAAAAAAACAATTAAAACAGCATACTTTTTGATTGTTTCACTAGTTCAAATGATAGCATCACATCCAAAATATATCATGGGTCAAGGGAAAATAAATGGTCCCCAATTTACAAAACACCATAGCCAGAAATGTGTGAGGTGACTGCTTTTTGCATTATATTTTTATAAATATGTTATGATATTTTTCTAATCCTCAGCATAGTCTCACTCTTCTCCATCAAGGGTCAGTGTTATTTCTATATTTCCTTTTGAATTGTGTGTGTCCCACTTACATTTATAACTTATGGAACTGTAACTGAGTTCAGCAAAAATAGAGAACTATATTTGCAGTGCATTTTGGTATTCTTAATTTGAAGTCCACCTGTTTTTCTAAACTTTTTTTTTCCTACCTCAGCTAGTTTCCTGTTTTACCAAATAGAGTTCGTTATGTGGCCAGTCATCCAAATTGCATGACCTTTTCCTTTGGAAAGCTGCCTGAGAAAATATGTATACACATATTTTGGGCAAGTTATTAAATCTGACAGTTAAAAAAACACTATATATTGTTCCTAAACTAATACTCTAGCCCACTGCCATCTCTATGCCATTCCAAGACACACCCATTTGTAAGACTTTCTATTTTCTATGCTTCAAATTACTCTGAAATTATAGTCTACACAACTGATTATCAGATGAAAACATTGAAACAGAGATAAAACATCTTTCAAACTCTCCCGAACCTGATGAACCAGGAGCTTTTTCCTCTGGTCTTAAATCTATCATTTCTCTCAGATTAAACAACTAAATTGAGCCACCTGTGAAGAATACAATGTGATTTATTTCCAGTAAAAGTAATTCCCATTCTGATAACCTCAGCCTAAAAGCAGAAGCCTCGTAAGGCACTTTTTTTTCTGCTAAACAATTTCTGAACAACAATTTTCAGAACTGCGTCTCACCTCTGAGAGGCAGCTGGGGATCATCAGTATTTTAATGGTCTGTTTGGATGTCGCGTGAATTTAGTTTTTGATTTCAATTAAATGGACAAAGATCTTTTCTAATAGAAATTTTATATCACTGTCTGAATAGCTGCTTAATACTTTATTCCCATGCTCCTTTCATGATGTGCTCTAGAGGAAAACATCGATGGACCAATATTCTCAAAAACTGAGAAAGTTAGAGACACAAGCTCCCCGAACCAAAAATAAAAGGATTAACATTTCCTGTAATAAAAGGATTAATATTATCTGCAGACACTGGCCGTAAGGCATGTCAAAATTCAGAGCAAGTTTGTATTAAAAACGCTTTATAAAATGAAAAAGTTATTTTTTTTTAAAATAATGATTGAAAGACAATCTAATAAATTTATTAAAACTCAGTTATCAAAACCTTTGGGTAAACATTTTCATTTTAATTAAATAATTACTTAAATTATTTAAGATTTCTTCCCTGTTTGGATAACTTTGGGCTGATTGTCATTTGGATCTGTTCTTTGGGATGATTTAAGATATGCTTCGCTGTTATGTTTGAGGATATAGAAAGGTTTAATAACATTTTATTTAAGTCAAAATACTGATGGTTTAGTTTTGCATAACCAGGAATGACATATGTATGCATCTACATTTGTATATATAACCAAAATTATTTATCCTTACAGTATCCGGGAAGAGAGGGTCTTAATCAGGGCTGCTGTCACAAATACCACAGACTCGATGGCTTAAACAACAGAAAGTTATTATCTCACAGTTCTGGAATCTAGATGTCCAAAATCAAAGTGTTGGCCAGGCCACGCTTCCTCTCAAAATCCATTCCATGACCTCCTCGGGCTGCTGGCGGGTAGCCAGCCATCCATGATGGGCCTTGTCTTGTGGCATAGTTCAATCTCTGCTTCTGTCACATGGCCGTCTTTCTGTCTGTCTCTGTCTAACAAATTGTGTCCATATTTCCTCCGCTAGTAAATACACTGGTCATACTGAATAAGGGTCCACTCTAATCCAGTTCGCTCTCATCTTAACCAATAGCATCTTATTTATAGATAAAGTCACATTGACAGTCTGGAAGTTGGGACCTGAACATGTCTTTTTGGGGTATATAATTCAATCAGTAACAGAAAGTGATAGGAAAAAAATGTTTGTGCTAAAGACCTTCTTTGCGAAAGCAGGTTTAATGACAATTAAACCCTTTATACTGACTACAATGAACTTTGTCTACCTGATTTCAATCCTGTTCTTACTAACTTTTCTCTTACTCTATGTGCTGGTTTGAAATGATTTATGTACCCTAGAAAAGTCACGTTTTAATCCTAATCCCATAAAGGCAGCCATTTCTTTTAATCCCTATTCAGTACTGTATGTTTGAAACTTTAATTAGATCATCTCCCTGGAGATGTGACTCAATCAAGAGTGGCTTTTAAACTGAATTAGGTGAAGATGTATCTCCACCTATTCTAGGTGGATCTTGATTACTTTACTGGAATCCTATAAAAGAGGAAACATTTTGGAGAACGAAAGAGATTCAGAGAGAGCAGAGCAGAATGACATAGCCACAAGAAGCAGACAGTCCACTAGCCAGTGACCTTTGGAGATGAAGAAAGAAAATGCCTCCCAGGGAGCTTCATGAAACAGGAAGCCAGGAGAGGAAGCTAGCAGATGACACTGTGTTCACCAGGTGCTCTTCCAGCCAAGTTTCTGCCCTTCCAGAAACTCTGGCTGTGTGTGCCATGTGCCTTCTCACTTGAAAGGGAAACCCTGAACTTCATCAGCCTTCTTGAAGCAAGGTATCTTTCCCTGGATGCTTTACATTGGACATTTCTATAGATTTGTTTTAATTAGGACATTTTCTCAGCCTTAGAACTGTAAACTTGCAACTTATTAAATTCCCCTTTTTAAAAGCCATTTTGTTTCATATTGCATTCTGGCAATTAGCACACAAAAACGCTCTATCAATGTCAAATAAAATTTATATTTTTTATTCTTGAATTTCAGGCTCTCTAAAAGTACCTCGTAGGTACTTTTCACATATATGTCTCATGTAATTCCTAAAACAGCACTGAATGTTCAGAGATTAACTGTGGTAATAATGTACAACTATGTGGTGATGCTGTGAACTATTGATTGTATGCTTTGGATGAGTATGTAGTGTGTGAATATATCTCAATAAAATTGCATTCAAAAAGCAGCAGTGATAGATGGCATCAGTGGTCTTCATTTTCATTGTTGTAAGGAAGTAACAGGAGGTATTTTTTTTTTAGTTTTATATACTCAGATGTTCATTTCAAAATTTAGAAATAATCTAAATGCCCACCTTCAAGAAAATGTTTAGATTATGTTACACAGGAACTTATGTAAATATTAAAGGTGATGTTGATAGAGCATTTTCATCAACATAAGGCAGTGCTGTCTTCCAGAAGCAACAGTCAAGCTGAGGCTTGCAAAGTGCATTGGAGCAACATATTAAGAAGTGGAAATGAAGACAAAAGAAGGAATCTTTCTTTTTTAAAAAGCAGAAATAAGCTCAATGTGGCTGAAGCACTGAAAGATAAGTGAGACAGAAGATGCTAGAGAGATAGGTGAGGGCCAAGTTAAGCAGAGTTTTGGGCTTTGTTAAAGATTCAAATTACATTCTAACAGCAGTGGGAAACCACTAAGACATTAAACCTAACTGTCTTTTGTTTCAGGGTGACTAGTGAAGGAGAAGGTTATCACAGTTAGGTTCTTTACTATTCCAGATAAGACATGTGATGGATGCTGGAAATACACGCATTTGAGGGATATTTAGCCAAGTCAAATCACCAGGACTTGTGATTGGATATTAGGGAATCTGTAAGTGAAGACATCAGTGATGACTCTCAGATTTCTGGTTTAAAGTGATGAATTTCTCCCTGCCCCTCAAATGCTTTCCATCATCCTTAAAATATGATCTAAAGCCCTAATATGGCCTTCAGACGCCTCCCCCCACTTTTCCCTCTTTCCATTTTCTGGCTCCTGGCTCTCTTCAACTTGATTTTTCACCTTTCTCATTGATTCTCCCAATATATGATCCCCTTGGCCTCCTTACTGTTCCTGGAGCCCAACAGATATGTTCCCATCTCTGGGTTTCTGCCCCATTCCGGCCTGGTTTCCACAAATATCTTCCTCCCATCAGTTCCTAAAACAAAACTTTCATCATGTCATTTTGCTGCTTAAAAACCATGATAGTGGCAGATTGTCAAAGAGATAAAGTCTAAGTCTCTTAATGGTATCTTTCAAAGCTGTCCACTAATGAAACCTAACAGTGGGTGGGATTGGATGGGTGACTCTAGGGACGTGTGGAACACAGAGGGAAATAACTGATTATTCCCCTCTGTGTTAAAGTTAAAAATTTCTTTGAGTTCTCAAGTTTAGTGTTAAAAAGTTAAGCAAAGTTGACATTTTATTACTTAATGTGCCCATATTTATTTAAACCTAAATAATGCTTTAAGGCTCACCAACACTCTTTACTTTTTTTTTTTTTTTTGAACATGCTTTCAAAGCCTCCAGCTTTGGGATCTAATCTACCTATTCACCTTTGTTGCTGATGGCTCCTTTGAAGGCACCATATACTTGAGGGTTATTAAATGAGAAGCTTTTCTTTCTTTCTACGTGTCCTATGCACCCTAGCTCTTGCTTTTAGCATTTGGTTTCCTCTGACTGGGATGATGTCATTTGTTTTCTCCATTATTCTAAATCTTACTCTGTCTTCAGTGCTAATTATAAATCCTGCCTACCCCCATGTTGGGACTGGCCCAAGTTCTTTAGAAAGATAAAGCCCCCTTACCTCTGTGTTCCCAAAGCACTTTTTCTATTCTACCAATTTCATGATTGAGTCATTTTTCTCTTGAGGCTGGGAGCTCTGTGAAGACTGTCTTCATCTTTGCAGCCTCAGCAATGAGCCCAGGGTCCAGAGCATGTTTGATGCCCCAGGAAGTGTTTAATGTTGGCTTAATGAGTGATAGGGAAGCCTTGGCAGATGGGAAAAGCAGGAGCCAAGGAAAGGGATGAGGAGCAAGATTCAATTTCAGAAAAGTTAATGCCTGTAGAATTTACATCTTAAAAAAAAAAGCATGAGAGCTTTGCAAAAGTTTAAGAAACTACAGAGAGCTGGACATTTGAATTCTTCAGGAGCTAAAATCTCACCATGGGAAGGAATTCCAGTAGCCCCATCAAAGCGGGGAAACGAATTGCAAAGAAGACAATGGTTTACCTAGAGAGCTCACAGCTTGCTAAGTAGTGTCTTAGAGGAGTCAATAAAACTTTAAAATCAATTTGCTGATGTGGTGCAGCCTACAAAACATCACTGAACAGGCTGATGTTGTCACAGGACTCTAGGAATAAATGCACTACACTGTACAGAGGAGAGCCTCCATATAGTTTGAAAAGGAAACGCTTTCCAACCTCAATCTGCATCACCATCCCCAGGTATGTGAATAGAACAAAACTTCAGAAACTCAGTGATTCTTAATGGTAAAGGCAACAAAACTTCTGCCTTTTGACAGATTTTATTTAACAGTTATAGGGATGGATAATTATGGGGAAAATTTAGAAAACACCAAAAAGGATTAAAAATGCAAGAAGCTATCTAGAAATGACCACATTTAACGGTTAAGGGTGATCCAATTATTTTCTAGGTATATATTTTGGCATACCTGAGATGATTTTCTACATATATTTTAGCATGTTCTTTTATAAAAACGTAGCAGTAGACCCAGGTCCCTGTCCTAGATGCTCATGGCGTCCTGCAATGCTTCTTTATGAAGTCTGCCACGATTGTACTGACTTGGACAGTCATGATTTCATTATTTAATGTCTATTTTTTCCTGTTGTACTCTAAGCTTCCTGAGGGCAAGGCCATGTTGCTCTCCAATGTTGTATTTTTGCTGTGTAACACAAAGCCTGGTACATAGTTGGTATTTATTAAACACTTAATAAATACTGATTGTGTGAATGCATTGTGAGATGAATATACTGTTGGCCTCTGGTAGCACTTCATGTTCCAACCTTGCCAGCACATTGTGGCAGACTATTTCATATTCTCTTTAAAGTGATTTAAAATGTGCACCCTTCTGGTCACATTTTCGGTTTATCAAAGAAAGACTTCTTGTGTTCTCCACTACACCTTGCTCTGTGGTAGTAGGAAGAGAGCTTGAATTTGTTGGCCCCTTGAAAAATCTAAGTCACTTAATTAGATCCATTCTGACTAGATAGAGAACTTGGTAACTATTTAAGGCATAGAGAATACATGAGGGCCAACGAATTATCTCTTAGAAATCTCTTTGCTTTTGACTCCCCTTGTCCCTCAGCCTTGAAGCCTTTCCACCCATTCCTTTAGATATTTCACATCCTCTCCAACAGTTTATTCTCCAGCTACATCCTCTTTCTCCATCCTACATCATGGTTTCTTCTCGGATCTCTCTTTTCAGCCCCCTCAGTCATTGGAGTATGGAGGTGGCCACCAGATTGGAACGAGCCATCCCTGTCTGTCTGCTGAGAACCACAAAGCTTCCACAGGATGTCCTGTGTGACACCAAATTCAACACACCCAGGCCAAAAATAATAACCAACATTGGGAATCAACTTTGACTTGTCCTTTTTCTTCTTTGCCTATGTTCCCTACTTCTCTCCCATTTATACCTGTCCTTCAAGTTCCTGAATACTAATTGCAGAATAGTCGTTTTTATATATCTCATAGGCTCCAGAGATAGTGTCCTAGCAGATTTGTGTACTTCCAGTATTCCCTCTGCCCAAACCATCTTTATAAAACATCGATGAGTTTAAGCTTCCTAAAGTGCAATTCTAATTATAAGGAGACTTTCTTTGGAAAAAGCCGTGACAGTTATGGCTAACATTATAGAGTCCTTACTAATCGGCCCCATCCTAAGAGTTTTACATAATTTAAATAATCTAATCTTCCCAACAATCCCATCATTCAAGTTCTATTATTTCCCCTAATGAACCATGAAGAGACTGAGAAATGACTAGTTTTAGTGCTTGCCCAAGGTCCTGCAGCCTCTAAGTGGCGAAGCTAAGAAGGCAGCTCAGGTGGTCTGGCTCCTGCATTGTGTCCTAACCATAAAGCAGTCCTCCCTCTCTAGTCTACTTCCCTTTCTCTTATCCATTGAAGATCCTTTAGTAGCTTCTGTTGCCCACCACATTAGGTAGACACCACAAGAACCTTATAGTATGATTCCAATCATACTATCGTACAATCATAGTATCGTGTGATTCCAAACGACTCTTCCCACCTCAGACCCTGCTTTCCTTTAAATAAACATCACACTCAAGATCAACTGGGCTAGTTAGAGCCCCCTAAAAATGTACTACCACCGCAGAGCAATGCTTTTTTTTTACAGCTCCTAATAACACTACCCGGCTAATCTGAATTCTGTTCTTATATCCAAGCCAAATCAACTGCAATGCCATCTTTGAAGCTTTTCCCAACCCTCCCTACTTTTTTCTGCCTTTGTTAAGCTCCCATAACAGCTTATCTTTCTAAATTATTTGCGTAAAAATACCTTTCTACACCTTGTATAATCTCCCTCACTATAATGATATGGATTGTGGCAGTGCTATTTTTGATTTTGCCACCTCTCCAGTGCCCAGCAAAGTGCTTTACACACAGAACTACATGCTGAATGAAATAAATCCCTCAAATTGCTCCCACGACAGAGATGCAATGAGGGGTACAAAGGCTTTCCTGTGACTGCCCAAGCAGTGTACTCTCTCTTCCCTTTCTCTCCAAAACCCACTCCTCAATGTTTTGTATTTTTTATTTACTCTGTTTTAGCATCACAACATTTCTGGAGTTGAGTGGCTTATTAAATTGGTAAGCACAAGATTAATCATGTTTAAAATGATGTTCAGTACTGAGTGTTCCACTGAACGGATGAAGTATACCCGTTTCTAATAAACATGAAACCACCCTAATAGTAAAATTAAGTCCCCTCCTTCACCGTCAAAAGGTTGACCTTATGCAGTAAAGCACTCAATGCTTAGAGGAGAGGATGAAATGTGAGTGAAAGGAACATTTTCTTTCTTAATCTGTACTGTCTTCCTTTATAGATTAAGGCATAAAGAACTATGAAGTGATGCAAGCAAGGAACTTGCGGGGTGTGGGGGTCCAAAATCCTGAAAAATGACTTGTTGCCTAGTGGAAAGGTCCTATAATTCATGTGCACATTTCAGCGGCTAATGCAGTTTTGTGATACTTTATAATCCTTACACAATCCAGAGTCCCCACTCTCTGAAGATTAGACCTAAGGGATACACTTCAGAAAAGTTACATAAACAACTGTGAACCTTAGGCAGGGAAAATGTACACTTTGAACACGTTGGAACTCTCCATATTAAGTCAGTTTAGCACTTTGATTAAAGAGTTTAATCAATCACCATCCTAAGCTGTTTATTAATCACTTTATCAAGCAGTTGATGCATTGCCGGTTTTAATAGAATCCATTTATTTTGATTTCTACCTACTTCATCTTTCCAAAGGGCTTTTCGAATCAGCTGTGATAAAAAGGAGAGGGAGAGGGAGAAAGAGAGAAAAAGAGCGTGGGAGAGGGTGGTTGCATCTAAAACCCGGCAAGAAATCTCTAACTGCGCTTGGATGTACTTTATTATCAACAGCCTAGGAAGACTTGGCCAATTTATTACAGGGGAAAAAAATGCTCTAGGAAGTCAATGTTTGGGTGAGCCACACGGTTTAGCTCAGATAAACATGGGCCATTCGTTTGCTTTCACACCTGACACTCTCATGATATACGATCCTAATAAGATTAATCTCTCCCCACCCCCCCTCTTTGTTCCATCCTATTTGTGATTGTCCACTTTTCTTCGTGGACATTTTCCGCACCTTGGGTTACAATTTGTGGTTAGAGTTAAAGCCTCTTGTTTCCCCACTTCAAGGAAAACAAGATTGGTGGGAATAAAACATTTGTTACGTGGCTTAAATTTTACACGGAGGCTTTTACGTTCCTTATGCCATAGGCATGAAAGGAAGTGGGTCCTGGAAGCTATCCATGCATAGCCGACACATCAGATCTAAATGCCGGGTCCGTGCAAACCCTGTGGCTTTCAAAGAACTCTGGAAACTGCTCCCATTCTCAACTGGCTGTTTCTCTCAAGCAATAGCAGGGATTTAGAAGAGATAATGGTTCTCAGGCATTTCTTTTGATTCTATTCTTGATTTTGTTGGTAGAGATGGTAAATATCACAATGACAAACATTTTAATTGCATGTTTTATCTTTATCCAGTTTTTAAAAATTCTATAAATATCTTCCTCTCTCCCTGTCCCATAATTTTTCTGCAAGTGGAAAAGAATGTCATGGGGTTATTACCTTTAAGTAATAGCATTATAAGCAGGGGGAAATCTCTGACTAGTGGGTGCATCTTTTCTATCCAGTGCCTGTGCTAAGTATTTTATATATCCTGTTCCATATCATTTTCATAAAATGCGTCCAAAGCAGGCACTAGAATTCCTTACCCTGTGGAGTTCTGTTGTCCAGTATAGAAGCCACCAGCCATGTGTGGCACTGAGATCTTGAAATGTGGCTGATTCAAACTGAGAAGGATGCTGACTTATTTTAAAACTAATGACTTGATCACAGAGTCACTCTTTACTGAAGAGATCGCATAACTTGTGCAAACCATTTTACATCATCTCTTATTGCCATCAAAAACCATGCGGGCATTTCGTTCTCCTGGCATTTATTGAATTGTTGAGCAGACACTATATTAACAATATGCTAAGTGATGCGGAGAGAAATAGAATAATCCCTGCTCTCGAGGGGCTAACAGTCCAGTTCAGGGAAGAGAGAGAAAAAAAAATAGGAAAAGGAAAACTACCATATGGTACTTAAAGTGATAAAGCAATACACGAGGTAATATGGAAACAGAAGATAGGGAACCAAACTTTCTGGATTTGGAGGGTAAGAAGTTAGGAGATCAGGGTTCTCTAGTAGAAGGTATGCCTCGATTAAATAATAAAGGACCTAGGTTGTACTTTATAGACCTGGGGAGAAAGTTGTGGAATGGGTGGGGATTGTTGGCAGAGAACAGTCATTCTAGATGGAGGCATAGCTTAGGCAGAGAAAAACAGGGGGGAAAGCCACACGGAGTGTGAAGCGATTTCCATAAGTTGTGAGACAGGGAATGAGAGAAAACAGTGCTGGAGAATTAGGAAGGCCCTCCTTTTGGGAAGTTCTGCGTAGCATGTGAAGATACAGCCTTTATCCTACCCTGAAAGAAACCATCGCCAAGTTTTAAGTGGAATGATGTGGTCAGATTTGCATATAAAGTATAGGCACCCCACTGGGGTGGGTATATATGGAGGATGAATTTGAGGTGGACAACCTGGAAGGAACCCCATAAAACCCTGGTAGCATGTGGTTGGATATTTCAATTGGTGGATGGAGGGCAAGTCTCGAGCTGCAGACTCATATAGTGGTGATTCCTGAGCCTCTGAAGCATGGGTTGGGGGGTCACTGCAGCTCTCGGTATGCTTGCAGGTTGGCCAAAGATCCTTGACTAAGTCAGTGTGATTGTACACTGTGAGGTGTGGTTTCATGGGGGCCTGATGATATTAAGAGAGGTTTTTACTCATTAATACAAATGTGGGATTAGTAATTAAACAAAAACAATTTCAAGACTTTATGGGAGGTGCCGAGAGACTGGCTGAGTGGTTGTGTCTTGGAAAGAAGAGAACCTAAGCCGAAGCTGGTGGAGGAACTAGGTAGACAGAGGGACAGGGATTTCTGATCTTTTAAAGAACAGATACTGGTGATTTATTTAACTTTAAGTTCCCATGGCTGTTACTTTGATTCTACTTTTCTAAAAGAGAAACCAAGGCACAAGGGACTACTTTACAAAGACAGTGGCATTAAATTATGGATCATAAGTTAAGGGATCATGGTATTTGCACTTTTTGTATACCCAGTAAAACAAATAGGTGTTAAATAAATATGAATGCATCAAAATGTAGAACTGCATCTTTAGCAGCTTCGCCTACAAGTTCATGACAAGGTCGTTATTAGTAGATAGAAATGAGGACAAAGCTGCATAGCAACATGAAAATGCTATGATAATTAGCATTGTTACTCAAATGCCGTATGAATCAATTATTTTTTAATTGATTTGACGTTTGATACCTCTATGATTTGGGCAAGGCTGTGAGCCTCTCCAAGTCCCTCAGATGGAAGAAGCCACTTTGTTAATTGTGGTCTACAGAGTATGTAGATGGTTACCACAGATCCTATCCTTGGGTGCCCTGATATGTGTATATAGCAAGGATTGGGTCTGTAGAACAATGAAAAACTTGGCTGTCTGTCCCTTTTACTTGGGGAGGGTATCTCTGAGTCTCTGAAATTTCCTGTGATAGCAGTTTCTTTTGTTATTCATGGTTGAGCCTAAACCTCAGCTGATAATTCCTGTGCTAACTAGATGACAGCTTGGGGCCAGCCTTAGGGTGGAGTGATGAGCCCCCATCAGTGGGGCTCTGGGCAGCTTATATCAGCCCCCCTTCCCCCACTTTCAGGAGGGGAGGAGGGCAGGCCTGAAGATTGACCTTAACCGTATGGACACTGATGCCTATATAATGAGACCCCATGTAAACTGAGGACACTCGAAGCTCCAGAGAGCTTCCATGATTGAGAAAATACGTCTCTGTGCTGGGAGGGTGGAACCATTCTGACTCCACATAGAGAGGACATGGAAGTTTGTGTTCGAGAACCTCCTAGAACTTTCCCAATGCATCTGTTCTTTTGGCTTCTTCTCTGTATCTTTTTCCTATAATAAAACTAGAGTCATATTTATAGCCCTTTCAGTAAGTTCTGTGAATTGTCCTAGTGAATTATCAAACATGAAGGCACTGTGGGAACTCTTGGATTTGGAACCTGCCACTGGTGCCTGAAGGGGAATCAAGAAGAGGACTGATTTAAACCTGTGGGATCTGGCCTAACTGCCAGTGTTTAAAGTTAGAATTAAACTGAGTTACTCCAGTATTTGTACTTTGGGTCAGAATCTGTTGTGGAAGTTGTAGAAGTTAATGCAAACTTTGTGGGGCTTGCTGATCTTTGTCCCCCAGCAGCCATCTTTGGTCCTTGTGCACAGGCAATACTCAATAAATCTTTATCAAACATACGAATGAATCAAGGAATAAAAATGAAAGAATCGAAACACATGACCTGCACAGGCCTGTGAACCCTCAACTTTTTTCCTTCTTCACTAATGCTTTTCCTCAAGGATGCTGGGTTTTTTTTTTTTAGTCTACCTTTTTTTATAGCCTGGAGCTTTAACTGAGAAATTAGGTAAAGGGATGATTTCGATTACTGAATCATTATACAGATATTCCTTTTTTGCTTTCTGGTATATTGGATTAGATAGAAGGAAATACCTATATGCTCTAAATCATAATCCAGCTGCTTTGATATCTGATAATGATTATATAGCCTTTATCTTCTGCCCTTGTCATTGTAAAAACCATGTGACTAACCTTCATTTACACCCAGTTATCCAGTTTTCAATTTTAGAGTCTTGTAATCACTAAAGACAGTCCCTAATGCTTATGAATGAAGGGTCTTGGGTCAGTCCTAAACTAACCCACCCTAGGTCCAAAGTTATCTTGAAAACTGAGACAGGATCTAACCAAAATGGGCCCATCTGACATGTGCAGTAGATTAGACTTTAACCTACAAGTCACCCACAGCTAAAAATCACACCTAACATTATATTAAGGCCGCCATTTTCTCACATGAGTTCTGTGACTAAGCATATAATCAATCTGCACATTTTCAATAATTAGCTCACCTCTAATTACATCATCTAGGGGCACTGTGTTCATTATCCTAAATCCTGTCCATCTTTTTCTCTGTCAGAATTAGTGCAGTTTAGGGAGACAGATTTGGGGTAAACAGGCCATCTGTTCTCCTGTTACATGCCTAGCAATATACTTTTTCTGTCTTTGAAACCCCGGTGTCTCAGGAATTAGTCATTTAAGTGCATCAGGCAAAAGAATCCACTGCCTTTATCTGGTGACAGGGCAGGGCATGTTGGGGTGGGGGTGGGGGGTGGAAAGATCGTGGGCAAAGTTCTGTGCCACTGAAGGAAAAATGTCACCTCCATAGCTTTATCAGAAGCCATCTCTGCTTCTCTAACTGGACAATGGAATTTTAGACCTTAATATAAACCCCACAAATATTTTATTTTTTTATTTATAATTGTATATTTGTACACCCATGTTGGACGTTAGGTTGTCTTTTCCACCCTGATGCAAATGAACATACAGGTAGGATTTTCTGTGTACTTTCACCTCTGTGAGGACACAGCAAATAGTGTGTAGATACCTGGAGGGGTATAAGGTGTTTTAGTTTGCTAGCTGCCGGAATGTGATATACCAGAAATGGAACAGCTTTTAAAATGGGGAATTTATTAAGTTGCATGTTTGCATGTTCTAAGGCCGTGAAAACATCCAAATTAAAGCAAGGCTGTGTAAATGTTCAATCTAAGGCATCCAGGGAAAGATACCTTGTTTCAAGAAAGCCGAGGACATTCAGGGTTTCTCTCTCAACTGGAATGGTACATGGTGAACATGGTGACGTCAGTCAGCTTACTCTCCAGGCTTCTTGCTTCATGAAGCTCCCCTGGGGGTGTTTTCCTTCTTCATCTCCAAAGGTCTCTGGCTGCATGGGTTCTAAAGCTTTTTCCAAAATGGTTCCCTCTTAAAGGGCTCCTGTAAGCAACATCCTCCCCCCCATGGGTTGGGACACATCTCCATGGAAACCATCTAATCAAAAATTACCACCCACAATTGGGTGGGTCATATTTCCATGGATAATCAAAAAGATCATACCCAGCAATATTGAATGAAGATTAAAGGACATGGCTTTTCTGGGGTACACAACAGATTCAAGCCAGCACACAAGGGATACAAGATTTTTCAAAAAACTCTGGGTTTGAAATTGGCTGTACCACTCAGAAGCTGCAGGACCTTAAAAATTCCTTAAATTCTGAACACAGTTTCTAAATTTTGAAATTGGGAAAAGAATGCCTGGAGCTGTTATCACAGCTAAGCAATGCAGTGAGAAAACAAATTCAGTCAGTGACTTGCTCAAAGTAGGTGGTCTCTGAATGATAGGGATTTTGATAATGGGTGAAGGATACACAGGTATCAGAAAGTGTTTATCAAATATCTAAGTTAAATAAGAATTGCTCCACTGAGTACAGGGCCATCTGGTGAGAAATAATAATTTGAGTAAGCATCTATTTTAGGATAAAGAGTCAAAAATATTGGTTCTCTTGAGGTAGACTAATTGTTTCAATAAACAACCCTCATATTACATAATAATAATAACACAATAATAAAAATGTGCTTCTGCTCAGAGTTAAGAAGTAAAAATCAGGTGGTCAGTGGGGAGGGTGAAGCACATTCTGTGCCATGCTGTCACTCAGGGATTCAGGATTCTGCCATCTTATGATACTGCCCTCTTCAACCATACCCTTCGAGATCACCGCGAGAGGAAAAAGCAAAGAGGGGAGACTACTCAGGGAATTTTCTGAGGGGCCTGTTCAAGTTCCATTCACCAGAGGTCAGAGCAGCCACAGGTTTTACAAAATATTTTGCCACCACATAACATAGATTTCTAGGTCTCCAGCCAGTTCTCTCTCTTTCTTTACCAACTCACTGCTAAGCCAGTGCGATATAACTGGAGTTTTCTTTTTGTCAGCTCTCTACTCTAAAGTACCATATTCTACGTTAGGGTGGGCTATAGAAAACAAAACTAAACTGAACAAAAACCACAAACAAATGAAAAACCCTAAAGGCTCAGTAGATGAATTCAGTAAGGGCTGATGGCTTGCTCATGTTACAGTCCAATATAGCTGGCGCTAGAGGAGGGTCTTATCTAGTCAGTGACTCAAAGCTCCCTCCATCTTATAATTCTGCCATCCTCAACTCATGGTTTCCAAAGCCCCTGCAAAGAGGAAGAGTCATCAGGTAGGATCTCATAGGTGGATTGACATCAGGCCTGGAAGTGGCAAGCTCATTTTTGCTCACACTTAATTGTCCAAAATTCTGTCACCTAGTCTCAACCTAGAGCATGGACTCTGAGAAATGTAGTCTAAGCTATGTGCCCAGGAAGGGGAAAGGAGCTTTCAGGTCAGTCTCTGACAGAGAATAAGCCAACTCCCTGTTTTGCCTTCAACTGAGTATAAACTGACACCGAAAATGATCAAAAGGAAAAAAATTCCATCTAGCCTCTCTTTAGAAGCTACCAAATGGTTCTCCTCCCTCCCTAAATTAAATTGACTCACTATTGTTGAGTAGCTGAGGGATTCACCAAACTTTCCCTGTGATCTCACTCAGCTAAGACTTAAAGATTTTTAAAAGCTGGCCCACTTCTCCAATGTTGCATTCAAGTAGAATTTTTTTCTTTTAATTAGAAATGTTATTATTATAAAGGTTGAGAATATTTCATTATTAAAGAGACTAAATAGTTTCTTTTTATTCACTCATTTAATCATTCAGTTCTTTAGCAAATGTTTGCCAAGACCTTAGAATGGGCAAGCTAAACGCATAGAGTGCATTCTTATTTTTCATCGTTACATTTCAATTACTCAGTCCATAGATATATAGAAAGCACTGAAAAAACATGCTTGGGGTTGAGTATCACATTTGAACCCCTGACCACAAGGTAAGTCAGAGTTCTCTTTGGCTTATAAGTGTTCTGGCAGAGCCCTATCCTGGGGTACAGCTTAGGAGGGGGGTGGGGCATTTTGGAGCTTGAAATCAGTGGAGCTCAAGCTGAGACTTACTAGGTGAGTATGTGTTGATGAAGAAAGAAAAAGAGAGGAAAGGAATTTCAGACAGAGAGTGCCATATGTGTGAGGCTAAAGGTGAGGCAGAGAGTGGCTGGAGGAGAGGGGGTAAATGGAACAGTGAGACCCCCCTACCTTCCCAAAGGTTACCAAAAGTTGAGTCTGCAGAGGGTCATAGGAGTCAGCCCTGAGAAACTGTAGATGCCTGGTTAAAGAGTTCCAGACAGGAGTCTGAAGGTAGAGCGGCTTTGCCATGTTTTAAGTATGTGCATTTTAAGGTCAGATTTTTATTATAGGAAACTTTACTTTGGAAATGATATTAATAAGGATAATAAAGCAGCTGACACCTAGTGAGAGCGTACTCTCTGCCAGACATTGCTGCACATGTTTTTGCACGCATTGTTATATACTTGATGCAGTAACCTTTGGAGGACTGTGTCTGTCTTTTATCCATTTTATAGGTGTGGAGCAGAAACTCAACCGGGGTACATAATTCATCCAAGTTCACCCAGTTCACAAGCATTGGAAATAATAATGGTCCATATAAGAATAGCAGCAAATGATTATGACAACCAGTAATTATTATGGATATACTAATGTGTGTGTGTGTGTGTGTGTGTGTCTTTTTCCCTGAGAAAACATGCTCAGTGACCTCCCATCCCATTCCCAAAGGTCTCACAACCCCTAGGTGGTGCAGAAGAGATTCCAGCCCTAGCCTGTGTAACTGCAAAGCTCAATAACATAATATCTTCCTCTCTCCCACTCCAAGCTTGTAATGTTGGATAGAATAGCAGTGGCCTAAAAATTGTAAGACCTTTGTTTCAGTTGGTCTGGATCACTTCTCACACTGACCTGAACTTCACCATTTGGTTTCTCCAGGACTCTTTCTGTTCCTAGAAAAGGCAAAGGTGTGGCAGCTAAATCTTTTGCATGGTCCTTCGAGCTGTGCACTATTCTATGCTCTTTTTGGGAGCTCCAGTTTGCAAGAGGAAAGACTGGTACTTAGGGAAGAAAGAGGAAGCCCCACTAGAAATGCCACTCCCCATCTTACCTTTATACACTGAGCATCCTTAGGACATGATTGTCAGAACCAGGCACAGAGGAATATCTGTGCTCGACTCTCCTTACTCTACCTTTCCTTCTCTCCATCACTCTCACATTACAGGTGGTGAGGGGTGACTGCCTCCGAGCTTTCTGGTCACCCAGGCCTGGAGTCTGCACAGCTGGGTCACCCATCGCCCAACAGTAAATCCTCTTCCAATTGGCTCATCACCGGTGCGGCACAGTTACAGAGGCCTCTGAGCAGCAGTTCCAGAAATATTAATTATGACTGAACAAGGCTTCTGAGTAGCTCGATTACAGGCTCCCTGGGCGAGGGATCTGTGGCCCAGCTGTGAAAGCCATTTCCAGGCGACTATCAATTGTAAGGGAATGGCCATCCAGCTGAATTGTGGTGGATCCAAAAATGTTAATTAAGCAGGGGACGCTGCTGTAAAGCAGCAGCTTGTGTCCTCCCTAGAAACTAGTAGCAGAAGGCTCCAAGAGCTTGAAGCGTGCTTCCGTTTCAATGGTTTTTGTTTTCATTTCATTCCATATTCTGCATTCAGGGTAAATAAAGGACTTCTAATTCCCTCCCTTTCTTCCTTTCTCCTTTCTGTTTTCCTCCTTTCACTTTTCCTCTATTTTCCTTCCTCCACTCCTTTCATTGTATTTCAAGCCATCTGTGAAACATGGCTCCCTGACAGCAGATGGGGAATTTTTGAAGTCCTTTGGGATTTTCTGGGAACATTCAGACCTATAGGTTTCTGTCAAAATCATCAGAGGCCATGCTCTGCAGATCTGAGTTCAAATTCATTTTCTGAGGTTGGTTGCTCCTGGAGCTAGCACCACTGTGGGGAGAAGAATCATTCTGGCTCAAGCAAAAGGTAGTCAATTCCAAGATTTCCCTAATCAACTTCTGGAATATCTAACGGAAGGAATCTATCCCATTTGGGCCTCATGGGGACTGGAGTATGTGGCTCTGAGCCCTCCTTCTTTTGCTATGATGCTGCAGCAGCCCTTAGACCTTTAACCCCCATTCTGTTCTCCTACTTTCCTTTATAGAATGACTTTGTTCATAGTAGCATGCATGAATATCTATGTGGGTCATATCTATGTATATCTTGAGCACTTCTTCAATCCAGTCTGGTTTAGTGGTTAAGAAGACAGGTTTGGAAGTAGCCTACCTGAGTTCCAATCTTGCTTCTGCCACTTAGCAGCTGTGTGACTTTGATCCAATTAACTTTACTTCTCTAAGCCTCAGTTAGCTCATCTGTAAAATGGGGCCATTATTAGCCCATACTTTCTAGGATTAAATGAGATTAACTCTAAAAAGTACCTGGCGTGTAGAAAGGTGCTATACCTTTCTTAAGCAAAAATGTTCGCTTTAAGTGGCAAATATCCACTCTTACACAAGTCATGCCATCTCTGAGTCTTTTAATTCCAATTCTTAACTGAGGAAAACTGAATGGATCAGCCTTGTTTATGGAGTGGCTCCCCCAGGGACAGTAGACACAAGGACCCTGTGGGGAAACAGAGCAATATGGAGGACATACCATCTCAGAAGACATGTGGATTGAGGCAATGATTGACATGATGACAGAAATACTGGGGTTTATCAGCCTGACTTCATTATCCTTTGATTAACTTGCTTGATTCTTTTATTCACTTATCCATTCAATCCATTCTGAAGAAGGGGTTCATGCCTGGTACACTGGAGGGCCTCCAAGACACTTCTCCAAAGCTAGGACCAGCATCTCATGCTCTAGCTGTATCTTCTGTTATGGCTCTCATTCTCCTGCCTTCCATACATACAATGAGTCCTCATAGACTTCTTTCAGTTGATGGTTGGGAAATAATTGGATAAAAGAGAGAAGAAGAGGCCTATATGGTATGTGTATTGCCAATGACTGAAATGAGAGTGCTGGATTGTCAGAGGGACAAGATACTCTGATATCCTAATGTTGGATTTTAGTTTTTGATCCATCACTTTTTTTCATGTGCAAGTTTTCCCTATACCCTTGGATATTTCTGGATACTTTTGGCCTTTAATATGGTTGGCAATCCAGTGGACAAAAAAAAAGTGGTATCTCACTCTGTCAGTTTGTATTTCTGGATTACTAATGCGATTGACTATTTTAAAAATACATATATATATATATATATATTTCAGGATTTTTTTCTTTCATGTTTTCTATTAGTATCCTTTGCTTGTTTTTCTACTGAATTGTCCAAAAGGGTCTCTTTTTTGGAGAATTGAGATTAGCTGTGATTGATAGCATGCAAGGGTAGGATTGAAGTCAAATAAATAGAAGTCAATTTTTTGTTCATAAGAAGACCAGAGTTAGATCACTGTTCTGTGCTGTTTCAGGAGCATAACTGAATTATTTTGGCCTCTTCTCATTTTTGTTTGCTCATGAATGCAAGTTTGTGGCTGTGCTTCTAGCCATCACTTCTTTATTCCAGCAAAAGAAAGGAGAAAGAGGAAGGAAAAGGAAGACCTACAGAATAAATGAGGTTTCTAGCCTTGAAAATTGGTTGCATGGTAAACATTAAAGAAATACAAGGGAAGAAATAGCTTGAGACAGGCTGTGAGAAATTCAATTTGATGTGTTTCAAGGACCTCTATATGTAGATGTAAGGCAGTTGGAAATATGGATCTGGGTTTGTGGGAAAGCTTAAGACTGAAAGAGGAAACATAGAGCATCAGGTTAGAGACCTTAGAGACCAGAGCTATAGCCAACAGTAACAGGGTGGAGAGAAAGAGGATGCGATGGAGGACAAAATGTGAAGAAAGTTCTAGAAACTCTTTTAAGGTTCTTGAGTTAATTTTTCAAAATTAGTTACCAGATCTGCAACCACACAGTTGCATTTTCCATCATTGTACTCCTTTTGAGTACTCATTATTAATTCCCAAATAATAGACTCAGGTACTAGTGCACCGAGGATAAAACTTTCGGAGCCTATAAAGCAGCTCTTAGATCAATAGAAGACTTCACTCTCTGGAACTATTTCTTTTTCCCCTCTCTCCAGCTCTTCCCTGGTAACTATTCTGATTATGAATTTAAATAAAAGGAAAAGAAAAAAGGATTCCCTGATACATTTAGCTGACTTGAGGGATAAGAATATGCAGTAGTAAGCGTGATATGTAAAGTGTCTGCTCCTGTGTGGCCAGACATGTGGAGGTATGTGCAGTTGCCCTCTCTGGAGCCTTTGTTCTGTGCTTCAAAGCCATAATGCTCGTGTTCAAAGGCCTGTGGGAGTGATGGCATCTTCCTTCTTTTTACTGAAACTTGAGTGTGGAAGTGCTTTGATAGCTGAGATGGTGTTCAAAAATGTTGGTTCTGGTAATGCACTCTTCTGAATGGATTTTTCATTTCATAATCGTCGATTCAGATAAAAATGGAAAACTCCATTTGCCTGAATCTTAAATGGGGAATCTACTTTTGCTGAATCCTGAATGCTGCTGAAGGAGTGTTGAAATTATCAACTATGATGAGATTATAATAATATAAAAACCAAACAGTAATTGAGCATCAGTTACCTTGCTCAGCTCTTTATATGGATTACCTCCTGCAACCCTCGCGGGTATCCTATAAAGCAGAAACTTTTCTAATACCCAGTGAACACATGAGAAAGCTGAGGCTTAACTCTAAGTTAAGTGTACTGTGTATGCTAACTGCAGCACTAAACCATAATCTACCTTGATTCGATAGTTGGTGCTGATCAGAAGCAAAGCTATAGAAATTCCAAGGATAATCATAAAAAAAGAAATGGTATGTCACAGATGGGATGGGGCAATTGTAACTTCATGCGGCAAAGGAGATCAATGGGCTGGGTAGCAGTTTACCTGAGTTATATTTCTATGGCTTAGTTGGACCACGGCTGCTTTTCTTTTTGAGAAGGAGGACTTAATCAAGAGAAGTTTTGGGGCTGAGGGTTAGAAGTAGAAAAAATGAGTCATTGTAGATTGATGGAAAACATTACATCATTCCCAACAGTTCCATTTTTTGTTACATGGCTCCAGTGGGAGCAAGGAATAATGATTTAAAACTAACACACCTTTATGTATATAGCACAATTCAAAAACTAGTGCATAGGAAGTAAAGCTTGTGGGACTTCCTTGGCAAATCTACAGTAATTATATTTTAAGGAGTATTTGTAAACTCCAGTAATTAACTAAACAAAGACAAGTAAAAGACAGATGAGCTATATTATGATAGAAAAGCAGGTGTGCCATTGAAATAAGGAAACTATTTGGAAGGTGTCTTAGCATCCTAAGAGGAATTCTCTAAACAGAGACTCTGCCTCAACTCAGGGCAATATTTTAGCTCTAGTGTTTTTGTATAATATTCCTAAACAAATTGGATTTTTAGCATGGATTTATAGTTTTGTTTCTCTTAGGATGAGGTGGGGGAGAGGGAGTCTGAAGATGGAAGGTGGCACTCAAAAACTAAAGAAAAGAAAAGCTTCATTTTCTCTCTTCAATGTTTGCCTAAAAAAAAAGGCTGAATTGTGAAACAGTCATGACAAGCTGGCTGGGTTCCTTTTATATATTCTGGGGATTTGATCCTACTTTTTTGGTTCATAGTAACTCTGAAAAATGCAGGGACTGAATTTCCATTGTTCCCTTTTCATAAAGCCAGCATTAATTGAGAACTTATTATGTGCCAGTCGTGTGCAAGGTGCCTGAGATGGAATGATAGAGTGGAGGAACGTATAAGGAGGCCAGTATAGATAAATGGGACTAAGCTGGGGCCAAGGGAGGAGTCGTTGTTAGTTCTACCTCAAGGCATGTGGTTGTTTGGAGAATCTTAGTAAATATTGGAGAAAGGCAGCTCGTTGTACCAAGTCCACATTTCTCAGCATCATGTGGACTTCCAGAGACTATCCTACAACCTTGTTCCAAAATACCCTGTGTGAAACTCATTTTTATTTGCCTTTCCTCTAAGCTTCTTTTCTTCTTTTTTTGGTCCTACACTTTCAAATGCTGGCTAATCAAGTTTCAAATCATGTCAGCAAGCTTCCTTAAATCTTGTTTAACATGAGGGGTCCAAACGAAGGGTGTGGGTTAGTGAAATCTGATTGAAGCCAGTGCCTTCTGTACTTTCACAGCTGTTTGGTAATCATCTACAAGTCACAAAGCCAAAATTCACTACTAAGTGTTTGTATTTTACCTCCCTGGGCATATCTTTCCTATTCTTGGAGAAAAAAATGTGGTGGAGGCCTCTACATGGGAATATAGGAAGGAAGGAGTTGAATTTGGTAATTGTCACGAGTCAGTTATATTCATTCATCATCATCGATCCATTGAACACACATTTTGTGCCAGATGTCATGAGTACTGGGGACACACTGGTGAACAAAATGGACTTACTTCTTTTTCCCTCACAAGGTTAAGCTATGTCTTTAATCAATGTATTCAATGGTTTGGATTTGCATGGGGTAAGCTCAGTTTCCCTTTCTTTTTAGTAGTCACCCACAACACTTACAATGCTTCCCAAGATCCTGTGGTCCACATGGAGATCACAAGAAGGGAAACGTGTACTATCAACATCTAGTTACAACTAGGACCACCAAGAGAGCTTTTACAAGATCTATCAACCCCCATGCCTGAATGAGAAGCCTCCAAAGTTTTGGGCAGATAGTAAGAAAAAAAAAAAAGAGAGAGAGAGAATATGAAGAAATGGAAAACATCAGCCTTGTGATTTCTTGGTCTCACCTGGAATTGAAATGTTCAAAGGATACAACTTTCTTTCCTGGAGCCGGGTAGTCCCTTCATGCCAACAACATTCCTGATCCTCCTGAATACTATTAAATAGTTCACTGATGTATGATGCAAGCCAACAAAGGGAAAACTATAGATCCAAATTCTGCTTCAAGATCTCACTAGCTGTGTCCTTGGGTAAGTCATTATTGGGCTTATTCTCATTCTCTGTGAAATAAGAGATTTAAATTAGGTCATTTAAGTTTTGGAATCACAGATGACCCGATGAATCTAATTTTAGGGACCCACTCACTACCAGGAAAATGAAAAAAGTACATACACACAAGAGTTTGCACTTAATTGCAGGGAATATGTGAATGTCCTGAATCCATTCACAGGCAACTTGGTTGGGGTGTCTTAAAGTCTAACATCGCCTAACATATCCATCACTTTTACATCGAAGTGACTATTGCATTTTTTCCCATATTTTGAATTCATTCTCAGAGATTGAAAATTTGGCTCTTTAGGTTAGAGTAAAGATTATTTAGTGAAATCAAGAATAATTTCTAACAGAGGAGGCCTATGGTATTTTAATTAATGTTAAAAATCATTGAAATTTTGTAGTCTTTCCAAAAGATAATATTCACATGAAAGAAGTTGGACTGAATAAGTTCAGACATTTTTTACTAAGAATTCTTGTTGCTATAAATTTTTAAAAAACAAGTTTAGAAGGGATTTAAAAAGAGCTACAGAAATATATTGTTGGGAAGCAGAAGGAGTAGGTGTTTCCCAAAAGAAGGAGGAGAGAGGCTGAACAAGGCAAGACCTTAGACTGGGTAATACTAAACCAATTTCCCAATGTGTGTTAAATGAGATACTAGAACCTTGACACATCAAGGGAAAGTGTGTTCCATTGTAAAATAAGTTTGGGAAATTTTACAAATACATCCTATACTTGAAGAGCACATATCAAATTAGCGTATTGAAGACTCTGAGATGCCCTGTAAGGTGAAGAAAGCTGTTAAGGTTGTTGAACCTTCATTTTCAAAATTTATTTGATGGCAGAATAAATTTTTGTCAACTGTATCAGACATTTAAGGCAAAAAAAAAAGGTTAAGAGTTAATTTATAAAACAAAAGAAATGATGAACTGAGACACATCCTTGTGTCTCAACTTGGAAACAAATTGAGCAAAGTTCCCAAGATTTGTATGGGGAAGTTGACAAAATTTTCTTGTAAGAACACAAGGAATAAAGAGTGGAATGAAATAAGATAGGGTTCCAGTCCATTAGGACTAGTATACAGAAGGCATACTAGGTCTTTGCTACAGAGGATATTGTTTACAAAAGACAAGATCTTTTTATTATAAAATTCTTCCATTACTAATGACCTGGGGGTGTGAAAATGTTACTTGATATGTTAAGAAGTTGTATGGCTGAAAAGACAAAGAAAAGGCACACAGTCCTACCCACTCTTAATGAGTGACACTATAAAACCATTTGGGAAATCTGGTGAGTTACCAGATGTAGATCCTGATCCAGCTCGGAGGAGACTGTTTACAGCACTGCCTTTAGAACTCAGAACTTGGCCTGGAATTCCATGTACTGATGGAGCTTCACTGGGTGAGGTGAGGTGGTGCTTTCCAATAAGTCAAGGCATCAAGCGGACATTGTGCTGCCTAAGTAGGAGAATTCCTCGATGACCTTCAGCTCCATGTTTCTGAGACTATAAAATGGATATTAATGGCTGGAGATAATAATAGTAACACTGGGAGATAACAGTTATTGAGCTCTTAGTATGTGTAAAGCATTGTTCTGTACTTAGATTATCTCATTTTATTTTTATTATATTTATGGGTTACAGTGCATTGTTTGCATTTTATAGATGAGGCAATTGAGGCTTAAGGATTACAATTGTTTGACCAAGACCACACTGTCGTGTTTTTGAGTGGCTAGGTTTGAATCAGGTCTTCTGACTCTAGCATTTGAATAGGTTTGGGAGTAGAGTGACTGCATTTTTAGGCCAGTCACTTGATAGACATTTTATTAGGGTGGTATGCCACTCTAAAGTCAATATGGTTCACACTTTATTTTCTTGAAGGAGAAGCTCATGCTAACTCAGTTCCTACAAGACCAATTCATGGGTAAAAATACTGATGATAGGGTTGAAGTTGAAGACATACTAATCCTAGAGACTGTGTAGTATTCTGAGATACATTAAGTAAAGAAAAGAGGTCCAAGGAATATCTGCTATAGATTAAGGATCTTTAGAATAATGATTTCTAGCACATCCTTTTAATTCTTTCTTGGAATTTCTACCTCTCTGCTTATATTACTCCTGTTTTTGAATGTTGTCTACTTTTTCCAAAATAGTCCTTAGCATATGAATTATAGTTATTTTAAAGTCCTGCCTTGATAGGTCCAAAATCTCTGCCAGATCTGTATCTGGTTCTAATGCTTGTCCTTTTTTTCAGGCCTTTAATGTGAGATTTTATGTTTATCTGGCTAAGAGTTAGACTATGTTTACTGTTTGCTAAAGCTGTATTGCCAGAGGTTAAAATTTCCTCTGGTGTCTTTGTTTTTGTCTCCCCTGATGTTCTTGACTTTCCCTAGAGACTCCTTCTTAGATAGGGTCTGAGCCTTGCCATTCTTTTTAGCTGTAGTTGATTGTAAACATACAGGAGTCTTATTGATGTGATGGTAAGATGTGTAGGGCAGGGAAGCAACCTATAACCTTATGCTGAGGTCACAGTCATTTAGTGAACTTGTGCCTCTAGTTGTGACCTTCACAAAAACATCTCAGCTGTTTTTTCCCATCCCTTCGATGAGATATCAGAATTCTAGAATAGGTCAGAGGAGGTATTTTCTTACCCGCCTTCACCAATTAGACTTTGGTAAAATCCATATTGGTTAGTGTGCTGGTTTGAAGCTATTATGTACCCCAGAAAAGCCATGGCCTTTAATCCTCATTCAATATTGCTGGGTAGAATCTTTTTTTATTGTTTCCATGGATGTATGACCTACCCAATTGTGGGTGGTAACTTTTAATTAGATGGTTTCCATGGAGATGTGTCCACCCATTTGAAGTGGGGTTGCTTATTGTAGCCCTTTAAGAGCGAACCATTTTGGAAAAAGCTTCAGAGCCACCAGAACCAACAGAGCCAACAAAACGGGCAGAGCTCAGGGGAAGCCATTGAAGATTCCTGGAGAGAAAGCTTGCAGATGTTACCATGTGCCTTTTTAGCTGAGAGAGAAACCCTGAACATCATCAGCCTTTTGAACCAAGGAATCGTTCCCCGGATGACTTAATTTGGCATTTTCATTGTCTTGCCTTAATTTGGACATTTTCACAGCCTTAGAACTGTAAACTTGAAACTTAACAATTTTCCCTTTATAAAAAGCCATTCCATTTCAGGTATATTGCACTCTGACAGCTTATGGACTAAAACAGATTCTGGAAAAAAATAACTTCTCTTGAGGGTAGGCATTTGTTGAGGAGAATAAAATGCTCTCGGCATATTTCCAAATACTTCTATCCCCACCACCACCGCTGGAAATATGAGGGTATGTATCTCTGTTCTTCACAGTGAAAGCCCAGTGGGGATGGAGTTTCTAGGGGTAAAACTCAGGAAGGTCTTGGCTCCTAAGGTTGGACCTCCAGGATTCTTCTCTCTCAAGTTGCTTATGCTCAGGCTCCAGCAATTAACCAATTATCCTTAAGCTTCTGGCTCCAGGGGTGCTTTCTGTTCTCTGCAAGCCATGATTCTGTCTATCTTGCCATCTCTCCAATTTTGGGGAGATAGGTTTTCCAATGACTCCAATTTCAGAGGGATCTTAGAAGAGTGATTGATTTCCAGTTTTCTGTTGTTGTTGTTGTTGTTCTCTTCTGAATATCGATAACTTAACTGTTTCATAGAAAATAAAGACACTTCATTCTTTACTTGGAAGGGAATATCAGAGACGAGTTTATTTGCATTGGTCTCCATTATGGGGTTGAGGGCTGGAGGTGAATAAGAGGCTCATAATCTCATAAGAAGTGATACCAACCAAGGTGTAGGAGGAAGCTGACAGACTTTTGGTTCAAATGACCATTTCCTGTGCTGGAGTTTGGAATTGGTTTAGTTCTTAATTAATTAATTCTTTGATTAATTCTTCACCCCTGATACCAGGGCAAACAGTACCATTGCAGCAGGAATAGACCACGGCCTGTGTTGGACAATTTAGACAAAAGCATGCAACTTGTGCAACAGGTTAGAGATGATATGTGGGATGAAGGGATGCTGTGCTGCAACTTTGACTCGGTTTTCTGATAAGGCCATAACAGAACTGGGTTCTACACAACCCTATAAGCCCCATTCCCAATCTGTCTATAGGTACAAGTGGCCTAGATGTGCGAACACTGTTCTGACATGCTCCGTGCTCACAGCTTCATTTCAAGATGACATGGGCCAAATGACTGGTGGACCATTTCTTTCCTTCTCTTGTGACTCTCTTCTGGCCACTAGAAGACTGGGTAGCCATCATCAAATTATTTCCAGAATCCTGAAATACCATAAATGATTTTCATTTGCAGGGTTAGGCATGAGAATCCAGTTTTTAACCACTTACCCCCCCCCCTTTCTCTTTTTTTGCATTACTGGTTATATAGTATAATAAAAAATTCAGCCTCAGTGGCATGGCATTTTGTTGACTTCTATTTAACAAAAGTCCCCTTTGGAAAACAGAGTGCTGGTGGGTAGTTATCTTCTAGATAAAAATTACATGTTAAAAGAAGTCATCAGAAAATAATATAATTCCTGGCCTGATTGACATAGATAAGTTTTATATAGGTCTATACTTTATCTGAGATGCCGTTGCTTAAAGCCAAAACCGGAACTCTTTGAGAAACATTTAAAAGCCGGCTCGGTTTGAGTCCCTTTCTGTCTCTTTTCCCAGATTGATACATGTGGCCTCCTACATTTAAAATGAAAAGTCCTCAGACAATCCTAACCACATTGTCAGTCAGATAGTTATCTCCTGAAAGGGGCTCCTTCACCTTTAAGAATGCATGTACAATAGTGATATGTAAGCAGCTCAAAGACTCAATACCCCTTTTTTCTGCAAAGCAAGGCTGGGTTAGGAAAAAATCAATATGTTGGAAGTAAAGGTCAGACGAGGAAAAGTGACATGAAACAGAACTAAGGGAACAATATCCTTGATGGAGGCTGTTTGAAGTTTCCTTTACCCTTGTGCTAGCTTCAGTGCAAATACATTTTATCCTAGAATAGAAGGCAGTATTCTTGAGGAAAAGTCATATTTTAAATATTTATCTATTCGGCGGCGTCCTTATTGCATATTATCTTTGTCCTATTGACTAACGCACCAAAAGAATAGTGCACCCTTTAAAGTGCACCGCTGCATGTGAATTTAAGTTGCCAGATTTTTTTCCCCCTCGTATGCAATGGGATTCGAACACACATATGCATTTGCCTACCTTTTTGAACAGTTCTCAATTTACTTTTTCAAGTGGGCCAGATGTACTACTATAGTCCTTAAAAGGGTCAGGACCATCTCCTTATTTCCCCACTCTCTATACTTATTGCTTGGGTATAGCTTTAAAGTAGCCCATGAACCCTTTTCACTCTTGCAACACATTTACCCACAATTAACAATCAAGCCGTCTTCCCTTCATTCAGGCGTCCATTCTCCCCGGCCTCATTTTCCCTGCCTCTCTCTTGATCTGCCATTGTGCCGAGAGCTGTTTGTGCCATCTCAATCTGCCCCCCTCACCAGCCACACAAGGATTGGGGGGGAAGAAAGCGCCGGGCATTCAGAAACTGAATAGCAAATTGCTCTTGAGTGTCCTTGCTTCCCGCGGTTCTCCCCCTTCCTCGAGAAGGACAAGGGGGGCGCTGAAAGCAACCATACATTTTGTTCAGTGCTCTTGAAAACAAGCGTTTCACACCTGAAGCCTTTCACAGCAGCCCAGAAGCACCCCTTCAAACCACTTAATTGCCAATTGCTTCAGAACTCCTTGTAAAAGTCCATTATGTCAGCCAGCTCCATGGCGGAGACAAAGTATGCGAAATGAAAGAGTCCTCCCTCCTCCAGGGCCAATGCGGCATGAAATATCCCCAGATCACTGGTTTTCTTGTTGTTAACAGACCGTGATTGGCTCCAGTTGGAGGTATGCATGGAAGCCATCTAGCATTATTTCAAAATGAAAGATGTGATTTTCCTTGTGTTCTTTGTCAAAATAAGTGAAAAAATAAGGAGGTACCAAAGATACCCAAGAACCACATTTTCACGCACTCAAATGCGGAGCTGGGAGTTGGGAGGAGGGTTGGGGAACAGGGCAGAAAGAGAAGGTCACCTTCTGTTTTCTCATTAGGTTTGAAAAAAATAATAAAATATATGTAAAATCTCAAAGAGAAGAGGCTCTATCCTTGAAGTCCAAAGAAACTCACGATAAGATAGTCCACAGGAAAAGAATAGAGGATGCTTACCTTGCATACAATGAAACTGAACATTTATTCCTTAGAGAACTGTCTCAAAGTTGCAGCTGTGGAAATTGATTATAAAATGCCTTGGCCCTTTCCGAGGGCTGCCTTTCTTCCTCCTGGCCCCGTCTCTACCAACATTAGCAAAGATAAAGTCAATATGAAGAAGATCCATACTTGATAAGTATCTGTGCGATGAATGAAATGCTCATAGAGAAATTCATTTCTTATAGGGGATGCTTATCCCGAATTATTGAGGGGATGGTACTGTCCCAGGTGATCTTTGGGGTGAATCTGTCAGGGCGTGTTAGTTCAAGTTCTGTTCATTTTTGTAAACATTCTGGACCTGACTCCCACTTGGGTTTTTTATTTTGAAAAGCAATGTGGCCCTGCTAATGGAGGAGACTGAGAAATACATTAGCATGCCATCTGGTTTCAAGGATGCTGTGTGTTTTTTTAGACACACCTGTGTTCCTGTGTGTCAAAGCTTTGTCATTCCCTATGAAACTTTTGAACTGAGGCTACTTATGGAATTCGGTGCTTTGCTTCCTATAAATGGCAAACTGGCATGAGAGGGGAGAAAATATGAGTGCCTTTTTATTCTGATGAAACATATGTAAAACTTGACTTCTATGTTGAGTCAACACACTCCTCTTGCTTTGTTGACCTATGGATTATCTTTATCACTTGTAGACTTCCTTTGCCACTGGATAAACTTTCCTTGAACAAGACGATTTGCCCTTTTCCTTTATCGGTCCCCACTTTGTTGCAGTCACCTTGAGATGTCCACTCGCCGCTTGCTTGTCAGCTCATTTGGGCCAAGTTTGCTCTTGTGACTGCTGAGGCCAAATCACCAGACTCTGTCTCCCTCCTGTCATGATAACCACTTAGTTCTGTCTACCCATGTCCTGCAATGTCCAGTCACTCTGCTCTGCTTTAGAATGCAGAGATTTAGAGCCTTGATAAATGGAAGTGGAAGTTATGAATTGGGAAATACATTCTTATTGGTCTGTGCATATCCAGAGATATTTAAACAGTGAGACTCATCTTGAAGCTTCCATACCTCATATCTCACGAAAGTTTCCCCATATGAAATCTCTTCTCCACTAGACATTTGACCAATGGAAAGTAAGAATGATTTGGCACCCGAGCTATTTCTTTGCTTGTCTTTCTTTCTTCCCTTTGCTGCTACTTTTCTCTCTCTCTCTCTCCCTCTCCCTCTCCCTCTCTGTCTCTCTTTTTTAAATGTTTTCTTGCTAAGGCTGCAGCTTTTCAGTTTGTATCATTTATCAGATAGCTCTACAGAAGAGATCTGAATATATTAGTTTATTCTATTAACCATTCAACACATTTGACAGATCTGCTAATGTTATAAGATGTATGATGATGCATTTTCATTAGCTCATGAGGTAATTTTAATGCTAGTATGAGTTTTTGTGCACTAAAATAGTAAATGAGAGGAAAGCAGTCTTAGCAACCTCCCCAGATACCCTGAAAAAAGTTCATGAAATAGAGGAGTGTGGATAATGGATCCTGAGAGGGAAAGCTAGTCAATGCAGTCCTGTAAATAGTTTCATCTTTGTGTAAAAATTCTCAGGACATTCCAAACTATCTAACAAAGGTTAGCAAGCTCTGGCCAGCCGGCCAATTTTTACTGCCATCAGTTTTTCTGGAGAAAATATTATAGGGACACAGTTACACCCATACGTTTACGCAGTGGCTAAGGTACTTTCATACTACAACTGAAGAGTTGAGCAGTTGCTGAACGCTGGGGAGACATGAAATATTTTTGCAGAGGACATGATAAGATATCCTTTTATTGGGACTCTGATCCTTATCTGCTAGGAGGAAAGTGTTATAAGATAAACCATACAATTTCATGTGTTTACTACATTAAACTTTATTTAATCAAGGTCTGTTTGCATGTCTGTCTTCTCTGATAGACTGTGATCTTTGAATAAGATTTGTACCCTGACTGTGGCCATGTCTGGCAAACAGTTGGCACTCAATATGTGATTGTCAAATCGGCAGTCTTTGAATGACTATTCTTTGCTGGAGAAATGCCATTCATAAACCTTTAAGTCACTGGGACCAACTCTTTGGAAATAGAGCTCACAAAGCAATGAGACTATACTGGTAGTTATTTTCAATGGAGGTCCATTATATCAATCTACTTCTGGACATTGGAGAGGGAGTTTGATTTCTCAGTGAGCAATTGCATGCTTTTAAAATGCATTTCCTTCTTCCTTTTGTCTTCATTTTATTCCACTCACCCCAACTTTTTTTTTTTTTGGCATTTTTTGAAAACAAGTTAATTTCTCTTAAGGAATATGTTTTGTATAATTGCTTTAGCAACAAAATACCTTTCATTATTCCAGAAACAATCCATTTCCCATGATAGATTCCTGTTTCTTCTTAGTCAACATATTCAATATAGCAGCTGCTTTTACCGCTATCCCTTGGCACAACTGGCCAACCATCTTTGCCTCTTACCTGGCAACATTTGTTGACACAAATAGTGACAGATTTAATCAAAGGCTTGCCAGTACCTCCCTGGTGCCAGATTTGTAATCTTGCATTATTTGGGGGCTTCTCTGGCCATTTCCAAAGCAAGAAAATAAAGAAAGTTTCTTTCTTCTTGAAAGAGCTCTTCATGGGTAGAAAGGAAAAAGGCTGAATTAACTCCCACTCATAAAACAGAGTTTATCCCTTTGGGAAATTTTGAACTGAGGAAGTTTAAAACTGTTTAAAATCATTTCAACCTCTTTTCCCAGCCTCAGGAAATTTTCTTAAATATGTCTAGATTATAACATGCCTGTGAAAGTTTTAGACTTTCAGCTTTTCAAAAGAAATGGTACCAGTATTTTTTGAGTGCTCATTTTGCATCTGATACTCCACATGTGTTACCTAATTTACTACTTAACCTATATGTGTTATTGAGTTTAATAATGACAGTTGCCCTGGTAGGAAGTTGAAATTGCCCAAAATTTATAGATGAAGAAACTGAGACACACAGCAGTCAATCACATTTATAGAGATTATCAGAGGCCAACTTTCTTTTCACTCCTTCAAGTTGTTGCAAAAACAGTGCTTTCTCCTAGCAGGGGGCCCTGAAATTTGTGCATATTGTGTCTCCATCTAAGCAATGCCTTATCTGAGATAGGTTCAATGTGCTAAGTCCACATATCACCAAAGGAATAAACCAGAGCATCTTCCGAAATGGCCATAAAACGGATCTGCCTGAGTCTAAAGGAGGAAAAGCTTTTGAGATGGGGATGGGTGGCAGGAGTGGACCTAGAATAGAATTTTGAGGAAGGATTGATTATGTGTTCTAGGTTCTCTCCATTTGGTAAAAGCCATGATGATAACTGGACTTCAGCATGTGGTCATTGTTTGTACTTTAAATATTGATATTACATATGGCTCCAGTCTTTGTTCATCATCATTCATTATAATAATAATAACACAATAGCAATAACGGCTAGCATCTATTAACTGCTGTGTACTGACACTTTATATAGATTAATTTATGGATTTCTCGCAAAAGCCCTATGCATGGATAACCTTAATTTCCTGCTGTTTGGATAGGAAAACTGAACCTCAGGAATGTCAAATAACTGCTTACAGTTATGCAGCCAGTAAATGTCACAGTGGACATTGAAATCCATGGTTATCTGTGTTCTTTCCCACTATCCTTGAGAGTATATTCTATATAGGATTCCTGGGTGAACTCATACATGCCCATGGTTTCAGCTATTTCTGAAACATGCTGATGACATCCGCATCAGGTCATTGCCCAGGAGTGCCTTACTGAGGATAAGCCACATTTCCACATCCTTGTAGAATCCTACACTCATGCCCAGATCTGAATTTGTAAGCATCTCTCCAGGCCTATCTTCCTTTCTTTATGCTGTGCCTTGATAAATGGTAACATCTTCGAACTAATTGCCCAACATCTTCCATCTAATTCCAACATCTTCCAACTAATTTCCTCCAACTAGAAATGATCTCAGTCTCATCCTTCCCACTCTCTGGCATTCAGAGGGATCTCTGATGGTACTGCTGAGTCTTCCCTTGTATTTCCTGTCAATTCTGTCCTCCTTTGCAAGTCATTGCCAACATCTCAGACCAGAGCTCACTACTTGACCAGAACTGCCATCACATTCTAGAACCCCACCCTGCCTCTGGCCTAGGCATCCAGAAATCCATCATCTGTAGCATAATTGGAGGGATTCCTCTAAAGGTGGTTCTGACTACATTCTTTGCTCTTGCAGTTTATTCAGTGGCTCCCACCGACTGAAGAGCTTATGCCAACACACGAAACCCTTCATGATCTGGATCTTCTACGTTGAAATAATTGCTTTTCTGTCCTCTCTCCTGCTAGACAACAGCCCCTCCGAATAGCAGCCATGTATTCTCAGCATCTGAACTGGTGTCTGGCACTCAGTTGGTGCTCCATAAATGGTCATTGAATAAATAAGTACTCTCTTGATCAAAACCTTCTATCCAGATTGGTTATAACTTGGTATTTAAAGTCCACAGTGCAAACAAAACCTTTTAGCTCATTTTAGCTTTCTAGGTCAAATGGAAGATTTTTTTGTAGACCTATCTTTCTCCAAAATCATCTGCAAGTTTAGCCATGAAACTACTAAGGCAAATATTCATAACATTGCTCCCGCTCCACTGAGTTGCTCTTCTCAAACAGGAATGAGTGATTGTTGACAGAGCACCAAATGAAATTAACTTCAAAGCATATACACAGTTTTGAAATGAATTATCTTTGTATTCTTCCACCCAGGGCAAAGTATTTTTCTCTGATGTTGCCTGCTGTGTTTCATTGCTGAAGCAGCATCATGATTTTCCTACTCTGCAGAGACATAGCTAGGGTTGCTTGTTAATAGTCAGAATTTGGGAGTAAAGATAGAGAATGGCTTTGCCAGACTTAGTTTGACTTAAACTTGAGCCCTGTCCACCCCTCACACAGATATTCCCTAAGCTGCTTTTAACAGGCTTCAAAAATCTAATAGGAAAAGGATTTGCTGATGAGAAACATCTGCCTTCAGGGCCTCGTGGAGGTTCCATAGAAAGAGTTACACTTTCTGTGCTGCTGCCTTATATGGATTTCCCCTATTAATCTTTATCACAGGCGATCCCCTTGGAACATTTCCTCCGGTTTCATCATAAGTTTTTCATATACCTTCTCTCCTTAGCAGACCATTTACATTTTCTTGGTGTTGGACAAAAAGTAAGGCTAGTGAAGATAAATGAGCCAACCCCTATTCTCTCATTGCCCCTGGACGTGAAGCTTTGGTACTCTTTAGAAGTGAATATGAAAAATGCCAAAAGGGAGATTTGTATTCATTACAGGACTATCTAAACACATGCAAAAGAGTATTTAAAGAAATCTGAAAGTAGCATGCTTGATAGTTTTGCAATTTTGCTAATTTTGGAGGAGAAGTGACATTTGGATGAAAGAAACTCATCTCTTATATCCATCCAGCAATATATCCAGTCCAACCCAAGACCATATGAATAGGCAATCAAGGAGATCGACAAGGTCAACCAACTTAATCCATCCCAGTGCTGGACAGAGAGAAATGCAGATAAGCCCTTAGTGATTGGGGAATTCAAAACTGGGACTGAAATTTTAGGATCCATATGTCCTAAGTGAAATGGAGGCTTTATATTGCACAAATAATGAAGAATGAAGAACGGCTAATGAACAAAGACAAAACATCGAGATAAAGGCCTGAGCTCTACTTATGACAAGGACTGAAGAAGTTCTTTGTTATTGCTACATCTTTCTGAAAGGAATACTTTTCTGTGGTGAGGCATGTTCTACACTCCCACTCTCATGGGAGGAAAAAATTTAATTTAATATGTGCTTAGGCATGTGGTATTTATGGGAAAAGATGTATGTGTATGTGGGGGTGTGCATTTAACTACTGGGGAGGGATCTGAAGTATGATTCAAATTTCAGAAGGCTTTCCTACTTTTGAATATCAAGAAACCAAAACAGTTGACTGGATGAATCTACTTCTAAGCCAAGAAAAGCAACACGGCATTTTCATATCACAAAAGTGTGGTTAATTTTTGCCATGAATTATTTAAGAAATGATTGCCATACCCTGAGCAGATGATCTAGTTCCTCTCCCTAATTAACAGTTGCCTTTTAAAGGCTAGATGAAGCATATTTTGATTAAAAACAACTGAAAACCAAATTGACAATTTTCAATCTCTCACAGTCTTCAAAGTCAGGGGTAGCGATGCAGCATTAAATAAGTTATCATGGGCAGGCGTTACACAGGATCTAAAAAAAATTATAAAAGCTAAGTTTTGCAATTTAGTTTTTCATTACCTATAAATATAAAAAATGGTTGAAGATTCAAAATTTCATAACCATTTTATAGTCATGTACCATCTTCAAAGTTTTGATTCTGGTTGACTTTTAGAAAATGCAGTCTTTGTTCACTAATGAATCTGAGTCCAATATAGCTGCAGAGGCAGCCCCCTTTGGAGGCCAGTTCCACAGTTATCCCTGCTCTCCAAAGGAATGTGACTCTGAAATGAGTGGGCTCACAGGAAAAAGGGGAGATAGACACACAGAGATCATCTGGCCCCAATTCCTCGTTTTGCTAGTTGGCATGGTGAGTGAGAACTTCCTCCACCCTCTGCTGTTTGTAACAGAAATCTCTGGGGTAGAATATAGGCCTGCAAAAGCTCAGACACCTTTGATGAGGGTTGCTTCATAAATCTTGGCACCCATGAGTACCTCTTTCCCAGTCCAGGGATTTGGATAATTATCATTGTTCATGGTGGGAGGTATCTCACACTGCCAAATTGTTCTCTTGAGAGTAAGACCGCCTCAGATTTTGCAGCTAATGTTCTGAAATTTGGGGACTAATGGAATTAGATTTGTAAGACTTCTTTGTTTAATGTGGAAAGTATTGGCCTTAAAACTGATGGGCCACTTTAGCCTTATTGCTTTTCCCATGGAAATGAACCTCTTTTTTTTTCAAAGCTCTACAATACACTGTAAGCTACATGAGGGTAAAGAGCAAGACTGTTTTACTTGCTTTTGTTCTCCTCTCAACATCTAGCCACACAAAGGATTCCATAAGGATTTGTTGACTTGAATCCTGGATATGTGTCCTTGCATCTGATGCTTGTGGTCATTCACATGAAACAGTCTGCAATAATGGAAAAATAAAAGTAGAAATGAGGGTTTAGCAACCATTGTTCTAGTTCTGTCTTTGCTAGTTATCAGTTGTGGGATCTTGAGCAAATCACTTAACCCATCTGAGCTTTTGCTGTTCACCTGTATAATGGCAGTACTAGAAGATTCTGGTCTGACTCACAGACATATCATGGGGATCGAGGAAGAACTTGTGTATGTGAGAGTTTTATAAAATTACAGAAATGCAAAGTTTACTTAGAATGACATGTTTTAGTGGAAAGGTATTAAATCTCAACTGTCTTCCTAATTCTCCTTTACCACTATTGGGCCTAAGATGGTGAGTAAATCACCTTCCTCAAGCTGCATCAGGACTCAGTCTTCTTGCCTATGTTTAATTTGTTGTTGCTCAGACTCCTTCCACATTTAAGCATCTAATTTCTAGCCTAAAATTCTTTATTTGTATAAATGAATGATTCAAACTGTACATTGGATTATGTATTTGTGTTATTAAATCTTTTAAGTTATACCTAAAGTTGGTAGAACAGATGCCCCTAGAAAGTAAACAAAGGATGCTCAACTTGTAGATTAAATTCTAGGCATTTTTGTTCTATTCCCATGAGTGTAGATTCTTTCCCTATGGGGTTAAACTTTCACCAATTCCAAAAAGTAAAGCAGTTGAGGGATGTTTTAGTGGCCTTGTAGTAGGAATTAACCTGGCTAAAGAAGTTTCTTAAAAGATAACTTTTATGACTATTTGTAGGTCAAGGTGGGAGCAATCTTCCCATTTTCCAAGGCCTAACCTAGAAGACCTATTTCTAAGAAGTCTTTCCTGACCCACCCTGTAATACATAAGCTGAACTGAACACTGCCCATTTTGTGCATCCTGTAGAGATGTTTCCATGTCTACTTCCTTTTATGGGACTGTGAGCCCTGTTAGGGAAGCCCATATCATATGGTGCCTGAATCAGCATTGGGTGATGCTTAAAAAGGAGATTATGAATTAAACAGATGAAAGAAATAAAATGAGGAATCTGGGGCAGGTGGCACAGGCAAAAAAGAAAATGACTGTGCTAGGCTACTGGAGATAGTTATGAAAGTACAACCAGAACCCCAAAGATCAGTTTGGAAGATCAGAAAAAAACAGTGTAGTTTTATGACCCCATCAAAGGTATATTGGGAACAAGTGGGTGCTGGACATCTCAAAATGACTAATATGACCCAGTCAATACCAAGGATCATCCAGTGGCAATTAGAAATTTTGAGAGGAGAAGATTGGTAGGACAAGATAATTGGTGCCTTTAAATGTGAATTTCTGTCCTAGGTGGTGATAACAAGCATGGAGCCTGATGAATCTAACCTTGGAGGCATTGGTGACTTCAGGAATTGACTCAACCTCCTGGTTAAGAGCTAAAGGACTATGGGTTGAGGTGGAGCTGATCTGAGACCTGCTTCTCTCTAACAGTGTGGCTTAAGTCAAGCTATTTAAACTTTCTCAGGCTTAATTTCCTTATCTTAAAATGGGGTTGTTGAGAATATCTACCTCAAAGGGCCATGAAATTTAAATAAGGTGATCCATTTAAAGCATTTTGCACAATGCCTGATCATCATAGAGTTCAATGAATGTTTAATTTATGCACATTTGAAACTCTGAAAATGTCACAAGTAATTCCGATGAAGTTATGCCACCAGCCCTTGAATATTTCCATACTTCCTGCAGGGATCTTGAATCTTGAAAAGTTGCCTGCCTTTCTTTTTCTAGTTATTCAAGACATTTATTGAATATTGTAAGGCATTGGGCTAGGGCAGATTCTGTGAGATACACAAACATATGTGTAAGATCGTGTCCCTGGGTTTCAGTGCCTTGCAACTGAATGAAAGAAGATAAAATTTGAGTATAGAACAGTGAAATAAATGCACACACACACACACACAGTAAACTGAGATGTAAAAAGAAAAGGCACAGGGACCAGAGACCTGGATTTAAGCCCTAGACTCCTGGTCATTCTCTGGCCTTGGGTTGGTCTTGCCAATTTTCTGGACTTCAGTTTCCTCACCTGGAAAGGAAGAAGGTTGGTTTCCATGATCTCAAGTTTCTTTTTGGGCCTGAAGACACTAAGCCCAATATGGATATTGCTGCTATCCAGAAGGCAGGGTCATTTTTTTCTTCTTCAGGTGATCAGGAAATGATTTATGGGGAAAGTACATTTGAGCCAGGTCTTGAAAGTAAGATTTGTCTGGGTAGAGAATGAAGTGAGAGTGGTCTTAGAAGACGTAGGAGCACAGTGATGAGGTAGACAATGAGAGGACTTATTTACAATGATCAACATGATTAGACTCAGAGAGTGGATGTAGTCAAGGGTTATAATAAGTGATTGAGTTTCAAAATTAACTAAGTTTTATTGAGAATCTCTCCTGTAACAAGCATAGACCCGAGGCTTTCACATGCATTACCTAATTAACCATCCAACCACATGGTGTGAGACTACCCGTTTTCAAGATCTGATATGATGTAACTGAAGTTCACCAAGGTTAAGTGACTTACCCAATGGAACATAGCAGTGTATATTAAGCTGGGACTCCAATTTGGGTGTCCTGAATCCAAGTGGGGTACCGTTTCTACTATATGATCGTCCCAGGTCATAAAAAATTGAAAGAGAAGCCTGAGAAGATAAACTGAACCTGGATTGTAAAGAGCTTTGAAAGTCATTCTAAGTATTTAGATTTTATTCAGTGCTAGGTTGAGGACTTGTAGCAGAATTGTGAAAAGATCAAAGTGGTACCACAGAATGGGTAGTTTGGAGATGTGGGAATATAATAAAGAGACTACAATTTAGTCTTAGGGTATTAAGGAGGTGTTCTAGTTTGCTAGCTGCTGGAATGCAATAAACCAGGAACAGAATGGTTTTTAGAAAGGGGAATTTAATAAGTTGCTAGTTTACAGTTCTAAGGCCGAGAAAATGTTCCAACTAAAACAAGTCTATAGAAATGTCCAATCAAAGGCATCCATCCAATGAAAGATACCTCAGTTCAAGAAGGCCAGTGAAGTTCAGGGTTTCTCTCTCAGCTGAGAAGGCACATTGCGAACACAGAGAGAGTTTCTCTCTCATCGAGAAAGGCACATGGCGAACATGGTCAGGGTTCCTCTCTCATCTGGAAGGGCACATGGCAAACACAGTGTCATCTGCTAGCTTCTTCTCCTGGCTTCCTGTTTCATGAAGCTCTCCAGGAGGCATTTTCCTTCTTCATCTCCAAAGGCTGCTGGCTGGTGGACTTTCTGCTTTGTGATGCTGAAGCATTCTCTGCTCTCTCTGAATCTCTCTCATTCTCCAAAATGTTTCCTCTTTTATAGGACTCCAGAAACTTATCAAGACCCACCCAAATGGGTGGAGACATGTCGTCACCTAATCCAGTTTAACAACCACTCTTGATTAGATCACACCTCCAGGGAGATGATCTAATTACAGTTTCAAACATATACTACTGAATAGGGATTAGAAGAAACAGCTGCCTTTACAAAATGGGATTAGGATTAAAACATGGCTTTTCCAGGGTATGTACATCATTTCAAACTACCACAGGAGGGAAGAGGCAGGGTAGAATTCATAATGGAATAAAAAAAGGAATGGAGGGTGGTGCAATGGTGGCTCAGTGGCAAAATTCTCACCTGCCATGCCGGAGACCCGGGTTCAATTCCCAGTGCCTGCTCATGCCAAAAAAAAAAAAAAAAAGAAAAAAAAGAATGAATGTGGGAAACGACATGATGACTGGATATTGAGAGAGGCAAGAAGAGGAATAAATAAAAAATGAGAGGCATTGGGCTAGAGGAGGGATTTCGTAGGTCTAGTTGAAGAAATTGGCTAGAGAGGGAGTAGTTGAAACCATGTGAGTGGCACAAGGAAAACAATTAAAATTACCTGGTGGAATCCAGTTTTACGTTGCGAGCTCTACCAGATTACAACCTGGCTTCAGAGCTGGCTGCTGCTGTTGCCTGGCTGCATAATCAAAGCAGAGACGCACTGTTGATTCCGAAATGAATCAGCCATTACGATGAGCCCCCAAATTTTAATACCAAGAAAAAAAATCAGTCTAAGTGTGGTGAAAATTTGGTTTTGTTAGTAGCATAACTCTCGTTGAAGACTTAGCTAGATTAGTTTGAAGGAGAAACTTTTATTTTTTGTAATCTCATCAGTTTCTCTTTTTAATGGTCTTTTTTCTTTGCAATTGCTTATCTGCCAATACCCTGATTATGCAGTTGCCCTTATAACCGCAAATGGATCATTTTTTTCCCTGTAGTAGAACTTCACAAATGCTGCTTTGAATTTGAAACCAGCAGATCTGATGGAAAGACAAGTACCAAATGCTCAAGATGCAAGTGACATGGCTAATTTGAAACATCTTGAATATTAATAATGAAAGAAAAAATGGTAAACTTCAGTAAATTATTTTCTAATTAAAACTCTATTGGAAATAAATGCCAATGGCGAATATAAGGTGGCTTTTCCTTTTTAACTCCCAATAGTGTCAACTCAGACCCAGTGTTGGACAAACATTAATAAACTGCAGTGATCAGTGTGGCTTTTAGTTCATTTTGAAGAATATTTGTGTCCATTTTATTACAAAGGCAAACCTCTTGTTTTCCTACCTAATTGGACTCAGGTTCTAACAGTTTACAAAAGATAGAATTAGAGTGTAGCAAAGCAAAACTGAAAGTCATACTGTAATATAAAATGCAAATATATGTAGTGTTGCATTCTTCAAAAATAATCTTAGCTGGAATCATGTTCTGTTCCTCAGAATCCCAGACAGTGCAGAAGATGTGGAAAAATACTGTAATATGGCAAATTATACTCAGTGTTAAACATGCAATAAATTGATGCAAAGCAGTTTGTTGAGGTGTTAACAAAAAAGCAACGTTAGCTGTATTTTTTACTTTGGAGCTCTTTTAAAATGAAAAATTGTTTGGTGTTCTTTCTCCATATGAATCCTTAATCTGAGCGTTCGTGCTGTTTTCTTTTCCTTTTCTCCTTCTTTTTTAAGATAACAACTCTGCTTTTCTGTGAAGCCCTTTGGCTTGGAGAAATAGTGATCTAAAACAGGGTCCTGCCATCCAGAAGAACTGTGGCGAAGGGAGAGATTGAAATGGGTGTATAATGTTATTGCTTTCTTCGTTTCATAACTGCAAAGCAACGTGCTAATCGCTGAGTGAGTCTGTCTGTGTGCTCAGGAGCTCCCTGTCGGGGGGTGGGCAGGGAAACAGGCCTCCCTGCTCTCCAGGTGGGTTACAGCCTGCACTCAAGGACTTTGACTTGGAAATAGCTGGAGAGTAAAATTTAACGTTACAGGAATAATTTTTAGCCAAACTTAAGTCAGGTAAACTTGAATATTCAAATTACTGATTTACTCTCTCATAGAACATTTATTTTTCCTTTAAAAAGAATGCTAAGAATCTCTCTAAGCATTCTCCAGTTCATCTCATTTGTAGTCTTTTTGTCTTACATGGGGCAATGTAAATATATTAAGTGAACTCCAATCCATTTTTATCAGAGTAAGAACAAAAACTTTGGATGGGACTTTAATATGATGCACGTGCGATAAGGACCCCACAGCGACTACTTAGTACTATATTTTATGTATATTTTGCCCAGAATCCTGGACAGGGGGATCATTTTCTTCTCTCTTTGATCCTATTTGCATTTTTTTTTTCTTTTTTGAAAATTGCTGAAGCTTGGCTGTTGCTCTTTAGGGCTGCTCGACCCTTCTGGTTCCAGCAATGCTTCCCGAGGGTGGAGAAGAGCTTCCTAAAGTTCTGAAGGAGAAAACTTAATCAGCAGAGTAATCATTTCTGCTGTGATGGAAAAAAAGGAGGCTGGTGTGAATGACAAAACAGCTGTGGACCACCAAAAAAGTCAACTGGACTTGGAAGGAGGTAGATCTAAAAAAAAATTGCTTCGAAGGCATAGCTTTAAAGGGAAAATGAATCAGAAAAGAGTTCTGAAGTGCTAGAATGCACTGGCTAATAACTTAAATAGTCCATTGAGTCTTCCGGAATTTTTTTTGTTCTTCTTCAAGAATAATCCGCTTACATCGTTAAGACCTCAGCTAAGCTCAGTAACACAAATTACCAGACTTTGTATCCCCTAGTTTTTCCATCAAAAGACCAACCACCAAGCTTGTTGAAAGGAAAAGGTCATTGTCCCTCCCTGGCCATAAAACTATTTTTGCAACTCCTAACAAATGAAATGAGAATACCTTTCAGCTGTAGAAGGAACCTATCTCCCGCTCCTTCGAAGGCTCCCTGTTTGGCTTTGTTATTTTCTAATAATGCACTCATGTGTAAGCTAATAATGTGAACAGAGGGAGAAATGAAGAGACTTAAAAAAAAAAAAAGGAAAAAAAACAGAATGAATTAGGGCAATTGAGGTCGCTCTGTTTCATTTTTGCTGGAAGGATTTTAGTCCCAGTTTTTACCTTATCGCTTATTACACAATTTACGATAAAATGAGATGTGATTCCATTCTTATTGTTGTGCTATAGCCTATTGAACATGCATATAAGAATTCATTTCAGATTTAAACACTATCTTAATTATAAACTGAATAAAATGGACAACCTATCGGGTTCTCTAAATTGCATTCTAACAAATAGTTTCATTTTTTATCACATTTCTACCGATACCATATTGAGTATAATAATGCTCAGGGAATTTTCCTTTTTTTTTAATGCAATGCCTTAATTGTGCCAAAGTAGTTCCCATGTGACAACTAATAGTTTGTTTCTGACTTGCATCTTTGAGAACTTTAACCACATGTCATGCCTGGAAATATTTTTCATGGCGCGCTGCATAAATAACACTATCGGGAAAATGTCGTATTTTGAAAATATCCAGTAATGGTACAATTAAAAAAAATATGTATAATAAGAATAGCCTATATAACTTTTTATTTTCTTTAATAACTAATGTGATGGTAGTTTGCATGTAGAATCCACATATAGAAACTTTTGCAGCAAATGGCACTCGTCAAGTCAGATATACTGAAGAAATATTTTAATTGTGATTAAAAGTCAAATAAATTTAATAAAATATGCAATGCAGTTTTTAATGAAAATGATCATGAGTACCTGAACCTTAAAAGTTTAGTCTTATGTTATTATTTACTTGCTACAAATCCTGCTGAAAATTGCTTTAAAGAAAAACGATGTGCATGGTTAATCATATGGTTTATAGTTAATATAATTCTTGGAAGTATAATCTGAGTTAGCATAATAATAAAGATCCTAATCATCAGATTGTAATGCTGTGGGTCTTTAAAAATATTGACATATAGTAGTATGATACTTTAAAACATAAATGAATAAACATTTAGAAAAACCTATATTAGAAATTGTTGACAATATACAATTTCCTAATTGAATGTATGTTTTAATATGCATTGCCTTTGTTGAGGAATTTCTACCTGAAAGTCAATTTAATTTCATTTTACATGTCAAATAAGTAACTATTTCACTGACTTCACTGACAACGGGGGGGGGGGGGTGGAAGCAAAATAATTAGCACTTTAACCCTAATTATTTATTAATGTGTTATGTTTACCAAGCCGCCTCACTTACTTAATAGGTATTGCTATATTTTGCATTTTATTTGAAGAAAAGGAGAAATATCTTTATTTGATACATGTAATATAGATGTGAATAAATACACACACACACACACACACACTTTGGGTTGTGTTTCCTTCTTTTTAAAGTTCTGATGTAGTGTCTAAAAAGCAAACCTGATTGAATGCCCCTTTAGAAGAGAGCTTGGTGTTTTTTGAAGTTTGCAGCTAGACCATCACACAAAACAGTTGTCCTGCAAGACCTGTCTCCACCCTGCCGTCCTCCAATGTCTGCCTACAGATACTTTTTTAAACAGTGCACACGAAAGGCGATGCCTTTCTCTCCCTCTCCCCGTCTCTTTTTCTTTTACTTTAAGCAGGGAGTTGTCCAACACCCACCCACAGACACGCAGAAATACAATTTTTAGTCATTTTTTTTTCAATTTAAATGATTTGCTATCTCAGTTACTCCATCTTTTATCTCTAAAATAGTTTCAACCCTGTTAATGTGTGCATGTACTTTTTTCTTATCAGCCTCTCAGCAGCATTTGTGATTCATAGCAGCCATCAAAGTGATAATAAACTTATTCACAATACTAACAAACACGGGGCTCCCAGTTATTTACGAGGCAAATTCACTGCAAGGCTGGGCTGCTGAACAGGGGAGAATCAAGATGGTGTTGATTGATAAATTGACAGGTTAATTTACAAGTGGATAATAGGAGTTAGACCCAGAGGAAAAGAGGGAAGATCTGAATTCTAGCTTGGTTGCACTGCCATCTGTCTTATGCCTAGAAATCTGCAGGACTGCTGGCTGTCGGCATCAAAGACTTACACTTTCTTCATAACTTAAAGACAAAGGCCTCCATTTACTGCGATTTGCTGAGTTTATCACTTTGCTTCTTCACACAATTGACCCTCAATATGTCAAAAACAGTGCCATGTTTCAGCGCGGTTTATAAACGCCACTTAGAGCATGGTTTAGAATAAGTTATTCTGTCCATTTCGCACAAAATAAACAACAAACAAATTGTTTTCGAGACCGTATTTTACAGTCCAGAACTGTTGTGTGATTGTTGATGGTTGAAATGTATTCTTACAGGTTCCAGGAGCCTTTGAAATGTTTTTGTGCAAGGTGTGCATGTTTCTTCTCCGGCACGAACTTTTCCTTTTTTTAACACGTGGTATCTAGATATTACCTAGCTGTTTAGAAGTCTGGTTTTTAAAAAAGTTACATCACTCTTACATCAAACATTTGCATTATTGATTTTCTCCTGCAGTTTTCTTATTGTACACATTGAACAGATTTGAGCATATTTTGCAAAGTACCTTAAGATGACTTGATTTGCTTATTTTTCTCTTCAAATGAAATGTATTTTACCGGCCAGCCATTTATGCTATTCATTTTGTAGGAAAAATCTTCAATAGTCCATTTTTTAAAAAATCGTGTGCTTCTGGTATAACAGTAAAATGTTGTCGGGAAGTGCCCCTCTCTTGGGCTAATGCCACTGGTAGATAGCAAATCTGTAATTATTGTCACTTTTGAGAGAGCATAATCTTTGGTCTTTTAAAATCAGCTGGTTGGAGACTGCTAGCAGCCGTGTGGCCCTGCCCAGCATCTCCCCATTAGCCGGCCTTTGGTTCTTCGCTGCCAGTAGCTCTAATCAGGGGGTTGAACCCCTCGGGTCAACCCCTGAACTCTTTCTCCTCATATCGTCATCCTGGAGGTTGGCTCTGAAAAGTTCATGTAAAATACTTAGCTTATGTTAAAACTTGGTAGATTGGAGGAAATACTGGGTAGTTCAAAACATTTTCAAAGGAAATTGAGTAAAGGCACGAAAGAACACGTCTGCTCAACTCCTGCAATTCATTTACAAAATGCCAACAGTAATATTATTTTTAAACAGATTGTCTTCTATTAATCGAAGTATTAAAATACACTATTAGAACTATTCCTCTAGTTGAATAACACGATAAAGACCTTGGAAAGTATCTGATAAGAATGAATGTCAGAAAAATAAAAACAAATAACTGCACGCAAAAAATTTTATGGTGTCACAAGGTTAAAAATGTCCTCTTAAGGGGAAAATATCCTTTGAAACAGAAATGCATGTATTTGTGAATGGGAGGTTGAAGTTTTTTATTGCTTTGTTTAGAGGTAGACCATCATCTTTCTAATTTTGGGGAAGAAGTTGTATTTTTTTAAGCTCATAAAAGATCACAATTATATATTATATTTAAGATTCCTAATTCTTTTTGATATGGCGAGGTTTTGCAGTTTGGAAAAATGATTGGAAAGATTGCCTTATATTCAGAAAAGTATTTAGTTTTGAAACTTTATAATCTGCAAAGCAAACTTGAATTATTTCTCCTATCTGTGAAGAAGGTTTATTTTCTGAAGATTATTTCAATTTTGCATTATATATTACTTTTCTATTTAAAGGCTTAAGTGACCAACACAATGTGAAGAAAACTAGAAACATAATCAATAGCTGTTTATTGAAATGTGTGCTTTTATACCACATTTCTATAAGGAACACAAGAAGGAAAAAATTGCTAAAAATTCAGTTTAACATTAGTCTTCTTATCTGTAAAGCTATTATACTTACAGTGCCATGCTTCATAATAGATCATAATTTTTAAACTTAAAATATGCAAACTAACTTTCAAGAGCTTTATTTCTAGTAAAGATTTTTTAAAAGCCAGTTAATATTTCTTAAAAGCTCTATGATGTAATAGAACTCATTGTAATCAGAAGCCTGCTGTTATAGGAGGGAATAAAAATGCAATGCAAACATGGGCAGGCACCGAGAAATTTCGCATGTTTATAATTTTGAGTTCTTTTTCATAAGGGATTTTCCCCTCTCTGCAAGCTAAGGTTTTCTGCCGTTTTCTCTCTGCAGGTTCCAAAAGAAATTCTTAAGCTATAAAAGCAAAACAAAATAATAACCACAGCAAAAACTTATCAGATCTAATATCCCACCCAATTTCTCAGTTAAGCTGGTGACAGGTATGTTTCGAAGCAAGACTGTTTAGACGCATTGATTTTTGTTGTCACTTTCCTCTTATTTCATGTGTCACATCAAGGCTGAGAAAGGCGACGAAGGGAAGGAGTGTCTGCTGATCACTGTTCCTCAGGAGGAACTTTCAAAGCCAGCCAGCTGTGCTGGATGAAAGTGGCCCTGCATAGCTTGCTCCAGTCTGTCTGCAGGGAAGCTTGGGTGAACTCAAACGTAGCGCTTCACTCAAATTTCTAGAAGCCTCTGATTTGCAAGAAGGCATCTATTTAACTGAAGTCTGGTAAATTGCAAAAGTTAAATATTAGGAGAAAAAAGGGGGGCTCTTGAATCCATCTCTCCACCCCTCTCACTCCAAAGTCCTTTGAAACGAAAGTGCAACCCCAACTCCGGTAAAAATTTCATGAAGCAAGCCATGCAGGTGATGCTTTCTTCAGTTGCATTTACCCAAGATAACAGGTTGAAACCCAATCTTTGTGTTTTGAAGAATTTGTAATAATAAATAGAAAGTAACGCTGGAGATTGAAGGGTGCATTAATTACAGTTCTTTTATCCCAAAGATTCTAGGTTGTCTCTCTGTCCCTCCTCATGATTTTTTTTTCCACATTGTAAAGTGTACTGTAGTCTAAACAGCAATGTAGATGCTGAGTGCTGATTGAGCCTACTGTATATTTTGAGATAAATAAAAGTTGCTTTATTTTATGTGAAATTTAAAATATTCTCATGGTCCTTGAGTTCGAATAAAAGACTTTCTTTGCATGTGTCATCCATAAAAAGGAATTGTAGGATGGGCAGACAATTAGTTTTTACTAAATTAAGGAAAGGTCTATATAACCATTTGATCCAGAAAAGAGAAAGAAAAAGAGAGCAAGATCATTAAAAAGTATGAAGTATAGAAGAGAAGTATGAAAATTTTCAAACTGAAAAAGATTTAGCTAAAAGTGAGTTTTCCCATCAACTATGGAGAGGGGAAGTCCAAAACAGAGGCGAAGGCTTCAGGAGGGAACTTTCTGGGGACTCAGAAAATCCACATCCACTCAGATGTGGATTTGAGGCTCCTATGGATTTATTGACTACAGTCTCAATTTTCAAATGTTGCATAAATGTTTGGCAAAAACGGAAACATTGCAAATGGCATCCTAGTTTATATACAAAATTTTCTTTTTCAGAGCATGCCCAATTTCTTTCCTACCCATGGCTGATCTAGAGCCTTTAGGAAATGCTATTTGAGCCCACAGGGAAAGCAAGCTTTCTAAACTGCAATTTCTTTTGATTTGAAATACAGCTTCTTCAGGTGTCCTATGTAGGATCATTCAGGAAAAAAATAAAAACAAAAAACAGGTTTATCTTTTTAAACTTGGTTTAATAACCTGTCATTCTAAACCCGAATTCTCACTTAACAATGTATTTTCCTTTAAAAACATGTACCTGCAATCATGTGGGCATTTTTGGGACAGTGATATAATGGCATATGTTAATTGTCTATTACCAGGATATTTTTAGTCTATGTGAAATGTTTCTCCTAGTCACGCTATTTGAAATATTGAATTAAATCAGTTAAAAGAGGATAATGTTAATATTTTAATGTAAGTGAGCATTTATGAAAACTAGAATTGAGGTCAAAATGTTGAATCAGAGAACAAAACAGACAAAAAAGAAACATGAAAGGAATCTTGTGGAGTAAAAAAAAAAATCATATAATTAAAAATTTCTAACCCTGGGTGATCCTGTGGCCCCACTTTCTCCTTAATCCTTACAGTGGCGGAAATTGACATCAAGAAAGACGAAATGCTTTTGTGGGCAGTTCATATCAAATCAGTGGTCAGAACTTACACTTGTGGATTCTCAGACTAGCCTGGTTTCTGCCTGGGTATTCCGGGGCTATTTCACTGGCTGCACATCTATAGTGGCTACAACAAGCAAAGAAAGTCAGCTTACCCCTGAGCCTCAGTTTCTGAATCTCAAAAATGGGGATAATTGCATGGCATTTTATTTCTACATATTGAAAACTGTCTTAGAATTTTAACTGAGCACTGACTTAATAGAGAAAAAAGAGAACGGGAGGAGAATAGATGTGGCATTATTTATAACAGATGCTGTTTCTTTCACCCATCAATAGTGGACACAGGTGGAGGTGCAAATTGGCCATGAGTATAACTTTGCAAACCAATGATGGCTTGAATGCACGTGCCCTTGCACATGAATGCATGGAATCCTTCTCAGAGGAAACCTTCTGCCATCTATCTATTTTGAACTTAATCAAATGGGGCCAGTGTTTGAGGCATAAGGATTCATCTCCCCAGGGAAGTATATAAGTCTATATTTCCTCTTCCGACCCCCGAATTCTACTTCATAAAACCCTTGGTGGTGAATTCTTGGCACATCTGTATCTTTCCAGATAATCAACAGGTGTGCATGTGTGTGTCTGTGCGCGTGTGTGCGCGCACACGTGTGTAGAGGAGGGTGGCTGTTAAGTAATTGGGTAATTCAGGAAGGACCCAGGAAGAAGGAACACAATAGGGAAGCTCCACACAGCATTTTACAATACAGCATGAATTGGCCTAGCATTAGGCTTCAATTGGGATTGTGGTCAAAATACCTGAGAAACTAAGATTGAGTCTAGATTGAGTCTTAAGGGCAATTGGAAGACAGAAACTTCTGTGTGTGTTTGGGCTGCTTTGGCAAGAGTAGGCTGGCCCCATAGTTCCAGAAACAAATGGATTTCCCTAAAATGTCACCAAACTGCACTCAAGTTACTTATGGACATGGTTATGACATTTTTCTGGTCTTATGTCTAACTCTGCTGGATGGTGATGATGGCAGTGAGGAAAATCATGGTGCTGGTGGTGGTGATGATGATGATGATGATAGAATTTATATGGTGCTTGTTATGTCCTGAGCACTTTATCATTTCATCTTTGCCGTGACTTGCCATAGGTTCTATTACTGTTGCCATTTCACAAGTGAAGATGCGGAAATTGGAGACATGGGATAACTTGCCCAGGGGATAGTGAGTAGGATTCAAACCTAGGGAATCTGGTCCAGAGACAAATGCTTAATCATCAGATTGTAAATTCTTAATCAGGAAGATAGAGGTAAATTTTTATTGTGAATTGTCAGCAAAGAGAAATATAAATTTATTAAATTGCCAAATTGCCAGGGTGGCCCTTTTTTTTAATTTTCTTTTTTTTTTTTTTTTTTGCTTGAGGTCAATTCAAAGAGGAAATGTTTCCAGAGTGTCCACCTGACATTCTCTTCTCTCCCTGCATCCCACATTTCTTCAGTACATTTTATTCGCATGGAATCGCCGGGGCAGGAAACCGTTCACGTTTCTTGACACACGGTAATACCAGACATCACATTTCCCCATTTGGTTTGGCTACTAGGAAACTTAGAACTAAGTTATGGGCTCATTTACTATATTTTATTCCAGAAAATTCTTGATAAATTGTGACACATTGTTTTGGTGGATTTTAATGTTCACATAGGGTTTTTTTTTTTTTTTTTATCTCCTTTGCTTTGTTGAAGGAAGTGGTGTGGTTAAAGAAATATTTGAATACATGTACCTCAACTATCCAGAAAAATCTCCCAAGAAATGAGTTGGCAATTGACTATATTTTTAGGTCACTTCTTTTCTGAGGCTAGCTACTCATGGGTCCATGAAATAGAAAATCACACTTACGCACAAGTCTAACACATATTCATGTCGGAATTTCTTACCACTCACAGAGAATCACTGCTAGCATGTAAGTTCTTTTATGCATCTTTAGTTAATAAATATTCATAACTATATATAAGGCTGTGTGTGTGTGTGTGTGTGTGTGGGGGCAAGCATGTACGTGCAACCTTTATTCTGGAAAATTTAGAATCATACAACGGCACTGTTTTATGATCTGCTTTTCCCATATAACAGTGTATTCTGAGTATTCTCCACATCAATATGCATTCTCCCAAATGTTTTCAAAGAACTCTGCAAAGAGATTGACTTCACTACTGGCCTTCCTATATGTAAGAGTTCACAATGTGCATTTAAATGTTTAAATGTTTATTTACATGTAGCACCATAAGCCATGCAATCTTGCATAAATCCCTCTAGGTAGTTAAGTTCAGGGACTATTATTGAGGGGATTATTTCTCTTTCCCAGCAAACCTGAGAATATCTTGAATATGGAACATGCATTCGTATAACAAAAATACATCAATAATTGCAAACTTAGTGTGCAAAACTCCTCCTCCCTACCTGAAGTTACTATCACCCCTTTGACCATGGGGGCTTTGAGATAAGACCTGTGATTTTTCCTAAGCTTTCATGGGACTCCAGTAGAAACCAAATCTTGGGATGAGGAGAAACCACCCAGCTGAAGTGCACTCTAACACCCTGCCCTGCCTTCCACCCACTGCAGCCAGTTCTGAAGGCTTCTATCACAGTGTCCTTGCTTCTCAGTCTTGCAACCACTTGCTTGGTATCTCCTCCCACCTAAGAAAAATGGGATCTCAGGAGTCCTGACACCCCTGGGAGGAAAGATCTTTTGTTCATTTTACAGTCAGTTACCTTTAGGGCACTGATCTCTTTCTAGCACTCTTCCTAGTCTTTCCAGAGGATCGTTTTCCATTCCCATTGGGCTCTCCAATGTCCTCTCTATCCACATAGTTCTCCAAAATCATTCCCCTCTGTATTAAATTCTTGTTCCACCCTCTCTTTATCTTTGGATCTTTTATTAGTGACTATTTATATTGGGATTACAAGTTGACAGAGTTTCTTCAACAGCCAGTAGAAGATAAATCAGATTAGGAGTCAGAGCATCACTGAAATTCCACTGAGCTCTCTTGGAAAATATGAATGAATTACAATAAGATGGGTAATGCACAATGTTTCTAGTTTCTAAAAACATAATGCGTAAAGTTATGTTTTTAGACTGTTTATATCTGCATGATTCAGCTAACAATATTCCCAAGAAGTTCAAGTAAACCTTAAGACATTTTTGAGAACATTGTTCATAGTTAGAAGTCTGTTGAAAATCCATAGGTGGCTTATTAGGGAATCTTGATATCAAGATGAGGATATAATACCCCATTGAGTGTATTTAAAACTTAGTTCACAGCGTGATATCCAAGAAACTTCCCCATCATAACATTTTTTCTTCTTTGGTCACTTCCATTTCAGGTCAGATTCCTTCTATTCCTAAAGGGAAAGCAGATGTTTCGTCATCACTCAAACGGTCCTCTGTGTTCACAGATTTTTCTAATTGAATGGAAGAGAGTCTTCTATGTCTACTGGCCTGCACCAAATCTAGGCTGGGTACCAAACAGCATCTAATTTAGGGTAGTCAAAAAATGTTTAGTGATGGGATCCAATTTTCACATGGAATCTCACACTGCACTTCAATATAAATGCTGATAGAAGAATGTCGGAGAAGTACATTCAACACTCTCCTTTAATCCATTCCCTTATTTCTGACAACCCTGGAGGCACAGGAGTAGAACTTTATGGTTCTAGTGGGTAGAAGTTTGAGACCAGTTGACCTCATAACCTTCTAATTTTTATTGGGAAACTGAGCGTCAGAGCGATTAAGCAGCATAGCCAGGTAAAAGCACTAGTATTGGGCAAAGCTGAGTTGCACGACTCTTCCCTTTATGCTTTCCATTTTTACAAGTGTAACAAATGATATCAAATAGGAAAAAGAGAAAATGTGACCCCTGGATGCGGCCCTGAGATTATTTTCTGTTTGCAAAGCCCATGTAGACACTAGAATATTTGAGGCTAAAGGTTTTATTCATGGCTCCATATTCCTTCCTTTGTAATTTTTCTCCACGCTCTCTGCACCTACCAATGAATCACATTAGTGGTCTTTGAGATCGATAGACAGATGCCCTGTTGGATACTAAGTACCCCTGGTATTCATTTATTTCTCTGTTCTTGATATCGTTTTGATAATAGGCACTAGCTTGATAAGAATATGGATCAAATGGGTTCAGTATATTAAAAAGTCTTCTAAAAATGAGAATGATATCAAATACCCAAATGTTGGCAGCATGGATTGTATGGTATCTCTTCTCTGAGCCTCATGGTTGTGAAGAAAAAACAGAAAGGGAATTGCTTGTACTCCCTAAAGAACTGAGAGGGATGTTATCATTTGAAATTGAATAGGACTGATGAACAGCAACTCGTCCGAGTAAAATGCTAATTATATTTTGGAAAAACTGTGGAGTCAATGAAAAATTCTGAAATTTCCCATCTCAGCACTCTGTGTCTTTTGCAGGGCAGGTGACTAATAACGGTGAGCAGCACAATGTGGGTGGCAAGCCCACTTCTCTCGGTGGCTGCCTGATATTGTCACAGGAGGTAGAATTTGGTAGACTATTTTTTTGATAGTTCTATTCAAAGCTAATAGTAATTTACTCAGGTTTCGAATGGACAGTAAAAAACATGTCAGAGAGAGACACACAATTGAAATATGAAATCACAGCATATTGCACGCTGGCTAGCTCTGGGGCAAAGTTTTCGATTGCTAGGGAAAATCGGTGAATAGAGAAAGCATGGAAGCCATCTGTGTGGATATAGTCTGTGGATTCTCTTGAGCTGAGGCAGAGGAGAAGATTAAGCAATTGTTTGCCGTGGCAGAAAATCATCCCTGATTGTTTGCTGGGTGGAGGATTGGAGTCAAGCAGGTACAGCCAATCTCAAATGAGAAATTCTGACCCTTGTAGCATGGAGCTGTGTTTGCTTGGAACACCTGTTAGAACTTCATCTGCCCTCACCCCAAGGTAAGGATTTTTCAAATCAAGAAAACAAAAGTAAATAGTACAACTAAGTCCTAACAAGTTTGAAGGCAATCCAACTACACAGATCTGTAAGAATAGTCTTTTATTAAAAATTTTCTTAAAGTTTGCTATAGGTATCTTGGTTTCTTGCCATCTCATCTTTACCTCTGAGACAAATTGGGCACATTCAGCCCAATGCAAACCCTCAGACCCCATGGTGCTTGCTATGGGATTCTAAACAGTGCATGAGAGATATGACAGAGAACTTCAATGGCATTGGCAGAGGAGTCACATAGACCCGGGCTCATAATCACCCTTCTATCACTTACAAGCTGTGTGACATTAGGCAGGCTACTCAATTTCTTTCTGCTTCAGTTTCTTTACTGGAAAACAGAGATGATTGTAGAAGCGCCATGGAGTTAGCATGATGAATACAACAAAGGAAATGAGATAAATATAGGTAAAGCACTCAGTAACCATAGTCATGGTTTTATCTTGTCCCCAAATTGTACCTCTCTAGGTGAGTTTCTTCTGATAGCCCCATTTCTAATTGACCACAAATTCTCATATTTGGAGTCAGTTTGTCCTTTTAGGCAACTGTTTGGAGAGTTTTTTTTTCTTTAAAAAAAATCTCCTTAAAAATCACCTAAAGTACTTTGATGAGATGCAAGTCCTTATCTCATTTCTGCTATGATGGCTCCCAAATCCCATGCCAGGGAGCATCTTGTAAGGCAATGAACCAGATCCTGCTAAAGGTTGGAAACCTGGAGGAGATCTGTAGCTTCCTGAGATGTCTAGCAGTTACTAGTCTAAGAAATAAGTAACTGCCTAGTCGTAGCTTCTAATTTAGAATCCTAAGCTTTAAATTGAGGAAATGTAATAATAAACATGGTGTAAAGACAGAAATCTCTCTCTCTCTGTCTCTCTGCCTCTCTCGCTCTCTCTCTCTGACAGCCCTAAAAGAGAGGGGTCTTTTTGTCAGATGAGTTAAAATCCCTCCATAATTTAGTCACCTAGGTTCTTTCCAATTTGTTAAACTCTTCCCCAGGGCAGTTGTCCTGAAACTGGTCCATGGATCAGCGACATCCACATCACTGGGACTTGTGAGAAATGCAGATTCTCAGGCCCTACCCCAGTTACACTGAATTAGGTGTACTGGTGGGGTCAGAATTTTTAACAAGTTCTCCAGGTGGTTATGCTATACATGATAGTCAGAGAATCTGTGCCCTGGGTCAAGAGTCAACAACATTTTTTCTGTAAAGGTTGGGTAGTATGTATTTCAGGTTTTGTGTACCACCTGGATTTTCTCACAAGTACACAGTCTCACTGTTGTAGTAAGAAAGTAGACATCCATAATATGTACATGGCTAAGTGTAATTGTATTCCAATAAAACTTTATTTACAAAAAACAGGTGAAGTACCAGATTTTGTCCTTGGTCCCTAGTTTATCATCTCCTGTCCTAGGTAGTTGTACTTATCTACATGGTGAGAAGTAGTTTTATTCCAGCTTATCTGAAGGTTCAAGGTAAGCACTTCAGAAATTAGCTTGCCTTTTCAGTCGATTTGGATATTACATGTATTTTTCCTGCTCATATCTTGTTGACCCGAACTTACATAGACATACTTAGCTGCAAGTGACACGGGAGAATGAATTTTCTGATCAGAAAGCATGTACCAGCTTAAATTCTATGACTACAGAAATAGAGGAGAACAGAATTTGTTGGAAAACCAGCCAAATATGTCCCAGGGGTCAAGTGGTTTTCATCCCAGGAGTGCAATGATGTTTAATATTAATTCATTAATGTTCCTCACTACAGAGCGTGCCATGTTGCAGAGCTCCAGAAAGCCCCACTCACACAGTAGTTTATGGGGATGGTGTAAGCAGAACCTGATCTCCACAGCCCAACATGGTGACCCTGATCTTGAATAAAATATTGAAGAGAAAAAGCTCTACGTTCATGTCAACCAATGCAAAAAAAAATTGACAGCGTTCAACACTTATTCATGATAAAACTCCGAGCACAGTTGGAAGAAAAGGGGGTTTCCTTAACCTGATAAAGGATATAGTTCATTAACTACAGAACTCATCATAATTATTAGTGAAAATTTGGGAGCATTCTCATTAAATTCAGTAAGAAGATAGAATATCCATTATAAGTATCTTAAACCTTAAAACTGGATGCCTTAACCAATAATAAGAAAAAAATGAGATATAAGAATCAGAAGGAGATTAACTACATTTACTTCAGAAAATGTGGATTGACTATATAGAAAATCCAACAGAATCTACACTTGATTAGAATAAGTATGAAATTTCATTAAATTCATTTATTAGATAAAAATATTAAAAAATAAATGCTTATTCACAAGATGTAACTTCTTACAAAATGCCAAACAAAAACACCCCATTCACAATTGGTGTCCTTGTGGGAAAGTCTTTAAAAAAATAATTAAATTTTTTAAAATAATTTTTTTTGTTTGTTTTGCATGGGCACGTAACCAAAAAACATTAGTATTAGGTATGAAAGAAAGCATAAATAATGGTGTGTTATAACACGCTCATATGGAACGTCAGCATCTTAAAGATTTACATTTTCCCTCAACCAATCAATAAGGATATTTCTCATAAATTTCCCAACAGTTCTTATTTGAAACTGGACAAGCTGATTCAAAACTTTACATGGAATAGCCAAGTCAATTCTTTAGAGTCACCTTGGAGTCTTGGCTCTACCAGATGTCTCTTCTTGTTATAATAATTAAGAAAAGTAAAGCATAGTCACGTAAAATGGCGTATAGAATGGAAACTGAGAAACAGATCCACCCATATACACAAATTTGTTCAATTATAGAAATATATTAAAAATAATGGTGAAAGGATTGTAGGCTATAAATTAGGTCACCTGCCTACCAGTAAAATTTGTATTCTTTATATACTCCATAGATGTAGAGTAAAAACCCACATGTAGGAATCAAAACTTCAATATTTCAGAAAAAAATAGAACTCCAGCTTTATGATATTAGAGTATAAAGTATTTGTATATGATAGATTATAAAGGAAAATATAGATACACTTGACTATAATAAATATTACATATATATAAAATATATATATATATATTTTTAAACATGGGCAGGCACCGGGAATTGAACCTGGGTCCTCTGGCATGGCAGGCGAGCATTCTTGCCTGCTGAGCCACTGTGGCCCGCCCACTATAATAAATATTATAAACCACTTCTTTTCAACAAAACTACTTTATACAAAGTTAAAAGCGCAATCCACAGCCCAGAGAACACATATAACCATTAGTACCAGAGATTTACAAAGAACTCCTACAGTGCAATAAGAAAAAGACAAGCAGTCAAATGAATATCTGTGCAAAAGACATGAACAGATAATTCACATAAAATAAAACATGAATGGTCAATAGCTATCAGAATAGATGCTTAAAATTACTAGTAAACAGTAAAATGCAAAGTAAAGCCATGAGATAGCATTTCATAGATTTGCAAAATTTCAAAGTCTGGTAATACTATGAGTTGGTGAGAATGTGAGAAAATAAACTTAAAGATTTCTGGTGAACGTGTTAAACTGGTACTAACTCTTTGTAGGACAATATGACAATAACTAGTGAAATTGATGTACATACACTTTAACTTAACATTTCCAATTCTCCTAGGAAACTCTTATATTTATGTGCAAGAAAACAGATACAAAAGTGTCTACCACAGCATGGTTTGCTACAAAGAAAATTGTAATATACCTAAATATTCTCCAATGGCAGGCAGTTTTGTAAATATGATGTGTCCATGAGAAGGAATACTAGAGAGTAGTTATAATTAATGATTTAGAACTACATTTATCAACATGGATTTTTTTGAGAAACTATACTATTGAGCAAAATAAAACCCCAGCAAAATACAAAACAAACTTACAATAAAAAGTGTGTGTGTGTGTGTATGTGTGTGTGTGTGTGTGTATATGGTATATATATATATATGGTAAAAGAACTTTCTTGAGAATTATTTTTTATCTTAAAAAGCCAGAACAAATGTGAGAGTAAGCAAATAAGAAAAAGAATAATGTTCTTCAAAGAGCATGGCTGAGAGAGAGGATCATTGGATCATCACATCACATCACACAGAGTCACCCCATCAGGTGGTTTTCTCTCCAGTTGCCCAACCAACCCTCACCAGAACCTCTGCTGGGGTGCGCCGTCCCCATAACCACATCTTCTGGAGCTGCAGTAGTCTCTTTCATTTGAAGGTGGGCAATAGAGAAAACTATAGAGTAAAGCTGCTGGAAAGTAGCATGTGCAAATTTTTCTTAACTTTCTATTAATGTTTGATTGCAGAGAATCATTTCCTTGCATGAACAGTAAGAATCCTTCACTGATGTAATTCCATCACCCAGAAAATATCTTCAACAAACATACTACCATATTTCATTCATGAGACTATTGGAGAAAATGTAAATATACATTGCAACAGGGACATATAATATGCTACAAACTGGGTATCGCTCATCCTTCATTCTGTTCCACCATTGTATAGCTCTATGATCTGTCTCTGATACAAAATTTTTCCTCAGGGAAATACTTTAGTACCTTAAACTGTCCAAAACCCATTTGATGTCTAGACATTCTTTTTCAATCATCAAATAACGAGTCTCTGGGGGAAGGACTTTTCCTTCTGATGTATGCATCGGGTTGATCTTGACTGTCTGGTCTCTGCACTAGCAGAGCTCTCAGTCTCACCTGCTCTTTAAAAGACTTCCCAAAGTCACATCTAATTAACACTGGCTCTGTGTATAAAAAGGTTTTTAATGACTTCTTATATTCAATGTAAGTAATTTTTTTTAGATCTTAATCTGAAAAATACATTGTAGAAATGACAAAATCTTATATCTCAAGTCTGTGTACTACTTAAACCATTTAGATGTCCCATCGCCTTGTTATCTTAATATTTTCACCACTTATTTGCAGTTCACGCTTTTTGTAACCAACCCAACCCTTTCAAAAACTAAATATTTTTACAATGTGAATCTTCATCATATGAAAACATATTTTTAAGTCCATCAGAAACCAATTTGAGGTAATAAGATTTTATAGGTTGCTTAATAGCTTTCTCAAGATTCCTGTTGAAATTTTGCATTTATGTATCTGAAGGCATTGCCATAGTTTTAAGGCATGAGCTACAGACATTTGAATGGGTGTCTGAGAAAAACTAAAACTTGGGGAAGTAAATCAGTAAAAATGCAATTCAAGGGGGTGTGAGGGTAGTGCAATGGTAGAATTCTCGCCTGCCATGCAGGAGACCGGGATTTGATTCCTGGACCATGCACTTCCCAAACAAACAAACAAATGAAAAACCAACCAAACAAAAATTCAACAAATGGTGCTACAATAAAGGGATACGCACATGGAAAAAAATGAAATATGACCCCAGCCATACAGCATACAAAAAATACAATTCAAAAGCTCCTTTTGAGAAACTCCTTTACAAATGAGCGCATGAATAATTCAGGATTCCTTGAGTATCTAATTAATTAATCCCATTAATCAGATCTTCATTTACAAGGATGTCCTAGTTCTTCCCAAAACCCAGATCATTTCTTTCCTTCCACCACAATCTTCAGAAGCTGGCTGCACATAGGACAAAGTTGAAATGTGATAAGATGACCTCTGTAATCTCGTGCAAAATAGCTTTAGCCTCATATTCCATATCCTTCTGTATTGTATCAATCTTACCACTTATATTCTCTATTTTCATGCTATGGTATGCCCATTCATAGCTCTGTACCTTTTCTGGTGGCGCTCCTTACATTTCCATGTGCCAACGCCACTGATTTATGGAAGCTGCTGCAGGCAGAATCATTTCCTCCCTATTTTGCTTCGGCTGCAAGTTGGCTGATCTCCTTTGAGCACAGATTTTATTCTCTTTTCTGTTTTAATTACTTGTTTGTGGCTTTCCTCGTTGTTAATGCTCTGGGAAAATTAGTTCTTACTCAACTTCCTATTCTCCCAATGCCTGGGACAGTGTCAGGTAATAGGTAATCAATGTTTATTGAATGATTTGTAAATGAGACCTCTTAGTCAGTGCTCTTTAGCTCTATTGGAATCAACATCTTTCCACAGAGTGAAAATTTCTACTCCAATATTCACATTCATTCTTTCTTTATGTTGAGGAATTCTGTATAATGAACTGTCCATTTAGCAGAAAAAACTATGTGAAAGTAAGTGTGCTTGATTGACAGAGAATGGTCTACCAAATGGGATCAAGGGTAAGATACACATCACAAACGTTTAGCTTAATGTGGTCTCTGCATCAATAGATGTGAGAAGTTGAAAGTGTCTCTCAACTTAAAGAGACAGGGGATATCTGGTTCTTTAGATCATTTGCAAAAAGGACAAATTTTCATAATCTTTTCCTTTTCTAAAATCAAATCCAATATTCACACTCAGGGCTATGGATGATCTTTTCATAGTGCTGCAACCTCCTCTAATGCCACTGGAAACCAGTGATTCCATCCCAGTTAGTCTGCTGGCATTAGGAAATCTGAGAAATCTCCACTATGAGGTTCTCCATTGACCAGGGTGAGAGTCGGAGCGCCTGACTAGTGGAGGAAGATACTGCTTCCCACTTGCACTGCAACCTGGGGACAGTGAAGCCCCAAGGGCTTACGCATACAGAAACAGGCCGCTCACCTTTGAATGATGAGGATGTGGTGATTTCCATTGATTCTAGATGTGGTTTCAGCTTTGTTTTTCTGCCAGCGTTTTTATTTGCTGCCTTTGTTTTTTTTCCCCCAAAATAATTTGTTCATGATTAAGCCAACTTTCTCATTTCACTTGGGCAAACGCAATCAATTACAGTGTTAATACCTTCTCTTTAGCAGGTAGACATTTACTTGGATGAAAGAACTTGATGGGAAGGTGAGAAAATGAATTCCCATGTGTTCAAGTGTCCCTGAGTATATATATCCCTAATGTGGAATCTGTGCCATTGAACACGTACATGTTCAACCCTTAAGAGATTAGTGCAAACTCTTCATCAAAGTGGTGGCACCATTTTATGCTCCCACAAGCAGGGTACCCAAGGATGTACATTGTCTGACATCTTTAACAAAATTTAGCCCTTTCTGACTTTTAAATTTTGCCAATATAGAGGGTAATGTAGTATTTCATTATGGTTTTAAATTGCATTTCTCTGATTACCAATGAAACTGCATGTGAAATGCCTGCTTGTTCTTTGTTTTTTGTTATTATTATATAAATATTTGAGTTACAAACTGTATCCTATATGATATTTTTCCTTTGAAATTTGCTAAGATTTTTTGATGTCTTATGACTTGGCCACATTTTGTATGCTCTGTGTATGATTGAAAATATTGCACACTATAAACTTCATAAAGCATTTTTGATATGCTCATCAGATTTTTTTTTCTCTAGGTTAATCTTTCCCTGAAGGTGAGACTGATCCTGAATTCCACATTTATGCATAATCTCTCAACTGATAATCTCACAGTTTTGTTTGCAATCACCCCCTATTATTGATGCCCTAACATTTTTCTGTATTCCCAGGGTAGCAAGCTGCTTTAATGCTAGCTTTGTACCCTGTTCTGTATTCTTTTCTCATTTGTGGGTCATATTTTTTTATGCTCTTTAGGGTATATGCAATTATTTAAGGGAAAATTTTAAAACATTTTTAAACATATAATGAAGTTTTAAGTGGTGTTGGATTTAACAACCTCTAATACTGCTGAAAATGGAAGTCTCATTTCTTTCAAAGTTAATAGAGACACTCTGAGGAAGTAGCAAACCCTGAAGTTTTTTTTTTACTTCTAAAACAGAAAGTTTCTTTAAAAGTTTAGATTGAAGAATCTCCCATTTCATAAATTCCAAAATTGTAAGCATTAACAGCACAATAAAATATGGTTCTTCAAGTCAACTGGAAATTATGAAATTTCATAGTTGTAATTGAAAGAACTAGCTGCAGTTAGTATAAAAAACAAGATAAAGGAGAGATCAGAGTATGGTGCGGATTAACATGAGGAGTGGAGGTTTCTTTTTGAGAAAGAAATAAAAGACGGAGAGGCAAGGATAGTTTTGCTTGTCACACTCAGATTGGAGAGTGACGGCACGAAAGGACCTCACAGAATCCAAACCTTGATTTGAATTATTGTTCTAACTACTGAACAAAAGTAGGTCTTTGGTCAAAGCATCTAATCTCTTTAAGAGTCAATTTCTTTATCTGTGTAATGCATATAGGAATGAATTTGTCATAAGCTTCAGAAAGAACTTATCTGTGATAATTGGCAGTTAGAGTACCTGCTACAAAATAAGCATCTAACAAGTAGCACCTGCTACAACTTCACCAATGCTCAATTCATGAGGAACTGAAGGTAAATACCAGAATCAACTTTGGGCTCTTTGTATATTTTCATTTTGTTTAAATGAGTTACTATTAACCATATATTTTTTGCATCATTTTATTAAATAAGACATTCTGAACAAACGTTTTAAAATTGAGGTAAATTTCATTTAACATGAAATTCACTATTTTGACTATTTTAAAGCATACAATTCAGTGACTTTTAATATTTTCATCAGCCCCCAAATAAACTTTATACCAATTAAGCAGTCATTTCCCATTCCCTCCAAGCCCAAACTCTAGCAACCAGTAATATGATTTCTGTCTTTAGAGGTTTGCCTATCTGGACATTTCATATTAAGGAATCATACAATATGTGGCCTTTTGTGCTGGCTTCTTTCACTTAGCAAAATGCTTCCAAGGTTGATGCATGTTGTAGTATGTATCACTATTTCATTATTTTATGGCTGAATAATATTCCATTGTATGGATCACATCACATTTCAGTTATCCATTATTAGTTAATGGACATTTGGATTGTTTCCAATTTTCAGCTATTATACTGCTATGAACATTCCTGTACAAGTTTTGGTGTACATGTCTGTTTTCATTTCTTACAGGTATATATATGGGGTAGAATTTCTGGGCCATACAGTAATTCTACGTTTAATATTCAAGGAACCACCAAATTCTGTTGCATAGAGGTTCCACCATTTTACATCTCCACCAGTGGTATTTGAGGGTTCCAATGTCTCCATATTCTTGTCAGACTTTTCATTTTATAATTATTATTACATAGCCATTCTAGTGGTTTTGAAGTAGTATCTTGCTGTGCTTTTGATTTGTATTTCCCTAGCAACTAGAGATATTTAACATCTTTTCACATGCGTATTGGTCATTTATACATCTTCTGATACCATCTTAGTTCAATAGTAAACAAAGTCTTTGCTCCTGAATAGCTCTGCCCCCACCCCTCACGTTACTGTTATCACAAGTGGCAACTTTATATATTGTTTGCCCATCAATATAGATTTATAATTATTATTATTGTATGTGGTTGTCTGTTTAAATCATATAAGAAAGAAAGATGAGTTACAAACCAAAATATATTAACATTGATTTTATTTGTAACTACGTAATTACCTAACTAGATGTTTAATTCCTTTTTGTGGATTCAAGTTAGTGTGTAGTGCTCTTTCATTTTGTTTTAAAGGACTCCCATTAGCATTTTGTGCAAGGTAGGTCTACTAATATTGAACTGTCTCAACTTTTGTTTATCTGGAAATGGCTTAATTTCTCCTTCATTTTGGACAGAGAGTTTTGCTGGATATAGAAGTCTTGGCTGTCAGTATTTTTTTTTTCCTCTCTCTCAGCACTTTGAATATGTCATCCCACTGTCACCTGAACTCCATGGTTTCTCTTGAAATATCATCTGTTAATAATATTGAGGACCCTTTGTATGTGATATCTCTTTTCTCTTGTTTCTTTTAAGAGTCTTTCTATATATTTGGCTATTGACAGTTTGATTACACTATGTCTTGGTATAAATCTCATTAGTTTATTCTATTTGGGGGTTGTTGAACTTTAAGTTTTTGTGAATTTATGTATTTTTATCAAATTTGGGAAGTTTTTGGTCATTATTTCTTCAAATATTCTTTTTATCCCTCTCTTTCTCTATCCTCTCCTCCAAATAGTCACATTATGTATACATTGATCCTCTTTATGGTTACTGTTTTGGTTTTCTAAGCTGCCAGAATGCAGAATATAAGAAATGGTTCAGCTTTTTAATGGAGGATTTATTTTTTCATGAACCTACAGTTCTAAGACCATGAAAAATATCCAAATTATGGCCCCAAGAGGAAGATGCCTTCTCTAAGGAAAGACTGCTAGAATCTGGGGTTACTCTGTCACATGGGAAGGCACATGGCTGGCATCTTCTTCTCCTTCACTTTTACGTTCCATTACTTTTGGTGTCTGATTCCAATTGCCTTTCTCTCTAAGTATCTCTGTGTCTTCTCTTAACATCTCTGGAGTGTGTGTCTCTCTCTCCAAGCTCTCTCAGCTTTTCTGTCTTTTATCCCCTCATAAAAGCCTCAGTAAAGGATTAAGAACTACCTTAAATGGGCTGGGTCACATCTCAGTTGAAACAACCTAATCAAAATGTCCAACCCACAATACATCTGCCCCTACAGGGATGGATGAAAAGAACATGGACTTTTCTGTTGTACATAACAATTCAAACCACCATAGTAACATACAGGTCTCTTAAATTCTAGTAATTTTCTTCATTTGTTATTTGTCGTGGCTTTTCAAACTGGAAAATGTCAATAAACCTAATTTCAAATATGCTGTTCCTTTCTTCTCTCTCCTCAAATCTGCTGTTGAACTCTTATAGTGATTCTTAAAATTTCAGTTATTGTACTTTACAACTCCAAAATTTCTATTTTATCCCTTTATATAATGTATACCTCTTTGTTGATATTATTTATTGTGACATCATTCTCATTATTTCTCTTAGTTCTTTGTATATGTTTCCTTTAGCTTTTTGAGCATATTTAAAATTGTTGATTTAAAGCCACTGGACTTCCTTGGGGACAGTTTCTATAAAAGTGCTTTCCCCTATGTATGGTCATTCTTTTTTTTTCTTAATATGTCTTATAATTTTTTATGAAAATTGAACATATTTAATATTATAATGTGATAGATCTGGAAATCAGATTCTCCCCCTCCCCATGAATTTTTGCTTGCTATAATAGTAGCTGTTTGTTTAGTGATTTCTCAACTAATTTTTTAAACTTTGTGTTCTTTATCGTGTGTGGCTAGTGAAGTGTTTGTTCTTTTTGCTTAGTAATCAACTAATAATATGACAGAGATTTCTTTAAATACCTTGAACAACAACAATAAAAAATCTCCCAGTCTTTGAAGACTGGCTTTGTATGTGTGTCAGGACATGGCTTCAACATCCAGCAATTCATAAATCTGCATTAGCCTTCAATTCCTTTGTGTAGAGCCTAAAGGTCAGCCAAAGGTGAAAACTTAAGGTTCTCTCAGGCCTTTTCTTAACATTTACCTAGTTATGGTCATGCATGTGAACTTCTAGATTTTCAGGAATAATTGGGAGCTTTTCAAAGTTTTTATTCCCTGAAGCATATCAATCCCCAGACTTTCCTCCAAATCACTTTGACTTGTCTAATTTTTGCCCCACACATTATCATGTGGAAAAGGCATCCATGGCTAATACATTTCTCTTCAAATATTTTCAACAAATGCTCCCTGGGTAGCTGTTCCAGCCCTGGGAGGGTTCTGAGTTTGGTGAAGTAAAGGAAAGCCCCTTGAGCAACATCAGGGAACTACCAGAAAGGTAGAGCAACCCAGAATACATCTGCCCCCACAGGGATGGATTAAAACAACATGGACTTTTCTGTTGTACATAACAATTCCAAACCACCATAGTGACATATAGGTCTCATAAATTCAAGTAATTTTCTTCATTTGTTATTTGTCATGGCTTCTCAAACTGGAAAATGTCAATAAACCTTTTATTTGAGAATAAGGTCCATAGGTTCCCTCTGGTATTAAGAATCTGTACCATGGAGGTAGGCTATTGTCTTTAAGATGATTGCTACCCTGGAGAGTGGAGGATAATGTCAGGGTAAAGTTAAAATGTCACAAACCTCTCTTATCAAGTCTTAGTTATTTTTCTTAATTAACATTCCCTGTGGCTATTTTAAGCTTTTAAGTGGATTATTGAATCCTCAAAATTGATCCTGACAATTTTTGACAGCTTGCTCACTGATTTTGTGTAGGAATTGACTTTTGGTGTTCTCCACTCCACCATTCACTGATATCTCAATGAACTTTATATTGTTGTAATTTTTTTAAAAAAGCAAAAAAACATCCTAAGTGAAAGAATTCTGTCAGAGCTTTTTAAGAAGAAAGGCTTGAACCAGACTGTTGAAAAATCCAATTGCATGGAATAACTAAACTAGCTAAGGACTACTCCTGAAAAGAGAATGCCTTTACAGGATTTGTTCCTGTTTAAAATAACTTCATGTCGTTCTGTTTCCCTCTTCAATTCAAAATGAAAATTTAGTATATCACTTTTTTCTATCGGTGAAGTACCTAAGTACAAATATAGTAAAGAAATAAGTGATTTTATGTTTTCCATAATTTTTGTGAAACTAATGAATTTACCTGTGTGTGTACCTAATGAGTGTTCGACCATAGAAATTTCAATGAGCTGAAACAATTATTTTCCTAGAGAGCCTTACAAATGCATCATGTGCTCATGCATCATGTCAATAATTAGTGTTAAAAACCACCCAAATTTAAAAATTTGAATTCTTTATTTTCTTTAGAATACATTTATGTGATAAATTATTCATTGTAAATGGGTATTTGGGGAGCTAAGTGCTAATTAGGAAACTTTCACCAATTGTTCTTCAATTAGTTGATTAGCATTAATAGAACTATGTTTGAATAATGTAAATCTAATGGTTCAATTTCACTAATGTGGTTAAAACGATAAATGCATGAAGTCAAAGAACAAAAGAAATTTTGTCTTTAATAGTGGACACTTTACTGGCAGAGGGGCGTTCAGCACTTGAACCCATTTGTTTCTTCGCGTGATAAAACCATTGTGATAGAGTAGGTAAGAGATATGGCCTCACTTCTAACTATAGAGGCTTTAACTGCTAGATCCTGTTTTCTTTCTACTCCCTGGAATCTAAGGCTAAGACATGTCACATGCTTTATTTGGGGTGTATGCTCTGACGAAGGTTTTAGATTTTGAGGAAGTTTGGTTTGCAGAACTCAAAAGATGCCCTCCTGGTTATTTTATCAAACACTAATCTAGTACTGCTGCTAAGAGATTTTGCAGAATTAAGATTACAAATCAGCTCACTTTACTATATGGAAATTATCCTGGGTTATCTGAGTTGCTCAGTGTAATCACACGAGCCATTAAAAGCAGAAGATGAAGACAGAAAAGTGAGAGAGATGAGGTGGAGAAGAGGAACAGAGGGGAGAAAACATATAAGGAGATGTCAGAGAGATTATAGGCACAAGAACAGCTCCACCCGTCATTCTGGGTTATGATGATGGGAAGGAAGGTGGCCAGGAGACCCAGAACGTGGTGACCTCTAGAAGCTAGACTGGCCTTACCACCAGCTCAGTCAGGAAGCTTCCTTCCCAGACAGGGAAATGAGGACTTCAGTCCTACAACCAAATGGTAATGAATTCTGCAAACTAACTGAATGAGATTGGAAACAGATTTATCCTCAAAACCTCCAGAAAAGAATGCAGCACTATTGCCACCTTTGTTTCTGCCTTTTAAAACCCAGAGCAAAGAACCAATTCAGCCATTCTGTGCCTGGACTTTTGACCTAGAAAACTATAGGTAGGGTGGGCCACAGTGGCTGAGCAGGCAGATTTCTTGCCTGCCATGCAGGAGACCCAGGTTCATTTCCTGGTGCCTGCCCATGCAAAAAAAAATCTTAAAAAATACTGTAGGTAATAAATCTGTGCTGTTTTTAATCCACTGAAGTTGTTATGATGAGCATTAAAAAATGAAACAGAAAGCAATTTAAAAACATAGGCACCATTTGGGAAATATTCATGGCAGAGACAATGGTATTGAAAGTGGTGATGGCATCAAAAACTGGTGGCAGCAGTGTCTAGCTGTCGTGCCCTATTTCTAGGGTGTAACTTGCTGTTTATACCTGCTGCAGAACATCCTTTGATCCCTGGCCATTTTTGACTATTAGTTTTGCTACAAACTCTTCTAGCATCCTAAAACATTCCAATAAGTTTCTAGTCTACTTAAAATAGACAGACTGGTTTTCTGTTACTTGCAGTCAAGAGCTCTGAACTTTACAGACATTGGAAATCGACCACGAGTTACAAAAAATATAACCCATGATTCATACAGGTACTTGGAATGGCTTATCTAAATTAGATGAGGCTAAATAGTGTTTTTTGTGGAGAATTTGGTAGCCCATGATATATCATGGAAAACCACTAGTGGTTACCTCAAATAAAGTGCTTTCTAAAGGCACATTTTCAATTGGCCAGTTTGCCTCTGCCATTAATGAAAGACAGGAGGGCGTCAAGCATAGCAAGATGGGTGGCTGTTGAACAAGAATAAAATGCTAAAATCATTTGTTCAAGGAACCATTCAAAACCAGTAACTTTCTTGGTCTAGTTTATACAATCTCATCTCATGCTTCCATAGAGTGCAAATAGCCAAAGCATAAACTTAATGTTTTATCTACAGGGCAGTAAATTACATTACCAACTGAATTCAAAGTTTCTCCAGATATTTTACACACAATTTAGAAAAATGATTTGGACATACTAGAACCCTAAGAAAAATTAAAGTGGGGATAGATGGGAGGATTCAGAGTTCTCAAATATCTCTTAAAAGCCAGAAGAACTTTTTATCCCTTGTTTGATCTCATGCTGACATAGAGCTAAGATAATCTAAATATAGCACTTTATTTTCAGGATACTGAGCTATAATGTGAATTAAATTCATATCTTCACTAGATCTTTCAGATAAAACTAGAACAGTGATTGATAAAGCATAGAATTTAAATCAGGATATATGGGGGTGTGGGGTTCAGAGGTCTTGCCTCACCTTTGAAAACCAGAGCAGCCTTTTTTTCACTGTTGCATAAAGGAATTTTAAGTAACTCTCTTGCCAATGTTATTATCTCAAAAGCATAAGATCATTCTTTTTAACCATCCTTTCTGGATCTCCACAACTCCACTCTTGCCCCTCAAACTAGCATTACATTGTAGAATATTCCTAGAAAAAATTATAAAGTCAAACTTTAAGGAAAACACTTTTATATTAAATATATATATATATGGCTTTAATAATTCATATTGATCAAAATCTAGAAACACAAGTAAGACTTGATCTGAACTTATTGTAAAATGAGAAACATCATCACTTTTGATTTGGTTGAATTAATTGTTATGTTTTCACTATCCTAGCTGGATCCTCTGAGAGTGATTTGATTTTAATTGTTTGCTTTGATGGCTACCTAAAATATGAGTTCTGGGACTCAAAGGTGGTCTGTATTTAAAAGGAAGAAAATAATTCAGATACCAGAAAAGCTTTGGTAGAATGCAGAAAGAAAGCTCCAAAGACTTTGGGGTTGAAGGTTGGAGTGCATTTATTACTTTAGATCACTTCTTAAATACATTCCCTGAAAGGCATCAAAAGACATTTCCATTATGACTTTGAGAAAAATATTATGAGGGAAACACCAGTATCTGTGAAACATGTTTATTGGCAATCATTTTTTTTTATAAAATATGCTTGTGAGAGAATGCACTGAAACAGGTTCTGGTTCCAATGGTTTAGAGTATTGCAGAGAAGCAGAAGCCAAGTGGTTGTACTTAATTTTCAGAATCAGAAGGTCAGCCTGGTAATCATACCTTTGGGGATCTTTGATCCTAGTTAATGATCATGAGATCTCTAGGGGCAAAGAAGATTCAGAAGTGCTCCAAGGTTCTTAAATGATATACACAATTAGAACAGGATCAGGGGCTTCATACTGGTGGACTCAGATCAGACCTGAGAAACAATTTATTATCCTAATACCTGAGTCAGTTCCTAGACCAATCCTCCTTGCCCCTCAAATGAAATGGAGGCAGATGGCCTTGTTATCTAACACTATAAGAACATTAAAAGTGTAGACCAATTATCCAATCATATTTCAAAAGAATCTGGCGTCATTCACTACTGTGAAAAGGGAAATATCCAGACCTTTTGTGGATTAGTGGCAATGTTAACACAATTGCTCCAAATTGTCAACTATTCTTGAAGCTAATCAGTTACTGTGGTGGTTTGTGGATGTCAGATAATAGATGTGTATTTAATTTAATGGACCCCAAAGCCATTCTGGGTTTCTGGTTCCTATTCTTAATTATGTAATGAATATTTCAAATGCAATTATGTATTGACACACACACACACGCACAGCTCTGGCAAAATCTCCACCTGTTTTTGTGACCCTTAAACTAAAGTGTACCGCTATGTCTCCTGGTACCTATCACCCTTAATGAAATAAATTAAAAGCAATATCCCAATCCCCAGGGGAAATCTCTTCCTCCAGAGACAGATGAGTGCTTCCATCAAAGATTTGAGAACTCAAAGCCGGAGTGGCAATTCCTAACATAACGCCACTTATCCCTCCAATTGGGGAAGTGCAGAAAATGAAGGACATTTCAGAATAAGAGTGAATTATCTTAAAATGAAATCAATTTGACTCCAACTGTAACTATTGTTCCATATGTGGGTAAACTGCTGGAGAAACAGAGCACACGGACTAGCACCTGGACTGCACCTATAGATATTTTCCTTTGTATCTAAATAAACAGAAGTTTATTATCAGCGGAAGTTTGCCTGAACAATTACAGACAACAGTATGTCTTCTCTGATTTGCATCATGGTTTCAAGTGTGTCCAAATTAATGTTCAGAGCCCTTGAATGTCACTTCATTCCAAAGGGTATTTTGTTGGTTAACTACATGGATGATGATCATACTGATAAGACCTGGAGAGAGAGTATCAGCAGGCATCTTAAATTAGCAAGCCTCAAAAATACAAGGGCTTACCAACTCATTTAATTTTCTAGTAATCCATTGAGCTGGAATATTTTAAGATATTTCCTTTAAAGTGAAGATTGCTTATTTTTGTTGTCTTCTCATACCAAAGGGGAAAAACGCTTGGTGGGACGTTCTGTACTTAAGAGACCACGTATATCACATGTGGACATTCTACTCTCCCATTTATGTGCATTTCCAAATATGAGAGGAGCCCATGAAAAAAAAAATTCTTCCTTAGTGGTCTTGTTTTCAGGGCAAATAGGTTTGTTCCTTTGCCTTTATTAATCTAGCAAATCCAATGGTGCTTGACATATTTATGGTCATTTAAGATGAAGCTGTAGTTTTTGGAGCAAAGATGCATTCTTGAAACTAATAAATATACCACTTCTAAGAAATAGTTTCGTTTTGCTATTAGTTTCTTGTGGCAATTAAATTTCTGATCACGCGACAGTGAGTGATCATGTATCTTGAACTGAGCTTCCCATTATGAAGTGGGTTTTATATTATTCTCTTATTCATTTAAGTGCGCATTCCAACTGCCCTCCATTATCAAATAGAAGTGGTTTATATAGAACTGGGGCCAGGCAGGTTCTAAGGACAGAAGTAAATAATATCATGGTTCTCCTATTTCTGCTTGGGGAAACTGTATGTATAAACTTGCTATGAGCAAGTTTTATTGATGATTGCATGGTATTCCAGAACAGATGCTGGTTCCCAAAAAGGAGAGAGAACTTGAATTCATTATCTTGTTGCCTTTTTTCCTGGTGAAGTGAGCCTGGATAGAGAGGTGACTTAAAATCAGGTTATATAGCATGTATATAAATTCATGGACTTGGATAATGGTTTGCCTTTGTGGTTGGGAGGTTGTAGACACAAGTTTGAAAAACTGTAACAAGGAGGGCTTAGGCAAGAGGCATGCACCTTTCAGAAGAAGCATAGAGGGTTACATTTTGGGGGAAAGTTTTCAGAAGGTCACAACCACTGTAGAGAATGCTTCTAATAATCAGCAGTGGTTCTCTTGTGCTAGTTAAATATATCAGGAGGCTATGGAACAAAGTTAGATGACCAAGTTGAGCTTAAAAACATGAGCTTCCCTCTCACTAAGACAATCCAGGCTACTTCCACTTATGGATGATCAATTTACCAGCCACAATGATGGACAATAGAATCCAGACATATGTATTGCTTCCCGAAGGAACTAGCCTGGTGTGTGCTAGGAGGATAATTACAGAGAATCCTTTCCAAGATATAGGGTGAAACACTTTGCCTTTCTGGTGGAGTGAATATGGATTTGGATTTGCTGTCCCTGCCCATCAGAAATCTGCAAAGAACACTACTAGGGAGAGCTCTTACTCAATGCTCTAGATATGATTACAGATTTCTAAATAACATTGTTTCTTAACCAGGGAAAACCATTTTGAGGGAAAGAAATAAAACAAAGGATTGCTATACTTTAATTCATTAGCTTTAACATATTTGCCATAACCCAGAAGTATCCAGGTTTATAGAATGTTTGAATGGTATACTAAAATCTCAGTTACAGTGCTGCTTTTAAAGTTTTCACCTCTTGTTCCCACAAATTCTGGATCTGATAGCTTAGAGGTATTTAGTCCACAAGGAAGGAATGTTTCCACCAAGGAACACAAGACTGTTTCCATTGAATTGGAAGCTAACATTACCACCTGGCCATTTTCAGCTTCTAATGGCTCTAGGAAAAAAAGGAAATGATAGGAATTTTAGTATTGACTGATGTGATTGATGCTGACTGTGACAGAGAAATAGGGTCATTACTATACAATGAAGGACTATAGGGGCCTCATATGGTCTTTCAGGGAAGCTTCTTATCCTATCATTTCTGATAGTAAAATCCGATAAAATAATTGTAAAGTATCATAAATTGGAAAGATTGTCAAAGGCTTGACTCCAACAACAGTAAAGATTTGGGTCAGGACTACAAAAATCTGATCTGGTCGGCTGGAGTGCTGTTAAGGACAGGGTATGTGAAATGGACAATGATGGAGAGAAGTCTATCTTTTATACACAGTTATGTAAATGATTGTGATAACCTCCACACGTCTCATTTTGCTGAGTGATGGTTACATTTATATACCTTAATTTCCAATTTACTTTCGTTTACCCTCAACATTGTGTTTGGGGTATATTCGTTAACATTTGTTGACTGGATTGGAAGAGTGGACATCACCCACTGATTCTGGATTCTCAATGAACCTGATGATTGTTTGCGTTGTCTTCATTTGGGAGAGAGTGAGTATGTATATTGATCCATGGTTGTATGAGATCCTGAACGCCCATTTCCCCCCCTTTCTGGAAGTATAAATGCAGGAATAAATATCTACACAGACGACAGACTATAAGTGGCCCTTTTTCATTCTCTTGACTATTCAGCATCTGAATCCCCATATTAACTTTGATGAGTTCCCCATTGTATCAGCTTCGGTGGGACTCCATTTCAAATATTCACTTCTGTATCTTCGTTCTTTTTAGCTCCCTGTTGGCTGGAATAGGGTATTTGTATTAAGCTCAGCTGACTGGAATTTCTTGTTGAAGAAGTGATGCTAAAAGGCAGGAGCATTTTAGAAATCATTTGATTTGGTTATATAGGTATTGAGACCAGTGTTGGGTGTGTTGCAGTCCCAGAAGCTGAGTTACCAGAGCTATCAGGGGCAGGAGAGCCTGAGTAATGTCTTTCTGAAGTGAGTCTTTGGTTACATTTCTACTTACCAGCAGCATCCACACTGTCTTGATGCTTGCCCATTTCCCATTCTTCTCACTGTGAACAATTTGAGCTCTTTGAATTCCTTACTGGTCAGATTAAACAGAATTGGTTTTCCTTGCCTTCAACGCTAGTTAATAGAACAATATTATTATATTTTGTTATTCTACATTATGTTTCAATTTTAAATTTCCTCAAACGTTTATGAATTATGCACAAATGAATTAACAACAACTTGATATATACGTATATCATCCTAACATTTTCTCCTTTTTCTTTCTATTCTTTAATCTGACATCTACTGCTGGTATTTATGAGAATGTAATAGCAAGACCATTTTTTTCCCTGTAACAGTATTCTTTCCCTGAATGATGAGACACTGCTTATTTAATTTCAATAAGTGTAAAACTTCTTTTATTTTTGTCTATCACAATTAAATCCCTGCTTTGATCACAAAGTACCTTTCTGCTCGTGACATTATTTTTAGCATGGTGCTGACTGAATAAACAGGCACAGGGACCTCCTCCCTGAAAGAGCTTTCAGTTCAAGAGAACCGGCATGATTATAAATAAACATGAACATTCACAGACTAGAACAGTCATGGGGGAAATTAATATTTTTATCTATTTATTTGATATAGAGTACAATGGTGGGTGTCAGCAGGAAGGTTTTGGAGAGAAATAAGGCTTTTATATGAGAAAGGAACATGGAAAATTTGAGAGTTTTTCAAATAGTCAGTGTAATTATTCAACTTGGTGGTAAACTTTACACATTCAAAATGAGTTCTTCCTCTATTCATTAAGATAGCATCAAGAATGCTTGGCATAGACAGCCTATATCTGTACAGGACAATGTGCTATGTCTGACTGCTAATAAGTCCCTCATGAAGTTGAGTCTTCTGCCTTTATGACATTTGTGCTCCTGGCACATTAATTTTATCACATACAATACAGTCAGATCCTCCGGATGTGTCTTTATATTGATCAGTTTCATATAAATAGTTGGTCTTTGTTCCTTTTAAGACAGTATCTTAGAAGTAGCTGTTAGCCATGTAAAGACAAAAAAAATGCATTTATTTTCACATTATTTCACAGATACCATTTGCGTTCTGAATAATTAAACAATGTTTGATCTTAGGAAATGTTTTGAAATTGGATGTATTGTACCTGTAATTAAGACCTCAGAGGGAAGTTGAAATAAATGTGTAAAATTCAACCAAGGTCAAAAAATGATTGACATTACTCCTGCTGAATCCCAATGAGAAAATCATCTGGTCCTTTAAAAATAACTAAAGTAAATGTGGCAAGCACTTTCATTATCTACCAATATCCACTCTCCCCACCCCTGCCCTTCTTCCTGATAGTCATCTACTTCAAGGGATATTGGACTCTTCTCCAAGCCTAAGGAAGGAAATACAGCTTATCTAAGTTAACCACGGTGATTCTATGACCCTGATGCTAGTTAATGGTTCAGAAGTGGGTTAATATTACAACGCTGACCAACAAGACATAAGTGCAAATTCTGAGGTTTATTGAAGAAGGTTTTCCCATTTTACTGGCTTTGGAAGTTTGTGTAAGAATATGATGCTTGGAATTGCAGCAGCCATCTTACAACCAAGAAAGATGAGTCATGAGGGCAAAGGCCAGTAGGCCAAGATTTGCAAGGCAGGAAGATACAAGGCAACTTGTTCATGGATTGCATCATTAAATCAATGACTTTTCCCTGCAGCTTCTTGTCCATGGATTAAATAATATATGGCATAATGAAAGTCATTATCATGCAAGCCACATATAGTTAGGATTTCTACACTTGTAGCTCAAAGTACAGAAAAGCACCTAAATGATTTAATAAATGCCTTAATATGCAAAAGAAACTCTAAAATTGCTATTCAAGTGCATGTAAATTAGAGTGACACAGTTATAAGGATAGCATTGATTAGATTCTATTAGGGAAGTAAGTCCTGTACAAACTTGAGTACTTTATCATGTGTGTATTTTCATAACATTGCTGAGAATCCAAGAGCAAGCTGGGCTGAATTAGGGGAATTCTGTATCATGGTCTAATCTTCCACTGACTGAGATGGCTTGGATACTGCCATTATTCATTATGACTATGATGAAGTTATGTCATCTTGATTAATATCAATACTACCACTAATTGCTGATACTCTCTGGACCTCAGTTTTCTTATGAGAAAAATGAAGCAATTGAATAAGTTGGTCTCAAAAAATTCATTCCAACTCTAAAGTCCTATCTAGGTTTATTTATTTTGAAACTAGAATGCATTTCTTCTAAGAAATAATGTACAATAGTTTAGAATCACGGAAAGCTCTTTCCAATGATCTTACCTTTAAGCGAAGGAAGATGTCATTTGTTTTGACACAGGCACAGTCTTAGGCAATAGGAATAAAACACTGAGCAATACAGACATAGTCCATACCTTCAGTGATCAGTGGAAGAGAATAATTAAATGATTAAGAATATGATAGGAAGGGAATTCAATGTGATCTAAACAGTGAGGAATATATTCCAAAGTTAATGAACTTAAAGATAGGCTTTAGGCAGTTGAGGGTTGGGGGTTTAGAAATGAGAGAAGCAAGGGTGAACATGCAGTATAGAGTGAAAGTTGGGTACCTTCAAAGTATGAAAGAAATCAGTGGAGTTGGGACCATGAGGAAAGATGCATAAGGTGAGGCTGGGGCTGTAAGGAAGGCAGGGATTGATTTTAGAGCACTATTAAGCATTATAGACCTCACCGCAAAGACAATGATCATTGTGCTTTGGAATTTAGCAAGCAAAATTAGAAGGATCCCTGGTTTTGTCTCTCTATAAATACCCTTACTCCTCTATCCTCCTGAACATGGCTCGGCCACTCTTTGAAAATAACCTTTCTATATTTGTGAATATTTCGTTGCTTGGACCTCCACTTTTAGTAGTGGGTGACCTTGCATGTGAGATTCACAAGTTTAGCAGAACACATCAAGTAAAATGAATAATAATGGTTTAAGACTGGTCTCATGGCCAAAGAAATATCTTCTAGGCAATTGAGTACCCATCAACTGTGGTGTGGGTAGTGACTAGGTAACCAGGTGGAATCAGCAGAGTCAATTCTAGGAAGAAGCAGTACAATGATGTATGGGATTTTAACACATTAGAAAGCAACCAATGTGTATAAATACCTACACACATCCATATAAGGGAGTCATTGCCAGACCTAAGAATTGGAATCGATGCAATCAGTAGGGAAACTCAAATACTATTTTACACTAGTTGTGTTGATTTATTTACATCCCAGATAAGCCTTTACTGAATATGAACATAGTTTTTATCTATTTAAAACAAACGGTTGACTAATATATGGATTAAATATTAATGTTCTCCCTTTTTAGTATTCAAATAGCATGACTTATTAAGATTCCAGGATTCTTTATTTGCTAGTGATAGTTTCTATATTTAATTAATCTTTAGTTTAGAGATTATTTTTGATGCTATTTTTTTTGAGGCATCCTTTAAAGATTCTGGATATTGGTCATTGAGATTGTTTTTCTGATTAGTTTATTCAGTTTTGAGTTCATTTTTACTAATTTCCTTCAGAATGAAGCTTTTGATCTATGCTCAGTTATTTCCACTTCAGTGGAGGTAGAGCAAGATTATGTATCATTTTTAATATAAAGCACATATGATTTAAGCCTTGTCATTCAGTTGTTATCATTTGACCAATCAGTAATGAAGCATGACACTTAGCCATGTAAGTAATATATGTTAATAAATTTTGGTTATCTGGCTTGTATTCCAACTTTTGTAAGTTTTACACCAGGAGGATCTATTTATTTTCAGGGAAAAAAATGGAAAGCATGGCAATTTTTCAAGTTGTAAAAACTGGTAAAAGGACTACTTGCTATATTCCTAAATACAATGTAAAAATTTATTCTTCTGACTGTGACACATTTGGATCAAATTTTAAAAATCAGCATTGTAGAAGAAAAAGACTGGGAAATGAAATATTATCTAGGTACAGACCAAACTTGATATAAAAAACAACTACAAGAACTGAACAGCATACAATGAAAATGAAAAATCTGTTGAAGCATTGGGAATCTACCAAGGCAGTCAGGACTTGAAGGGCTAGAACCCTAGAGAAAAAAAGGAAGCACATAGAGATACACCTGTAGTTCTGTGCTGCTTTCATACTTTCCAATTAGTAAGTAGCAGATCCAAGAGACTATAAAGTTAAGTAGAGAGTAGCAGGTAAGAGGCTAAGATGCTGAGCTGAGATTTTGTTAGTCTTATAGGATGAGAAAAAAATTTTGAATTTGATGCAATTACTAAGACAGTGAGTAGTTGAGGGGCTGTGCTGACTCAAAGCTGTTAAGTACCCCAGAAAAGGCCATGTTCTTTAAATCCATTCTTACCATGCAGATCTGTTATGGGTGGGACCTTTGGGTTAGGTTATTTCAATTGAGATGCTTCCCACACCATTTAGGATGGGTCTTAATTATTTTACTAGAGTGCTTTATGAGAGGACAAATGGGCAGAAAAAGGAAGAGATTTTAAAGGGAAAACCCCCCAGAAATGCTAAGAAAGGACCCGTAGAAATTCAGAACTAAGGACACTGGAACCAGGCGCTGAAAGCAATGAAACCCTGTAGCGAAAGATGAACAGATGCCAGACATATAGCTTTCCATGTGACAATGGTGACTCAGATGCAGGTGGCCTTTCTTCAGAGATGGTATCATCCTGTTGATGCCTTAATTGGGATATTTTCCTGCCCCTAGAACTACAAATTTGCAAACTAATAAATCCCCACTGTAGAAGCCAATCCATAGCTGTTATACTGCATTCCAGCTGCTTTAGCAAGCATACTTTGGTGCAAGAAGAGTAAGGTGAAAAAAAATGAAATAAAAAACCGAGTAAGGTGCTGCTGCAATTTGCAGATACCAAAAATGCTAGCATGGCTTTATAAATAAGTAAGGGGAAGATTATGAAAGAATTGTGAGATTCTTGATAGAAAAGGCCTAGATTGCTTTGAAGAGACTACTGGTAGAAATATAGATGTTAACATACTTCCTATGAGGCCTTAGACAGAAATGTCAAATGTGTTGCTGCAAACTGGAAGAAAGGCAGTCCTTGTTTTAAAGTGACAGAAAATTTGCCAAACTGAGCCCTGATATCAGATGGAAGGTTGAATTTGAAAGTGATGAGCTGGAATATATAGCCAAAGATATTTCCAAGTTAAATGTGGAAAATGTGGCCTGGTTTCTTCTTTCAGTCTGTAGTAAAATGTGAGAAGAAAGGGATAAACTGAGAACTGAACTCTTGGGAACAGAGAAGCCAGAAGTTGATGTTTTGGAAATTTCTGGGTTCCTAGAAAGCAAGTCCCCAGATAACAGCGAACTGCAGGAAGATTTAACAGAACATAAAATCAGCCAGCCCTTTCAGTGCAAGTCAGGATTGGAGATGTAGTTCTCCAAAAAGGATTCGTGCAAAGTTCTATTGCCTGATGGTAGGGATCCCTGTGTGCTCCATGTGAAACCAACAAGGTTTATGTGAGATGTTTATGAAGGGAACCACTGCTTGCTTGGATAAAAAGACACAAAAAAAGGAAACAGATTGAAGTCATTATTCCTTGACTTCAAAAGTTGAATTATGGAAGCCAAGGTCTGGAACCGAGAAACCTCAGGCCAGAGGAGCTGACCCACCCATGCGAGTGGAAAGGATGCATTTGTTCCAGAGTTTGCAAAGGGCAGGCCTTCCTTCCCATTGTTCAGAAAGAGTGCTGCTGCTCCAGGACTCTCAGATGCCTGGAGAGTTGAGGGGAGTTTGGACACTTCATTGTTCATGATGCGCACTGCTGTCCCAGACTTCAGAGAGGGTGGAACACATTCCTTGGGATTTGGGAGAGCTTGGCAATGACCTCATTATTGTAAGGGAATTGATCATGTTCCCCAGACCTGACAGAGTCCAGCTGCTACCCAGGTGCTTGAAGAGGGTGGAAAAAAGAGCATGGCCATCTCCCTAATGTTTGAAGATTTTGGTGTCCTCACTCCAGTGTTTGAAGAGAGCAGGTCCGCTGCAAAACCCAGTGGAAAGGGTGAAACTGCCACCCTCTCAAGCCCAGAGGATAAAGAGTCATGTTATTGGTGATTCTCAGAGTTGGAAATCTAATGAAGTTTGCCTTTCAGCCTTTTGGAACTGTTTGGGCTCAGTAATCTTGCTTTCTTTTCAATTTCTCCTTATGGAAATGGGAACATATATCTTGTGAGTGTCACTCCTTTTTATATTGGAAGCAGAAAACTTGCTCTAAGGTTCACAGACTCACAGCCAGAGGAAAATTTTGCCTTGGGACAGACCATGCCTATAACTGATTTTGATGAGACTTTGTACTTAATGTCATTATGGAAATTATTTAAGGCTTTCATGACACTGTGATGAAATGAAAGTATTTTGCATATGGAAAGACATGCCTTTGGGGATCCAGAGGCTGGAGGTTGCTGGTTTGAATCTATATGTACCTCAGAAAAGGCCATGTTTTTTAATTCATTCATTTTTTTTTTTTTTTTTACATGGGCAGGCACCAGGAATCGAACCTGGGTCCTCTGGCATGGCAGGCCAGCATTCTTGCTTGCTGAACCACCGTAGCCTTCCCTTAATTCATTCTTATTCCTGCAGACCTGGTGTGGGTGGGACTTTTTAATTAGGTTATTTCAATTGAAATGTGACCCATCCCATTCAAAATGGGTCTTAATCCTTTTACTAGATCCTTATGAAGACAGAAAGAACAAAGGGAGCTCAGAGAGAAAATCCTCAGAGATGCTATGAAAGGATCCACAGAAGTTCAGAACTGAGTCCACAGGAACCAGGAGCTGAATGCAAAGAAACCTGGGAGCAAAGATCCAGCAGATACTGGCCACGAACTTTGCTGTCTGACAGGAATCCTGGATTATTGCGTCCTTTCTTCAGAGGAGGCATCATCCTATTGATACCTTAATTAGGACATTTTCATGACCTTAGAACTGTAAATTTGTAGACTAATAAATCCTATTGCAAAAGGGAACACATTTTTGGTATATTGCATTCTAGCAGCTTTAGCCAACTGAAACAGTCCAAGATCCCAGAAGGAATTAAGTGTGTTTAAGTTAGCTTGATGTTTTTGCTTTTTTTATTTTCTATATTTCCTATCAAAGAGGGTCTTGTGCTTCACATTTGTCTCAGGCTGATATTGAAAGGAAGACTAAACTCTGAAGGAGAGCACCAATGACTCGTACACAGAGCTGATTAGTAAAGACTGTGAAAGGTTGTTTTTGTATGTTTGTGTATGTGTGTGTGTGTGTGTGTGTGTGCATGAGTGCGCATGTGTGTATTCCTGGGATACTAGCTAGAAGTACACTTAAGGACAGATAGTTGATGGATTAAATATCACAGCTAACATTTTAAAATACTAAAGTATAAAGTGTTCAGCAAAAGATTACAAGACAAACAAAGAAACTGCACATGATGGTCCATCAAAAGGAACAAGATAAAAATACAGGAGTTATCAACATAGAAGAACAGACTTTGGCCTCCCAAAGAAAGCTATCCTAGAATTTATCCCCATTTATTGAAGGAGATAAAATAAAACATAGAGAAAGAACAAAAGGATATCAGCAAAACAATTAATGCACAATATGAGAATGTCAGTAAAGAGATAGAAAAAAATTTAAAAGTGGCCAAACAGAAACTGTGAGTTAAAAACAATTGTGATAGATAAAATTCCCATGTGGGTTTCAACAGCAATGAGGTGTTGAGGAAAGAATCAATGAACTTGAGACAAGACAATTGAATTGATTCAGGCTAAGCAGGAGAAAGTAAAACAATAAAAATAGTGAACAGAATCTCCTAATAACTTAGGGTACATTTTCAAGTATATCAATATAAACATTATAGGAATCTCAGAAAGAGAAGAAAGGAAAGAAAGAAAGAGAGAAAGGAACAGAAAAATATTCAAGGAAATGACAGAAAACTTATCAAATTAAATAAAGGATATGAATATGTGCATTCAAGAATCTCAGCAAAAGAGGTTTAGATTTTTTACTTGTTGAGAGTGTGCTTATTGGTTTTCTATCTCTTGGGAACAATGAAATTATCCAAAATTGAGAATATTGATAGACTGTAGACTTTGGGCACTCTACATGATGCCTGATGAAAGCAGGTGACTGAAGGATGCACTGATGGAGAAGTAGATTGGCGAACGATGGTGTATACTTATGAACAAAGGTTGTGCTGCTACAAAAATGAAGAATGTCATGAGGAAGGCAATGATGTCAATGAACATGTGGGACATTTGGTGAGACAAAATAAGCCAGAAGCAAAATAACAACAATGGTATGGTCATCTTTAAAAAATGCTTATATGAAAACAGGCACCTAGATTGTAAACTTTTAGAACAGAGTCTGGATTGGTAATTAATACTTCTGGATTTTGAGAGGCTGTTTTATATATATAACCTGATATTTAGAGATAAGAATGAAGCTGAACAGGTTGGGGTTAAAGTAATTCAGAGCATAGGGCTAAGGAAGACAGTGTCTATATTTTAGAACCACACATACTCTTTGAGACCAGTGGAAGAAAGGTTTATTTGATCTGGAATTGAAATTTTCTGTAGTGCATAATCTAATTCAACCTATCTGTATAGCTCATTTGAACAACTGAAACACAGGAAGCACAGAATAAGAAAGAGATCCTCTAATCCTGTATAGATTATTGTAATGCTTGGAAACATCCTAGAGTATATTAAGCAAATAATCAAAAAGCATTGGCAAAGTTCCCTGAGGGTCCCACTGAGAAAAACTATGGAACTATTAAACGTTACCATCAGGGAATCCCCTGACACTATGTCAAACTTAAGGAATATCCAAATCAATAGGCCATGCCCTCAATCATGAGGTCTACTCTTGTGAAGCTTATGTAGGTATCAGAGAGGCTTAGACTACCTATAGGTATCCCTAAGAGTTACTTCTGGAGGACCTCTGTTGTTGCTCAGGTGTGGCCTCACACTCTCTAAGCCCAACTCTGCAAGTGAAATCATTGCCCTCCCTCACTAGGTAGGACATGACATCCAGGGTGAAAGTCTCCCTGGTGACATGGGAAATGACTCCTAGGAATGACTCCAGATCTGGCACCATGGGATCAACAATTCCATCCTGAGCCAAAAGGAGAAAAGAAGTGTAATTGATAAAGTATTAGTGGCAGAGAGAGTTCAAATAGAGTCAAGAAGCTACTCTGGAGGTTGCTCTTATGCAAGCTTCTGGTAGACCTTGCTACCTATTATAACCTGCCAACCACCAACCAGGACCATTTCAGTCAATCCTAAAGAACATCTAGGGCAATATATAAAATTCCACAAGGGTTCAAGGCACTAGAGTAACTTTCCAGAAACATGCAACCTCCAGATGGATCCTTGGTCCAAATAAGCCCTGTAACCTAGCTCAGCCTTTCCAAAACATCAGGTAGTTCCATCTCCCTACCCCATATTAGTGGCAGACCCTTACTATATCAAAAATTAGGGATTGCCATAGCCCAAACAACCCCAAAGAGAAGTGCAGAAAGATCCAAGGTGTTGGTGAAATTATACAAAGAAGATAGGATTTAACAAGTGAATATGAATGCTGAATCATTAAATTGATAACTCTTTTAGTCTCCAGTGTTTTAGAACAACTAGAAGTAAAAATCTAAAATTGTGAAATTGTAACCCATGTCAAAGTCTGAAATATGTTCTACAACTAATTGTGGTGCTGTGCTTTGAAATTTATAGCTTTTTTGAACATATGTTATTGTTCACAGAAAAAAGAATGGAAAATAGTTGATTCAGATGATTAAAAAGTATTTTAGCCCTCTAGCCTCCCATATTCTGGAGCAACTAGAAAGAAAAATATGAGAGGATCCTATGGTAGCCCATGACAAACTCTGGGATCTGTCCTGAACTACTTGCTGAAAAGTGCTTTGAAAACTACTGCTTCTTTATTTCTTTGCTTTGCATATATGTCATACTATACAATAAAAAAGTTTAAAAAATCTCAACAAACCCTAAAAAGGATAAATCCAAAAAGAACCATACATACGTAGTAACAGATAGTAGTAAAACTGCTGAATGCTGAGGAGAAGGGGAAAGTTCTCAAAGCCGCAAGGGAAAAGCAATGTGTTATGTACAAGGAAATCTCAATAAGATGAAATATCAATTTCTCATCAGAAATCAGGGAGGCAAGAAGGCAGTGGGATTACCACACAGGTTTCGTCAGTACTATTTACTGTATTTTTTGGTATGTTTTCACTTGCTACTTGCTACTTATTCCTTATTTCTCACTTAACTTTTTATTTTCTACAAGTCCTAAAATGCCAATGCATAAATGTACTGATAAATACATGGTTTTGGACATATAATATATAAAGATATAATTTGTAATAAGTACAAAAATGTATGAGGACAGAATGGTCCAGGAATGGTGCATGTGTATGCCTTTGAAGTTAAGTTGTTATCAAATCAAATATGGTTGTTATGTATTTAAGATGTGGTAATCACAAAGAAAATATCTTTTAAAAAACTACAGAAAGAAATGTGAACGGACGAAGGGACTCAAATGGTACAATATAAAAAATCAAACAAATATGAAAGTAGGCATTACTGGAAGAACTGTGGGGTAAGAAAGTATAAGACTTACAAATACTTTAAATGCAAATGTATTAAATTCCCCAGTCAAAAGGCAGAAATTGGTAGAACAGATAAAAAGGTATGGGCCAACATATGTTGCTTATAAGACACACATCTCAAATTCAAAGACCATGTAGTTTGAAAATAAAATGATAGATTAAAATATGCCATATAAAGAATAACCAAAACAGAGTGGGATGACTATACTATTTATGACATAAAATAAGTCTAAAATTATTACATGGGCAAAGAAGGTCACCATATACTAATAAAGGGATCAATTCCACAAGAAGACATAATTATAAATATTCAGACACCTAAAAGTAGAGTTCTAATATATATGCAGCAATAGAAGGTAGAAACAGACAGTTCTACATTAACAGTAGGAACTTCAATACACTGCTTTCAATAATGGATAGAACATCGAGACATATTAATAAGGAAATAAAAAAAATTTGAACAATCCTATAAACCAACTAAATCTAATAAATACATATAGATTATTTCATCCAACAGCAGTAGAATATACAATCTTCTCTATGTACATGTATCATTCATCAGAAAAGACAGTGTATAGGTTGCAATTAAACATCTTTAACTTAGATATGCCTAGATGCTCTTTTGGTACTTGTTCTAGCTTGCTAGCTGTTGGAATGTGGTATACCAGAAGCAGAATAACTTTTATGAGGGGGAATTTATTAAGTTGCAAGTTTACAGTTGTAAGGCTGTGAAAATGTCCCACTTTAAGCAAGGATATAGAAATGTTCAGCCTAAGGCATCCAGGGAAAGATACCTTGGTTCAAGAAGGTTAATGACGTTCAGGGTTTCTCTCTCAACCGGAATGGCACATGACGAACATGGTGACATCTGCCAGCTTTCTCTCCAGGCTTCTTGTTTCATGAAGCTCTCCCAGGAGCATTTTCCTTCTTCATCTTCAAAGGACTCTGGTTGTGTAGCTTCTTGTGGTTCTTGTGGCTCTTTCATGGTTCTCATAGCTTCCTCATGGTTCTTGTGGCTCTCTCGCTCTCTTCAAAATGTGTCCTCTTTTAAGGGATTGCAGTAAACTAATCAAGACCCGCGTGGAATGGAAGGGATCGCATCTCCCTCTAATCAAAGGTTAATACCCACAATTGGATGAGTCACATCTTCTGGGAGATAACCTATCAAGTTTCCAACTTACAGTACTGAATGGGGATTAAAAGAATGAGCTGCCTCCACAAGGTGGATCAGGACTAAAATATGGATTTTCTAGGGTACATAATCCTTTCAAACCAGCACATTCTACCCTCTGAACCCTAAAAAGACAAGCTTTTCCCATATACAAAATACATTCATTCTATCACAATATCAGAAAGTCTTAAACCATTTCAGTAACAGTACAAATACAATACAAGGTTAAAACCAGTACAAAGTCTCTTCAAAGTCCGTTACAGGCATGGTCTGTTCTAAGGCAAAATTTTCCTCTAGTTCTGAACCTGTAAAACTCAGAACAAGTTATTTGCTGTCAATATACAAAGGAGGGACAATGATAGGATAAGCACCCCATTTCCATAGGGAGAAATTGGAAGGAATACAGAGGTCAATGGACCCAAGCAGTCTTGAAAACCTGCAGGGTAAACTCCACTTGATTTCAAAGTCTGAGAGTCATTTATCTTTGGCGCTTTAGAAAGCGGCAGTTCCACCCTTTCCAAGGGCCTATGCTGTGGCCCACCTCTCTCTGAATGCAATCTTCAGGGACACTGGGGAGACCACCTTTGTCTAGCTCCACCCTCTACAAGCATCAAGGCAGCACCCAGGCTCTCTGCCATCTCCAAAGCACACACTCAACTCCTCCATATGGTGGCAGCCAGGGTCTCCCCAATCCCCAAGGAATGTGCTCCACCCTTTCCGCTTGAGGTGGCACAACTCTTCCACTGCAAGGAGGTAAAAGGCAGCCCCCTCTGCCTTCAGGGAAAACTGACCCTCTCCAAGTGCTTGGGTGAGTCTATACTCTTGGCCCAAGTTTTCTTGACTTTAGACTTTAGCTTCCATAGTTCTGCCTCTGAAGTTATTTTTCCTCCAATGAGCCCCTCTTCTGTCCCTCTCAGTCCAGACTGGTAGTGGTTCTGTTTATACAGATCCCACAACACTCTTGTTGTCTTTCTGTGCAGTAAGCTCAGATCCTTCCTGAGTAACTCCATCAACAATCCTGACTTTCTCTGAAATGGCTGACTAGTTCTGTATTTGGTTAAACCCTCATGTGGGGCACTTTTCTCTGGGGTATCCCTTCCTGGAAGCCCAGAATTTTCCAGAACATCAATTTCTGGTTTCTTTCTACCCAAGAGTTCATTTCTCAGCTTATTTCTTTCCTGCTACATTTTTCTATAAGCTGCAAGGAGAAATCAGGATGCACTTTCCACATTTAATTTAGAAATCTCTTCTGCTAAATATCCATGTTCATGGCTTTTAAAATCTACCTTCCAGCCAAAGGCACCAGTCTTTTTTGTCAGATTATCTGCCATTCAAAAATAAGGATCACTTTATTTCCTGGTGCCTGCCCAAGCAAAAACAAAAGGATCAGCTTCCTTGCAGTTTGCAATAACGCATGACTCATTTCTGTCTAGAGCCTCATCAGAGGTGTGTTTAGAGTCCACATTTCTACCAATAATCTCTTCAAAGCATTCTAGGTCTTCTCTATCAAGCACCTCACTACTCCTCCAAAGTCTTCCCCTTATCCATTTAAAAAGTGATTCTAACATGTTTGGTATTTGTAAACTGCAGCAGCACCCCACTTCTCTGGTACCAAAATCTGTTATAGTTTGTGAGCTGCCAGAATGTGGTATACCAGAAACAGAATGGCTTCTATAGGGTGGAATTTATTAAGTTGCAAGTTTACAGTTGTAAGGCTGTGAAAACATCCCACTTAAAACAAGGATATAGAAATGCCCAACCTAAGGCATCCAGGGAAAGATACCTTGGTTCAAGAAGGCTGATGATGTTCAGGGTTTCTCTCTCAATTGGAAAGGCACTTGACAAACATGGTGATGTCTGCTAGCTCTTTCTCTGGGCTTCTTGTTTCATGAAGCTCCCCAAGGAGCATTCTTCATTTCCAAAGGACTCTGTCTGTGTGGGCTCTTAGTGGTTCTCATGGCTCTCTTGCTCTCTCCAAAATGTTTCCTATTTTAAAGGATTCCAGTAAACTAATCAAGACCCACCTGGAATGGGTGGAGTTACATCTCCCTCTAATCAAAGGTTAATACCCACAATTGGGTGAGTCACATCTCCTTGGAGACAATCTAATCAAATTTCCAACTGACAGTGTTAAATAGGGATTAAAAGAAATGGCTGCTTCTACAAGATGGATCAGGATTAAAGCATGGCTTTTCTAAGTTACATACCCTTTCAAACCAGCACTGCTGTTGTTGAATAGGTTCTTTAGAAACTCCATAGGTATACTTCAATACTTGCATTAAACTTTCAGTTGAATTCACTCATTTTTCAGATAACACACTAGCATCAATTCTGTTTATGTGCATTTCATGCTGGATTTGGTTTTTGGATGTCATTTCCACTGCATTCATTCCTTTAGCACAAGCCCTGCCCTCTTACAACAAACATTTTCTTGGTGAGATTGGGAGAACTTGGAGTAAAGGGCCTGTTCTAGTTTGCTCGCTGCTGGAATGCTATATACCAGAAATGGAATGGCTTTTAAAAAGGGAAATTTAATGAGTTGCAAGTTTACAGTTCTAAGGCCAAAAAAATGTCCCAATTAAAACATGTCTAAAGAAATGTCCAATCAAAGGCATCTAGGGAAATATACCTTGGTTCAAGAAGGCCGATGAAGTTCAGGGTTTCTCTTTCAAGTGAGAAGGCACATGGCAAACACAGTCAGGGCTTCTCTCTCAGCTGGAAGGGCACATGGCGAACATGGCATCATCTGCTAGCTTTCTCTCCTGGCTTCCTATTTCATGAAGCTCCCCGGGAGGCATCTTCCTTCTTCATCTCCAAAGGTTGCTGGCTGGTGGACTCTCCGCTTCGTAGTGCTGCAGCATTCTCTGCTCTCTCTGAATCTCTCATTCTCCTTTTATAGGACTTCAGAAACTAATCAAGACCCACTCAAATGGGTGGAGACATGTCATCCCCTAATCCAGTTTAACAACCATTCTTAACTAAATCACATCAACCAGGGAGATGATCTCATTACAGTTTCAAATATACAGTATTGAATAAGGATTATTCTACCTTTTAGAAATGGGATTTATATCAAAACATGGCTTTTCTTAGGGGGCATACTTCCTTTCAAACCAGCACAGGGCCCTAGTAAAAGAGGCAACAGCAGCAGAAAAACGGGTGTTTGGATCTGGATTTAACCATCCTAGTGAATTTGTCTTTCTGGCATTTCATGTGAACTAGAATTAATATTCCCAAAATGTGCCTTTGGACTTTGGGACAGTGTCCTAGCTATGAGACAAATATCAGTGGACTGAAGTTTTTTTAATATCACTGGTGCAGGAAAACTCACTCTGGTCCTGGTCAGAAAGAAGTTGATATTTCCTTTAGTTTACTAAGGCGTCCAGAAAGCAATACACCTGTGATGGATTGGTTTTTATAAAGGGGATTTATTTAGTCACAAATTTACTAATTTGGAAAGGCACACAGTGACTCCTGGTTCAAACAGCTTTCCCCATGTGGTTCCTTTCGGCATCTCCAAAAGTCTGGGTCTGAGCTGTACTGAGCTCTGACCTCTGAGTTGTGTTGGGCCACGTTGACCTGTTCAGAGCTGTGCTGGCTGTTTCTTTCACTTTCTAACTGTTCCTTTTAAGCCTCACTCATTGCGGAAGGCACACCCCTTAGCTAACCATAGATGTAACCAGACATAGATGAAATTCACATGCTGATGATTTAAATCCACAGCAACATAACCAGGCATTATCACCTGGCCAAGATGACACCTGAGTCTGACTACTACAATATTCTTAACAACGCTGTCCCCTATCAGCAACATATACAGTACACTGATTTTATTTCTTATTTGCAATATGAAGGAAATATCCAAATTTCCTGACTTTCCTCTGTGAACTTTTGGATCGCAGACTGTTTTGTCATGAGATCAATCTCAGTAATCACAGATATATATATCCATGGGAAATCAGAGGTAGCAAAAGTAGATTATAACCAGATATATTTTTATTCAAAATGTCCATTTTTATAAAATAGTTCACCACACTATTTAAATGAATCTTCCTATGCATCTGAAATAGAATTTTATTTGAAAAAATTTATTTCCAGGTGAAATCCAGATTTATTGAATTAGTGTTCTCTATCAAAAGAAAAAAATAAACCAAGTTTCCACTAACAGGATGAGAGGAAATATACACATTATTTTACAAACTATTCTCATTTGGGCTTTAATTGTCTGAATATTGTAGAAGAAAACAGGTTGTATTTTTCAGACACTGTTTCAACACAGCCTGTGCTGGGTAGGAATATGATATTTACTCAGTCATAAAGGTTCCAAAATATCTCTAGATTTCCTCGAAAAAAATAGAAAGTTTATATATAAACTCTTCTCAAAATGATGAGGATACTAAGGCTGGATCTGCTCATACCAATGTGGAATTTAAGTCTGGGACTGGATGATGACTTTCAAAGTGATGACTTTGTTGCCTGCTGACCTGTGGTGGAAACAACAGCCCCAGCACTGGGCAAACCTTTGTTCTGAGCTTGGCTCTCATTCATCAGCCTTGTGACTTTGCAGCAGAAGTCCCCCTTCACCTCTCTTAGACTCCGTTTTCTCTTTCACAGAATAGAGATGATTTGGCAAATAGAACTTGGCATCTTGGGTCCCTCAGACCCTCAAGTTTCATCACCAAAGACCAATAAAGATGGCACTCTTGGCCAGCTCTTTACTTTTCTCAACACTTCCCAACTACCTAACTCCAGAATGCTTGAGAAGATTAAATAAGATATTTACAGTACTTAGTGGAATGCTTGGAACCCTGAGGTGTTTGATAGTAACAAGAGGCTTCTACCATTTGGTACTAGCTCTTTGAAGAAGTGCAACATAAAGATGAAAAAATTGCCACAGAGACCTTGCCCTCAAATAACTTACCAAAGCTGGAATGCTGGAGCAACCAAATGAGATCCCTGACCTGCCTGAGTTCTTAAAGCATGCTACTTTTTCCCCTTTCCAAGTTGAAGAAAGTGGAGTCCTGATGCTCAGAAGTCCCATTTGGAAATGTTTAATGAATGACACGTAAATAACTGATTATCACAACTTGATATTTCACATTAATTTTTAAAAATTGTTGCAGGGTGTTTCTTTCACTTGTAATGCTAGTAGTCCTTTACTGGGTATCCGTTGTGATCCACACATTTTCACTTCCATCATGTCGCATATTGATCCTCACGATCTTATGAGGCTGTGTCATCCCATTTAGCTACTTTACTTAAGAATGCCTCAGAAAGCACGGATGACAAGCTTAAGTGTGAGCTTCCACACACCTGCGTACACACACATCCACACTAGGATCGGAAGCTCCATCCCTCCCTTTGCAGCCCCTGAGGGCACGTGGCCCTCCATCCTGTTAGAGAATCCCAGGTCCTAGAGGAGCAGCAGGAGGACATGGGCGTAACACAGGTAAGGGGCGGGGGCCGTGGGGGACAGGGACGCGGAGGAGGGGCCGCGGCTGGGGCGCTTCCTTACCTGGAAGCTGGATTTGGAAATGAAGCCCAGGGCAAGGCACTGACAGCATCGCCTTGAAAGGGCTGGGGATGATCTCGGGGGCTTCCTCGGCCCGTGTGGCTGCAGCTTCTCAGCCAGGAATTCATGTTTAGAGTGGCCGTGACAACCACAACGACATCAGTAATAATAATTGGCAATAATAATAAATTATTTTCAGGGAAGATGCTCTAAAAGGGTTAAGAATCCGAGGATGATGACTCTTCTGAAAACCCACAGTAGAATGTAAGGGTATAAAAGAAGCCGGGAAAGTGGCTAGGGAATAATAAAATAAGGGGGAAGCTAAACCAGTGACCCTTGTCGGCAGTGAAAAGCGGGAGATTAGAAAATGTTTCATGCTAATTTCCATGGAGATTTCTTTAATTTATCGAAGATTGCTTTCGGGTCTCCGCCTGGCCGCGCCGGCCCCGCGTCCTCGGTGGTCCGCGCCTCCCGGGCTGCTCGGCCGCGCGGGTCACTCGGGCGGCTCCGACGTCTCCATCAGCCGCGCGCAGCCCGCGGCCCCGCGCTCCTGCCCGGCTAGCGCTCGTTTTGTGTGTGTGTGTTTTTTTTTTCTTTCCGCAGCCCTCTTAGGATTCTTGTCACAGGATGGCTTCATCGGGCCCCTCTCCTCCTGATCCTTTCAAGCTCTTTCTCCTGCCTGGCGTATCAAAGGAGATTTGTGGGTCAGCGAACCGGGGACGCGGCATATAAAGCCATCAGCCTGCGCGGCACCACCTCTGTCATTTGCCACAGCGGTCTTGCTTCCAGGCTGGGGACGGCTGGGCTCTTTATTAACCAGATGAGCACCTTACGGGAACAAATGTTAATACTTAAGACAGAAGAAATGTAAAGGTACACACAGTCCGATGGTCTGTTCACTTCTCATCTCCCTAATGGAACTGGTTAGCACTTACAGCGTTTTACAGAACCCGTATTATTCAACATTACTATTATTCCGGGACGTAACTAGCAGTTTAAATCTTAAACCCCGCGCTAATTTAGCAAGAAAATCACAAACCATACTTTTTATTATTATTATTTTTTTAAAGGTATGGGTGTTCATAAGCCTTTTGAAAATATAACTGTGGTAATTTTGCCAAATAACTGGAATCTAGACACCTTTACCTTAATAGTAAAATAAATTTAGTATGGAAGTGCTGAATAACGCACAGGCAAGAAAAAGTGGAAAATGTCCTTGTGCGTATACAGAACAGGACCTGTAATCTCCAAAATAAGCATCAGAGATAGGCTCACTATTTCAAAAGGCTTCCAGGCAAAGATGGCTCACGTTTGCAGAATTACGTGGGACAGAAAAGAAGGTTGCCACTAACCAATTTCTCACTTGCTCTCTTAAAGCAGGCAACGGGCACAATTCCCACCAAGCTACCACTGACGCCTGAGGCATTGGTTTCAGTGGGAATTCCATTGCAGCAAAGCTGTTCTGCCAAGGCATTTTTGATCAGAGACTCTTCTGAGTTCTTGCTTGTATAGTCTGGTTTTTCTTACTGCCCTTCCCCTTGGACTTGATTTTAAATCTTCTCTGCCACATTTCCAATGGGTTGAGGCTGCCCTGCCTTACTTTTTTGGCAAGGTTTTTTTTGCTTTAGTCAGTCATATCTTAGAAGGTCAGGATGAGTGGGCTTTTTTGTTTCTTTGTTTGTTTGTTTGGCAGCAATTGTCTGTTGTAAAATTTTGCCTAAAGAGTTACCTACTTTAAAACCTTGCCTCCTGATAAGACATTAAAGATTTGCCAGTATGGTGTGTTTGGGAAGTACAATGCAGGCTTTGCATTAAAATACAATATATATTTATATTTTACAGCCCTTACAATTCATATGACCAACTAAATGTATCAAACAAATCCATTGTATATCCTATGCAATATAGAGGGATATAATTGTTTTCCATGTTCACACACAGATCAGTTCTCAAGTATAATGGTTATCTAAAGAAACATTCTTGAGATCTTTTTTTAAAAAAATGCCATTTAAAACACTAGAAATGTTTCAGAGACGAAGTGGCAATGATGCGATGTTGATGTCCCCACTTCCTTCTTTTATGCCCCTGGCAGACGTTGACATGGAATCCTGATCTGGCCCCCATGTGGCATCTACCAGCAGGCCCACCCAGGGGACAGGGCCAACTCATCACAGGAACTGGGTCTGCTATTCCTGATCCAGGGTAGCAAGCATCCTGTGTAGTTGTAAACTACCAAAATCAGCCCTTACTACCAGTTCTTAAATATTTAGAATGCAAACTCTTCATTAAGTAGCACGACAACAAAGTTGGTTTGAGGCACGTCCCAAGACCACGTGATTTTGGTCAGATGCTCCACTTTTGCTTTGATGCTTCACCGGAAGAGTATCTTGTACTTCATCCGTGGGACATGGAAACCCTTTGAATCACCATCTGCCTAAGGAAACACTGTCCTGTCAACTTGGGTGGAATTTTGAGAATGAGAAAAGCGTTTAACAGTTTGAAAGGGCTGCCCTGTTTTCACTTATCATCTATAATTGTTGATTGCTCTCTTACAAATACACACACACACACACACACACACAAATCTATGATCTGTAACCAATTAGAATATTTTTAATAACAGGACATTAAAATCCTTCTTACTTACTAACAAAACATGGAGAAATTATTAAGACCTTCTCCCCTTCATCCCTACTTTTCTTCCTTCTTTTCTTCTAAAGCCTTTCTAACATATACACATACTATATGCCAGGCATTTATGAGGCATGGAGTGTGTGGTAGATATATTAGTTTGGAAATAGTGCATATAATTGGAATGACAGGATTTGAGATTTGGTAGTCCCTCAGTCATATCAGTGACATGGGTCGCTTCTGTAAAAATACAGTCTTACCGTGTTCATTTTCTTATTTGTTTTTCTTTGTTCTCATTAAGCTTCTGTATTTAATATACAGTTTGACACTCATAGTCATCTCTCTTTGCCACCTTCTCAAAATTTCAGATTACTCTTGCATTTCACTCTGAGTTTAATGACCATGCATTTCCCCCAGGATCAAATGCCATTATCCAGAATTAAAGTTAGGAGGAATTTGAAGCGTTCTATCTTGAATTTCATAAATATACAATAATAAAATTAAGTGCTACTGGGTGCTGTTGGTGTTCAGCAAATTCCTTCATGTATGCAAGAATATATTAGCAGATCATTTGCTGAGGACATGAGACATCAGCACTTGGTAAGAAGATTTTCTGGAAGCAAAAGATTTTCCTTTGTTTAAGAGTTGTATGAATTGTCAAGATAGGAAAAAAGAAAGGAGGATTTTATATTACATCTTACTGCACAAACCAGATATGTCACCACTTTCCACTGTCAGTGTTTTCCAGGAAATGTTCTTAGTGGACTCAGAATCCTTATGACATACTTTTATGCTAATTTTAATATTGATGAGAGCTGAGGTGTAAGCCAAGAACTACTTATTAAGGTCTTAGTGTAGATAATACAACTAAAAAAATTAATATTTAAATAAAATTTTAGGAGCGTTACTCTAACTTGCTTTACTTGGATAATCTTATTTTTTAACTATTTTACTCATCTGCAAAGTTTCCATTGATTACGTTTTCATGCCTATATTTCTTGGAGTGAAAAGATGGAAGGTAATAGGTTTACCTAAGAAGTGAGAAGTACTGAGAGCAAAAATAAGAGGAAGTACAGGATAAAGACAGAAGACATTGCTATTATAAAAACTTTAAAAAATGTCAGTACATGTATGTGTGAATTATACTGTGATCTGATTATTCTCCTCCCTAGTTCTATCTTCTTATCCACTAACGAAAAGTCTTTGGATAATCCCAGAAATGGCACATAGAATTGACTTCTTAAATTCCTTCAAAACCTAGTAATAAATGGGTGAACTCAGTGACAGGCATTCTGAGAACAGAGCCCTTCCCAAAGTCTCGCTCCTGGGCCAAGATGGCAGTCCTGTACTTTGTTGTAGGATAGTTAGTGTTCCCCTACTCCCTGCTCCCCGCCCACCTCCATTGAGACAAACAAAGATGTCCCCAGACATTGCCCAAATTGCTCTTTGTTGAGAATCACTGCTCTGGGATATTTCTTTTTTGTTTACTGTACTCTGCACATTTTTCTATCCCTCTCCTCCTCCCCATCCATGCCTGTTTTAGCTTCTTCTTTCTCATCTTTCCAGTCTCAGCTGAAAAGGCAGCACCTCTGGGCAGTCCTCCTCAACTGGGAGAGTCATTTTGGGTGTCCTGATCTGTGTTCCCAAAACTAGCATGCACCAGTCTTTATATCCACTCACCTAGGCCCCCACACAAAGGCGTATAAGGCCCTTTGAAGATGGGATCTGAGCCTGGCCCCCATGTATATCTTCAGTGCCTAGCACATTGTCCAACAAGGGAGGATAGGTACCCTTTAACCCAGTAAAGGTTCAACCCTGGATCACATCTTGCAAAGAATATTCTCATATACTTGGGCAATGACAAAGCAATCGTCTCTTCCTTAGTACGTTTGGAGTCCCTTCATGGTCTCTTTCTATAACCTCCTCCACAGCAGTCTAATGAAGAATGCAGTTTTGAAGATGATGGGCTGCTTTATTTGCCCATTATCCTCCCGAGGAGCTCATTTAAGAATTTGGGTTGATAAAAATGTCAGCTCTGCCCAGGTGTTTTTCATTTCCATATGGCAGCTGTCCCTGGATCCCAAACTTTGGGGAAAATGCTCATATAGAGAGCAGGAGGAAGCTAAAGGCAGACCACTCCTGGTGCCAATGTTTCCTGCTTTCTTTTCCAGTCAGTCTGCTTGCAGAAAAAAGAGAACTTGGCAGGGAAGGAGGCCTTTCTCTGGGCGTGTGCAAGAGATTTCCAACCACAATGGCAAGTTCACACCTTGTATCTGGCTGCTGTCCTGTTTCATTATGAGCTTTCTATTATGTCTCCTTTTTCATTCTTCTTGGGAAGCTGTCCATTTCAAAAGGAGCCAGATGACTCTAATTTCGTGTCTTCAAAAATCACATAAAACTTCGATGCATAAGGATGCAAGGACTTAGCACACTGCAGTGTGAACTCACAGACACTGAAGAGAATGATGTCTGAGTGGGCTGCTGTCTCCCCTCCGGCCCAGGAACCTTTTGCTCCACGGCCATGTAAACACCTCAGCATGAGATGTAGCTTAAAGAAAACGGCATACAAGAAGACAGAAATGCCATGTTAATAAGGCATAAAATGTGAAACAGGTTTCTTTCCCTGTTGCTTACATCCATATTCTCCACTCCACCTGCTTACAAATAAGGACAAGTAGCATATCTTCAGGGGGAGGTTACAGGAAGCAAGGAAGCTTCCTGATGGAATGTTTTCAGCACTGTGTGGAGTTAGTAAAGTAGCCCAATCTTTTTGTGCCTCTATCTCCCTCCATGAATCAAAAAGACAATAAGACATAGGTTAAAAGGTAACTTCTGAATTGTAGGCTATCAAGAACGGTCCTATGTTTGCTTGCTCTACTGATCATTAGGAAGAGGGACTAAGTAGCCAAAGACCACATCCATTTTTAAAACACAGCTTAGGTTTGTGAATTAGTTTATTTCCCTTAATGATAGCTCAATTATTAAACATATACTATACACAAGTCAATGAGCTAAGGGCACTATAAGCATGACCACAATTTGCCTCTATTTAGCCACCATCAACAGTTCGAACTACAGAGTGAATAGGGTCGCAGAATGTAAGAAGTTTGGAAATGAAGTTCAACTTGATTGCTCCATTCCTTTCATTTTTTTTCAATTATTTTTATTTTGAGATAGATGCAGATTCACTTGTAGTTGTGAGCCATACCACAGAGAGATGCCATAAATCTTTTACCCAGTTTTCCCTGCTGGTAACATCTCGCAAAATTATTGGACAACATCATAACCAGAAAATTAATAATGATACCATATGCCAATTTTATCCTGAGTTTTCCAGTTTTACATGTACTCATTTCTTTGTGTTTGTTTTTAGTTCTATGTAATTTTGTCACCCATGTTGGGCCTTTTCTCCACTGCCACAGTTAAGATGGAGACCATTTCCTTCTGCATATGGATTCCTCTACTTGCACCTTTATAGCCACACACTCTTCCCTGTCCCCACCTCCTCCTTAACCTTGAAGAACTCTAATCTGTTCTCTATTTCTATAATTTTCTCATTTCAAGTATGCTATATATGTGGCATCATGCACCATATAACCTTTTGGGACTGGCTTTGTTTACTTTGTGAGATGCCCCCAAGAACCACCCAAGTTCTTGCATGAGCTTATAGTTCTTTCCTTTTATATTGGTGAGCAGTATTCTATGATAAGAATGTACCACAGCTGTTTAAGCATCATTGAAGGATGTTTGGATGGTTGCCAGTTTTTGGTAGTTGCAGAAACAGCTGTTATGAATATCTGTGTACAGACGTTTGCTTGAACATAAGTTTCAACTCTCTGGGGTAAATGTCTAAGAGTACAATTGTTGGATCATGTGGCAGCTGCATATATAGTTCTACAAGAAACTGCCAAGCTCTTTTCCAGAGTGGTTGTACCATTTTGCTTTTCTCCCAGTAATGTGATCCAGCGATTCAGTTTCTTCACATCCACACCAACCTTTGGTATCAGCACTTTTTTTTTTCACTTTAGTCATTCAAATAGGAATTCCTTAATGGCTAATGATGTTGAACAGGCTTCCTGGAGGGGAGACCTGGCAAAGGATTTAGATGTTTTAGTCTGCTCTGTTTGGTCCTTCAGAGACTGACCCTCCTCTTTTTGAAAGCTTTTTCTTTGCTACATGGCCTTCACATATTTTGAAAGAAGACAATGGCCCACATATGAGTAAACATGGGCAATATTGAAACTTACCACACTGCCCTTTGACTAATTTAATTTCTTGTGTCAGAGCTTCCCATATAGCTTTCTTTCACCTTAATCAATCTTGACCACTCATCTTCAAGAGAGAAGAACACCTTACTTGTTTTCACTGGCCATCCCAGTACCTGATTCATGTTCAGGAAATGCCCACAGAATGAATGTATGAATGAATGATTGAGTGGAAAACACATGGGTTGATATATAACGATCCAGGGAATTGCAAATCAGCTAATTAACATCTCTAAGGAGTTACTGTATAAAATAATAATTGGGGCTTCCCAGACTTTGGAGAACATTGTTGACTTTGCATCTGAATTTTAACTTAAAAGTTCATGGTGCTTACATTCTACTAGGAGGAGACACACAATTAGCCAACTATATATGTGTATTTGTATGGAGTGGTCAATGGCAAGAAGAAAAACAAAGAAAGTTCGAGATTGGGGTGAGGTGGAAGGTGATGTAGAAGCTTGTGGTCAGGAAGTCTCTCTGAGAGTGGCATAGGAGCAGAAGCCTAAATGAAACTTCCATTTACATGTTCACTAGGTAATATCAGGAAGAACAAAGCATAGATTTCTAAAATTGTTTTTTGGCTCTTACAGATTTTTTTAATCACACAAAATTTCAGTGAATAAGCATTATTTTTCTCAAAGGAAAATGTCAATTGAAATGTTCCAAAATAAAGAAAAATAAACAAACATGGAAAGAACCCTTACACTGTCTTCTATTAATTATAAAACATTCTGTAATTATTAGTGATGTTTGTCTTCTCCTTATTTCCCCAGTTTTTATAAAGCACAAAAGATATACATTTAAAAAAGTAAATGAAATTCCTCTAAAAAAGAAAAGTTTGAACATCACAAGTTTAATTTTAAAGGGAACAATAAGCAAGTAGTAGAGGACCTCCTGGCAGAGTCAGCATCTGTCCATCTGTCTGTCCTCTGGCAGGAAGGGCACCCGTCCTTGGGAAAGACCCTGAACTGAAAGAAAGCTCCACCTTGTCAAGCTTCTCTGTACTTTTCCCCTTAATCCCCACTCTAGCCCTGAGAAAAGGATCTATAATGTAATTTAAAGGTATAGAGAATCGAGAGGAAGTGCCAGCTAGTCATCCAGAGCTACCAAAACTGCTGAAGAGAGTAAGAGAGGATGCAGAGAGGAGGGAGAGGAAAGAGAGACAGAGAGACAGGGACAGAAAGACAGAGAGAGACAGAGCGAGACAAAGAGAAAGAATGCAGACAGTGAGAGAACAAAGAGAAAAAGAAGAAAATAAGGAGGAAAGGGAGAGAGAAGGAGGAAGAGAAAGAAGGAAGGGGAGGAGAAAGGGGGAGAGAGGGAGAGAGGGAAATGTTTCATTTTCTCAGGTTAAGTGAATGGGGACACAATCCCTTTCATCCTAGGGTTATTATTTTAAACATTCATAGAGTTACTTTTTACAGAGAGTGAGGATAAAACAATTCTCCTTAAGTGTTCTTCACTCACTTGCGTTTTATAGCTAAGTTGGCTATTCTGTAGAGAAGATAAGACTCTGGACTTCCAAGCCTAGCAAGAATGCGTTAAGACGTACTGGTAGCCTTGAAGGAGAGTCTCTTCTCGACGTTTTCTGAAAGTCTCTGAAGGCACAAGGGCTGCTTAGAGCTCAGATAAAAATTTGATCTTTGAGATATTTCTCTTCACCAATTTTAATCCTAAAGCCTCCACATCACCCATGTCTGCAGAAGGGTCATGGGCCTTCATTGATTTCTCTTTAGCATTGGGCTGCTCTTTGATAATTTTGGAATTTTACAGCTAAAGTAAATTTCATTTCATAGTTTGTTTGATAATAGCAAGAAGTGGATATTGATTTTTTTTTCTTTCTTTTGGGCTCCTAACTGCCCAAAAGACCTTTTAATTTTTCCTGTGTGCACAGAGACCCTGCAAGTTAATGTGCACCACGCTGAAATGGTAAGCATAAGGTGTCAGTGAACCTTAGTGTTTGTTTAAAGGTTCCTTCAGTAAGCACAGGACTCCTTTGGTTCTAATGAATCAATGCTGTTTGTCTCTCTTGCCTGGGAGCTGATATTCCTCAGGATTAAAGGAAATCCTTTTTCTTTGAAGACATAGAAATATTTGAATGACAAACTCTGGCATCTCCAGCTTACATGATATTGTAAAAGTTGTAATGATACTCCTCATGGATAAAGACAGGATATGGTTTGTCCATACTTTGAGCAAGTGGCACTTAAAGTTTGGCAGATGGAGCTGGAGCCAGGGTGTCTAGAACACCAAGCTTTCTGACAGTCTTGCTTTTAAGTGCTGCAATTGGCTTTTCATAGCTGCTAACCCCTGGGACCTGTGCACTAACAGCAGCATCTGACATTGGTGCGATATGGTAGCAATGCCCCCGGAAGTCTAAATTAAAAGGCAAGTGCCCTTGTGCCTTAGGTCTGCTTTCGGGTATCTGCTCGGAGATGGGCCCTCCCTGAATAAGGAAAAACCTCCCTAACACAGCCAGAAGTCAATAAAGTACAGGATCTGTACCAAATTGATCGCACCCATAGAAAGGCACTGGCCATGTAGGATATCAATTAGAGTTGTATTAATAGGTACAGTTTAGAAGCTTATCTTGACATTAATTTTAATGAGGAATCTTATCAATCAAAAATTAGCCCATAGCCATTTACTATTTATTCCATAAATACATTTTAATAAAATTTAATGAACAACAATAGCAAACTGGCTTTGATAACTTCTTTTTTTTTCACATGGGCAGGCACTGGAACTGAACCCAGGTCTCTAGCATGGCAGGTGAGAACTCTTCCTTCTGAGTCACCATGGCTGCCTAGGCTTTGGTAACTTTAAAGGAAAGTTAGTGATTTTTTTTGAGAAAAACTACTTTTTGTTGCATTTGCAATTTTATATCTATATACATTTTTTCTCATATAATCAAAGGAATGAGAGTGAAACAGAAGTCATCTGGTATAATCAAACCCTCAAGGGCTTAATGTCAATATTATGTCACAAATGTAGAGCTTGAACGTATTATCATACTATGTGATGCATGATCTCCCTGAGACCTATATGGAAATGATTCTTCATAAATGGATTACCTTCTAAAAGCCTAACAGAGTTTAGTACACAAAGGAATGCCATGAGGAATCTAGGGAAAAAATAAAGCAATTCTAATGCCGAATAGAAAATCTGCAGAACTGAAACTCAGACTCTGCGTCTAAAGATTTCTCCTAAAATGGTGCCCTAATGTATGCACAAATACTTCTGCCTCTACCTGTATGTGTGTGTTGTGTTCTGATTTGTATATGTTTTACAGGTAAAATACAGCTAGAAGAAGTTTTCTAAGACCCCACGATCTAAAATAGCAGCTTCATATTCCATTCCATCACTTTGTATTATGAGAGCCTGTTTGATTGTCTTATCACTACAAGGCATTGTATTACATATTAGACTGTGTTTACTGTCTGCTCCCAATTTCTCATACTCTACCCTCTGATAGAATCAACTGGATAGAAGATCTTTATGTCAAGGGCCCAGATGTTTTGTTCACGGTTGAAGCCCTATTGCCTGGGACATAGTATACACTTACTATTTTCTGAATAAATGAATGGATGTTTTGCTGAGGTTAAGTGGTTGGCTGACAGCACTGGGGAATCATACTGAAGTGGGTGGTATTTAACATACATTTATAGACAAAAGTCTCTACTAGCTACAAGCAAGATGCTTTGGCCAGACATCTAAGATGGGAGAGTGAAACAGGTAAGAATGAGAGGCTGGAACTTTGGCTCTGAAGCTTATCAGCTCTGTGATCTAGGAGAAGTTGCTTCATCTCTCTGAGCTTCACTTTACCCAGCCATTAAAATGAGTTTATGAATGGCAACAGCTCTAAGGGTTTCATGATGATTAAATAATCAATTATCTGAAAAATTTCTTCACCAAGATGATGTACATTTTGATAAATTGAATTATGCTCCAAAATTTAAAAATATTCTTAATCTTAACCCATTCCTGTGGGTATGAGCCCATTGTGCATAGGACAATTTGAAGCTGTTATTTTTTGTTAGCAGGTGGATGAATCACGTTGAACTTTAATTTGGATTACTGGAGTCCTTTATAAACACAATGAAACTCAGATATAGAAAGAGAAAGCTACCCAGAGGAGCAGAAGCTGAAAGTCAGTGGAATCCAGAAGAGAAAGGAGAAGATGCTGCCAGATATATTGCCCTGTGACAGAAAAACGAAGGACCCAAGGATCGTCAGGAGCCAGCCCCGGAATGCCACCATCTTTGGGAAGAAAGGGTCACCTTGCTGACACCTCAGTTCTGGACTTCTCCAAGCCTGGAAAAAGTGAGCCAATAAATTCCATTGTTTAAGGCAGCCTTTTGCATGGTATTTGTTTTTGCAGCTGGGAAACTACACAGCCACAGAGTAGGAGAATTACTCTTATTATTGTGATTATTTTTGTTGTTGTCATCTCCATCTTCATTGTTTTTTACTTATTTATTATTGGCATTTTGAGCTATTTTACTCACAGTTGTTCCATGCTAAGAATGCAAATCAAAGCAATTTTTGAAGCAGGAATGGAGGTAATTCATTACCACGTTTGCCCATGAGATGTTTAATAACCACCAGTTAAAAGTTCTGCCTTCTCTATTTACAGCTTCACACGCTTCATTTGCAAAATAGGTGCTTACACCCATAAAATTTCCCCTTAAAAGTACTTCCCAGCTCTACTGCCACTCTTCTGATTAACCAACTCTCTCTTTAAACACTTGAAGACATGAAGTTTATTTTTTGTGACATTCACTCAAGTATAGAAACAAGGATTGCCAGTAGTTTTCCAGCAAGCTTTTATTTCAGCTTCATCATGCAGACTTGCAGATGTTGTTTACTTGAAAGAAAAATTTGTGGAAAGAAGGTAATATTTACAGATAACATCTGCTGAAAGGGACAATTCTGAAAAATGTTAAGCCAATTCCATTATTTGACTATAATTTTCCTCAATTGTCAGGGCCTTAGTCATGAGTGTTTAACTCAATTAGAACATAATTTTTGCTAAGTTTCATTCTCTTAAACTTTTCATTCTGACATTTAATGCACATAATCATCCAACTTATCAATACATTGCAAAATCAAGCACCTTCTATGTATTTAAAACCTTTCAAAAACTTCTAATTATACATGGAATAAAACCCAAGCCCTGCATATACGTCGCAAAGCTCTATGCCATCAGCTCTTCCTCCCCTTCTCATTTCTTCCTCCCCTCTTCTTGCCTTCCCTATTCCAGTCCCTCTGGCCTGCTTTTGATTTCTCAAACATAGCTTATTTCCCATTTCAGAATTTGTATTCAGTTTTTCACTCTTTGGGCCAATCAACCCTGGAACTTCACAAGGCTTGTTCCTTCTTATGGTTCATGTCCCAGCTTAAACATTCATTTTTTGGGTTTTTTCTGCCATGCAATATAAAAGAGCATATCACTAAAGTAGTTCCTAATTCATCTCCTTTTATTTTCATCATTGCCCTTAGCATAATTTGAAGATATACACATGTATGTGTATAGTTATGTACATATGTGCGTCTATCTATATATGCACATATAAAATTATGTACACAAGTAAAATTTATACTATTTTTAATTACTTTTTTATCCCTCTCACTGACCAAAATGTAAGATCACAAAGCCAGAATCCCTTTTCTGTCTTATTCTCTGCCATGCTCCTGGTGCTTAGAATCAAGTTTGTTAGACAAGTGAATAATTATGTGGGTGCTAGATGCTGTAGGTGATGCAAAGAAGTTGCAATGGGATTCTTGGCTCTTTATGTCTTTGCCTTGTGTGCAATGAGAGAGTTCAGCCACTGGTGTATGAGAAGATAATTTAACAAGCAGGTGTAATTAAGTGATGAAAGCAATCAATACAGGGCAATCACTTTGCATTGATTTAGAGTATTGATAGTAGAGGTGGGTTTTAAGCTGGGCTATGAAGGATGAGAGAGTTTATAAAAGGAGTATAGTCATAACTCAGCTCTTTATTACCCAAATCCAAGCATAAGTCATTTCACTTTACCTGCAATGTAGCTACATTCCATAGAGCCCAAAGGAATGAAAGGAAGCAAATGCACGTTGGTTGAATTCTTGTTTGCTTTTCTCATAGATTTTACATGGATTAGAAGATCCTTCAAATAGAGTGCCTGTACAGCTGTATCCTAAAATATGGCTCTTTGTATTTTTCCTTAACTTTCAGAAAGTGCCCTGCTCACTTTCTCCTCTGGACCTTCGCCCAGTGTTCTCACTAGGCTTAGACCCTCTCCCAGCCATTTCACTTCCCCTGGTGAATGCCTTCTTATCCTTCACGAGGTAGTTTATATATCCACAGCTCAGAAAGCCTTCAGATAAACTCCTAGATCTCCCTGGTCTAGGCCTTCCCCTCTGCTCTTGTCCCCTTCCACCACCCATCACGATTCTTTGTCATTCCTGTCGTAAGCTTGTGTTCCTCCCAAAGGCAGGCTGCATGAGGACAGGAGTTCTCTTCATATCAGCCCTGCGTCCCATGACCAGTGCAGTGTCTAGCACAGAGAGACACTAGAATGCTGAACTTAACTTGAAACTGTTTCCATTATCATAGATACTTACTCAACAGAAAAAATGTGAAAATATCAACTCCAACTTACTTATGAGGTGCTATGATTACTAAAGCTTTTAAATGGTGCAATGGGAAAGTCTGTGTAATTCTAGGTACTATGCCAGAGACCGCTTAGTGTCAGGCTGCCAGACCAAAGAGGCAGGACTCCTACCCTGGGGACCTGTACCCAACAGGATATTTTAAATTGTGTAAGGATTAGTAGGTGGATGGTGGCTCATGGCAAACAATTCTAAATGCTTCCCCTTGACCGCAAGCTCATATATAGCTGCTCAGAGAGTCTGCTGAAGGCTGGAATACACCCTTTAGGCTGTGTCTTAGATTTGCTAGGATGGTAGGAACTATAAATAACAACTAACAGTACTAATAGTTATCAATGAGTGAGGCTTTCCTTACCCCAGGCATTCCCCTGGGTGCTTTACACATATCATCGCCAATCTCCATAGAAATCCTTAAGGTTAGTAGTATCATCTCCATTTATAGTTGAGGAAACTGAGGTGCAGGAAGACTGAGGCTATAGGGAACAAACTATTTAAAATGCCATTTAACATTAAGCAAGGACAATTGACAGAGTCCCCAAATTTCTTTCAAGGTATTTCCTATGTGAAAGTATTGTTGACTGGGGCACATAAGCATCAGTCAAGATTCTCCAGAGAAACAGAACCAATAGAAAAAAGAGAATGAGAGAGAGAGAGAGAGAGAGAGAGAGAGAGAGAGAGAGATGGAGAGAGAGAGAGAGAGAGAGAGAGAGAGAGAGAGAGAGAGAGAGAGAGAGAGAGAGAATGAGACAAATTTCAATGAATTGGTGCACATGATTATGGAGCTGGCAGTTGGAAATCTTTGGGGTGGGCCAGCAGACTGCAAACGCAGAGAGGAACCGATGATGCAGTTTTGATTTCTTCTTCCTAAGGGAACCTCAGTTTTTTTGCTCTTAAGGCCTTTAACTGAATGATTACCAAGGGTCATCTCCTTTTTTTAAAGTCAACTGATTTTTAAATGCTTAATCACATCTACAGAATGCTTTCAAGCAATGTCTAAACTAGTGTTTGAGCAACAAGTGGACACCATAGCCTAATCAAGTTGACACATAAAAGTAACCATCACAGCATATTCATCTCATAACCCTGAATCAAAGACAGTATGCATGGCAGGGTGGAGCATACATTTAATAATGACTTTGAGGAAAAAACAAGCTATGGAATTAAATACTTTTTTAAATAAAGAGACTGTTGCATTCAATTATGGCCCACTGTTTTCTTAGACTTACAAAGTTTCATTCTATGCCTTCTGTATGTTCAGCATCTAATGTGCCTTCTGGGAGTCCATAGAGTGAGGTAGTTAAATGTGCAACTAGACTCACTGGGTCAGATATCAGCTTTACAAAGTATGACCTGTTTAACTAGGTGCAAATTCCTTAACCTTCCTTGCTGTAAAGGGGGAATAATGATAGTATCTATCTCAAAAGCTTGAGATGAGAATTAGAAGAGCACATGTCCAGTACTCGATGTCATACCTGACTCTTCATGGTAGATAGAAGATATTATTGTCCTGCGTTGGTTTGACCAAGTGGCAGTTTGGAGAAGTTCATTCATCTGTTCCACAAGTGTTAACTGAGAATCACTGTGTGTTCAGAAGTGTTCTAGGTACTTAGGCTACAGCCCTCTAGGAGCTATGGCAACATGTTACATATCAAAACCCTGTCTTATGATCTCTTTAGCAAAATTTCCTATTGATAGTCTAATTTTTTTAGCTTATTAAAATACACCTGGATTTCAGGTGAATAGCCTATTATTTTTAAACTAATCATTTTAACCTTTTTCCTTAATCCTTTTCTTAGGAAGTCTATTGACTTTATTTTAAGGTTGGTTAAGTTCTTCTAGGAAATAATGCTTGAGAAGCACAAAGTGGTTCCAACAGCCTCTCAACTTGACAAATGTTTGTGGTTTCCAGTGCTTTATCCTAATTATGACAAATTATTTTTTCTTTTGATATTGCATCTTAATGTAATGTATTTGAAACCTCTACTAATTATACAAATTTTAGTTAAAATTTGATGTACAAGTTACTAATAATCAATTTACAGCGGTGTAAAAGAATCTCCCTTCTCTTGGGGAGAGATGAGAGCTGGACTGGCACTCCCTGTTGTCACATTACTCTAAAATATCTTCTTAAGTACCTCAGGGCTTTAGTTCCCCAGAGTCAAACATAAGTGAATCGGCATAACATAGCTTTCTCTGTTAGAACAGAAGGAAAACTTAATCTGCATGGTGGTAGGTAAATTTAATCCTAGAAGTGTTAGAAGTTATAGCCTGGTGAAGAAAACAAAGTTTTGTTCTTTCTCTGGAGCTCCCCAGAAATCCCCTTCCCCAGATTCCTTTGAGATTTGCAGGTGCTGAGATCAGCCTTCCCCTCCCCCATAACACCACACATCCCTTTCCTCAGCATTCTGGGAAAGGGTGATGGGGAAGAAAAGCTTTGATGACCAGTGGATTGTCAATACACAAAAGGCTGGGGATTAGATCATCAGTAGGCAGTTGTGAAGCAGTAACACCTGGGAAGAAAAGATACTATAGAGAGATTGGATTCTAAGTACAAGGTGGTAAGTTGGGAATTGAGGGGTGATTGGGGATCAACTAGGAGGGGACAGGTGACTTGGGCATCTCCATGGAGAGCTATACTGAAAAGAAGGAAACTGAAATATGTTGAGCCTTTCCTTCAAGCTCTATGTGTTCTTGATCTATGACCTTATATATATCCTGGCTAAGCCTTAAGTTATAATAGACTCACTCTCAGGATACAGAGAAGTCCAGTAATAGTTCCTACTCACAGTTGTGTCCAACTCCAAAGCAGTGTTCCCATTATAGGAGGCAACTAGGAACCATTGAGGGTGGAAGGATGGTTGGGTTGAGCAACAGTGGACCATGATGAGAAAATGTAATTACAATCTAAGAAATCATTCTTAAGACCTTGTCCATAAAACCAGAATGAAAAACTAATCACAAATTCATTTTCTCTTGTCTAAATGTTTTCATTTCAGAAAAGGTTAAATACCATTAACATAATGTTTAATATATTTAATTATCAATAAATGAATCTCCAAAAACTGTGCTTGAATGTATTGTAAGTACCAGTGGGAACATAAGATGGTCAGGACATGTTTAGTCAGATGAAACTAGTTTTGTTTTTATGCCACATACTCTCCATATGAGTATATTTTTATGCTAGATTTCTGAGTCATACCAATTAATAGAATTATTGCTTTCTCTCCATGCCTTCATTTAAACATCAAGGTGAAATTTAAAGGCTTTCAGAGAATACTTGGGTTATTCAAGAGATCATTGATCTTTTGGAAATTGCCTTTGGTTTTCCTCACTGCACTGATTTTCATTGCCCGGATTTGGACTTTGTGCCGCTTGCCATCATGAGCTCCTACCAAGCCCATTCAGGAACTAAGCACAGCACATGCAAATGAAATTTTAGTTGTGGAATAAGGTGAGGGAATAGAGAGCAATTCTTATTTATTTATTTTCCTGAGCCGTTTAATTGTAATCATGTGCGGGAACTCCTGATGATGACCAAGGATTTTACAAAATGTTGTAGCCCCATTCAACAACAGACTACTAATTAGTTTATTTACTTCGGTACTCAACTCATCTAAGAAGAGGAACAGAGTCTAATTAGAGAACTCTCAAAGGATATGAAACCCCAATCCTTTAAAGTTACAGTTTTATAAAAACACAGATCCACAAAAGTATGTACACTTGCCTGCATGCACTTGTGCGTGTGTGCAAAGACACAGACACAGACACACGCTGAACACAAGAATCCACATGAATAGTACACCCAAGTATTTGATGGTAGCTGTTAATTAAACAGACCTTCAGTCGCTGTTGTTTGTCTTGGTGGGAAAGAAGATCAGACTTTATGTACTCAAGTTGAACCAAACCATGCATTCATTTGTCTTTCAACTTAAATATCTGTAAAAGATGATGGGTACTAGAGGCTATTCCAAAACAAAGATTTTTGCTTTTGTTTTTTTACAACATTGTATTTTTTCTTGTATTTGATGGGATTTTAAAGGATTTTAAAGGATCAGCTTAGATGCTTGTGTTTTAGGAGACCAATTCTTTAATTTATTGAATTGTAAATACTTACTGAATGGTACTGTTATTGTATGTCTTATTCTCAATACTTTGGGGGATAAGTAGAATCAGACATGAATCCTACAACCCTGGTAGAGCAAATGTGTTCATTCAATAAATGGTTAATGCTTATTTTCAAATGTGAATATCAACAAGGTATGATCCTTCTAGAAAGGGATATAGTAATAGAACTAAATAAATGTAATAGAATGGGAAAATACAATTAATAATGAGGACATTTACAGAGGAGAGGCATCAGAAGTCAAAAAGAGGGAGAGATAATAATCTGGAGGAATTAGGGGAGTTTCTACTGAGGAGATGGTTCCTGACAAGGATCATGAAACACTAAGCAAAGGAAGAGGGTGGCAATTTAATTAAGAGGGGAAGAGGAAGACAAAGGGTCAATTTAGTGCTAATTATAAAGTTTCCTATGGCTGACTACACTTTTTGAGGCAGAGAGTGGAAAATCAAGCAAGTGGATGGGGCAACTCATGAAGGGCCTTTGGCGCTGTGCTTCAAGGTTTTGAAGTACTCCATGATAATCAAAGAGGCAGTAATAATAATAATTATTATCATTCACATTTATTGAGAATACCAGGAATCTATAAAAAATACTACACATACTGCCTTGTTTGACCAAAATTTATGTTTTATTATTATCCCAATTTCACCGACAAAGAAACTGAGGCATGGATTTGATAGATTCGTTAAGTGACTTGCCCAAATTTATGCAATGAGCTTGCCAGGATTTAAATCTAGGCAGATTGTAATCAGATGACTCCTCCTGCTATCACCCTCTTCAGACTCTACAAACTCTGAGGAGCCAGTGAGAGCTTTAGTTCACTTGACACAGCACAGTGAGGTCTGCCTCAGGAACATTACTCTGATAGAAAAGATAAGCATATGCTAACAAAGCAAGTAGGCATTTCTGTAAGTTAAGTGTAGAAAGAATGGGAGTCCAGGGAAGGGAGAAATGACTTTAGTCAAAAGTATTAGACATGACTCAGTGGAGGAGCTAGTTAGCCTTTGAGCAGAGTTTTGGTTGATAGATTCAAGTTAATCCTGTTGCAAGAGAAGTCGTGATATCCCAGGCAGTGGGAATAAAATGAACAAGGGTAAATAGGAGGAAGATGGTAGTTCTGTTGGCTGATGAACAGGTCTATGGAAGGATGGGGTGCAAAGATGAAGCAAGAAAGCAAGAAGGCTCCTTGGAGGACCCTGAACCCATCTCTTAGGCAGAGAGCAGGACTGGAGGTTTTTCCAGCATCTGAACAACTCTCAATTAACTGGATCCAAGAGAAGGGAGACTTGAGGCCAGAAGACCAGTGGCTGGTAGTGATCCAGGCCAGTGATTGGGAGGTTTGGGTCTTCATACCTCTGTGACCTCTTCAAGATGTGACCATGACATCTTTCCTGGCTCGTGGTTCAAAAAAAAGAGATAAAGAAGAGAAGTCAACTTTTTTCATGTACATGTGGCTTGGGATAAGGTTACAAGATGGTAGCAGAGCCAGGATGTGTTGACACCTGCAAATATCCAACTATGAGTGATAATAAGCACACTTGATTAACACTTGCAAATTAAGATATGAAAAGAAATGGGAGTTGGCAAGAACTAGTTGTTGTGGGGCCTTTTTGGATGTTTAACATTCTTATAGGAATTTGGATATGCATATTCTTATAGGCCATGATTTCGATTTTATAGTATATTATATATTATATTGTATATAGCTAACTTTCAGCGTAGATTTTTAAATATGTGTTTACTTTAGTGCGAGCTTGAGGAATGAAGGGTTAGTACGTAAAGGCAAAGGCAAGTTTTGGAGATCAAATTCTTTTTTTTATAAACCTATCTTTAAGAATTATTTAAAAGGCTTCTCTGACTCTCTGCATGGAATAGCTCCCATTAAATTAGTCAGCTGGTCTCAATGTTAATCAAAACAGGGGTCAAGGATCATAACCATCAGATATGTGGAAAGATCCATTCCCTCTCCCCACATCCTGAGAACGGACTTCCTGGCCTGCAGCCAAAAGGAACAGGTCAATGTGGAGATGTGAATGACATATTTCCCCCATGGTGGAAAGAACTATTTCTGGTTATAAAAGGAATGTCAGTCTTTGCAAGGAACTAGGAAATAATAAAAAAACTATATAGAAGAAAATAGAAATCACCTATAATCCTGGCACCCAGAGATACTGAAGCCATATGTGTGTAAATATGGCATACAATATATGTGGTCAAAAAGAAGATTATTCCATACTTTAATTCTCATTTTGCTGTATATTACAGAGTTCTTTCCTCAAAAATAAATTCATTCTAGGTCATGTTTATTTGCATCTGTATAGTACACCACTGAATGGATATAGCATAATTTATTTGACCATTTTTCAGTTGATGAACATTTAACTTTTCTTTAGATTTTTTTGTTATTTTAAATCATATCATAATCAACACTATGTATATATAATTATAAATTTGATAACTTCCTTAGATTCTATTTTCATCGAGAGCTGTGAAAGTTTTATGGTCTCTATTTAAACTACAGATATATCACCCAAGAGGTGAACTGGAGGGCTTGAGCTCTAATCAAATGATTGTTCCCTATACCAGAAAGGTTTCATTAGGTCAGCCTCCCTCCAGGTGATATCATTTATGGGAACAGAGCTTCTCAGGGGCCAATAAGAATGGAAGGTATGACCCCTGCCAGGAACGAATCTTATAACTCAACTATAGTACGTGCAAAGAGTGAGCATTTTACAAACTCATTTTTAATCACATAGTGGGAGAGAATGAATCGATGTTTGTGTATGTTGGCAGGTCCAAGTTGCTGGTGAGTAAGTGTAGCAAGGTCACTGTGGAAGTGTGAACTTGTTGGGAAGGAAGCGAAGGACCTAAGGCAGCTGAGGTGGGTCAACAAAGGGGATTTTGGTTGGAAGGGAGGGTACAGAATGACTTGGCTAGGTTTGCAGCTCAACCCCCATGTCTTTTTTCTTCTGGGAAGCCTTCTCTCATATCTGTGGAGAAAACAGCATCTAAGATAGCACTCAAAATATTTCTGCAAACACATTTTTACGTGTATCTCTAGAACGTAGCCTAGTGCCTTAGCACAATGAAAGTATGTTTTCAATATGTGATTACTACGTAAGTGGACAAGGGATAATGCTAACAAATGAAATTGTTGAGATGCTTCTAAGGACATTTTAAGAGAAAGCCTTGATCAGAGAAAAGGGAAACTTGTTAGAAACTTGATTGGATATTTCAGGGGCACAGGAACAGTAGTGAGGCATTTTTAAGTTCAAGAGTGCTTCAATAAAGTGAACAGAGAACTGGGCTTGGAAGTTGTTGCCTCCACAGCCTTCTCCTGTATATAACTGGGTTGAACTCCCAGTTCTCTCTCTCAGGATTAAATCTCTGCTTAGCTCTCAGCACAATGCTTCTAGAGTCTTAGTTAAGGAATCCAGCATTAGGGCATCTGATCTTGTGTCCCAGTTCTAGTAACAAGGCCTTGCATCTATGGCCCTGACCCCTTCTTGTGCTCACAACCAGTAACTTGGTTGCACTCCTTTTTTCCCAAGCCTGAGTCTCTACCTGGAGAAATTTCCTGTAGAGCCATCTCCTCTAGAATCAGGACTGACCTTGCTCTACTCATTTTCAACACTGAGGCCTTTAGAAGCACTACTGAGGTAATAATTAACCCACCAGAAAACTGCATATATGTGAAAGCACAACTTGATAAATTTTGACACAATAGTCAAATGTGAAACCATCACAACAGTCAAGATAATAGAAAAATCTGTTTTACCTACACAGTCTTCCTCTTAGCCCTTGGCAATCCTTCCCTCCCACCTCCATATAACCACTCATCTGCTTTCTGTCACTAATAGATTAGTTTTCCTTTTCTAAAATTTTATATAAATGGAATAATAGAGTATGCACTGTTTTTGTTTTGTTTTTTTTTTGTCTTTTTGGTTTTATTTTGGCCTGGCTACTTTCACTTGCATAATTATTTCAAAACCCATTCTTATAGTTGTCTACGTCAGAAATTCATATCTTTTTATTGCTGAATAGCATTTCATTGTGCTGTGTTTCCATTTTGTTTTCCCCTTCATCTGTTGATGAACATTTGGTTTGTTTCTTGAGTTCTAGCTTTCAGTTTTAGCTACTAGGAACATTAATATACAAGTCTTTTTTATGAACACCTGAATGGCTGGATTGTAAGGCAAGTTAATGATTACCAATATTATCTTTTCATCTGCATATTTGCTATCCATATAGCTTCTTTGATGAAGCATCTCTCCAAACCATTCTCCTATTTTGCTTTGGATTTGTTCTTTTCCTTGCTATGCTGTTTTGAGAGCTCTTTATATATTGCAGACATAAGTCCTTTATTAGATATGTGAACTACAAATATTGTCTTACAGTCTATGGCTTGTATTTTCATTCTCTTAGCAGTAGTATTTTTCAAAGAGTATAAGTTTCTACTGTTAATGAAGTCCAATTTATCAAGTTTTTCTTTTATGGGTCATGCTTTGGAATTGTAAAATCTTCACCTAATTGAAGGTAAAAGTTGCAAAAAGTCTTCTTCTATGCTTTCTTCTAGAAGATATATAGTTTTAGATTTTACATGTAGGTCTGTGATCTATTAATTTTTTGCATGTGGTGCAAGAGATGGATCAAGATTATTTTGTCACCAAAGAATTGCTTTAGCACTTTAATTGTTCATATATGTGTAAATCTATTTCTGGACTCTTTACTTTTATCCATTTATCTATTTGTCTATCTTGATATAAATTCCACCCTGTCTTGATTATTGGACCTCTATAAAAGTCTCAAATTTAGCTAGTGTTAGGTGTTTAACTTTGTTACTCTTTTTTTAAAGATGACTTGGCTATGCAGGTCCTTTGAATTCCATATGAATTTAGAATCAGTTTATCAATTTCTGCAAAAACTTTTGGTAGCATTTTTATTTAGATTGTATTGAATTTAAAACCATTGAGTAGAGAACTCAAAGGTTGTGATGGAATATTGCCTGGTAATAAAAAGAATGAAGTACCAATACATTTTGCAACATGGATGAGCCTTGAAAACATGCTAAGTGGAACAAGCCATTTAAAAAGACAATATATTGCATGAGTCCATTTACATGAAATGTTCAAAATAGAACTATCTGATGAGACAGAAAGTAGATTAGTAGTTGCTTAGGGCTGGAAGATTCAGGGAAAATGTAAACGCCTACCTAAGAGTACAGAGTTTCAGTTAGGAAATGTAGAAATCTTCCAAAATTAGATTGTAGTGATGGTTGCACAACCATATGGGTACACTAAAGCCACTTATTGTACAGTTTAAATGGGTGAGTTGTATGGTATGGAAATTAAATCTCAATAAAAAAAGATCATTTGGGGTAGAATTAACAACTTAACTATATTGAGCCTTTCAACTCATTATCACAGTATATGTCTCCATTCATTTCAGTAATTTACATTCTCTCAGCAATGATTTCAGTGCACAGGACTTACAGATATTTTCTCGTTTATCTCCAAATATTTAATATTTTAATGTAAATTTAAATGTTATTTTTAATTTCAATTTTTTATTGCTAGTATATGAAAATATAATCGGCCATTCTATATTGCATTTGTATCTTGTGACTGTAATAAACTCATATTAGTTCTGTTAGCTTCTTTTTAGTTTCCATAGCTATGGACTGTTATGTCATCTTCAGATAAGCTCTTCTTTGACATATATTCCCAATGATGAATGCATACTAACAATTGTATGATGCATGCTCTTGGGATCTCTGCATCTCTAGTTCCCTCTGGCTATCATGGCTTCACTGATAATGGGTTCTCAGATGTTAACTGCCAATGGAGAGAACTGTGGGGATTGGACACTACTCATTCCTGGTTCCATGCATTGTCTCTTAGGTAAAATGATATCCCAGGGTCTATAGCTCAACCCATGCCTAAGCATTTAGCCAACTCTATAAGAACTTTTCTTTATCAGGTCCAGAAGGCTCCATACCTTGCCCATGCTATTTTCTACTCATGGCTCAAAACTCTTAGTTGGATAGGGAGAGAAATATAGCCAGGCATAGTTCATAGTGAAGGCTTTTATTTATTTATTTATTTTTGCATGGACAGGCATCAGGAATAGAAATCAGGTCTCTGGCATGGCAGGCAAGAACACTGGTTACTATACCACCGTGGCCTGCTCCATAGTGAAGGCTTTTATCTGGTAGAATTTAGACCACACAAAATGGAGTGAAATGCTGAACTTTAAAACTTGGTTGATTTCAAATAATAATTCAAATTTTGGGTTTTTCTTGAAAATGAAAACTCAGAAACACTGGATATGCGTACATATCTAGTTTGGCAAGAGAAATGCTGCTTCTGAATCACTTAACTAATTTGGATCACTTATTTGACCCTTGTTTGTATTGGAGCTTTCAAATTCTGCCTTCTTGCCCAGCCTTTGCAAGAAATTTTAGTGTTTCATTCAGCTAATATTCGTTGAGTGTAAGGATCACAAGCCAAGCACTATGATAGTTGATTTTTTACTAGCAGAGAAATTAAGACACAGTTCTTATTTCAAGAAGGCTCCCAATTTAACAGGAATGATTGAGAGGCTGCGGTGGTGCTACAATCCCCACATCTTAAGCGAAGGGCACAACACTTGGTTAGAGTCTCCAAAGTACGAAGTATTACCAAGTAGAGAAGGAAGAGAGTATAGTGTGCTAGTTGGATGGAAGAACATGGGTGAAGGCTCTGAGGAAGGAAATCAAAGTCCAAGTTTTATCACTAAGGTGAAGATAAAGGGGAGTTGCAACTAGAGACAACAGCTTCAAAACAGAAGTGTCTATTAAAGGAGACTATTGCTTGGAATTAAACAGACTGCCCCCAATAAGAACCACTTGCTTAACACAAGTGGATAATCACTTTCCAGTTAAAAACTAGAGCATTGGGTGCCATATAAGTTGAGATCATAAGATCCATCTCCAACACCTCAGGTCTCTTTTGAAGATTTCTTTTAGATGTTAGAATGAGTGTTCAGGTGTTCTTACATTTTAATTCTTTTTTTTTTTTTCACATTTTCTTTTTCTTTTGCAAAATCAATTTCCTTGTAACCTCTCAATGTAAATTAAAGGTATAGAGTTCTTTGGAAAGAAATGAATGCCTCAGCCTTAGTAATTCTGGTCAAATATTTGTTCAAGCATGGTATTCCAACAGCAGGAATTCTTCAATGCTTTATTTTTGCTTGTTCCATCATCATTGAAGCCATTTCCCACCCTTACTCCCTTGGAGCTCAAAATTTCTTGGCAATATCCAGGTGAAATGCAATACCCATTAACCCTCATTAACCCTATAACATCTTCTTAGGGGAGGTGTTCCCAGCACAATGAGAACTTGGGTTGTGATGAGAGTACAGTGCTTGATGAAACATGCCTAAAATGAAATTGAAGATGAGAGAAGGACAGTCACAGGAAGGGAAAGAAATAAGGAAAAAAATGGGGGGGGTGTGATATTGTTGCAACAAAACGTGAATGTATTATTGTTTACTTTCAGGCTTCAGGAAAGCAGGAAAACTGTGTATATCTTTCTTCCTTAATTGCTTTGTTGACCTCAAGGGGAAAAGAAAACAAGAGAGGAGTCGAAGTTAAATGTACAACATTTCTTCTGACAATGCTCCTCCCCTGCCCCCAGTCCTTTCGGCTGAGTACCCATGTGGTTTCTGTGCTTCTGAGCAGAGAGAGCCAGAGTCACTTTAATAACCCTTGAGAAAGTGCTTCAGGAGGCATTTGCAGAGAGCAGAATGCCACGCCACAGCCTTGTCTCCTCGGCATGTCCGAGATATTGAACCTTCCAGTAACTACAATTACAACCAAAACCACAAAATGTAGATTTACAGATTGTTTTCAGCAACACTCATTCAAATTTACTTATATTTACACTAGAAAAATTAGGGTAAGTGCTACTGTGACCAGAGACACAGACCAGGATCAATAATCAACCAATTCTTGGCTAATAAAGCACTTCTCTAAGGTCTACGGTTGCTTTATTCTGACTTTGAGGTTGGCCTCTAATGTCTTATCCATTGACTTTTCCCGTAAATATGTCTAATTGAGGCCATGTAGGATTCTAAAGAGAAATGATACACTTGGTTTGGTAAGAATTGCTAATTAACCAAGTATGTAAAACCTGGCTACTGCTCATAGTATTTCTTCTGTGGTAAAAATTTATACATGACAAGGAAATAAAAGTAAAACATCAACTTCCATTTTAGGTATAGAATTTTTTTTTTGCTTTGATTTTTTTTTTTTTCAATTCTCCCTCATCTAAATCCTAAAGGTTCCAAACTCACTTTAAGAAAAGGATTTGTTTTAAAGATCTGCAATAGTATTTCATGAAGTTACAAAACCTTTAACCAGGAAAATAATGCATTGGGTATTTTCATGTTATGCAGGAATCCTTCAATCATGCTTAACTTCACTTTGTACAAAGTTTTCTGTTTTTTATAGCCACAAAAGATTATATTTCATATTAGAAAGGTCAAGAGAAATTAATTTGGTTCCTTGTACACTTGAATAATTAATTTTGTTCTGGTAACAGAGCTGAGTATTTAATCAAACATAAAGAAAATCAAATACTGAAGGGAAGGGAAACAGGGACACGTCTTCAAAGGACTTCTGAATATACAATTTCTGTTGGGAATGTCACAACCATTATGCCAGGACATATAAATGCATTCTGATAAGGCTTGTTTTGCCTGGAGAGTACCCCAAATGTTACCTGGGTTATTCTTCTCCAAGGCTATCTCTGTTTTCTGTACCAAAGGCACTCAGTTTATCAGTACAGTCCTAGGGAGTGAAGTTTGTCACCACTTGGGCTGGTTGTGTGGTGTTCTCAGTTTATAAACGTAACCCTATTCTAATGCTACAGGCTCCAGCTTGAGATACCACATCCAAGCTTGGGTTGCAGATCACATAGAGAATGGGTATTTGTGTGACTCTCTCAGGGTAAATCTATCATTTGTATTGGACTAGGGAACAACCTGAAATGCATTTCTTGTCGACAATCACCCTGGCTATCTTCTGAACTCTGGAAGGTTTAGGTCTCCTTTCTCATTAAATTTCTTACTTTTGTCCCATTGGTATAGCAGTGTTCCATGTTGAAAAGAAAAAAAAAGGTATTAGAGGAGTTTATTTAGGCAGAAATTTAATATGAGACTATGCCTAGGGTGATGTAATGAAGACCCTCTTAGGTGGTTTGAACCATGATGCAGTTGTCCAAAGTATAGGTTTGATAATCTCCCTGTGCCGATTGGTTGGATTAATCTGGAATTGTTAAAGTATTATGTCTGAAATATGATACAGCATTTCTATACAATTTAATAAAGCTAACATTCAAAATATGTTTAAGGCTCACTACTCATTTGATTCTTAGGGCAAATTTTCAAGAAAATAATTATTTTTATTTCAATTTTACAGTTGAGTAAACTCCAAATATCCATTCTTAAGGAGTTCACAGTCAAACTGAGGAAAAACTAAATTAACTTATGTATGATAAGGGCTCTCATACAGATATTTAGACAGGTGTTAGGAGAGGACTGCACCAGATTCAAGTATAAGATGGACATTAATGAAATGAAAATCATTTAGAGAACTAGGAACAGCAGTATGGGAGGTGTGGAGACTCTCTATTATGAGGAATCACAGATGAGTCCCACACATTTAATCCTGAAAAACAAGAGGTTCCTTCCATTAAAGCACTAGAAGAAAATTAAAGATATAATAAGAGAAGATATTTGCAACACATATACTGAGCAAAGGTTAGAATTTAGAATATATAAAAATCTCCAATAAATAAAAATAAAAGACAAATCACCTAATTTATTAATTGACAAAATCATGAACAGGGATTTTACAGTAGAGGAAGTGCATTTACTATTAAATTTGTGAAAAGCTCATTTTAGCTCTATTAATAATCATATAAATATTATTAGGACCATGATGAGGTATCATTTCAGACCACTAAATTGACAAAAATCAAGAAGTCATTATATACATATATAGCATTAATTAGTACAACTAGTTTGGAAAGCAATGTAGAATTCTCTTAAAAGATGAATATTCATTAATCTTAAGACCTAGAACTTTTGCCCTAGCAGATATGCACATACTATTCATAACACTGTTCATAATAGCAAAAGACTGGAAATAACCCAAATATCCAGCAACAGAAGAATAGATGAATAAATTGTGGTATCGTCATGCAATGTAATATCTTCAGTAGTAAAAATGGATAAATTATAGCTTTAAGCAATAATGTGGATGAATTCTAGAAATATAAGATGAACAAAAATAGAACCATAGAGAAAAATATATGCATTATCATATCATTATTGCAAATCTTACACTATTAAAATTAATCAATATGTTGTTCATATATAATACATACAGATCTATGTATTTTAAATAGGGCAGGAGAGAAATAAAAAATTCAGGATAATGGATATTTCTGGAAAGACTGAGGGATTGGATGGGAGTTTTTGCTAATTAAAGCTAAGTGAAAACTATTTTGGAATAACACACATTAGCAGGAAGATGGACTGAATGACCTCTAAATAATTTCTTGTTCAAAATGAGTCAAGATGCTGCTTGCAAAAAATACGTAAATAGATTCTGATCAGCCGAGATGGTGACATAAGATGCTCCAAAGTGCAATTCCCACAGAATCTTTGCATAACTAGTAAAAATGGCAAGAGCCACCTTGCTCAGAACTGCAGAAACCACTTAAAGGGCAAGTTCCCACCATTGTAAAGAAAAGACACCTTTAAAAAATGGCAGGAAAAGCCCATGATGACCTTGGAACCCTTCTCTTCCCCTCCTCAGGGCAATATGGAGCCACCCTGTGCACCCATTGTGAGTCCCTCTCTCTGCCCCTATGTGCAAACTGTGGTTCCTGCCTTTCAGTCCAATCTGTAGGTTGGCAACATCAAGGACTGAATCAGGTAATTTTTCTCTGGCTCATCCTCCAAGAACTTGCCCTAAGGCTTGCAGATAGCTAGAAGAATATAAGAAACAATTAAGTTAATGTGGCCTGGGGCAAAGGATTACCTGTTTTAAGTCACACAATAGAGAAACCTGGAAGCAGAGAATGTCTGTATCTTAAGGAGTAGAAGGGCCTTCAAAGGGGTGGGGAAATTCCTAAGTCCACAAGTAAGCACAAGGCCAGGACAAGATACAGACTCAGAAAAGATGGAAAGCTCCCTGTACTTCATATCTGTCACCAACTGAACTTCTTTATAGGAGTCCTAAGTTCTGAAGGAGAGCACAAGCCAATGTGGGGCCAATTAGCAAAAATTGTGAAGTGTGTGTGTGTGTGTTTGCTTTGGATTGTTTGTTTTTGTTAGCTCCTGTCACTCACAGAAATATCTGTCATCTCATTAACGATACCAGTTTAGTGAATGGACAATTTAGGGACTAAACCCCTGAGTTAGCAATCTAAAATATTAAAATGTGTATACATAGTGCAACAAAAGAGCACAAGGCAAACAAAGAAGCAGGAAATGATGACTCATCAAGAAGAAAAAGATAAAAATGGAGAAACCATCATGAAGAAGCCCAGACTTTGGACATACTGGGCAGAGATTTTTAAAAAGTAACATGGGGCATTGCAATGATGGCTCAGTGACAGAATTCTCACCTGCCATGCCAGAGACCTGGGTTTGATTCTCAGTGCCTGCCCATACCAAAAAAAAGTGATATGCTGAAGAAACTAGAGGAAAACACAGAGACACAACTAAAGGGTATCAGGAAAACCACTAATGATCTATATGAGAATCTCAGCAAAAACAGACATTTTTTAAAGGAACAAAATTAAAATACTGGAGTTGATGGTTAGAGTAACCAAAATGAAAAAAAATATCTGAAGGGTTTCAACAGTATATTGAAGTTGGCAGAAGAAAGAATCAGTGAACTCAAGGACAAGACAAATGAAATGATTCAGACTAAAGAGCAGAAGATAAAAATAATTTTAAAAATGACCAGAGCCTAAGAAAACTGTAGGACATGATTGGGCATACCCACATATGAGTCCCAGAAGGAGAAAAAAAGAGAGAAAGGAGCAGAAGAAATATTCAAAGAAATAATGGCAGAAAACTTACCAAATTTGATGAAAAACATGAATATGCACATTCAAGAAGCCCAGTAAATCCCAAACAGAATAAGTTCAAAGAAAACCACACCTGGACACATAACTGTCAAATGCCAAGGACAGGAAGACAGTTCTGAAAGCTGGAAGAGAAAAGCACTGTGTCATGTAAAAAGGAATATTAAAAAGATTAAGTTCTGGCTTCATATAAAAAATCCATAGAGGCAAGAAGGCAGTGGAATGAACTATTTACAGTGCTGAAAGGAAACAATGGCCAAGCAAGAATCTTATATCTAGCAAGACTATTTTTCAAAAATGATGGGGAGCTCAATACCTTCCCAGATGAAAAAAACCTGAGAAAGGTCATCACCACAAGACCGGCCCTACAAGCAATGCTAAACGGAAGTCTTAAGAATTAAATAAAGAGCATTAGCAGTAGGTCAAAGAGGTATAAAGAAATAAAGACCACCAGAAAGGTAACCATAGGGGTAATTATACATTCAAATATCACCGTATTGCATTTTTTGGTCTGTAAATCCACATTTTACTTATTACAGGATCTAAAATGGAAATACCTAAAAATGATCATAAATAAATTATTCTGAGGACTTACAATATATAAAGATATAATTTGCAACAAGAAGAACAAAGGGTTAGGGGCAGAGGAATATAGGAACAGTATACGTATATGCTATTGAAATTAAGTTGGTATCAAATCAAATGTGATCCCTATAGGTGTAAGTTGCTAAATTTAAGCCTCTAATAACCAAAAAGACAATATCTGAAATACATTCAACATAGTACAATGTAAAAAAAACAAACAAATGTGAATGTAAGTATTAAGAGAAGACTTGAGGGACATAAAACTTATAAGACCTACAAAGACCAAATAGCAAAAGGGCAGAAAAAGTCCCACATTATTGGTCCCAATAATTAAGTCCCACATTATTAAATTTAAGTTACCTTAAATTTAAATTCATTAAATTATTCAGTCAAAAGGCAGAAATTGGCCGAATGGATAAAAAAGTGATGCAGCTAAAAGCTTTTATAAGGAACTCACCTTAAATTCAAAGTCAAAGGATGGAAGTGAAAGGATGGAAAAAACAATTCCCCAAAAATAGTCACAAAAGAGACCTGGAGTAGCTGTATTAGTTTGCTAATGATGACAGAATGCAATATAAAAGAAATGGATTGGCTTTTTTTTTGTATTATGTATGGTAGGGTCACATTTCATTCTTTTTCTGTGTGGATATCCTGTTATTGCAGCACCTTTGCATTGAATTTTTTGTTTTTTTTATTTTGTTGATTTCTTTTGTTTGTTTTGTTTTTTGGGAAGTGCATGGGCTGGGAATTGAACCTGGGTTTCCCACATGGCAGGCAAGAATTCTATCACTGAACTACCCTCACATTCCCAGAAATGGGTTGGCTTTATAAAGGGAATTTATTAAGTTACAAACTTACTGTTGTAAGGCTATAAAAATATCCAAACTAAGACATCCAGAGAGATACCTTGACTCAAGAAAGGCTGATAAGTCGAGAATATCTCAATCAGCTGGGAAGGCACATGGCTGGTATCTGCTGTGGTCTCTGACTTCTGATTTCAAATAGCTCCCCTGGGGGCATTTTCTTTCTTCATCTCTAAACCTCTCGTTCTCATGTTGGTTCTGTCGCTTCTGAGGTTTCCCCAAAAGTTTTTGCCTTTCAAAGGACTCTAGTAAACTAATCAAGGCTCATCTTAAATGGGAAGAGCACATCTCCAACTATTCAAAAGGCCATATCTACAATTCGGCATGCCACAATTATGCCACAGAGATAATCTAATCAAAAGGGTTCCACCCCACAACATTGAATAAGGATTAGAAGAAACATTGCTGCTCCCACAAGAGCAGAGTAAAAAAAAGGACATGACTTTTGTGGAGTATATAACAGCTTCAAAGTGTTACTAAAATCAGATAAAATAGACTTTAAGGAAAAACTACTATATGAGACAAAGTAGGTCAAAGTATACTGATAAAGGGGTCAAGTCAACAAGAAGACATAACAATTACAAATGTTTATACACCTTTTGACAAAGGCCCAAAATATCTAAGCAAATATTGACAGATTTGAAAGGAGAAATGGACAGTTCTACATTAATAGTAGGAAATACCAATATACCACTTTCAAAAATGGATGAAACATTTAGACAGAACCCATAAAGAAATAGAAGACTGGAACAATCTTATAAAGTAACAATACACATTGTTCTTGAATACACATGGATCATTCTCCCAGTTATAGCACATGCTAAGTCATATAACAGGTCTCAATAAATTCAAAATAATTAAATCATATAATGTATCTTCTCTGACTTCAGTGGAATGAAATTAGAAATCAATAACAGTAGGAGATTTGGAAAATTCAGAAATATGTTCAAATTAAACAAAGCACTGTTTTTTTTTAATTAATTAACGGAAAAAAAGAAATTAACCCAACATTTAGAAATCATACCATTCTACATATGCAATCAGTAATTCTTAACTACATCACATAGATGTATGATCATCGTTTCTTAGTACATTTACATCGGTTTAGAAGAACTAGCAACACAACCGAAAAAGATATAGAATGTTAATATGGAGAAAAAAATAAAAGTAATAATAGTAAAAACAAAACAAAACAAAACAAAACAAAAACCTATAGCTCGGATGCAGCTTCATTCAGTGTTTTAACATGATTACTTTACAATTAGGTATTATTGTGCTGTCCATTTTTGAGTTTTTGTATCTAGTCCTGTTGCACAGTCTGTATCCCATCAGCTCCAATTACCCATTATCTTACCCTGTTTCTAACTCCTGCTGGACTCTGTTACCAATGACATATTCCAAGTTTATTCTCGAATGTTGATTCACATCATTGGGACCATACAGTATTTGTCTTTTAGTTTTTGGCTAGACTCACTCAGCATAATGTTCTCTAGGTCCATCCATGTTATTACATGCTTCATAAGTTTATTCTGTCTTAAAGCTGCATAATATTCCATCATATGTATATACCACAGTTTGTTTAGCCACTCGTCTGTTGATGGACATTTTGGCTGTTTCCATCTCTTTGCAATTATAAATAGCGCTGCTATAAACATTGGTGTGCAAATGTCCATTTGAGTTTTTGCCCTTAATTCCTTTGAGTAGATTCCCAGCAATGGTATTGCTGGGTCGTATGGCAATTCTATATTCAGCTTTTTGAGGAACCGCCAAACTGCCTTCCACAGTGGTTGCACCATTTGACATTCCCACCAACAGTAGATAAGTGTGCCTCTTTCTCCGCATCCTCTCCAGCACTTGTCATTTTCTGTTTTGTTGATAATGGCCATTCTGGTGGGTGTGAGATGATATCTCATTGTGGTTTTGATTTGTATTTCTCTAATTGCCAGGGACATTGAGTATCTCTTCATGTGCCTTTTGGCCATTTGTATTTCCTCTTCTGAGAGGTGTCTATTCAAGTCTTTTTCCCATTTTGTAATTGGGTTGGCTGTCTTTTTGTTGTTGAGTTGAACAATCTCTTTATAAATTCTGGATACTAGACCTTTATCTGATATGTCATTTCCAAATATTGTCTCCCATTGTGTAGGCTGTCTTTCTACTTTCTTGATGAAGTTCTTTGATGCACAAAAGTGTTTAATTTTGAGGAGTTCCTATTTATTTATTTCCTTCTTCAGTGCTCTTCCTTTAGGTGTAAGGTCCATAAAACCGCCTCCAATTGTAAGATTCATAAGATATCTCTCTACATTTTCCTCTAACTGTTTTATGGTCTTAGACCTAATGTTTAGATCTTTGATCCATTTTGAGTTAACTTTTGTATAGGGTGTGAGATATGGGCCCTCTTTCATTCTTTTGCATATGGATATCCAGTTCTCTAGGCACCATTTATTGAAGAGACTGTTCTGTCCCAGGTGAGTTGGCTTGACTGCCTTATCAAAGATCAAATGTCCATAGATGAGAAGGTCTATATCTGAGCACTCTATTCGATTCCATTGGTCGATAGATCTATCTTTATGCCAATACCATGCTGTTTTGACCACTGTGGCTTCATAATATGCCTTAAAGTCAGGCAGTGCGAGACCTCCAGCTTCGTATTTTTTGCTCAAGATGTTTTTAGCAATTCGGGGCACCCTGCCCTTCCAGATAAATTTGCTTATTGTTTTTTCTATTTCTGAAAAATAAGTTGTTGGGATTTTGATTGGTATTGCATTGAATCTGTAAATCAATTTAGGTAGGATTGACATCTTAACTATATTTAGTCTTCCAATCCATGAACACGGTATGCCCTTCCATCTATTTAGATCTTCTGTGATTTCTTTTAACAGTTTTTTGTAGTTTTCTTTGTATAGGTTTTTTGTCTCTTTAGTTAAATTTATTTCTAGGTATTGTATTCTTTTAGTTGCAATTGTAAATGGGATTCGTTTCTTGATTTCCCCCTCCGCTTGTTCATTGCTAGTGTATAGAAATGCTACAGATTTTTGAATGTTGATCTTGTAGCCTGCTACTTTGCTGTACTCATTTATTAGCTCTAGTAGTTTTGTTGTGGATTTTTCCGGGTTTTCGATGTATAGTATCATATCGTCTGCAAACAGTGATAGTTTTACTTCTTCCTTTCCAATTTTGATGCCTTGTATTTCTTTTTCTTGTCTAATTGCTCTGGCTAGAACCTCCAACACAATGTTGAATAATAGTGGTGATAGGGGACATCCTTGTCTTGTTCCTGATCTTAGGGGGAAAGTTTTCAATTTTTCCCCATTGAGGATCATATTAGCTGTGGGTTTTTCATATATTCCCTCTATCATTTTAAGGAAGTTCCCTTGTATTCCTATCCTTTGAAGTGTTTTCAACAGGAAAGGATGTTGAATCTTGTCAAATGCCTTCTCTGCATCAATTGAGATGATCATGTGATTTTTATGCTTTGATTTGTTGATATGGTGTATTACATTAATTGATTTTCTTATGTTGAACCATCCTTGCATACCTGGGATGAATCCTACTTGGGCATGATGTATAATTCTTTTAATGTGTTGTTGAATACGATTTGCTAGAATTTTATTGAGGATTTTTGCATCTGTATTCATTAGAGAGATTGGCCTGTAGTTTTCTTTTTTTGTAATATCTTTTCCTGGTTTTGGTATGAGGGTGATGTTGGCTTCATAGAATGAATTAGGTAGTTTTCCCTCCGCTTCGATTTTTTTGAAGAGTTTGAGGAGAGTTGTTATTAATTCTTTCTGGAATGTTTGATAGAATTCACATGTGAAGCCGTCTGGTCCTGGACTTTTCTTTTTAGGAAGCTTTTGAATGACTGCTTCAATTTCTTTACTTGTGATTGGTTTGTTGAGGTCATCTATGTCTTCTTGAGTCAAAGTTGGTTGTTCATGTCTTTCCAGGAACCCGTCCATTTCATCTAAATTGTTGTATTTATTAGCGTAAAGTTGTTCATAGTATCCTGTTATTACCTCCTTTATTTCTGTGAGGTCAGTAGTTATGTTTCCTCTTCCATTTCTGATCTTATTTATTTGCATCCTCTCTCTTCTTCTTTTTGTCAGTTTTGCTAAGGGCCCATCAATCTTATTGATTTTCTCATAGAACCAACTTCTGGCCTTATTGATTTTCTCTATTGTTTTCATGTTTTCAATTTCATTTATTTCTGCTCTAATCTTTGTTATTTCTTTCCTTTTGCTTGCTTTGGGATTAGTTTGCTGTTCTTTCTCCAGTTCTTCCAAGTGGACAGTTAATTCCTGCATTTTTGCCTTTTCTTCTTTTCTGATAAAGGCATTTAGGGCAATAAATTTCCCTCTTAGCACTGCCTTTGCTGCGTCCCATAAGTTTTGATATGTTGTGTGTTGATTTTCATTTACCTTGAGGTATTTGCTAATTTCTCTTGCAATTTCTTCCTTGACCCACTCGTTGTTTAACAGTGTGTTGTTGAGCCTTCATGTATTTGTGAATTTTCTGGGACTCAGCCTATTATTGATTCCCAACTTCATTCCTTTATGATCCGAGAAAGTGTTGTGTATGATTTCAATCTTTTTAAATTTGTTAAGACTTGCTTTGTGACCCAGCATATGGTCTATCTTTGAGAATGATCCATGAGCACTTGAGAAAAAGGTGTATCCTGCTGTTGTGGGATGTAATGTCCTATAAATGTCTGTTAAGTCTAGCTCATTTATAGTAATATTCAGATTCTCTATTTCTTTATTGATCCTCTGTCTAGATGTTCTGTCCCTTGATGAGAGTGGTGAATTGAAGTCTCCAACTATTATGGTATATGAGTTTATTTCCCTTTTCAGTGTTTGCAGTGTATTCCTCACGTATTTTGGGGCATTCTGATTTGGTGCCTAAATATTTATGATTCTTATGTCTTCTTGTTTAATTGTTTCTTTTATTAGTAGATAGTATCCTTCTTTGTCTCTTTTAACTGTTTTACATTTGAAGTCTAATTTGTTGGATATTAGTATAGCCACTCCTGCTCTTTTCTGGTTGTTATTTGCATGAAATATCTTTTCCCAACCTTTCACTTTCAACCTATGTTTATCTTTGGGTCTAAGATGTGTTTCCTGTAGACAGCATAACGAAGGATCCTGTTTTTTAATCCATTCTGCCAATCTATGTCTTTTGGTTAGGGAATTCAGTCCATTAACATTTAGTGTTATTACTGTTTGGATAATATTTTCCTCTAACATTTTGCCTTTTGTATTATATATATCATATCTGATTTTCCTTCTTTCTACACTCTTCTCCATACCTCTCTCTTCTGTCTTTTCATATCGGACTCTAGTGCTCCCTTTAGTATTTCTTGCAGAGCTGGTCTCTTGGTCACAAATTCTCTCAGTGACTTTTTGTCTGAGAATGTTTTAATTTCTCCCTCATTTTTGAAGGACAATTTTGCTGGATATAGGAGTCTTGGTTGGCAGTTTTTCTCTTTTAGTAATTTAAATATATCATCCCACTGTCTTCTAGCTTCCATGGTTTCTGCTGAGAAATCTACACATAGTCTTATTGGGTTTCCCTTGTATGTGATGGATTGTTTTTCTCTTGCTGCTTTCAAGATCCTCTCTTTCTCTTTGACCTCTGACATTCTAACTAGTAAGTGTCTTGCAGAATGCCTATTTGGGTCTAATCTCTTTGGGGTGTGCTGCACTTCTTGGATCTGTAATTTTAGGTCTTTCATAAGAGTTGGGAAATTTTCAGTGATAATTTCTTCCATTAGTTTTTCTCCTCCTTTTCCCTTCTCTTCTCCTTCTGGGACACCCACAACACATATATTTGTGCAGTTAATATTGTCCTTGAGTTCCCTGATACCCTGTTCAAATTTTTCCATTCTTTCCCCTATAGTTTCTGTTTCTTTTTGGAATTCAGATGTTCCATCCTCCAAATCACTAATTCTATCTTCTGTCTCTTTAAATCTATCATTGTAGGTATCCATTGTTTTTTCCATCTTTTCTACTTTATCCTTCACTACCATAGGTTCTGTGATTTGTTTTTTCAGTTTTTCTATTTCTTCTTTTTGTTCAGCCCATGTCTTCTTCATGTCCTCCCTCAATTTATCGATTTCATTTTTGAGGAGGTTTTCCATTTCTGTTCGTATATTCAGCATTAGTTGTCTCAGCTCTTGTATCTCATTTGAACTATTGGTTTGTTCCTTTGACTGGGCCATATTCTCAATCTTCTGAGCATGGACCGTTATCTTCTGCTGGCATCTGGGCATTTAGTCAGATTTCCCTGGGTGTCGGACCCAACAAGGTTGTAAGATTTTTCTGTGAAATCTCGGGTTCTGTTTTTCTTATCCTGCCCAGTAGGTGGCGCTCATGGCACACGTTTGTCTCACGTGTTTGGAAGGTATCCCCCTGGTCACAGTTCTCCGCGGCCTGGGGATTTCCGATCCAATTCTCTCACTTGGTCTGGGGGGCTGTGCGTGGTGGGGGCGTCAGCCACCGCGGCTTGAGGGGACCCTGTGGCTCCTTTATTAATGCCCCTGTTGGTGTTTGGTTGGACCCAGTCTCTGCCTCTGTCGGAAATTCCCTCCTCTCCCTGGAGGGGTGCCGATCGCCGGCCGCTGTGGCCCGGGTAATTCGCCACCGGACTAGGAACCCGCCCGTGGGGGAGGGGCTTCGGTCGCCGGCCGCCACGGTCTGGAATATTCTCCACTGGTCCAGGAAGCCGCCCACAAAAGAGGGGCGCCGGCCGCCGCGGCTTGGGAAACTTGCCTCTCCGAGACTCTCAGCCGGCCCGGGAAGGAGGGAGGGAGGAGCTCCGGCCGCCACAGCTGTCACGGCTCAGGGAATCGCGCGCCGCTCGGGGATCTCACCGCAGCAGAGTCTCGCAGTCAGACTAGCCAGTCCAGACTGGGGTACGCTGTGTGTCCATTCCCTGCCGTGGCCCCGGGAGCTGTTCTGCACTGTTTCTGTTCACCTAGTAGTTGCTCTGGAGGAGAAACTAAGACGCATGTACCTTACTAAGCCGCCATCTTGGCCCCCTCCTAAACAAAGCACTCTTAAAAACTGATGGGTCAAAGAAAAAATAACAAGTTAAATTAGGAAATATCTCAAGGCAAATGAAAATACATCTTACAAAAACTTGTGGGGTGCAGCAAAAGCAGTGCTTAAAGGGAAATTTATGGCTCAAATTCTTGCATTAAAAAATAAGATAGATCCCAAATCAGAGATCCAACTTCAAAACTGGAGGCTCTGGAATAAGAAGAGCAAACTAAGTCCAAAGCAACCAGGAGCAAGGAAATAATGAAGATTAGAATGAAGGTAAATGAAACAGAGAACTCAAAGCAATCATTAGAGAGAATCAACAAAACCAAAATTTAGTTCTTACAAAAGATCAAAGAAATTGACAAACATTTAGCCAGAGTGACAAAGAAAAAAGGAGAGAGGATGGATATAGCTAAAATCTGAATTGAAAATGGGCCATTACTACTGACCCCACAGGAAAAATAAGAGGATTGTAAGATGATATTATGAAAAACTGTATGCCAACTTATTAGATAACCTGGATGGAAAGGACAAATGCCTAGAAACATACTAAGTACCGAATAATAAGTAAAGAGATTGAATCAGCAATAAAAAAAAATCACTCAATAATAAAAGCCCAGGAACTGGCTTCACCAATGAACTTTACCAAATGTTCTGAGCAGTATTGCACAAATTCTGCTCAAACTGTTTCCAAAAATTAAAGAAAAGCATGCATTCTTTAACTCATTCTATGAGGCCATCATCCCAACACAAAATTCAAATAAAAGCATCATAAAAAAAGAAAATTACAAACCAATATATCTTAGGATTATATATGCAAAATTTCTCAACAAAATACTAATGAACTTAATCCAATAGCACACTAAAACAATTATGCAACACAATAATTTTGAGTTTATCTCAGGTATGCAAGTGTGGTTCTACATAAGAAAATCAGTTAATGTTATAAATCACATAAATAGAACAAAAAAAAGAGAGAGCATATTAACTGACACAGAAAAGGCATTTGACAAAAGCTAGGAACACTTTTTGATAAGAATACTTGGAATAGTAACAACAGAAGTAAACTTCCTCAACATGATAAAGCACATATATAAAAACCCCACAGCTAACATCATACTCAATGTGAAAGACTGAAAGCTTTCCTTCTAAGATCAGGAACAAAGTATGGATGCCAACTGTCACCACTGCTGTTATTTAACATTGTACTAGAAGTTCTAAATTGAGTATTTAGGCAAGAAAAAGAATGAAAGACATCCAAATTGGAAAGGAAGAACTAAATTTTTCCTTATTTGCAGATGACATGATCCTATATATAGAAAGTTCTAAAAAATTCACAACAATGTTACTAGAGCTAATAAGCAAATCCAGCAAAGTGGTAGGATATAAGATCAACGTGCAAAAATCAGTAGTGTTTCTATAAATTAACATAGACCCATAGACCAATGAAATAAAATTGAGAGCCCAGATATCATCCTTCACATTTATCACCAATGAATTTTGACAATGGTTCCAAGTTCACTCAATTTTCAAAGAATATCTTCAACAATTATTCCGGGAAACTGGATGTCTATGTGTAAAAGAATGACCATAGACCACTACTACCTCACACACCTTATGAAAAATTAAAATGGATCATGGACCTGAATACAAGAACTAGATCTACAGAAATCCTAGAAGTTAACATAGGAAAAGATCTTCAGGGTCTTGTGTTTGGCAGTGGTTTCTGAGACTTTACATCAAAATCATGAGCAACAAAAGACAACAAAGATAAATGAGACTTCATCAAAATTAAAAACTTTGGTGCCTCAAAGGAATTTATGATGAAAGTAAAAAATAACCTACAGAATAGGAGAAAATATTTAAAAGCCACATATCCAGTATGGATTTAACATCCAGACTATATCAAGAAATTCTATAATTCAACAACAAAAGACAAATAACTCAAATTTTTAAATGCACAAAATACATGATTGGACATTTCCTCACAGAAGATACACAACTGGCGAAAATGCACATGAAAATATGCTCAACATTATTAGCCATAAGGGAAATGCAAATCAAAACCACAATGAGATATCATTTCACACCCACTAGAATGGCTACTATTAAAATGGAAAATAAGAAGTGTTAAAGAGAATATGAAGACAGATGAACACTCCTACATTGTTGGTGACAATGTAAAATGGTGAAGCCAGTCTGGAAGATAATTGGGCAGTCCTCATAAAGTATAGAATTCCCATACAGGCAATCCCACTTCTAAGTACATACCCCCAAAATTGAAAGCAGGAACTTGAACAGATATTTGCACACCAATTTTCATAGCAGCATTATTTACAACTACCAAAAGATGAAAGCAACCTAAATGCCTATCAACAGATGAATGGTTAAACAAAATATGCTATATATCTAAAAAGGTGTGAGATTAGGTTTTGGTGTCAACTTGGCCAAGTGATGATGCCCAGTGGTCTGGTCAGTCAAGCACTGACCTGACCATTTCTGCAAGGATATTTTGTGACTAGTTGATAAACCAGAAGGTTGGTGTATTACATCATCAGTCAGTTGATTGTATGTGTGATTGATCACATCTGTTGAAGACTTTTTTAAGGAAGAGGAGAGACCTTTTCACTGCTTCTTCATGAATCCAACAAGCTTTTCTGTGGGGTTTGTACAGACCTTTCATTGGAGCTTCCAATTTCATTGACTGCCCTATGGACTTTGTATTCTTTCATACCCACAGTTGCATGAGACAACCTTGTAAATCTCATATTTACAGATATTCCTATTGGTTCTGTTTCTCTAGAGAACTCTGACTAATAAATATGGGAATATTATACAAAACAATGACTATCCAATACATGCTACAAATTTAAATGAACCTTGAAAACAACATATTGAGTGAAATAAACCATACACAAAAATACAAATATTGTATGATCTCACCCACCTGAAATAATTAAAATAAGCAAACTCATAGAGTAAGGACCTAGAATATAGGTTTTCAGGGGCTGGGATGGGTGTAGGTAAAGGGGAGTTAGTACTTAATTGATACTGAGAATTCGAGGTGATGGAAAAATTTTGTTAATGGATGGTGATTATGTTAGCACAACATTGTGAATGCAATTTATACCACTGTATTATATACCTGAATGTGGCAAAAGAGGATATTTTGGGTTGTACATATGTTACTGGAATAAAAAAATAAATAAAAAAAAAAAACTATGACTATGTGTTCTAGTTTGCTAGCTGCCGGAATGCAATATACTAGAAATGGAATGGCTTTTAAAAAGGGGAATTTAGTAAGTTGCTAGTTAACAGTTCTAAGGCCAAGAAAATTCCCCAATTAAAACAAGTCTGTAGAAATGTCCAATCAAAGGTATCCATCCAGGGAGAGATACCTTGGTTCAAGAAGACCAATGAAATTCAGGGTTTCTCTCTCAAGCGAGAAGGCACATGGCGAATACAGTCAGGGTTCTATTCTAACCATAGTAATTTATTAAATGAACAGAATACAGCTAAAAGAATACCTCTTGAGTTGGTATTAAAGTCCATCTCTTTGGTGACACATAAAAGAAAATAACATAGTTATATTCAAACCAGGCACACCAAAAGAAAATAAAGCATGAATTTCAATAATATTTGCTAATATCACAGTTTAATAAATATGCAACACATAATAAAGACCTATCAGTTGTAAAACTTATGAACCAAATAACAGAACACCTAAGGACATAGAGCAAAATTTTTTGGTAAATCTAGGAAAACAAACAAAACAAAATTCACTGAAGCAAAAGTCTAGAAAAACAGCAGTACACAATAAGAACACACTTTTTATTTCAGCTCACAGTTCTTAGAATACAATAGCTTATACTAATGTTATAAATAAGAACAAAACTCAAACCACTTACATTGCATTTGCTATCTGGCAGGTACACTTTGCAGATATGAATTCTGTGGAATGCTAGTACTCTTTGAAGCAGGTGGTATTCACATTATCCAGGCACTGAGGATGAGTGACTTGTTTATGTCTACATAGCCAGGGAGCGACTGAAGTGGGTTGCACACAGGCCATCTGACTCTATTTTCTTTTGGCATGGGCAGGCACTGGGAATGTTCATTTTTAATGAACAAACTATTCTACTCCTCAAAAATTGTATTTGAAAGTTGGCCTATTGCATGTACATTGAAATCCGTTCATGACAAAAAGAGCAGTATCTTCTTTTCGAATGTTCCTGATTTATATTTTAAAAATTGCTCATATCTTGGATCCTTGTGGCCACCAGACTAGTACCATGGACCCCCTCTGGGAGTGGATGGGTCTGTGTGTCCCCTGCCCCACACCAGACTTACTGAATCAGAACCTGCATTTATGCACGTCCCCAGGGGGGTTATGGACACATTAAAGATTGAGAAGCATTGAACAAAATATTGGGACACCCTCAAATCAGGAAATAGTCCAGGTACATTCTTTGATTACTAATCAATAGCACTGGAAAATAATATGCTAAAAAAATCCCTTAAAACACCTAGAAACATTATTTTGAATAATTGCTCAAAGAACATGAGTGAAATGCTCAACACCAGATTTTCAAAAAAACAATATGAGAACAATATATATTAAAACTTGCAAAATGTGACAAAGACAATATTAAATAGTAAATTCATAACCTTATATATTGAAAGGAAATAAATGGACTATAGTTTAATTTGAATGGTTATGGAAATGTGCCCTAAGAATAACAGAAACAGAAGATAATGTATATTCGAGAACCATAAACTAAAAACAAGAAAAAATAAAATTTATTGCAAAGCTGACTTTTTGAGGAAAAACAAATAGATTAATTCATGGGAAAATTAACAAAAAATGAGTGGACAATAAAGCCAGAGGTGATTAGAGTGACAAAAGGGATATAGTAATTGAAATGAAGATGAGTGAGAGGTGACCTGTCCCCTCTTCTTTGGAACCTCTCCCTTTGCACTCTTTTCTCCCTCTCTCAATAAATGATTAGGGCATCCAGGGGCATCTCCAATCCTTTAATTCATCTTCTTTTCGGTTAAATTGTACAACAATGCAGCTAAGGGCATGGTGTTCTTTGGATATTCTTGAAATACCGGGAGGTCTATATGAGTATTTAAGGATGGCGTTCTCAAGTGGATTCCCAGTTATTCAGAATCCCCTTTGTGCAAAGCGCTGAGCCAGGCAAAGCTCATTAAGTACAAGGGAGTGGGGCCAGAGCGCCTGCCCTTCAAGGAGAGGACAACCTTGGGACTGTCCCCACAAGGTCACAGCCTGCTCTGACTGACTGAGTCTTCTGGCAAGAGGAGAAGGAAGAACCAGGAAAGGACAAGAGAGGGTCCTGGTGGCAAAACAATCATGGCCAGCATAGAACCAGACTCCCCTGTTTCCCACTTCCAATCCTGGGGTGACAGTAATGGTAGCACAGTCAGAGGGTTTCAGGCAACAGAATCCTAAGAGGAACAATCTAACAGGTAAAAGATAAAAGACACTTGGAACAAACAAAGAGAAGTAAGAGCATGCATAATGAATGTATGTACATGTGTAAATAAAAGCTAGTGAAGAAAAAAGAAACATACCACCAATTTAATGATGATTATCTCTGGATAATTACAATTTCTATCTTGTTTAATAGACATTTATGAAGTTATATGTAGAAAATCAATTTAATGCTATTTAAATATGCTTGTATCGATTTTTTCATTCATATAAATGCTTATTTCTCTTTAGTTTCAGCTTCCAAAGACTCTGTTCCCTATTTGCAGTACCTGTGCAAATACAGTAACCAAAGTCCTGTAACCTCCAGCCTCCAACTAGAGAGAGAGGATTTGAACATAGGGAGACATTGGCATCTGGGGATGCTGATCAAAGAAATGGGAGGAGGAGAGGTGAGTGGTAACGGCATCACCTACTGTTATGCTCATAGGAGGAAAGTCAAGTGAGCACTGGGGAAATGATCCAGTGATTTTTATGGCTGCAGAGTCAGAGACTGAACACCTCAGGGTTTAGCTGCTGCTGCTAGCTTCTGACTTGACTTCCCACTATCACCTGGGGAGCTTTCAAGCATCCTGTGGTCCAGGAAATATCCCAGACAGATGAAACCCGACTCTCTGGGGGGTAGAAACCAGGCACTGGAACTCTTTTAAGCTCCCCAGAAGATACTTATATGGAGCCAAGTTTGAGAATCATCAGGGTTTTCTTTGTTTATAAACGAGATGATTAAAGATAATTACACCATCCCCCATCCCCCATGATTTGCATAGCACAGGCTGGTAGAAGTAGTTTGGAGAGTAGCTATCAACACAAAGTCACCTGTTCTAGCCCTTTGACTTCTTTACAGTCTCAATTTCCAGAGTGTGTGGGCAGATTTGCACTGGACAGTCATTCTGCCTGTGTTCCAGAAGGTCATGAGGGACGATGGAAAGGATAACAGGGCTGCAGGCAAAGTGACCTGGATCAGGCATCTTAGAAGCCCGCCTCTCACCCCAGCCACTGCTGGGTGCCTCTTCACCAGCTGCACAACAGTACCAGGCCTGCCTCCAGAGAACCCAGTCAGTATTCAGGCCCCATGCACTTCCCAAACAATGGGGAATGGGAATGGATGGAGAGGTTTCTTCTCCTCTCTCCCCAGGCTGGTAGTTTTGAGACCTTCCTTAAGGATGCTCTGAGGTTCTTATGGATACACTGAGGTCCTCTGTGGTGGCTGTCTCAGTGGTGCATTCTCAGTTGCAGTTTTTCTGTTTTGCACCCTGGCCTTAGATCCCCTTTGCTGGGACTGTTATCACCATATACACAGCCTGTGCACATGGCTCATCTTGGGCTCTTATTTCAGGGAAACCCCTGCTGGGTCACTAGCTCTGTCCCTCTAAGGGATGAGTTAACCCTTCTTAAATGTACCATTTGGAGAATAAATATAGTAATATGTTTTCATAGGGACTGCCATAAGAATTAAATGAAACAATAAAATTTGATAAGTGCATTGAAACAAGTGGCTAGATACCGTGGTAATAGGCCATTTATTCCTTATGTCAACTCTCTAAAAAAGGGGCTTTCTTTTTTACCAGTTTCAGATACAGAATCGGAGGCACTGAGAAGTTCACTAATTTTTCCAAAGATGCAAGTTTACTCAGGGTCAGGGCTGGGATTTGATTTGAGTGCTAGCTGCGTCCAGAACCAGAGCTAATATCTTCCCAGAATTTCTCCTTCACAGAATTTCTCTGAGCACCACCCCCCCCATCTCCTGAATAAAAGTGAAAAAAGGAAAAACAAATAAAACAAACAAAACAAACATGAGTTCCTCCTCTACCCAAGATCAAAGCATCCCGAAGACCTGTCCCAACCTAGGAAAAAGGCCGCAGTGTGTGGTTCTGAGCTGCACACGCCCCTTCTCTGTGCCCACTCTGTTTCAGGGTATGGACAGCCGAGCCTGGACGCTGTGACTGATGCAGAAGCACCTCCTGCCCCCATCCCAGTCGGCTCTTCATGTGCTAAAGGGGGTCATGAAAAGCAAAATCAAACTAGAAGCCATGTTTTTTGTTCTTTTTTTTAAGTTGGTCATTTTGGTCTTTTGTGGAAACTATATTTAGTTTACACATTGTATTATCATCGGTCTGATTTGTTAATGCCTTTGAACTTGTAAAGAAAGATGAGTGGGAGAGGGCGAGGCAGATTCTATCTGTCCTGGTGCATACCACCTATGAACACATGGGCAGCTTTAGTTTTGTCTTAAGAAAAAAAAAATGGGTCCACCAATATCTACGTGGTGTGGGGAAGGCGTGGGGCCAAACAGCTCTTGGAGTTGAAATATAACACAGCAAGCAGCACCTAGTTGCAAGCATGAGGAAATCTTCATTTCTACACCGAAGTCAGAATAAGTTTGACCACCTCACAATATGTAAAGCTCTGAGAAGGATGAACAGAATAACCATGCTTCGGTTTTCCCAGGATGCGTGGTTTGTGTCTCTTGCTCCAGTACCCAAACAGTTTAGCATTTGTCCAACTTCTCATTTTTAGCATATGATTATTAATAGTGGCATTGAAAGAAGCTGAGATAAATGCATAAATCCTGCTGCTTCTGCACTCTTGCCCAGGGCTGTGTGAGCAGCACATGGAGTGAATGGAGTTCTCCCTCTAATGCCTGGCTGAAGCTGGAAAGCAGCCAGTGACAATCTTTTGTCTTTTCCTGATACAACATCACACACACACACACACACACACACACACACACATTCTTTAAGGGACAGTTTGCAGGGAGCTCTCTGAGAAACGAAGTGCAGTGAACATGGGCAGTGGGGCAGCTAACACCTTGCAGCCTGGGATTATGGAGGAAGAAGTCTCACCATCACTGCCCCTGTCCGCCCCTGCCCACCCTCCCAAGCTTTAAGACTGCTATTTGCGGGCTCTGTGGGAAGCCTGGGATATTATAGGTTAGTTACCTATGAAATATATGCTTGAAAGAGCGGTTAAGTGATCCTGTAATACAGGATATAGGGAGAGAGAGTTTGAACACTCTTGTTACAGTGGCTTCATCATTTATTGTAGGGTATAAATTCACAACTATTAATTTTGCTATTGATAGTACCATCTTTAGGGGCAATAAACACTTTCATCATCAATGACTTCTAAAGCAGGAAGGCATATTGATGAGAAATCAGCTTCAAGTTCTGAATTTATGCTGGAAAGCTGATGATGAATTGATGAATGCTTAATTTGATAAAATGTCATCTACCATATTGGCTATATGATATCACTGACCACGTGAAAACTCGAAGACACAAATCTGATGATGAAGGATCAGCATCCAACTTCAACAATTAATAATGATATTAAGAATATTGTGTCCAAAGATGATTTAAGGCAATGTAGCTACAGAAGGTAAGATTATGGAACATTCTGTGACATGTGATCTTTATTTTGATCAAATAACTCTTCTTGATTAAATTTGCTCATTTTTGAGCTCGAGTTTTGCTCCCAAGATTCTTGTGCTCATGTGAAAACAGGAGAGAGAACTGTGAATGTGTCTGCTCCATTAGCAAAAGAAGGATATTGCAAATAGTGAAAAGTACACTTTCGTATCAGTGTCATAAGACACATTTGGTAGAAAATCAGTTCTTTCCAAGAGTGGTTTAATTTTTCATCCATTTCATAGAATCAAAATAAGTATTAAGAGGCATATCATTTCAAGGATGAAAGCATCTGAAATTATTGTGACGGCCATCGCAAATTTACTCAAAAAGTCCAATACAAAAGATATGTTTTTGATTTTTGTGTATGATAATGAAAACAAATATAAATTTTTTGTGATTGTGGTAAAAACAATGTTCTTAACAAATTAGTAACTCAATACAGCAGAAATATATTTCAAATTGGTTGTGGCATATACGTAATTTCAACAAAACATACTACTATAATCTACCCCAAATTAGAAGCTGTTATTAAAATTGAAAAATATTTTTATGTAATACACAAGGATACAAAGTACACTTTTTTTGCGTGGGACAAAGCTCATGTTGAGTTAAAAAAATTGGTACAGCAGTATAGTATTTCTTTGCTGCTTGAATCACTTGGATTTTAAACTTTTTGAGATTTAGAAAATTGGTTTACAAATTAACAAAAGTGATGAGCAGTAATAGTGAACATTTTGGGAAAAGTTTTGGATGCATTTGGTATGATATCATTTGAAACACTTTAATCAAAGAATTCAACAAATGTAGCACCAAAATCTTTGATAACAATGCTGTCAAAGGGGAAGACATTGATATTTACCTTACAAAATCAAGGAGAGACTGAACAAAATAAACAACGAGAGCTGAAATAGTGTGCATGATTTTAATTTTCAAATTCTATGATTGCACTTTGGAGTATCCTGATTTGTGAGAAGAATTTTTAACATAGTTCTTATTTTCAATTGAATCCATTTCTATTCTGTACCAGAATGAAATGAAAATTGAAAGGCCTATAATTTTGCAGTACATAAATTTGGTGAAACAGTCAAATGAATCATAAATAGAGACAATTTATTTGATGAGTTTTGTTTGAAAAATAGTTGCTCTGAAACTGAATGCAAGCCAAAATACGGTATCTATGAAAATATGTTTAAGCCTAAGTATTTACATATTTCTATACAAAACAAATTAGAATTGAAAATTTTCTCCATCTAACAGAATTTATTCTTAACTTACCAGTTGTATCTGCACCTGCAATAAAAGTATTTTCTCAGTTAAAAATGGCGTGTTCTATGAAATATAGACTGTGTCAAAATTTACACTTATTAACATAAAATTCCACTTAGTAGAAGATTGTAGGCAATTTTATGAAAAAGTTAAAAATAGTAAAACAATACTTAGAAACACTCACATGCAATCTTCAATAAATACCAGCAATGTCAGTATTAGAGACAGCACTAAAAATTAGATAAAAGTTTGTGAGTTAGATATGTACCCCAATTTAGACGTGTGCTTAACTTTAATCTGCATTCCCGTGGGTGTGAACCCATTGTAAATAGGATCTCTTTACGATGTCTTTAAAACATGGCCCAGGTTGGGCCTTAATCCTGGTATCTGGCCTCAGAAGAGAATCCCATGGGGAGGAATCAGAAGCAGACATTCAATGGAACCAGAGGGAGAAAAGAGAGGCCCTCACCAGGTGAAAGAAGTCAGGGATACAAACCAAGAAGTTCCAAAGTTCACTGTAGCTGGCACTAGCATGTCACAGATTTCGGAGAGAAAGCATCACCTTGCTGATGCCTCCATTTTGGACTTCTCCCAACCTCAAAATGGGGAGCCAGTAAAGTGTTGTTGTTAACCAAAACCATTTTGTGGTATTTGTCATAGCAGCATGGGAAATGAAGACGATGTGTGACTATATACCAATAAAATTATTCTGTTTGTTATTTTTAAATATTTGGTTAATCAGTGTAACATCTTACTTGCTTTACACAACTAAACATTATTTTTCAAAAAGGCTTTCATTTTTTTCAAAATAGTTTTCGAACAAAATGATTTTATAGACCAATCTAAGCGAATACATAAATATTAAAAATATGTAATTTTAATTATCTTCAGTATTTCCCTTTCACTCTCAAAACTTTCCTTTAAGGTTCTTAATTAAATTATATGATTATCCTATATGTGAAGATTGTGTCAAGTTTTCTGACCTATGAGAACTTGGAGTCCTTGTCATTGCTTCTAAAGGTTCAGGCAATTGAAATAACTATGTGAGGCAGCTGTGGAGAAGATAAAATGAATAGTGAATGATGAGTTATCAAGAGAATCATTCAGAGGATAATGCCATAAGCTCACAGGATAGTGAGATCACTGCTGCGTTGGGCGGATTGGGAAGGTTTTGTAGAGAGGTTTACTTTGAATTATGCCAAGAAAGTGAGTGTGATTTGGAGAGACCCAAGAGAGCAAGGCACAATTTACCCAAGCAAACAGGGGTAAGAACAGGGCAAATGGCAGACACAGAGAGCTAGTACTCAAAGGGAAGAAATCACCATGATAAATTCAGAGAGAAAATTCTGGCAGCTTGTACGACTCTTTTCAAGGCGAGGTTAAAAATGTGACCCAATTTATTGTCAGTGAGGAAGGAGCCACTGACATTTTGTAAGCATAATAAACTTGAGGATTTAGTATATTCCAAACAATAACCTAAATTAATCTTCAAATTAATTAATAAGAGACTGGCAGTTTTTCCCAATGACAGATATGATTTTCCATTCCCAGAATATTTTATAAGCATGGTAAAGAAGATTGAAGAGCAGCAGGAAGTAAAATTATCTTTTCTTTTTTTAACTTATCCAACTCACTGAGAGCCTACAGTGAACATTCCCACTTATGCTATTTTCATAGCCAGAAATTTAAGGGATAAGCATGTATGAGTCTATACTGCATAACAATACAAATAACTTATTTGAGCAAAACACACATATTTTACAGATTTTAGATTTTCTTTATCTTTTAAAATATATTTTATTCAATAGATTTTTAAAATACATTTTGTTTGTTTCTTAAATCTTATTTAGGAAGGCAGTGTGATCTAGAGGAAAGAACCAAGTTTCTTTAGTTTGCTAAAGCTGCCTTAACGCATATGCCAGAAATAGACCAGCTTTTATAAAGGCGATTTATTAAGTTACAAGTTTAAAATTCTAAGGCCTTAACAATTTCCAAACAGAGAGAGATACTTTGACAGAGAAGAAAGGCCAGTGACTGTCACATGGGAAGTCACATGGCTGGCGTCCACAGGTCCTTATTCTCCGGTCAATTGCTTCTGATCCCCACAGCTTTCTCTTTTGGTGTCTGTGGGTTCTGACTTGGCTGCTTTGGGACAAAACTCTGGGTTTCATCCCTTAGCTTAACAACTCATGGAGAGGCCCATGGTGATGTCTGCTGGGCTCTGCTTCCTGTCAAACTTCTGTTGGCTCTCTCAGCTGCTGGTGTCTCCTGGGGCTTCTGCATTTACAAATGTCTGCATCTTAGCTTTCTCACAGATGTTTCCCTGTATCTGCTCTTTTAAGGACTCCAGCAAACTAATCAAGACCCACTTTCAATGGGTGGAGTTCCATCTCCATCTAATCAAAATGTCACACCCACAATTGGATGTGCCACATCTCCATGGAAGTAATCTAATTAAAAAGTCATTCCGTACAATACTGAATAAAGATTAAGGAAACATGACTTTTCTGGGGTACATAGCAATTTATGTATGTGCCCCAGTTTAGGAAGCAATTATTTATAATCTCTAGCCAAATCTCAATGTCCTCAACTATAAAGATGGGCTAGTTAAACTTCTTCATCCTTTGCTAACTTGTACCCTGGATAAGATCCCAAAGGTGTCAGGACGCAAAGATCAAGAAGAAAATCAGGTGGGCAATCAGATCATTACAGTAATATGATATATATTATCGACAGAATTTGCTTAAGGAACTACAGGAGGTAAGA